>NC_083703.1:29584038-30197115 GCF_033118175.1 Dama dama | reverse complement strand
TTGAATTACAGCCATTAAGATTATGTCAAAGTTTCCCATGCTGCTGGTTCTGAAATTTCCACCATGTGATAAATGTTTTGTTCTGTGGCATCCTTGGGGCTCTCTAAACCTTGAAACAGACAATGGTGTCTTTGAAATGATCTTCCCTAGCTAAGAGGAACAATCATCCTTTCCTTTGTAAAACTATACTACGTCCTCCTTTACCCAAAATTCTCTTCCATTAGTCCTTTCACTTAGGATAACTATCCAATTATTCAATGTTCTTTCCACTTACGATTAAATTTTTTTAAAATAACACCAGTAAGGAGCAAATGTGAAAGAAGACAGTATGGTATTGCTGAGAGCACTGGGGCCTTGACCCAGGCAGATGGTATAAATCTTGTCCTACCCAGAAGCGCACAGCTTTAGTCTTCAACCCTCCAGGGCCCCTTCTGCATAACAGGGACACAAATATCAACTTTGCACTTTTCCTGACAACGTTTTTCAGTATTATCTACAGAGTACCTTTTGTGTCAGGGACTTTCCCTGCAAACTTCCTGGACATTCCATGTTCATCCTAAACATTTAGGTCTGTTCTACATACCCTTCTGAGACATAATCAGATTTGTTTTAAAGTACGAATAATGTTTTCTCTCCCAAGTCTTTGAGTGAGATTGATGCTCCAGAGAGAGGCTTTGCATACTTCTAACATGTTACAGCATGTACCTCCCAGAGGTACCTATACTTTTGTTTGAATGTTTCCTGTTGTTTTATTTTTTTAATTAAAAAAATGTATTTATTTATTTATGAGTTCACTGGGTCTTCATTGCTGTGAGTGGGCTTTCTCTACTTGGGGCGAGCAGGGGCTGGTCTTCTTTGTGATTCACAGGCTTCTTTCTCATTGCGGTGGCTTCTCGTTGTGGAGCACAGGTTCAGTAGTTGTGGCCTACAGGCTTAGCTGTCCCAAGGCATGTGGGATCTTCCCAGACAAGGAATCAAACCTGTGTCTTCTACACTGGCAGGCAGATTGTTAACCACTGGACCACCAGAGAAGCCCAGAGCCCATACTTTAGAAGTGTTGCTGTTAAGATGATATTCAGTTACTGAAAATATTCAGCGGGTGTGCAACAGTAAGAACAATATTGCCTATTAAAAATGCTGGAGGGGGTGTGGAGAAAAGGGAACCCTCCTATACTGCTGGTGGGAATGTAAGTTGGTAAAGGCATTATGGAAAACAGTATGGAGGTTCCTCAGAAAACCAAAAATAGAATTACTGTATGATACAGCAATCCTACTCCTGGGTATATACCTGAACAAAACTATAATTTAAAAAGATACATGCATCCCTATGTTCATAGCAGCACTATTCACAGTAGCCAATATATGAAACAACCTAAATGTCCCCCAAGAGATGATTGGATAAAAAAGATGTGGTACATATATATAACAGCATACTACTCAGCCATGAAAAAGAACAAAATAATGCCATTTGCAGCAAATGGATGCAACTAGAGGTTATCATACTAAGTGAAGTAAGTCAAAAAGAAAAATACATCTAGGTTGCTTCCATGTTCTAGCTATTGTAAATAGTGCTACAATACAGATGAATGGATAAAGAAGTTGTGGTACATATACACAATGGAATATTACTTGGCCATAAAAAGGAATGAATTTGAATCAGTTCCAATGAGGTGGATGAACCTAGAACCCATTATACAGAGTGAAGTAAGTAATAAAGAGAAAGATAAATATCATATTCTAATGCATCTAGAAAATGCATTTATATGCATTTTAGAAAATCTAGATCTAGAAAATCTATGCATCTAGAAAATAACAGAATCTAGAAAAATGGTACTGAAGAATTTATTTGCAGGGCAGCAATGGAGAAACAGACATAGAGAATAGTCCTTATGACCATGGGGAGAAGGGAGGAGAGGGTGAGATGTATGGAAAGAGTAACATGGAAACTTACATTACCATTTGTAAAATTGATAGCTAGTGGGAATTTGCTGTATGGCTAAGGAAACTCAAACAGGGGCTCTGTATCAATCTAGAGGGGTGGGATGGGGAAGGAGATGGGAGGGAGGTTCAAAAAGGAGGGGATATATGTATACTTATGACTGATTCTTGTTGAAGTTTGACAGAAAACAGCAAAATGTTGTAAAGCAATTATCCTTCAATAAAAAAGAAATTAATTAAAAAACAACCAAAAAAGAGAAAGACAAATACCACATGATATCATTTATATGTGGAAATCTAAAACATGACACAGATGAACTTATCTATGAAAGAGAAACAGACTCACAGATATAGAGAACAGATTTGTGGTTGCCAAGGGGGAAGGAATGGGAGTTTGGGATTAGCAGATGCAAACTGGTATACAAGAATGGATAAACAGTAAGATCTTACTGTATAGCACAGGGAACTATGTTCAATATCTTGTGATAAACCATAATGGAAAAAAAACCATAATGGAAAATAATATTTAAAAAAGAATCTCTATATGTGAAAACTGTCACTTTGCTGTGCGGCAGAGATTGGGCTCCATTGTAAATCAACTATACTTCAATAAAAAAATAAAAAAGAAGTAAAAGAAACATTGGTTTTTAAGATATAAAAACACCTTTGTTTTGACCTATAAATAGCTGTTCCCCAGGTCCTTGAGTGGCATCCATTCCCCACATCACTCCTCTCAGGAGGTATTTTTAGTCCTGTGGCTTTGGAGAATTGTCTGCTTGAAGTCTATATTTTGTAGCCAGCATCCCTTCCTCCCCCACTTCTGGACACAGCTTTCCTTCTCTTGGGGAACTGAGCCTTCCCCATTCTCTAAGGTTCTGGGGAGGCTTCCAACCACAGCACCTCCTCCCTCCCATGGCCCATGGGGTGGGCAGTGATGTAGGTCCAGATCTAGTCCCTATTCGTTGACAGGCATGTGCATGTGATGCAAGACAGAGCAACCAGAGGCTTCCCCTAGAACTCTACACAGTCACCTCGGTATCCATAAGGGGATGGGTTCCAATACCCTCCTGTCCTCCATGGATGCTCAAGTCCCTTACATAAAAAGGTTTCTGAAATTTGATCAAAGGTTGGTTGAATCCACTGACAGGGAGGGCTGACTACATTATGAGTGCAGGGACTGAGACACTCTTTTGTCCCCCTTTGAAACATGAGCTGAGAGGCTGTGGCCCTAAAGCATCTGGTGGCCTTGACTGTGCAAAGAAGGAGAAGCCTGGGAAGCAACACAAAGAAAAGGGCCAAGGATAGATTGAGAGAAGGAGAGGACCCTGGTGATATCTGAGTACCAGACCAAATTTCCATCCTTTATAATAGCAATTCTCAAGCTTGGGTGTGTGTCAGCATCAGGGGGAGCACTAATAAGCAATCCAGAGCCCAGCCATGGAGAAGGGGGAAAGGGCTGACTCCTCTGTATTTGGTCCACATCCTCCAGGTGGTTTGGATACACATCAAAAGTTGAGAACTACAACTTGACAAACATGTGACCCAACATACCTCCTCTTTTGCAGCAGCGACTTAGGGTTCTGACATGCAGGGACTAAGCACCAAGGACTCTATGGCATCATGCAAACAGGGGACGAAGCAAATCTCTGGTCAAGGCCCCAGTGTCCCTGATCTTGGGTAGCTGAGTGAATTGCAGTTTTTGTTCATGAGGAATGTTCTCCATGGACCCAGTGCTGATGGGAGTGAAATGTTGAAGTGATTAAGACAGGAATGACACCTCCCATCTTCCTGGGCTCACCTACAGTTATCTAAAGGGAATTCCCTGAGCTGGCAGAGCCTTCCTTTATGTGGGCTTCTGCCCCAGCTGTCACACCAGTCATCTCAGGATTTAGGACCAGGGTAGACTAGAAGCCATATTCTTGGAAGTGCATTGAAAATCTCTCATTAGCCCAGATTGGGTCACATGACTCACTCTGTACCAATCACAAGGAAATGAAGTGGACTAATGTGCCCAGCCCTAGACCACGTGACCACTCTGTACCAATAACAGGGAATACAGTGGCCTGCTGGGCCCAGCCCTGAGTCACATGGCCACCTCTGGCGTGGTGGGGAGGGACATATGTGTGGGGGAGAATTGAACTGGCTTCATAAGAACAACAGTTCATTACTAGGGGGAAAGGATGACTTTAAAGAGGAAATCAGGACACACTTATTAGAAAATGTGAGTGAATTCCAGGCAGCAAAATCAACAGATGCCTACTACAGTTTGACTGTTGTCATTTTATTCTAGCTTTGCTGGGAAAAAGCCAGTAAGAACAAATTCAGCAAATCACAGACTTGCACTGAAGAGAAAGAAACTCAAGAATCTAGGAGCTCAGCCTTTTTTCTCTAAATAGAACATAGTTTATGCTATTGAAGACAGATGCTTGTTTATTCTATGCTGAGAGCGCTCTGGCTGGGCAGTTTCCAAATATCCTTCCATCTGCAGATCCTTCCAGGGCTTTACAATTTTTACTAGTTAATGACAAAATTGGGGGAGAGACAACTTAAAATGAAGTAATAAATGCATTTGGAAGAATGTTAAAGGCTTAGTTATTTCACACTTCTGGAATTCAGAGCAATGAAAAAGTAAACAGTCTTACTGGCTCAAAGGGGAATCCTTCCATCCATGAAACAAATTTATTTTTATTATTTTGGCTTCTCAAGAGATGTTTCCTGTGGCTGTATTGTAAAATAATTCTTCATGTTTTTATTCTATACTGTTCTACTGGGCCTTGTGAAACAAGAAATTATTTGTTGCATTTAGTTGCTGTGTAATGGGGCTTCACTATCATTTACATATCTTTCATATACTATTAATTCACATCTTTTTTAGAATTGTAATTGTGGAAGCAATTTTCATTATAATTTCTTGTAACATATAAATTTGAGATAATTGGACTGGAAGGCTTGTTTGTCCAAATTGCCTACATCAGTACTATTTCATGGGTTTTGAAAGTATGAAAAAATTTTGAAACTTGTCCCTGATGATAAACATTTGAAGATGATTTTTGATCTCTGAAAAAAACACTTGTACCCAATGCAGGTGAAATCAATTCCTTTCTGAGTTGATACTGATGGTGATTTTATGAAACTAATCCTCATGAACTGAAAAGAATATCTTTTTATCTTACCAACCAAGCTTGAGAGTATGATGAGTTCTCAGATGAGATATGACCTAGGAGCTGCAAACTTAGAACAAATTGGAGATTTGATAGAACCTATGATAGATGGGCTATCTATCATAATCCTATGATAGATGGGCTTCCCCGGTGGCTCAGATAGTAAAGAATCTGCCTGCAGTGCAGGAGACCCGGGTTTGATCCTTGGGTTGGGAAGATCCCCTGGAGAAGGAAATGGCAACCCACTGCAGTTTTGTTGTCTGGGAAATCCCATGGACAAAGGAGCCTGATGGGCTACAGACCATGGGGTCTCAAAGAATCAGATACAACTGGGCAACACAGCAGCAGCAGCCTATAGTAGATAATATCAGTTTTGGAATTCTATCGTTCCCATCTGGTTAGAGAGTAGTTATCATTTATGGAACCCTATACCCATATGCTTTATTAAGGTCCAGAACATCTTCTATTGGGCTAAATTCTTAGGAGGAACAAGGTATATGAAGAAAGTATGTCAGCCTAGGGAGGACGTGAGAAGGGAACTACCTACAATATAATTCAAGAGACTGGAGAAGGAATCTTTCCTAAAGAATAAGATCCCATAGATTTAGCCCATTACAGGCACTCAACAGATATTTATTCAATGAAGGAAAAAAATAAAGGAATCAGACAAAATTAGAAAAGCCCCATGAAGATGTTCCTTTTAATTTACTTCCACTTCTAGCTGGACCAACTTTGATGAGTGCTACACACGGGAGTCACGATTGTCATTAAAGCATGTCATACCAGAGCTGAGAGAAGAATGTGTCTGTTCACCTTCCCAGAGATAAACATAAATGAGCTGGGGTAGAATTTTCTAAGGTACATGAAACCAGCTTTTTGAATTGTGAAAAATAAAACATAGCTCTTTTTGTCGCACCATACTGGCCAACTTTCCATCTTATGAAGAAACCTGCCACTACTGTGTTTAAGTAACTGTTGTCCCCTAATGGATCAGTCACAGACAGTGCCTGAATTGTGTTACTCCAGGGGCAGCTTTCAAATGCTTCCATGGGAATGGCACCACAGAGTCTGTAACCGAGCACCCCCATAGTTATTCTACTCAACATCTGTGGTTGAGTTTGTTCCTTATCCAGGGCCTCAGTTCATAAGGGCATGGTCTAGTTTTTTCAGATCTTGATCTCATTTTAATTAGTCAATTTGCAAAAAGCTGTTGCTGTCAATTAATGCATTGTTTTTCTTTTCTCCCTGTTTTTTTCTGGTTTGTGGGACTGGAACTCAGGAAGAAGAGGGATCCCCAAGAGAACCACAGTGCCTCAGGGTGGAACCGAAGATGGCAGCAGGTAGAGTCCATTCATGGCAACGCCTTCTTTCCTAGGCTGCTGCTGTTGACAGCAGGGTTTGCAGAATCCAAAAGCTTTGCAGATCACGAAAGAAAATTTGTATGTTCCCATTGATTGGAAACATGACTAGAAATGTCACTTGTGATGTATGCCAGGCATGACATCTGGACAGTCTGGTCATGGTGCAAAAAATAGCTTCTTCTCTTTTTCTTCTTTCTTCTATTGATTTCAGTACTTGCTGAACAAATACTTGCAATGAAGTAGATGATGATAATGATGAAGAAATTTCAAATTTAGTCATACTAAAATAAGTAGTGCACTTTTTTTCTGCAGTATTTATGATTTCCGTGGAAAATGCTATCTAGATGCATTTGCTTTTTAAAAAAAATGTGTGTAGTTAAATATGCAGCTTTGCTAAAGATATTTACCCCATCGTAGGACTTCATATGAGATAAAATGCAAAGGAACAAATGAGTCTATACTTTAGTTTCTGCCTATGATTGGTAATGATAATGAGATATAATGGTCATAAAAATAAACAGTTGAATGGACCTTGTAATAATGAGAGCTAAATCTTAATACTCTGTTTCTATTTTCCAATGACTTTTATTTGGTGTTTTATATGAGGAGGGGTTAGAAGAGGGCTCCAGATGTGTTTGCCACTGGCAGAGGCTCATGCTCTTGTAAGTTAATGAAAATCAGGGAGAAGAATTAAGAAAATTAAAATGGTAATGAAAAGAATACGCAAAGTGTGTGTGGGGAGGTGGGGAGGGGAACTGGCGCCCTGTTCAGATTTCCATGGAGGAGAGAGAATTAGCGATTAACCAGCTCCAGCATCTCCCTCTATGCCCCTCCCAAGTGTCTACCCCATCAGAAACAGACATTGTTTTAGGTTCATGCTTCTTCTGACTTGCGCCCTTGCAGATCCTTGCATGACTGGTTCCTTTTCTTCCAGTAGCTCTCAGCTGAAACATCCAGTCCCAGAGGCTACTTTGTCGTTCCTTGAGATCACTCTTCATCCCACTGTCCGTTTTTATTGGGATGGCCCAAAAGTTTGATTGGGTTTGCTACAAAATCTAATGGGAAAAAAACAAACAAACTTTTGAGCCAACCCAATATTTTTTTCCGTAATACTTATTACAGTCCCAAATCATCTTACTGTGGATTGGTTTCTTTTTTTTATTGTCCCCTCAAGAGATTATAACATAGGAGTTGAGTCAGGAAGGACAGATATGAATATCTGTTTGTGAAAAGTGTATTAGCTGGGGTGTTTATAAAGTGAAAACCAAATACTGTAAATTGACTCCAAAGTGATATCTATTTGAAATTCTGCTCCCCCCCCTGTTTTTTGGCTGATGATCTGATCCTTTAGTATCTGTCACCTTATCCTGAAGTCTATGATTTCTATTTGCAGGGGCAACCTAGGGTACAATGACAGGTTAATTGGGAGTGTGTTTAAATATCACCAGCTTTGCACTCTAGTGATTCAGCATCTATGTATGATTGAAGTTTTTCTTAATGAGTGACCTGCCTGTAATAGATGGAACCCTAATGGCTGCTCAGAATCAGGTAGCATCCCCCCTTGACTTGGTGGGTACAGTAGCTGAATGGATGGAGTAGCCCATTTGAAATAAGTCCCTTTAATGTGATACAGCATGGTTTGCTGTCAGCTGGTGCTCTGTTTCAGCAAGACCAGCACTGGGAAGGTTCATTAGGTGAATGAGGTTTACCTTTGCCTTCAGCCTACCCTTCTGGTGCCCTGCACCTCCTAGTGAGGTTCCTCCGCACCACCTCACCCCCTGATTTCTCTGCCTTCAGAAGAATGTGCAGTCAAACATAAACTGTAGTCCATGTTAATTCACATGGTTGTGTTGCTGCTTCTTCAGTCTATTGCTATTTAAACCACTGAGCTACCTGTGGAATGAAAAAAATGTGGTAGCTGTGAAAGGAATCTGCAAATAGATAAAGAAGAAGGGACGTTTCTGGATACAATCACAATTCCCGTGGAACCACTTTCTCAGGCTGAGCATTGAATGGCCCTGAGTCATGAGAACACTCAGCAAAGATTCCATCAGACAGTGGTTCTTCAGAGCAGGAATTGTGTCTCTTTACAAGTGAGTGCTCCAACACTAAGTTCTGTCTGGCTCTCTGTGACCCTTTGGACAACAGCCTGACAGGCTCCTTTGTCCTTGGGATTATTCTGGCAAGGGTATGAGAATGGGTTGGCATTTCCTCCTTCAGGAGATCTTCCTGACCCACACCTCCTGCATTGGCATGTGGATTCTTTACCACTGAGACACCCAGGAAGCCCGTTACAAGTGAGGTTAAATTCTTTATTGAAAGGCACCATTTTCAAGACTTATAACTTCTTTTTGATATAACGTTCAAGGCAAAAATAAAGGATGGAAAGCTGAACTGAAGTGAAGCTTATCACCCTGCACAGGGAACAGGAAGAATGAGTGATGCACCCAGGAGATGGAGGTATCATGGAGAAGAAATTTCCATAAACTTAAGAACCCCTTTGATATAACCATGACATCGCTTCTATAATAGAGAAAAAAATAAATATGCTTTACTGATAGTGACAAGGAAGAGGGTGTAATTCCTGCGAGGGACAACTCAACATCAGCAAAAGGGCTGACAGTATCACCCAATTCAGTTTGGTTCAGTTCAGTCACTCAGTCGTGTCCGACTCTTTGCGACCCCATGGACTGCAGCATGCCAGGCCTCCCTGTCCATCACCAACTCCTGGAGTTTACTCAAACTCAAGTTCATTGAGTTGGTAATGCCATCCAACCATCTCATCCTCTGTTGTCCCCTTCTCCTCGCTACCTCAATCCTTCCCAGCATCAGGGTATTTTCAAATGAGTCATTTCTTCCCATCAGATGGCCAAAGTATTGGAGTTTCAGCTTAAGCATCAATAGTTCCAATGAATTTTCAAGACTGATTTCCTTTAGGATGGACTGGTTGGATCTCCTTGCAGTCCAAGGGACTCTCAAGAGTTTTCTCTGACCCCACAGTTCAAAAGCATCAATTCTTGGTGCTCAGCTTTCTTTATAGGCCAACATCCATGCATGACTACTGGAAAAACCATAGCTTTGACTAGACAGACCTTTGTTGGCAAAGTAATGTCTCTGCTTTTTAATATGCTATCTAGGTTGGTCATAACTTTTCTTCCAAGGAGTAAGCATCTTTTAATTTCATGGCTGCAGTAACAACCTGCAGTGATTTTGGAGACCAAGAAAATAAAGTCTGTCACTATTTCCACTGTTTCCCCATCTATTTGGCATGAAGTGATGGGACCAGATGCCATGATCCTAGTTTTCTGAGTGTTGAGTTTTAAGCCAACATTTTCACTATCCTCTTTCACTTTCGTCAAGAGGCTCTTTAGTTCTTCTTCATTTTCTGCCATAAGGGTGGTGTCATCTGCATATCTGAGGTTACTGATATTTCTCCCAGCAATCTTGATTTCTGCTTGTGCTTCATCTAGCTCAGCGTTTCTCATGATGTACCCTGCATATAAATTAAATAAGCAGGGTGAAAATATGCAGCCTTGATGTACTTCTTTCCCTATTTGGAACTAGTCTGTTGTTCCATGTCCAATTCTAACTGTTGCTTCCTGACCTGCATACAGATTTCTCAAGAGGCAGGTAAGGTGGTCTGGTATTCCCATCACTTGAAGAACTTTCCAGTTTGTTGTGCACCACAGTCAAAGGCTTTGGCATAGTTAATAAAGCAGAAATAGATGCTTTTCTGGAACTCTCTTGCTTTTTTGATGATCCAACGGATGTTGGCAATTTGAACTTTGGTTCCTCTGCCTTTTCTAAATCCAGCTTGAACATCTGGAAGTTCATGGTTCACATACTGCTGAAGCCTGGCTTGGAGAATTTTGAGCATTACTTTGCTAGCATATGAGATGAGGACAATTGTGTGGTAGCGTGAGCATTCTTTGGGATTGCCTTTCTTAGGGATTGGAATGAAAACTAACCTTTTTCAGTCCTGTGGCCACTGCTGAGTTTTCCAGATTTGCTGGCATATTGAGTGCAGCACTGTAACAGCATCATCTTCCAGGATTTGAAATAGCTCAACTGGAATTCCATCACCTCTACTAGCTTTGTTCGTAGTGATGCTTCCTAAGGCCCACTTGACTTCTCATTCCAGGATGCTCTAGGTGAATGATCACAGCATCGTGATTATCTGGATCATGAAGATCTTTTTTGCATAGTTCTTCTGTGTATTCTTGCCACGTCTTCTGAATATCTTCTGCTTCTGTTAGGTCCATGCCATTTCTATCCTTCATTGTGCCCATCTTTACATGAAATGTTCCCTTGGTATCTCTCATTTTCTTGAAGAGATCTCTAGTCTTTCCCATTCTGTTGTTTCCCTCTATTTCTTTGCACTGATCACTAAGTAAGCTTTTCTTGTCTCTCCTTGCTATTTTTTGGAACTCTGCATTCATATGGGTATATTTTTCCTTTTCTTCTTTGCTTTTCACTTCTCTTCTTTTCACAGCTATTTGTAAGGTCTCCTCAGACAATCATTTTGCCATTTTGCATTTCTTTTTCTTGGGGATGGTCTTGATCCCTGTCTCCTGTACAATGTCATGAACCTCCACCCATAGTTCATCAGGCACTCTGTCTGTCAGATCTAATCCCTTGAATCTATTTCTCACCTCCACTGTATAATTGTAAGGGATTTGATTTAGGTCATACCTGAATGGTCTAGTGGTTTTCCCTACTTTCTTCTACTGAAGTCTGAATTTGGCAATAAGGAGTTCATGATCTGAGTCACAGTCAGATCTTGGTCTTGTTTTTGCTGACTGTATAAATCTTCTCCATCTTTGGCTGCAAAGAATGTAATCAATCTGATTTTGATATTGACCATCTGGTGATGTCCATGTGTAGAGTCTTCTCTTGTGTTGTTGAAAGAGGGTGTTTGCTACAACCAATGTGTTCTCTTGGCAAAACTCTATTAGCCTTTGCCCTGCTTCATTCTGTACTCCAAGGCCAAATTTGCCTGTTACTCCAGGTATTTCTTGACTTCCTACTTTTGCATTCAAGTCTCCTATAATGAAAAGGACATCTTTTTTGGGTGTTAGTTCTAGAAGGTCTTATAGGTGTTCATAGAACCGTTCAACTTCAGTTTCTTCAGCATTACTGGTTGGGGCATAGACTTGGACTTCTGTGATATTAAATGGTTTTCCTTGGAAACGAACAGAGATCATTCTGTCGTTTTTGAGATTGCATCCAAGTACTGCATTTCAGACTGTTTTGTTGACTATGATGGCTACTCCATTTTTTCTAAGGGATTCTTGTCCACAGTAGTAGATATAATGGTCATCTGAGTTCAATTCACCCATTCCAGTCCATTTTAGTTCACTGATTCTTAAAATGTCAACATTACTCTTGCCATCTCCTCTTTGACCACTTTCAATTTGCCTTGATTCATGGACCTAACATTCGAGGTTCCTATGCATGGGACCTTTTGGTCTTCATTACCTCCACCATAGTTTGGACCCAGGTAAATAACAGGGGGCTTCCCTGGTGGCTCAGAGGTTAAAGTGTCTGCCTACAATGTGGGAGACCTGAATTCGATCCCTAGGTCAGGAGGATCCCTTGGAGAAGGAAATGGCAACCCATTCCAGTATTCTTGCCTGGAGAATCCCATGGACGGAGGAGCCTGGTGGGCTACAGTCCACGGGGGTCGGGGTTGCAAAAGTCTGACATGACTGAGCGACTTCACTTTCACTTTCACCTTCAAATAACACGGAGGGAACACAGTCCCACCCATCAACAGAAAATTGGATTAAAGATTTACTGAGCGTGGCCCCACCCATCAGAACAAGACCCAGTTTCCCCCTCAGTCAATCTTTCCAGTCAGGAAGCTTCCATAAGCCTCTTATCCTTCTCCATCAGAAGGCAGACAGACTGAAAACCAAAATCACAGAAAACTAACCAATCTGATCACATGAACCACAGCCTTGTCTAACTCAATGATACTATGAGCCATGCCATGTAGGACTACCCAAGACAGATGGGTCATGGTGGAGAGTTCTGACAAAATATGGTCCACTGGAGAAGGGAATGGCAAACCACTTCAGTATTCTTGCCTTGAGAGCCCCATGAACAGTATGAAAAGGCAAAAAGATAGGACACTGAAAGATGAACTTCCCAGGTCGATAGCTGCCCAATATGCTACTGGAGATCAGTGGAGAAATAACTCCAGAAAGAATGAAGTGACGGAGCCATAGCAAAACAACACCCAGTTGTGGATGTGACTGGTGACAGAAGCAAAGTCACCCAGTTAGCCAGTGTTGAAAAAAATATTTACACATTGTGAGAGTTGTGAGTTAGGTTTTATTTGGGGGCAAAATAGGGACTGCAGCCCGGGAGACAGCATTTCAGATAGCTCTGAGAAAATGCTCCAAGAAGGTGAGGGAAGGAGCTAGAATATATAGGAGTTTTGCAATGAAGGGCAGGTAGGGCAGGTAGTCAGGAACATCAAAAGATTACTGCTTAAGATAAGCAGATATGTCAGTTATGGAATTTAGTGCTTTTCTATGTGAGGGAAGATGTGAGAGTCTCCACTCACTGAAACCATTTTTTGATACGCATCTCAGCATCTGGGGTCAGTATTCTGTGTTATCAGATCCCTAGTTTTCTCAGGGCTTACTGAGGGAGTGGCCACAGACTGATGGCTGCTAGATGGCAGAAGTTCTTTCCTTCCTGAGTTGCTTCAGGGCTCAGCAGCTCACAGTGGAGGGCCACAATTGCTGATGACTGTGACATCCTTTCTTTACTGATAAGGCAGGAGACATTCCATTTCTCACCAGTTTTTGGAAGGTGCTAAGGACATGCATCATCATGCAGATGACACCTTATGGCAGAAAGTGAAAAAGAACTAAAGAGCCTCTTTTTTTTTTTTTTTTTTTTCATTTATTTTTATTAGTTGGAGGCTAATTACTTTACAATATTGTAGTGGTTTTTGCCATACATTGACATGAATCAGCCATGGATTTACATGTGTTCCCCATCCCGATCCCCCCTCCCGCCTACCTCCCCATCCGATCCCTCTGGGTCTTCCCAGTGCACCAGCCCTGAACACTTGTCTCATGCTAAAGAGCCTCTTGATAAAAGTGAAAGAGGAGAGTGAAAAAGTTGGTTCAATGCTCAACATTCAGAAAACAAAGATCATGGCATCCGGTCCCATCACTTCATGGCAAATAGATGGAGAAACAGTGGAAACAGTGGCAGACTTTATTTTTGGGGGCTCCAAAAATCACTGCAGAGGGTGACTGCAGCCATGAAATTAAAAGACGCTTGCTCCTTGGAAGAAAAGTTATGACCAACCTAGATAGCATATTAAAAAGCAGAGACATTACTTTGCCAACAAAGGTCTGTCTAGTCAAAGCTATGGTTTTTCCAGTAGTCATGAATGGATGTGAGAGTTGGACTATAAAGAAAGCTGAGCACTGAAGAATTGATGCTTTTGAACTGTGGTGTTGGAGAAGACTCTTGAGAGTCCTTTGGATTGCAAGGAGATCCATCCAGTCCATCCTAAAGGAGATCAGTCCTGAGTGTTCATAGGAAGGACTGATGTTGAAGCTGAAAATCGAATACTTTGGCCACCTGATGCAAACAGCTGACTCATTTGAAAAGACCCTGATACTGGGAAAGATTGAGGGCGGGAGGAGAAGGGGATGACAGGGGATGAGATGGTTGGATGGCATCATTGACTCGATGGACATGGGTTTGGGTAAACTCCAGGAGTTGGTGATGAACAGGGAGGCCTGGTGTGCTGCAGTCCATGGGGTCGCAAAGAGTCGGACACGACTGAGTGACTGAACTACTGAACTGAACTGAACTGAAGGACCTAAGGGCAAGAACTAGTCTACACGTTCTCACCTGGGCATGTGCCTCAGTGAAAAAGCAGCTGTTGTATAGTAGTCAGATTTTTGGTCTGCATGACTTAGACCTCCAGCCTCTCTCAGGTCATTCTTTCCCTGGATTATCTCTTTCCTTTTTGTTCCTCTGTTGGAGGTGAGACCAATGAATGAGCCAGCTATGCTTTCTTGAGAGAATTCTTTTTATTTATTTATTTATTTTTTGAAGGGTTTTGGCAAAGCATTTTATTTTTTTATTTTTTTTATTAGTTGGAGGCTAATTACTTCACAGAGAGAATTCTTTTAAAAAAAACAATTGCATCCTTTCTGATGGCTGTATTTTCAAGAGGAAAAAAAAAGGAAAATGTGTTTTTAAAATGTTGGCTCGATCTTGCCATGTTTCTTGCCATGCATGGCTTTAGAAGTAAGCCAAATACTTTTGAATGCTGCAACAACTTTAAATGTGTTTAAAATCCAAGAAGACTTTGTGGAATCCTGATTGTCTTTTGGTCTGCACTCACCATGTGCTGTTAGGGCTGCAAGATTGCAACATTTTGTTCATTGGAGGGGAGAAGCCATTTTATTACTGTTAGAGGATTTCATCTGAATGTTCTCCTTTCGCTAAAGGTCACCCAGGGCTGAGTGGGGCCCAACCCCCTTCAGAGGTGGCTGTCTGTGTCATCTGCACTTAGTAAAATTTTCATTTCCTGTGGTTTGTAGGTTATTCAAGTGTAAAGGAACAAGCCCCAAACGGTTAAAATTCTTCTACTAAAAATGGATGCGATGAGGGGGAAAATATATGTATTTTTGTAACCTTTCTGGGGAATGAGACCAGAGTTCCACTCTGCAGCTTCTTAAGTGACATGATGTTACAGTGTGTGTGAGGCTGGGCCCCCAAGCAGACTCAGAAGTCAGACTTTCTGACTGAGAGCCCTGTGAGAGGTCAGAAATAAGACCTAGTCTCTGCTAACCAGACAAAATGTCTGCTTTTGCTTTCACATCATAGGGAGAACAGTCAAAGTGAGGTTTCCACTCCAGCCAACTGTATTTCAGTAGACTCTCTTGTGATTGTGCAAGAAAGTTATTTGTCTTCCTTACTGATTTGTCTGAGGCCCCAGCCAAAGAATGACTAGAAAATTGTTCAGGTAGGGAAATTAGAAAACAAAAGGGTGGTGTACTTCCTTTATTCTGAATTTACATTCTTTCCACTCCCTTAAACTTGGGACAGATAATATGAGGATTCCTGGGAGGCTGTTTATTAGAGAAAATGCTACTGGATGCGGTAGGTGAAGCAAAGTCCTGATCCTTAAATTCTTGTATGGGACTTTGCTACAGTATATATTTTTAAAACTTATGTATTTATGTTTGGCTGCGCTGGATCTTTGTTACTTTGCCCTGGCTTTCTCTAGTTTCAGAGATCGGAGGCTCTCTGCTGTGCATGTGGGTTTCAGTAGTAGTGGCACGTGGATTCAGTGATTGCTGCTCCCAGGTTCTAGAGCATGGGTGCAGTGGTAGTGGCCCACGGACTTAGTTGCTCCGTGGCATGTGGAATCTTCCTGGACCAGGGATCGAATCCATGTCCCCTGCATTGGCAGGCAGATTCTTACCTGCTGCGCCACCAGGGAAGTCCCATACTTGTGTTTAACCTAAGGAATCTCACTACAGTTGTTTGTCTCTACTTCAAATAATAGTGCTTAGATGTTTACAATCATATAAATTCTTCCGAAGAAATGAAACTATGCTTGTTGCTGGAGGTTTGTCAGAGGAAACAGGAGGCCATGGGCTCCAACTATCATTCACAAAAAGAAAGATGTTTCTAGAATTTACTTACGGTTTCTGCATTGTCAGAACCGTAGTGTCAGAACTGCAGTGTCAGTAGGAAAAAGTCGTTTTTGGGGGGTTTTTTGGCTTAGGTTTTCTTCACCTGTGAAGTCAGTAGGACTCGTCCTAAAACCTGAAGAGATGTTTCTCTGGTGCCTGGGGGTGGGAGGATATGGCGCTGGGGGAAATGTTTGTGTTTGGCAGGAGACAGTGGTCATCCCAGGAAGTCTTCCTGTCTGCAGTGATGGGAAACCTCCTGGGCTGCTTATTGAAAGGTGCCAGTCAGCCCCCAGCTCACTGCCATTATTCCAGGAGAAGGCATCAGAGAAAAGAAATCAGGTTTCCAAGTTCTCAGGGCTCTCCTAGGTGAAATCTCTTAAGTGATGGTCCACCCACTGCTCTGAACCCACTGCATCCATCCTCCTCAGCACGGCCCAGAGAGCAGTCCTGGCCTTTTCTCCTCTCTCCATAGGCAGAGAGCTAATCATTTCCAGATTTTTTGGGTTGGTGGGGAATTCAACAGACCACCAATTGTTCATAAATGTGAAAGCAGAAATATAAAGAAAATGAGGGTCTGCTTTAGTCCTCTGTGTTCACAGTACACCTGCTATGTTGTTGACTGACAGGCACCTATGCCTTGAGGAGAAGCAGAAATTCACCTGCACAGGTGATGTTTGGGTGTTCGTTTGTTTTTTTAAATGTGTGTGTTTTTTGTTTTTAAGACTGCACCATGTGGGATCTTAATTCCCTGACCAGGGATCAAACCCATGCCCCCTTCCTTGGCAGCTTGGAGTCCTAACCACTAGGCAACCAGGGAAGCCCTGATGTTTGGTTTTGATTCTGTGCACATGTGTGCCAGGAGACACCTCCTTCGCTTTGTCCTGCCTCTTAGCTCAGTGGGGATGGAGCCTGAGAGCCTTCCAGAAGGTCATCCAGGAAAAGTGAATCAGTTCCCAGGGATGAAATTTTCAGTGTGGGAAATCAATCCTGAATATTCATTCGAAGAACTGATGCTGAAGTTCCAACACTTGGGCCACCTGACGCGAAGAACTGACTCATTGCAAATGACCCTGATGCTGAAAAAGATTGAGGGCAGGAGAAAGGGGTGACAGATGATGAGATGGATGGATGGCATCTTTGACTCAGTGGACATGAGTTTGAGCAAACTCTGGGAGATAGTGAAGGACAGGGAAGACTGGCAAGCTGCAGTCCATGGGGCTGCAAAGAGTTGGACACCACTTACTGACTAAACATGAACAAATACTTAGAGCAGAATAGCCTAATCTCTGTTTTTGTGTGAAAGAGACAAGATATGTTTCTATCCAATTTCACTTTTTAAAAATTGTTATTTTCTTGTTTGTTTGACATTTATTTTTCTGTCTTTGTAAGAACCCCCCCTGTGAGCTAAAGACAAAGGAGAAAAGGAAAGATATATCCATTTGAATGCAGAGTTCCAAAGAATAGCAAGGAGAGATAAGAAAGTCTTCCTCAGTGATCAGTGCAAAGAAATAGAGGAAAACAATAGAATGGGAAAGACTAGAGATCTCTTCAAGAAAATGAGAGATACCAAGGAAACATTTCATGTAAAGATGGGCTCAATAAAGGACAGAAATGGTATGTACCTAACAGAAGCAGAAGATATTCAGAAGACGTGGCAAGAATACACAGAAGAACTATGCAAAAAAGATCTTCATGATCCAGATAATCATGATGGTGTGATCATTCACCTAGAGCATCCTGGAATGTGTAGTCAAGTGGGCCTTAGGAAACATTACTACGAACAAAGCTAGTGGAGGTGATGGAATTCCAGTTGAGCTATTTCAAATCCTGAAAGATGATGCTGTTACAGTGCTGCACTCAATATGTCAGCAAATTTGGAAAGCCCAGCAGTGGCCACAGGACTGGAAAAGGTGAATTTTCATTCCAATCCCGAAGAAAAGCAATGCCAAAGAATACTCAAACTACCATACAATTGTCCTCATCTCACATGCTAGCAAAGTAATGCTCAAAATTCTTCAAGCCAGGCTTTAGCAGTATGTGAACCGTGAACTTCCGGATGTTCAAGCTGGTTTTAGAAAAGGAAGAGGAACCAGAGTTCAAATTGCCAACATCCGTTGGATCATCAAAAAAGCAAGAGAGTTCCAAAAAATTATCTATTTCTGCTTCATTGACTATGCCAAAGCCTTTGACTATGTGGATCACAACAAAGTGTGGAAAATTCTTCAAGAGATGGGAGTACCAGACCACCTTACCTGCTTCTTGGGGAATCTGTATGCAGGTCAGGATGTAACAGTTAGAACTGGACGTGGAACAACAGACTGGTTCCAAATAGGGAAAGGAGTACATCAAGGCTGTATATTGTCACCCTGCTTATTTAACTTGTATGCAGAGTACATCATGAGAAACGCTGGGCTGAATGGAGCACAAGCTAGAATCAAGATTGCTGGGAGAAATATCAGTAGCCTCAGATATGCAGATGACACCACCCGTATGGCAGAAAGTGAAGACCTAAAGAGCCTCTGATGAAAGTGAAAGAGGAGAGTGATAAAGTTGGCTTAAAACTGAACATTCAGAAAATTAAGATCATGGATTCTGGTCCCATGACTTCATGCCAAATAGATAGGGAAACAATGGAAACAATGACAGATTTTATTTTCTTGGGGCTCCAAAATCACTGCAGATGGTGACTGCAGCCATGAAATTAAAAGACGCTTACTCCTTGGAAGAAAAGTTATCACCAACCTAGACAGCACATTAAAAAGTAGAGACAAAAAAAAAAAAAAAAAAAAGTAGAGACATTACTTTGCCAACAAAGATCTGTCTAGTCAAAGCTATGGTTTTTCCGGTGGTCATGTATGGATGTGAGAGTTGGACTATAAAGAAAGCTGAGTGCCAAAGAATTGATGCTTTTGAACTGTGGTGTGGAGAACATTCTTGAGAGCCCCTTCGACTGCAAAGAGGTCAAACCAGTCAATCCTAAAGAAAATCAGCTGAATATTCATTGGAAGGACTGATGTTGAAGCTGAAGCTCCAATACTTTGGCCACTGGATGCAAAGAACTAACTCATTAGAAAAGATCCTGATGCTGAGAAAGATTGAAGGCAGGAGGAGAAGGGGATAACAGAGGATGAGATGATTGGATGGCATCACCATCTCGACTGGACATGAGTTAGAGCAGTCTCTGGGAGTTGGTGATGGACAGGGAAGCATGGAGTGCTGCAATCCATGGGGTTGCAAAGAGTCGGACACACCTGAGCGACTGAAATGAATGGAAGAGTCCCTTAGGGAATACAGAATTGGGATGGTGACATTATTAGAATAGCATGTGCATTAAATAAATCAAACTGCCAAGCAATGGTCTTTAAAGATTTCCGTCCTGGGGGAATCTCTTTGCCCCCTCCCTTGCTTCTCACTTTCTTCCCCTCCACACATCTCCCCCCACAACCCAGCACATGAATAAGAAGATGGCACTTGTGTTGCATGCAATGCATGTGGATACCCACCTAGCTCTCTCCTTGGAGTCCACCTTCCCTCTTGATCTCAGGATGTACAAAGTAGGGATCACTAACTAGAAATTCCAGCTGATTATTGTCACAAAAGCTTGAGGAGAGAAAATGTGAGGGTTTTTACATCTCAAAGGTTGTTGCTGTCATTATTGTTACTGTTTGCCCATGTCTCTCTGCAAACATTTCAGTGAAGTGACATTTTTGGTCCTGGGGCCCCTGAAGTCAGCTACTTTATTTCCAGCACTCCCCACCTGCTCCAGTTCAACTTGGCTTCATGGCAGCTGCACTTTACCACATGCTTCAGTGATTCCTGGTGTGGCAACCACTGATCCCAAATTTGTTTTAACACCTAGAAGGGGCACGCGGTCCAGCTTGGCCTGAGGCTGCTCTAAGGCCCTTCAGAGGTAGCCCTGAGCAATCACTTATGGGCCTTGGTGAGTCAACACCTCTGCTCTCTGGCCTCATGAGAAGCACAGTTGGGGAGTGTGGTCCCCACAGGGTCAAGCCCCAGTTACCCCCAGAAGTTGCTGGCTGCAATAAGCCCTGTGCCAGCTATCCCCTCCCGTCTCTGCACCCCACTCCTCTCTTATATCCTCTACCACCCACATAAACTGGGGGAACCTGAACTAAAGAAGATCCCTTGACACAGTCATGCATTGAACTCATCATAACATGTTTAAAAACATCAATGAGCCTGGTTGAAATCGCAAAAAACCTTTCAAAAATGTTTTTAAAAATCTAAATGCAAAATAACTGCTCTGAAATTAGACTGCTCACAGATGCTGTCCATAGACCTTGCTAGAATGTGGATTTTTTGGGCATAGACAGGAGGGGCCAGAGGGCCTCCCTGGTGGCTCAGATTGTAAAGAATCCACCTGCAATGCAGGAGACCTGGGTTCAATCCCTGGGTCAGGAAGATCCCCTGGAGGAGGAAATGGCTACCCACTCCAGCTTTCTTGCCTGGAGAATTCCATGGACAGAGGAGCCTGGCAGGCTATAGTCCATGGGGTTGCAAACAGCTGGACTCAACTAAGCACACACACACGCAGACACACGCACAATGTTTGAAAAGCAGGAACTTTTAAAATCTGAGTTCTTGTTTCTCTCAAGAAATTGTAAGAATTGGCCAAACCAGGCCTGCATCCTTAAGTGGTTAAAGAAAAAAATTAGGTGGAGTTGCATCCTCTAGGTGTTCCCTCTCCATCCTGCCTGTGGTCTGAGGAGCAGGTGAGATGATGTGGGGGCTGTTGCTATAGAAACAGGAGGACATACTAGCATCAAGCTGACAAATGCTTACCTCGGCCGGGAATCTTTACACAATTCTCTGAAGCTTCCCTGGGATGGTTTCTCCTTTGTAAGAGGCTAATGCTGTCCTCTTCAGAGGGTTCTCATCATCTCCATGATGGAGGATTACTCACACTTTGCAGCTCTGCAGGGTGCCGTGAGAAGACAAAATCACTTAATGGATGGGTGTGGTCGAACAACTAGAAGTATTAATATATTCCATCTCACATCTTGATGACATGTGATGCTGGAGGACTCAGGGTCACCTAAGAGGTCACAAACTTCTTCTCTGGGTCATCTTTTCATGGGAACTGAGAGGCCAGTGTATTTCCACTGTGTAGCCCACCGAGAGGGCTACAACCAAGGTCTTCTGTTTCTGCACTTGCTCAGCAAGCCTGATGTCAAATCCCTTTGTCAGCATTTGCCCATCTGGCTATGTGCCTGGCACCTTTTAGATGGATTTTGATCAAGCATGACTCCTGTGTGCATTGCAATCATGGAAATCTTCAGCTTTCCTATCCAAGGAGAAGCTGACAAAAGGGACAAATTGTCCTTGGCTATTTTCAAGCTGTAGAAGCAGAACAGATCGAGGACTGAGAAAGTCAGACCACATTCGCAGAGTCAATTCTAGTATTTGGTGGTAACTGGAAACACCAGGTTATCCGTGTATTTGATCACAGGCTTCATTTGTCTGTTTGTTCAACAGGGTTTGTGAAGCCTGCTGTTATGCTAGGTGCCAAGACAGGGTCTGAAGTCTTGCAGTCTTGCTTTTTTGTTCACCTGCAGCCAGTTGCTGCCCTTAACCCTAATAGCCATGTTTCTGGAAGTTCATATAAAGTCATGCTTCAGAGATGTCAGGGAGATGAAGTAAAGAAATGAGAGCCTTTACCTTTCTCTCTCTTTTTTTAAGGTTTAGTTCTGTTTTAAATCTACTTCACTCTAATAATACATTATATTTAAATCTCATAGAGCTAAAAACAATAATAAACTTCCATCAGATTTGATTCTTCTTTCCATTTGTGTAATTTCTGTTTATGGTGTCATGGTCCATCTTGGCTTCAAGGTCATGTTTGAGTCCTTCTTTCTCCTTGACTTCTGTATCAATTTTATTGAATTCCTTTACTGTACTTCTTGTATATATGCCAACATTTCCAGTTCTGCTGTTATACTCCATTTTTGGGTCATTATTCCCTCATGTCTAAACTATTAGTTTCCTAACAGGTCTTTGTGCATCCAGATTTTACCTGCTGTTATACATCTTATGTACCACTGACAGAGTATCTATTCATCTATTAAAATCACACCTAGGCTTGAAGGGCCAGGTCCAATTCTACAGTCTCAATTAAATAATGGAGGACCTACCAAGAAGGAATCTCACAGCTACCTCCCTTATGGGCCATCATTTACAATCACATGTGGACATGTCTTATCCCTGCCAGTTTATCCAATATTCACAGTCTCTTCTCTAGCCATGGGATCTGATATTGTTGAATACAATTTTAGGCTTAAACTGCTGAATGAAATTTTAGTCTCTGTGTTCTCCCTGCCTTTTCTTTCCTCTCCTCCATCTCACCATCAGCAAATGGCCAGAACGACTGCACCAGTTCTAGAACTATATTCCCCAGCCCCCCCTTACAGATAGGGCTGGACAGTGATATATAAGTTGTCAGGAGATGCCTTACTTTGGTTCTTCCAGAAGTAGACTCTGAGACAAGGATTCTAGTACAGATTGTTTGGAGAAGATCTTAGGAAGCCCAGGTAGTGGAGAGAGGAAGCCAAAAAGCAGGGCAGGTGGGAAAGCAAAGGTTGGTTGTTAAAAAAACAATCACTGTTGTTGATGGCTGGAGTTTCATCCTGAAGGGAACAGTGGGATGCACATTAGGGGCTGGCAGTTTCAAGCTGGGGCCAGTATGTGCTGAAGATGGTACGAGCAAGGGAATGCGGCTGAGTTTTATTTTTGTTGTTGTTATTCAGTCTCTAAGCCATGTCCAACTCTTAGTGACCCCATGGACTGCAACAGGCCAGGTTTCTCTGTCCTTCACTGTTTCCTGGAGCCTGCTCAAACTCATGTTCATTGAGTCGGTGATGCCATCCAACCATCTCATCCTCTGTTGTCCCCTTCTCCTCCTGCCTTCAATCTTTCCCTGCATCAGGATCTTTTCCAATGAGTCAGTTCTTTGCATCTGGTGGCCAAAGTATTGGAGCTTCAGCTTCAGCATCAGTCTTTCCAATGAATTTTCAGCTTTATTTCCTTTATTTCTAATAGACTTCATTTTTTTAGAGTAGTTTTAGGTTGACAGCAACATTGAGTGCAGGGTACAGAGATTTCCCACAAGCTCCCTGCCCCAACACCTGCATACCTTTCCTCATTATCAGCATCACTCACCAAAGTGGGACACTTGTTGCCATTGATAAACCTATAGTCAAATGTCATAGTCATCCATAGTTTACATGAGGTTCCCTCTTGGTATTCTAGATTCAATGGGTTTGGACAACTGTATAATGGCTTGTATCCGTCATTAAAATATCACATAGAGTATTTTCATCGCCTTGAAAATCCTCTGTGCTCCATCTCTTCACTTCTCCACACTCCCCCAAGCCCTAGTAACCATTGATCTTTTACTGTTTCCATAGTTTTGCCTTTTCCAGAATGTGCTAGGGTTGGAATCATACAGCATGTAGCATTGAGTGGGAGAATGAGGGCACCTGAAGCTGAATGAAACATTGTGTCTGCTCTCAAGGAACTGACAGTAGAATTGTGCGTGTTGTGTGTGGTGTTACAGTGTGGACCTGACATATCTGGGAAGATAAAGGTGGGACAAGGGTCAGCCCACTGTCTCTTTGACTGGAAACAAATGCCCATTCATATCTTGTTCTCTCCTGACACCCTCAGCTCATCGGCACCTGCTGGAAAAGCCAGGCCTGGCCCAGCATTACCGTGACCTCTGAGCATTGAGAGCCATTTCCTTTCCTTCGAAGCCTAAGAAGGATTATTCTGGTGATATCTGAATAGCTGTGTGTGTGTGCAGAGGAAGTGGTTCCCTAGCAACCGGAATCTCTGAAGCTTCTGCGTCTCTGTGTTCCCCCTGCCTTTTCTTTTCTGTCCTCCATCTCGCCGTCAGCAAATGGCCAGAACAACTGCACCTGCTCTGAATTATAGGGAGGCCATTCAACCCCAGCCGTTTTTTTCTAAGTTGAGGGGCCCTGTTCCTCTTTTAGTGGAGCTTCCTCATGAAGTCTGGGGCCTTGCTCTGCTCCTGGTCAGGCCGTCATTACCTCAGACCACACTTCCTTTTCTGTCTTTCAGATGTTGACCAGAAATGGAAAATTCTGAGGTGCCTGAGGAAAATTTTGAGTTTAAAAAATTACTAGTTTCTGCACATTATTTCAAATGACCTAATTTTCTTAAGAAAACATTTAGTAGACCTTCCCCACCACCAAAGAGTTCATTCTCACTCCCTTCTAACTTTGTTTTTCCACAGAAGCCAAATTCTTCATTTCTTATATAGGTCAGCATGTCAATATGAAGTTGAATGCACAAGGAGATAACAAGTATCTTCTTATGATGTTGCCTCAGTCTAGCAAACTCTGAGGTTCTACAAACAGTCATTCTCACTAGGGGCATTGATCTACTTCCTGTTGCAGCCCTGGAGCCCTATTTTAGAAAGGGTAAATCTTTCCAGACTTCAGCACATCGGCAGAGTGTGGGTTCAGAATTGCTGACTGGAAATGCCTTACTTCAAACAGTGTTCTCTGTGAGAACAGATCTTAGAGGAGGTGGTTCTACATCTTCACCTACCAGTTGGCTGGTATCTGTTGATAATGTTGACTATTTGACCCAAACTGCTGGCAACGTGTGACTAATTATAATTGAGCCTAACAATGCCTGGAATCCTTGTCATCCATAGCTTTTAAGATATTTTTATTCACTTATTTGTTTAAACAACAACTGTTTCTAATTGAGGGCTCCTATGTGTGTCTACAGGCTTCCCAGCTGGCACTAGAAGTAAAGAACCCACTTGGCAATGCAGGAGACATAAGAGATGAGGTTTGATCTCTGGGTTGGGAAGATCCCCTGGAGGAGAGCATGGCAACCCACTCCAGGATTCTTACCTGGAGACTCCCATAGACAGGGGAGCCTGGTGGGCTACAGTTCATAGGGCTGCACAGAGTCGGACATACTGAAGCAACTTAGCACGTGCACACACGTGTGTCTACAGATCATGGTGTGTCTTATGGGAAAAACATGTCTGTAACCTTGGTTAGTGAGGGTTATCAATTTAAAAGGAGAAGTAAGATATGTACCCCAGTAACTATTGAGCAAGCTCATAGCCTAAACAGAGATAAAACCATACAATTAGAGACATTGTTTTTAATTGAGTCTTCCCATGAGAGGGTAGTGGTGGAGACAGGGCAAACTCACCTTTCTGGGTGATCAAGTAGAATGATTGTGAGGGAAGAGAGCTGAGAAGTTCCATCTGTTCTATAGACAACAGAGGACTTGGGCTCCAAGACGATTCATCCAGCTCTTTTGATAAACCTTACATTTATTAAAACAACAAAACTGAAGAGCAAAATCCCCCTATGTTATGGGATTCTGTTTCCTCCCAAATGGTCTATTTTTAATCAGTGTTAAGAGCTTGACATATGTCCTCTAAAGTGGCATAAAACAGAAAGCAGGAAGAGAAGTTATCTGGGATTTGGGAAAAGTAAAACATAAACCCTAGCTTAGGAGAAAATTGAAAGGCCACTGTTTATCTTCTTTTCCTCCCAGCCAGTATTTTCCACTAGTAAATGAGAGAGGAAGAAAAATGCATCTCAGTGGCCAAACCCTCTGGGAGCCAGGCTCTCTTTCGTTAACAGCCATATCCCCCATAAACTGAGTCTATCCAGGGTAGACTGTGTGCATGGTCACGGCAATGGTCGTGGTTAACCAGAAAAGCGAGGGTGTAAATCACTGGGGATGTGAGAAAGGAAGAACCACCCAAAGCCAGACAACCATGGTGTGTTCTTTCTCGGGCTGGCTGAGAATAAAGGGGAGTGGACACCTAAAAGCCATTCTTAATGGAGCCAGGTGAGACAAGCCATTGTGGATCATTTCTGACTTTTAAAGAAATAGTCACTGCCTTCTGTGCAACTGACACATTAAAGACATATGATGTGGGGAAGGATGTATGACGTGGAGAAGGCAAGATAAACCATAAGGGAGCTTTTTGTAACCAAATAAGTAATTTGCCCTGGTGATGGGAAAGATTGAGGGCAGGAGGAGAGGGGAGTGACAGAGGATGAGATGATTGGATGACATCACTGACTCAATGGACATGAGTTTGAGCAAGCTCCAGGAGATGGTGAAGGGCAGTGAAGCCTGACTTGCTGCAGTCCATGGGGTCACAAAGAGTCAGACATGACTGAAAAACAACAAAATAATTTGCACCTTATGGCTTACAGTGTAAAAGACAGGGAGGTCCCAGTCATGAAAAGAATGGAATTCCCCGAGGATGTGTCCTGAGGCTGGGGCTCTCCTGTAACTACGTGATTCCTAAGGCAGAGTTCCCTTTCCCCATCACACTCAGGATCTTCAATTTTCAAACTAATTGCTCATAAGAAGATCATAGCTATTATTTTTAGGATGTTGCAAACACATTCCCCATGACTTTAGATGAGTAAGTACCAGACTGTATTAATCAGGGTTCTCCAGAGAAACAGAATTAATAGAATATGTGTGTGTATATATATATACACACACATATGTTTAATTTTTAAATTTTTATTTATTAGCTTTAAAAATTGAAGTACTGTAGATTTTTAATGGTTCAGGTATACAGCAAAATGATTCACATATATATGTATATATTTCATTGGCTTGGGTAATTTTGGAGGTGGTCAAGACCCAAGATCTGAAGATCTGCAGATACGGGAGAGGCAATGACATAATGCCAGTCCAAAGGCCAGCAAGCTTGAGATCCAGGAAGAGCTGATATTTTAGTTTGATTCAGAGGCAAGAAAAATTCTCTTTTACTCCAGGGAGGATCAGTCTTTTTTTCTATTTACAATTTCAGCTGATTAGACAAGGCCTACCCACATCCAAGAGGACAATCTACTTTATTCACCCTACTGAGTGAAATGCAAATCTCACCTAAAAACCTTCACAGAAACACCCAGAATAGAGTTTTGGCCAAATATCTGGGCAACTATGGCTCAGTCAAGTTGACACATAATTAATCTCTGACAAGCTTTGTCTCCTATGTCCATTCAAACAAAGTGAGGAGATTAATATTTATTGAATTCCTACCAGACCAAACACTCTATGTTTATCTCTTCTTATAAATAGGGGATAATTTACTGCCTATTTTACAAAGCTTGACATGAAGATGACAAGACAGAGGATTTATGTTTAAGAAAGATCTCTCCTATCTGTCAAGTAAGAAGAAAAATTTCTTCAAAAAACAGACTTCTACTTCAAAAGACTGACTTATACAACAGGGATCAGATTGGTGGTTACCAGAGGCGAGTGGTGGGGGCAAGGGGAATTGAATGAAGATGGTCAAAGGGTGCAAACTTCTAATTATAAGATAAGTACTAACAACGTTATGTACACTATGATTAACATAATTAATACTACTCCTTACATTATATATGAAAGTTGTTACAGGAGTAAATCTTTAGCATTCTCATTGCAAGGAAAAATATTTTTCTTTTATTTCTATAAGAGATGATGGATAAGCTTGATAATCATTTCATGATGTATGTAAGTCAAATTATTATGCTGTATACTTTAAAGATGTGCAGTGCGAGATGTCAATTACATCTCAATAAAACTGGAAAGAAGAGAAAGGAGAAAGAGGGAGAGAAGGTGAAGGAAGGGGTGGGGAGAGGAAGCGGGAGGAGGAGGTGGAGAAACATTTCCGAATTTTGCAGTAAATACAACATACCAAAGCACACATATGTTCAACATTTTTCATAATGCTTTCACAACCATTTATTCAATTTGTCATAAAAATGCCTTGAGATAAAGTCAGACAGATAAAAATTTTACTTTATAGGTAAAGAAACTGAGTCACAGAAAAAGTAAGCAGCTTGCTTAAGGTCACATGACAAATGGGAAACAAAACCAAGATGCGATGCTCACACACACTGTAGCATGTGTCAAAGCTTCCTTCCTTTCAAAGTCTGAATAATATCCTATTGTATATACCTACAATAAATTTTGTTTATCCATTCATCTGCCAATAGACACTTAGGTTATTTCCACCTTTTGACTACTGTAAATGATGCTGCTATGAACATGTGCTTGCTAAGTCATTTCAGTTGTGTCTTTCTCATCGTATGTCTAAGAACTGTAGCCCGCAGGCTCCTCTATTCATGGGATTCTCTAGGCAAGACTACTGGAGTGGGTTGCCATGCCCTCTTCCAGGGGATCTTTCCCATCCATGAATAGAATCTGAATCTCATGTCTCCTGCATTGGCAGCTGGGTTCTTTACCACTAGTGCCACCTGGCATAGATGTAGAAGTATCTGTCGGATCCTTGCTTTCATTCCCAGAAGTGAAATTGCTAGATTGCACATTAAATCTATGTCTAATTTTTAGGAACCACTAATTTTCTTTTCTTTCTTGTTCTTTTTTTTTTTTAAATTTTTTGGTCACACTTCAAGGCTTGTAGGATGTTAGTTCCCTGACTAGGGATTGAACCTGTTATAGCCACGCTTTCCGGGAAACAAACTCACTCAGAAGGACAATGCGGATAGTGGAGTGCAGTTTATTACACCGGCAGGCCCAAGGCAGAGTCTGCTCTTAGCCAAGGGCCCCGACCAGCATTTGTGAAAATCTTTTATACCCCATGTGTACATGTCCAAACCCACCACCCCAATCCCTTGATGCTTACAAAGGAAGGGTAAATACAATCACAATAACCCCATCATTCACGTGTTATATGTTCAAACAGTTAATAATCAATAAGCCCACGGTTACATTCCAACCAGTTAATAACCGATAAACCTGTGCTTACATTCTGATAGATAGTGTCCGGAGGCAGGGGTGATTAGTGTCTGTTTTCTTTTAGGTGATGAGTAACCTGGATATGATCTTCAAGGTTCCCCTGTCCGGAGGGGGTCTTATCCTTCCACTGTTGTTCCCACAGGCACTAAGCAGAGAGTTCAGAGTCCACTGGAGAGGTGGCCGAGCACGATCAGCACAGACAGGCCTGAGATAGAGTCCAGGCCCTATGAATTCCTTCTTCAAACCTGCAACCCCTGAGTCTTAATCGCTGGACCATCAGGGAAGTCCCTGGGAACCACTAATTTTCCATAGCAGCTGCACCATTTTACATTCTCAGTTAGCAGTGCACAAGGTTTTCATTTTCTCCACATTCTCACCAACACGTTATTTTCTGTTTTTCTGATGAGAGCCATCCTCATGGGTGAAAAGTAGAAACTCACATTTTGAGTAAAATAGTAGTTTGTTGTCTCTTCCATGGCAGGAGGTGCCTCCAGCTCCCACTGGAGATCCTTTGGCAGAGAATATGATTGGTTTTGTAAGTAGTGAGCAACAGTTCAATTGCTCTGTGGAGTTTCTTCAGCCTCCTCGGGGCTGCTTGAAGTCTAACCATGGAGGCAGAGTTTAAGGATCAGTCCAGAGATGTGGGCAAAGTTTATGCAGAAAATTTGGGGCTGATCTTCTCTCCTGCTCTCCTTTTTGAGATTTCTCCCCGTCACTTTCCAGTTGCTGTGGTTTCCCTGCTTCTGTTCTGTGGTTTTTTAGCCCAGAAAGACTGCAGGTTTCTATCCAAGGTTTTGCAGCTCTTCTATCCCCACCCTCATCCTAAAGATACCATCTGACTTCAGGCTAAAGGCCACACAAGTAGGAAACTCAGCTGGCGCCACTACTGCCCTGAATATGGATTCCTCTCCAGGTTCTGCTTGCTTTTTGATCACTCACCAGAACTTCAGGAGTTGTTTTGGGATTTTATTTACAGTTGACAATTCTCTTCTGTGGGAGCATTGAGTCCACCATTACTGGAACCAGACCCTTATCCCCTTTCTCACCATCCATTCTCATCTTCAAACGATGCTGCTGCCGTGTGAATAAACCCAGGCTGCTTCTTCCTCTTTTGGTGTTGGTGGTGGTTTGGTGTCGGTCGCGCGGCTTGCAGGATCTTATTTCCCAACCAGGGGTCCAATGCGTGGAGTCTTAACTACTGCACTGCCAGTGAAGTCCCATTATTTTCCAGTTTTTGGACACTGAGCATATCTTTTGAAATCTTAAGAGCTGTTAATATTTTTATGATTTTAAAAAATCTATAATAAAGCATCTTAAAATCACAACTCAATTATAGAAAAAACATCACAATCCCCTTCAGAACGCTAAGGGAAAACTCCACAATGGCTTCACATTCTTTTACTTCCAGGCACGTGAGCTGAGACTTAGTTGACTCATTTAATCTCTTCCCTAAATTGTGTTTATGCTCCACGAAGTGGCTCAGCATTTAACCAGAAAAGTTCTAAATTTCTCACTATGTGGGACGCAGGAGAAACATGAGGTTAATCCTGCAAAACAAGCGTCCATTGGATCAGTATTTTCTCTGGGTGCCTTGTGAAAAAAAGCTAACAGGTTTCAGATTGGAAAAAGATAATTCTGAGATCTGGGGGTTAATAAGAGATTTGTCTGCCTTTCTTCAGTAGTCCATTCGCTCAACAAATATGTGTTAGATTCGCATTACCTACTCATTAGCTTGTTTAATGAAAACTAGTTTAGTCATTTGTGGATTAGTGATTAGCTGGTGTGGTCACACTTTTCTTCGTGAATAAATTAATTTATTTCATGAATTTAATTTAGTTAATTTGTGAATGAATCAACACAATAATTTAATTCTTCAATAAATTTCTAATCCTTATTCCAAGGCCCTGCAAGTTCCTGAAATGCCTTCTGAAATATCAAGTTAATTAGTTTTGCTCAGTATAGTTTTAGCATCAATTATATCTTCTTGCATTATTGGAAAACCAGGAGTCATGCATAGTACCTGTATTAATTTTCTCAGGTATTAGGTAAAGTTTTACTTTTCTGGTCATCAGTTTCATAATCAAAGGCCTATATAAATTTCCCATGATCTCTTGAAGGGAGGTATCATTCAATGAGGTGTCATTTTTTTTTTTTTTTTTTTTTGCCTGGGCTGAGTCTTAGTTGCAGCTTGGGGGGTCTTTGATCTTCATTGAAGCTCATGGGTTTTTTTTTTTTTTTTTTTTTTTGGTTGTAGCATGTGAACTCTTAACTGCAGCATGTGAGATCTATTGCCCTGACCAGGGATGGAACCCAGGTCCGCTGCATTGGGAGCGTAGAGTCTTAGCCACTGGATTACCAAGGAAGTCCTGTCAATGAGGTGTTCTTGACTAGCCGTATGATTTTAAGTCGATTATTCCAGCATATGGACCTCCAGCTCATCTTGGAACCACTCTCCTCTCTGGCACTTCTTGTCCTGTACCTCCGAGTCTCTATCATAAGCTGGTCAGCCTCTCAGTCCCTGGGTAAAGTCCCAAGCCTCTCCTTCCCTATCTCATACTCTACCTACCTTCCATCCCCCACCTGTCTTCGTCCTTATCCTTTCCCTAAGAACAAAGTTACTTTTGGATTTCCTTTTTGCACTAATTTTTATGTGCAGACTTCTGAATTCTCTTGGAGGGGATTCTAATTCTGATGGCCAGGAATCTGTACTTTTCTTCATGGGCATACTACAACCTGCATTGTCCTACAGGGACTTGAACCTAGAAGAGCCTTGCACTTGGCTTACTGCTCTGCTGTCACCATCTTAAAGTGCTTAAATCATTTTTTTTTACAAGATGCATTTTTAAAACATTTTATTCTGCGCTGGCCCCCACAGCTATGTACGCAGTTCTGCATTTGGGAGAGGTACTCAGTGGGCCAAGAGTTGTGCAATTCACTGGGGGAGGGGAAAAGAGCAATCAGGGCTATTTATGACATGACTGAGGGATAGAAGGGGACCAGGAAGTTAGAAATGGAGGGAAAATAGGATCATCTTTCAGCAGTGCTCTCTTTTCCCTTGGAAATCTCCTTAAAACGCCAGACCATAGTTACAGGACATAGTGGTAGACATCTTGGAGATCAATCAATGTGTTAGTTGCTCAGTCATGTCTGACTCTTTGCAACCCCATGGATTGTGGCCCACCAGGCTCCTCTGTTCATGGGATTTTCCAGGCAAGAATACTGGAGTAGGTATCCGTTCCCTTCTCAAGAGCATCTCCTCAACCCAGGGATTGAACCCAGGTCTTCCCCACTACAGGCAAACTCTTCACTGTCTGAGCCACCAGGGGAGTCTCCAAAGAACTTTCAAATGAACAGATCAGTCAATTCTCATCTACTCTTGGGGAATCCCTGCCAAATTCTACAAAAGGAATCTGTCTCTAAAAATAGATTGATTTAAAAAACCCTGCCATGGAATTTATACACTGGCTCATCTCTTTCGTCCAACAAGTAAACTAATTAAAAGATAGACAAGTTTATCCCAGGAAAGCCAGGAGCAAAATCTTGTCCTGTAAAGTATAAGAAGTGGCAGTAAGGTGCTTCACAGATGTTGACTGTAAAGGGATCTTATACTATGTTGGTTCAGGACAGAAATCCTGGGAGAGTGAATTAGAAAGAGAATTGTGATGTCGACCTTTTCAAGAGGTGATAACATGCTGCCCAGGCAGAACCTGAGGGAAAACAATGAGATTCATATGTGAGAAGAAAACAAAGGAAAACATGTGAGATAATTTCAGACTGTCCTGGAAAAAAGAATTATCTATGTCGATCTAAATAGAAAGGTCTCTGTGATGATCTGGACAACAGAAAGGCAGAGTTGAGGTTGCAAATTCCTGCCTGCTTGCTTTGTAATCATTCTTTTGTTGGCTCTCAATAAGTGTAAAATTGTATTAAAAGTCCACGGGATAAACCGTTTCGAACAGCCTAGATTCCATTAGAATTCTAAACAATAGCATTTGAAAGCTCTTGCTGAAGTTTCATTTAATAATTGATTTCATTTAATAATTGACTGCTCTTGACGCGAGTTCATTTCAGAGCATGATTTTGAAAATGGGAGCCGAGTAAAACATATACCCTGGTAGCTCAGCTGGTTAAGAATCCTCCTGCAATGCAGAAAACCCCAGTTTGATTCCGGGGTTGGGAAGATCCGCTGGAGAAGGGATAGGCTACCCACTCCAGTATTCTTGGGCTTCCCTGGCGGCTCAGCTGGTAAAGGATCTGCCTGCAATGTGGGAGTCCTGGATTGGGAAGATCCCCTGGAGAAGGGAACAGCTACCTTCTCCAGTATTCTGGCCTGGAGAATTTCATGGACTATTCCTTGGGGTTGCAAAGAGTTGGGCATGACTGAGTGACTATCACTATCACTTTCAAAACATATACACGTAAAATTCAGCTCTACTGAGGTGCACTGTTTTGTTTCTTATGTGTTGGGATTACTTGGGAGCAGTGGGCATTTGTAGGCAATTCTTTTGCTAATGGTTACTATGGTCAATCTACGAAGTCAACTATTTTTCTATAAGTCTATTTCCATTGTGTCTTTCAACACAGAAGGAATAGCAATGGCATATTGAACTCAACAACCAAGTTTAAACATTGCATTCAGGGCACTAAGTGCTTCCCTTAATGCAAATTGCTGAAGTGAGCAAGGAAGTACATTTTGGTGTTTTCTTCAAAGTCCTGACTATTGCACTGAGCCTGAAGTATGGACGACAGGAAATTCTACAGCCAAGAAACATTATCTATACATAATATCCTGCAGAAGATAAAGCTCCATCCAAGTTTTACCATGATACAGATTGTTCATTTACTGTGAAAACTCAAAGAATGTATATATATATACACAAACACATACACATATATATTTTCATGTATCTTAGATGGAAAGATTGTTAGTACTTCCATGACTTATGTGTTTTTTTAATGTTAATACTCGATTTTTAAAAATAAATTGAGAAGTCACAATTTTTCCTTAAGTTTATAAATCTTATTTTGCTTTAAATTATATGCAGTGAATTTCTAAAATTCACTTTAAAGGCCCTTTGATTCATCTTTGGGTTCCATTTAAAAACTAAACTCCTTTAAACATTTAAAATTTATTTAAATATCTTTAAATGTGGAGAAGGAAATGGCAACCCACTCCAGTATTCTTGCCTGGAAAAATCCATGAACAGAGGAGTCTGGCGGGCTGAAGTCCATGGGATTACTTGACTGAGCATGTGTGCACGAGGGTGGAGGGAGATGGGTTGGTAGTGATAAACTGGTAGAACTAAAAAAAAAATAATAAATATCTTTAAATGTTAAACTTTACTTAATATTTAAAATGTTATTTTTAAATATCTGATTTATTTATATAGCTTTATTTCTATGTCCTTCAATTGTCTCTGGAACACCAAAATTTCCCAAAACTTACTTAAAAAATATAAATACAATGTATATAATATGATAATACATGCATCACACTTACCTACTTATATATAATCTGCTATGCTGTGCTTAGTTGCTCTGCTGTGTCCGACTATTTGCGACCTCATGGTCCTCTATCCACCAGGCTCCTCTGTCCATAGGATTCTCCAGGCAAGAATACTGGAGTGGGTTGCCATACCCTCCTCCAGGGGCTCTTTCAACCCAGGGGTCGAACCCAAGTCTCCCATATGGCAGGCGGATTTTTTTCCATCTGAGCCACCAGGGAAGCCCATAATCTTAAATTCCCTGAAATCTTTCAGTACTGTTTACAAACTGGGTTTTACGTGGTCAGTTTAAAAATCAAGAGTCTGAATCAGTTAATCCATGCCAGTTGTTCTTTTAGACAATTTATACAAACATTTCAAATGCAAGGTACACAAAATTTTACATACAATTTAACACCAAAATGTAAATATTATGAAATGCACTTACTCAAATATCTTTAGACTTAGCTCTAAGCTGACCTGATATTAATCATACCCACCAAGGAACCAATTATACTTTCCCACATCCGTTTCATTTTTCTTTCCAAGTATTTTTTTGGAATACTATTCCAAGGAAGTGGGATTTCCATTCCAAGTGCATTGAGGTGACCTCAGTGCATAAAAATTAGATTGGCCTGAGCATAAGATGAAGAGTTAGAGACATCCAACATAATTTTTTTCACCAATAGACTGCCATATTGAGTCTTTTATTCTTTTTGATTGGAAGATAATTACAATGCTGTGTTGGAAATCTTTCCATACAACATAAATTGGCCATAAGTATACATATGTCCCCTCCCTCTTGAACTTCTCTCCCACCTCTACCCTATCCCACCCCTCTAGCTTTTCACAGAGCACTGGATTGAGCTTCCTGTGTTATATAGGAACTTCTCACTAACTATCTATTTGACTATGACAAGCCTAGATAGCGTATTAAAGAGCAGATACATCACTTTGCCAACAAAGGTCCATATAGTCAAAGCTATGGGGTTTTTCTACTAATCATGTATGGATGTGAGAGTTGGACCATAAAGAAGCCTGAGAGCTGAAGAATCAATGCCTTCTAATTGTGGTGCTGGAGAAGATTCTTTAGAGTCCCTTGGACTACAAGGAGATCAAACCAGTCGATTCTAAAGAAAATAAACCCTGAATATTTATTAGAAGGACTGATGCTGAAGTTGAAGCTCAAATACTTTGACCATCTGATGCAAAGAGCCAACCCACTGGAAAAAACCTGATGCCAGAGAAAGATTGAGGGCAGGAGAAGGGGGCAAAAGAGGATGAGATGGTCATATGGCATCACTGACTCAATGGACATGAGTTTGAGCAAACTCAGGGAGAGAGTGAAGGACAGGGAGGCCTGGAGTGCTGCAGTCCACGGGGTCACAAAGAGTTGGACACGATTCAGCAACTGAACAGCAACAATCTGTTTTACACATAGTAGTGTGTATGTTTCAGTGCTACTCTCAATTCATCCCACCCTCTCCTTCCCCAATATACACAAGTCTGTTTTCTATGTCTGCATCTCTATTCCTGCCCTGCAAATAGGTTAACCAACACCATCTTTCTAGATTTCATATATATGCATCAATATACAATATTTGTTTTTCTCTTTCTGACTTACTTCACTGTGTATAACAGCATATTGACCCTTTTATCGGAAATTGAGGTGAAATTCATGTAGCATAAAATTAACCACTTTAAAATAAATAAAAAATTCATCAGAATTGCGTACATCCACATGTGTGAAACCACCCCCTTTATCTAGTTTTAAAACATTTCCATAACTCCAAATAAAGCCCTGTTCCCAGTGAGGAGTTATTCTATTACTCACTACCTCTGCTCCCAGGAACCACCAGTCTGCTTTTAGTTTCTATGGTTTTGCCTATTCTGGGTATTTCATATAAATGGAGTCATACAACATGTGGATTTTGGTGTCAGGGTGCTTTCCTTTAGCATGACTTTAGATTCATCCATATCATAGCGTGTTGTTGTTTAGTCACTAAGTCTGACTCTTTTGCCACCCCCAGGGACTGTAGCTCGCCAGGCTCCTCTGTCCATGGAATTTTCCAGGCAAGAATACTGGAATGGGTTGCCATTTCCTTCTCCTGACCCAGAGATTGAACCCACGTCTCCTGCTTTGGCAGTTAGATTCTTTACCACTGAGCCACCATGGAAGCCCATGTTGCAGCATGTATCACTACTTTATTCCCTTCTGTGGCTAAATAATATTCCCTTGTATGGATAAACTGCAATTTGTGTATCCATTTATCCACTGATGGACATTTGGGTGGTTTCCACCTTTGACTCTTGTGAACAATGCTGCTATGAATGTGCTTGTATACGTGTTTTCGTGAACACCTGCCTTCAATTCTTTGGAGTATTTACCTAGGAGTAGAATTACTGGGTCGTGTGTGTGGTAATTCTACACCTCGCTTTTTGAGGAATTGCCAAACTGTTTTCCACGGCAGCTGAACTATTTTATACCACCCCACTCAGCAATGTGTGAGGGTTCCAAATTCTTGACATCCTACTCAACTCTTGTTACTTGCTATTAAAAAAGAATGATAGCCATCTTAGTGCCTATGAAGTGCTATCTTCTTAAGGTTTTGATTTACATTTCCCTAGTGACTAATCATGCTTGAGACGTTTTTTTCTTAATGGCTTCTACCAATGGGGAGGGAAGCATCAAGTCAGTGTCCTACACTGTAGGTCCTTTGAATTCATGCTCATTCTTTTGTTAACTACTCTCAATTGTGTCCTAGATTAGGGCAAATTATATTATGTGACCTTCCTACCAAACCCCAATTCCATTCGTCCTCTTTGCTTCACAACCTAATTGGATTCAACCAATCTGTGTAATGCTTATTTCTACTCTACATTCTTTTCACATTCTATCTGGCAGAGCTGTTACCTTAAATAACTGTTTGTGTGACATCCTTTAGCTTCTGCTCGCCTCTCCTGCCTGTTTAGCTGCATGGTCAATTTCTCAAGTCATTCTTTTTGTTTTTGGCCCTTCCACCTGCACGATCTTAGTTCTCTGACCAGGGATCAAACCTGTGCTCCCTGCAGTGGAAGTGCACAGTCTTAGCCACTGGACCACCAGGGAAGTCCCTCTAAATTCATTCCAATGATAATATTCTAAGTATAACATTAAATATATTGGGAGGTTGGAAATTTCAAACTGTGACCAAAGTATGTTTTGGCAGAATCAGATTACTGTACTTTAAGAATTAATAACCATTCATTTAGGAAATTTTCCTTTTGAATCAAATAACCTTGATTGAGACCACAACGTTCAAGCAATGGCAATTTACCTCAATTGCTCGGATGGTAAATTGGTGCCTGTGGGGGAAGTAGGTGGTTCACCAATAGGAACTAGGCAGCGCCTGCCTTGTAAATGTCCTTTCTGAAGATCACCTTCAGGCCATGGTCATATCTAATTAGGAGTGTCCTGGGAGTGGAGAGATGTTGATGAGAACAGAGAGCATAACCAATCGGTGCAGGCGAAAATCAGAATTATAGATGAGGGTTTATAGTGTGGCAGCCAAGGATGCAGCAAGGCACAAACAACTCATGTGGGGACAGATCAGAAATGAATTCAGAGGTCACTGATCATGTCCTCGATGGTACTTTTTATGCATGGCCCAAAAAGAGCTTTGCCGAGATACATGGAGACTTACAAGATTCCTGAAGCTATGAAACGATCCATCTCAAATCTACAGTCTGTTTCCATGAAAGTCTGGCCCTGCTATACCTGGCATTTCAGATGAGAAACCAAAGAGCAGAAGCACTGGGGGAGACTGTACTCCTTAGCATCTACACCCCACGATCCCCAGGTCTTGGACAATTGTCTGGGACAACGGAAAACTAAATTGCCACTCAAATATAAAACAGCTTTGCTTTTATTGTTCTCCTGATGAATTGTATATTGAAGGCAGAGGAGAGCAGAGGGGTCTGTGTTAATTCAAGCTATAAGAGTCTTGTGTAAATCCAGGACCACCCAGGGACTAGCAGTGGCAGGCAATGGTCAGCCCTCAAATCAACTAAATAAAATCATCACCGTAACAGGAGATGGCTTTTCTCTTCTCTTCTTGCTTTGCCAGCTGCAAAACAACCACTGTCTTAAAAGACTCGGAAGAGTCCCAAGTGTACTGCGAGGGAACCTCATGTCCCCAGCCTCCCGCTGGCCGTAATGAAGGAGGAGGATGTGCTTTGCTTTGATGTACAGCTGTAGGTTTTTTAATGAGGGAGGCAAGAGATCAGATTCCATTAGGACATTTCCTTTTAAGCCTTGATTATTCAGCAGCCCTGTTGAAATTAGCTGTTCATTTATCTATGAGCAGCTGCATGCAGGGTTGGTCGCTTTTGCTTGTAGTGTGAAACTGACTAGGGCTGGGAGAAGGCACTCCTGAATATTTATCTAATTCAGTTCTTCTTCTGTGCCATTTTTTTCTTCTTCTTCTGTGCAATAGCCCCAGATTCTGAAGTTGCTAGAATTTCACCATAAAAATGGCCAAGAAATTTGATCTGGATTTATAAATCCACAGCTTGGTTCCAATAGGAGACAAGTCCTCCGGGTCCAACCCTCCTGTTCCTCTTCCACGCGACATTAATGCCAATCTTGGCACATCTTGTCACAGCTGCAAAGCAGGGCTGGGCCCTCCTGTTGGCCTGTTCTGATGAGCTCCCTGCAGCGCTACCAGAATGGTCATATTCATGACTGTCAGGGTCTGGCTGGAAATACGAGGTGTGTGTTTCAGAGCAGAGGCCAAGTTCTACTTACTGTCCTGGAAAGGTGTGTGTGGTTAGATGAGACTTTGTCAGGGGATCAAAGAAGCAGGAATGAAGGAGGACCCGGGCATGGGGCAGAGATTTGGTGCCAAGTTGGAGAACTGGCAGGGCTAGAAGGGATTCACACACATGCACAGACACACACAAAGAAGTGGCATTCTGATCAACAGAATTATTGCCATGTATTTCGTTCAATGGACCACAAGGGTTTCTCACTCTTAAATATTTACTGATCAAGATAAACTTTGTTATGCATGTGCTTTTGTTTGACAAGACCTCTGCATTATTATTTTTTCAATATTTTATTTGTTTTTAAAAATCAAATGCAATTTTTTCAGCTTTAAAAAAAATTTTTTTTGCAATGTTGTGTTGCAAATCAGCCATAATTATACCTACATCCCCTCCCTCCCCTCTTCCCTCTGGGTCATCACAGAGCACCAGACTGGGCTTCCTGTGCTACACAGCAACTTCTCACCAGCTATCCATCTTACACCCAATTAATAGTGTATATATGTTGATGCTACTTTCTCCATTCATCTCACTCCCTCCTTCCCCCACTGTGTCCACAAGTTCATTCTCTACATTTGCATTTCCTTTCCTTCCCTTCAAATAGATTCATCAGTATCATTTTTCTAGATTCCGTATGTATCAAATGCAATTTTTTTCTTTGGCCACGTGGCATGTGGTATCTTAGTTCCCCGACCAGGGATCGAACATGTGATCCCTGCCTTGGAAGCACAGAGTCTTAACCACTGGGCCACCAGGAAAGGGCCAAAAATTAAATGCAATTTTAAAGGTTACTTTCCATTTAGCGTGATTACAAAACGTTGGCTGTATTCCCCGTGTTGTACAATACATCCTTGAGCCTGTCTTACACCCAGTAGTTTGCACCTCCCCCTCTCCCACCCCTGTACTGCCCCTCCCCACCTAAGACGTCTGCATTATTGATTTAACTGTTCCACTCACTGTGTTCTTTTCTCCCTACATGTGTCAGTTGCTTGAGCCATTTCACCACATTTGGTGCTCAAAGATGGAGTTCTACTCAGGGACCTTCAAGCTCCCTGGAAGCTGACCCCCAAGTTCTTTTTACTTTGAGATAAAACAGGCCAAACAAATCCTGGACCCAGTGGAAGCGCCTCTGTCATTTCTTCTTCAACCTTTCCAGCCTATTTTGGAACAGGTTCCACATGTCTTTCACCTCCCGATGGGCTTCATGGTTTTATGGGCTTACTCTCGCTAGGTTGTTGCATTGTTCTTGGGTCTCTTTCAGTGCTTCCAGTGGTTACTTAATGATCCTCCACGTGTTTTCTGAACTGGCCACCAGCCTCAGCTGACTCTGCTTTGTTCCTGCTTGCTAGGAACCCTCTGGAGACAAATGCCATGGTAGTTGATGACACAGGCAACTGACCTTTTACAATCCTTCATTACTCAGAAGAATGCTTTGTAACTGGTGTTGGCAAGTTCATGACAATGTGATGTGCTCAGCCTCAGAGAATAGACTAGTGGCTGTCAAGGGGCAGGGGTTTGGGGGAGGGATGGAGTGGGAGGTTGGGGTTAGCAGATATATTCTATTATATATCGAATGGATAAGCAATAAGGTCCTACTGTATAGCACAGGGAACTATATTCAATATCCTGTGGTAAACCATAGTGGAAAAGGATAGTTGAAAAAAGAATATATGTGTGTAACTCAATCACTTTGTTGTACAGCATAAATTAATACAACATTGTAAATCAATTATACTTAATTAAAAATATTAATAAAATCTGAAAACTGGAGAGGGCCTCTAACATAGTTTGGTGAAATGTATGAATCTAGCCTTAGTTCCTTTGAAAAAACATTGGATTTTATTGATCATTGGGCTTTTGGGCTTTCGTAGCCATAGGGGTCCACTGACTGAATAAAAGATATTTAACAAATACTCATTATTTAGCTATGAGCCAGATAACATTTCATAATTAAAACTAAAGTGTATAAAATTATAAATTAATTTTTCCAAAAAAAACCCCAAATATTTCTTTTCTTTTTTCTTTTTTACATTAATTTATTTTAATTGGAGAATGATTGCTTTACAATATTGTGATGGTTTCTGCCATACATCAACATGGATCCGCTACAGGTACACATGTGTCCCTTCTATCCTGAAACCCCTTCCGCCACCCTCCCCACCCCATCTCTCTGGGTTGTCCCAGAGCACCAGCTTTGGGTGCCCTGCTTCATGCATTGAACTTGCGTTGGTCATCTGTCTTACATATGGTAATGTACATGTTTCAGTGGTGTTCTGTCAAATCATCCCCCTCTCAGCTTCTCCCAGTGAGTCCAAAAGTCTGTTCTTTACATTTGTGTCTCCTTTGCTGCCCTGAATGTAGGATCATTGGTACCATCTTTCTAAATTCCCATATATATGTGTTAAATACAATATTTGTCTTTCTCTTTCTGACTTTCGTTACTCTGTATGATAAGCTCCAGGTTCATCCACCTCATTAGAACTGACTCAAATGCATTCTTTTTCATGGTTGGGTAATATTCCATTGTAGCTGAGTAATATTCCACTGTGTATATGTACCACAGATTTCTTATCCATTCATCTGCCAATGGACATCTAGGTTGCTTCCATGTCCGAGCTATTAAATGGTGCTGCAATGATCATTGGGGTACATGTGTCTCTTTCAATTCTGGTTTCCTCAGGGTGTATGCCCAGCATTGGGATTGCTGGGTTGTATGGCAATTCTATTTACAGAAAAAACCCAAAATATTATCTCATGTTCTAACCTGCTAGACCTACCAACATAATATAATCACTAGAAAGACTGTTAATGAATGGAGTAATTTTTCAACCTTGTGCTGTTTTTTTACTCTTTTTATTTTATATTGGAGTATAGGCAATTAACGATGCTGTGATAGTTTCAGGTTGCCAGCAACATGTATCCACTCTCCTCCAAATTCCCCTCCCATCCAGGCTGCCATATTGAGCAGAGTTCCCTGTGCTATACGGTAGGTCCTTGTTTGGTTATCCATTTTAAATACGACAGTGTAGACATGTCAGTCCCAAACTCATTAACGATCCCTTTCCCTCATCCTTTCCCCCTGGTAACCATAAGTTTGTTCTCTAAGCCTGTGAGTCTGTTTCTGTTTTGTAAATAAGTTCATTTGTATCATTTATTTTTAGATTCTGCATATAAGGAATGTCATTTGATATTTCTCCTTCTCTGACTTGCTTCACTCAGTATGACAATCTCTGGGTCCATCCATGTTGCTGCAAATGGTATTATTTCATTCTTTTCAATGGCTGAGTAATATTTCATTGTGTACATGTGCCACATCTTCTTTATCCATTCCTCTGTCGATAGACATTTGGATTGCTTCCATGTCCAGGCTATTGCACATAGTGCTGCTATGAACACTTGGGTGCAGTTATCCTATGCTGTTTTATCATAGTAAATAAAGGCTTCTATCTATTTTTCACATTAAAAACTAGTGTCCTTAGCAATGTGGAATATTACTGTTGGGAAAGATGAGTTTGACTTTTTGATAAATAGTGTAAAAGTTAAGGAAAAATTGATAATTTTAAATGCTTTTAGAGTGCGAAGCCCAACTGTGGGATATTAGCTTGAAGTCTGAACTTATCAAATCCTCTGTACGTATTTGTGATACTTTTGTGCCCATGTCCCTATACTTCTGTGCTGCTCACTCTCCTTGGATATTTGTGCCTTGTCCATTGTTGATGTCCTTAAAACACATCTCCACGTAGCCACCTGCTGGATTAAGGATGACTTTAAATGCTCTGGGTAGGGTGTACAGGGTGTTACATCCACAGCTTCCTAGACTCTGGCAGCTGATAGGTTATACCTATCTGTACCTACTGCTTGTTTTACTGAGAAAAAGATGTGTTTGCTTCAGACTTCTTTACACCTGTTGTTATTTTAATACCCTAATGTAATGAGACATGAAATAAGTCAACAAAATATGAGTGCCAAAAGAAAGGGAATGGGGACTATTAAAAGCAAATCAAATGCTTGGAAAAGAAGGAGGATGATCTTCTGAAGACAAACTGCTGTCAGGTTAGATGTGGGCAACTGGGCTTCCCTTGTGGCTCAGCTGGTAAGGAATACCCCTCCAATGAGGGAGACCTGGGTTCGATCCCTGGGTTGGGAAGATCGCCTGGAGAAGGGAAAGGCTACCCACTCCAGTATTTTGGCCTGGAGAATTCCATGGACTGTATAGCCCATGGGGTCGCAAAGAGTTGGACACGACTGAGTGACTTTTACACTCAAGAGAACATTAATATAAGATGAGTAAAAATCAAGAACGACTTTTTACACAGATTGCTTTGCAATTCTCTCCCCATTCTTGTTCCCAAACAAGGCAGGGCGGGGTGGGAAGGACAGGGTGGGACAAATTGAGAGGGTAGCACTGACGTGTATACACTGCTATGTGTAAAATAACTAGCTATTGGGAAGCTGCTGAATAGCACAAAGAGCTGAGTTCAATACTCTGTGATGACCTAGAGGGGTGGGATGAGGGGTTGGAGTGGGAGGGAGGCTCATGAGGGAGGGGATATATGTATACATATAGCTGATTCCCAGATGGTGCAAGTGGCCAATGCAGGAGATGCAAGAGTCATGGGTTTGATCCCTGGGTGGGGAAGATCCCTTGGAGAAGGGAATGGCCACCCACCCCAGTATGTCTTGCCTGGAAAATTCCATGGATAGAGGAACCTGTATGGCTACAGCTCATGGGGTCCCAAAGAATCAGATACAACCAAGCACACATATAGCTGGTTCACTTCATTGTACAGCAGAAAGACAGCACTGTACACCAATGATACTCCATTTAAAAACAAAGTTCAAAAAAGAATAAAACCCCAACAAGTTGGATATTGTGTAGTTAGTGCATTATGGGTGTGATTTGTGGAGGAAACCATACAGGGGAACCGCAGTTAGAAGGCTTAAGAGGAAACATTGACCCTACACCAAGTAAACGGGTGAATAAACACCCAATATGAGTTTATGCTGAATTAAGTGTTCAAGGCATAGATTATTTTTATATAGTTGCCTGCTTTGGTTAACTACTCATCTACCTGAAATTGAGCCAATAAGAGGACTTCCTGGGTACCAATCCTTTATCAGACATCTTGGGTGCAGTCTCCTCCAGGAAGCTTTCCTGATTGAAGCCTCCTTCATCCTGGCTCCCAGCCATTTGTCCACCACAGCATTTTATTACACAGCAACTGTTGGCTTAGTTGTCTCTATCCTCCACTAGGCTGTGAGTCTGCTGAGATCAGCGAACTCAGTTTTAATCTCCAAATTCTTAGGTCTTGAAATACTGTCTGGCCCCAGTGTGGATGCATGAAGGCTTATTGATTGAAGATTGAGAAACAGACTTCATTAAATGTGTTGATGATATAACCAAAATTTAAAAAATAAAGAAAATGGTGTATCACTTTATGGAAAGATTGTGGAAAAACTTTGTTAGTATAAGGGAGTCATTTCTCTGGACTTGAGATGTGTCTTGTGATGAGATTAAAGACCAAATACTTGGGAATCACAGAGCAACGTCAATAGATTTTTCTGTTAGTGTGCATTGTCTGGACACTTCGTCTAACTGCAAGATATTCGTGTATGTCTTTTTCACTTTGCAGAATTTTTGCTCCCTTTTCTTCTTCGCCCTTCACGTGCTATATTCTGTTTCCAGCAGCAGGGTTGGGGCTGCCCCACATAGACCGGACAGCCTCAAGGCATTTGAATCCTTCCGTTTCAAATCTTGTTTATTCTCCTTCCTTTCTTCCCTAACCTCAAATCAACATATGCGTCTAGTCTAGGAGTCTAGGGGACTTTTCAAGGCCGCGTATCCGGTTTCCTTTAATAGACTTGCAGCCTAACTAAGCCAAGAATTATCTGCCCCCCTGCCACCCCCCCCACCCCTGTCTTTTACATTCTTTAATTCCTTGGTTTTAACTCTTTAATCAAATGTCTTGTTTTAATGCTCTCTTGCCCTGTGGCATTTGGCTTTTGTCTAGCCACAAAACGCTCCATTTTGTATCATTTTAAAAAGTGGCTTGCAAGAGGAAATACTTCATTCAAAAGTGAATTGTGTAGTTTGAACACTTAAAAGCTTAGAACCAAAGAGTCTGCAGGAGGAGTTGGATGACACAGGCACAGTTCAATAGGAAAATTTTTAAGTGAATTCATTTAATATAAGCAGCAATTTAATGGGTACTTGGAAAACATATAAATATGGAGCTGAATGTCATTTTTATTTGCTGTAAGCATGCCACTTCCCCTGAAGTCCCCTGAAAGGATGGCCAAATTTGAAAAACAAAGAACCTGAGAAATAAAACTCTATTGCAAATGAATGATTATCTACATTAAAAATCCCAAAGAACTAAGAGAGTTTATCAAGTAGTAATATGAGAGTTTATCAAATTCACAGGATAGAAGATCAATATATGGAAATCAGTTGTATTTCCATATAGTAGCAATAAGTAATTAGAAGTTGACATTTTAAAAATGTATCATTTACATGTATATGTATGACTGACTCTTTTCACTGTTCTCCTGAAACTATGACAATATTGTTAACCAGCTATACCACAATACACAATTAAAAGTTTTTTTAAAAGGTGTCTTTTAGAATAGAATCAAAACCATGAAATATGAAGGGATAACGTTAACAAAATATGTGCAAGATCTGTATGCTGAAAAGTACAAAACTTTAATGGAAGAAATCTAAAAAGATCTAACTAGATGTAAAGATATATCATGTTTATGGATTAGAAGACTAAATATTGTTAAAATGTCAGCTCTCCTCAAATGGAGTTACAGCTTTAATATCATCTCAATTACAATCTCAGGAAGGTTTTTGAAAAAAAAATTACATATTGATTCGAAGGTGTGTATGGAGAAATAAAGGACTTAGCATAACCAAAGGAATTTAAAAGAAAACCAGAGTTGGATGACTCACACTGCCCGACTTTAAGACTTAAAGCAAAACATATAGCACAGTGTGATCTTGGTAAATGGAGAGATCTAGAGATATATGGGACAGAATGGAAAGTCCAGAAATAGACTCACATTTATATAGTCAGTTGGTTTCCAACAAAGTTACCATGGTAATTCAATTTATAAAAAACGATATTTTTAAAAACTGGACTGGGAATTTCCCTGGCAGTTCAGTGGTTAGGACGCAGTGCTTTGAAATCTTTTGTAAGCCAAAGTAATGTAAAGCGAAGAAGGAATTATAACTTAGAACACATCTTGCTAAAGGATGCAAAATAAATAGAGATAAAGCAGAGATGCTCACAGACACAATTCAAAGCTATAACGACTTGATGCTGAGATGCTGAGTGTGGTTCCCAGGAAAGGAGCTTGGCGGGGGGCGGGCCTCCAACAAACACTGAACGTTATTTTTGCTTTCTACCTTTTTTTTTTTTCTGTAAAAGCAAAAATCGCTTTCGGATTTCAGTTAGCAAAAACAGGTACCAATGTAAGTCTTTTGTAAAAGTAAAGTGGTGTAAAGCACTCTTTCAAGGATACTTGTATGAAGTTTCAATGACAGGATGTATTAATACAAATTTATATCCAATCGTATTTGACGTATGCCAGTTTTGTTCTTTTAGACTGTGTCTCCTGCATGGCTTCAGCCTTCTTGGGCAAGACCAGGGCTCTCTCAAGTGAACTTGCCCATTTCAAGTTTACATCTGTCTTCCCCAGGAAAAGGGCCCCAGGCTTCAGGTGCAACCCCAAATCTGCCACAGACTTGCTAGTTGTATACTTCCCTTTGTACACAACCACCACTTACAGGGAGTTTAGCAAGAGTCCCACACAGGCCTCAACAGGAAGGTTTCTTTCCTGAGTCTTGAATTCACAGTGAAAACCAGGCCATGACCTTCAAAAAAAACTCTTAAAATATCCCGTGTCTTTCTCCCTGCTAACTTCCTTTTCCTTTCTAGCCTCTCCTCCTACCCCACCCCTGTCCCCTCCCCGGTAAGGCCTTCCTGTCCCCTCTCCCCTTCTCTTCCTCTGTCTGCTCTTATCTGCTCACCTGCCATTCTTATTCTTACTGTTCTTTTTTTTTTTTTTTCCACTTTCGCTACTCTTTTTTTTTTTTTTTAATAATTTTTATTGGGGTATAGTTGCTTTACAATGTTGTGTTAGTTTCAGCTGTACAGAAAAGTGATTCAGCCATATGTACACATAGATTGCTCTTCCTTGGATTTCCACCCCATTTAGGTCCCCACAGAGCATTGGGTAGGGTCCCCTGGGTTAAACAGTAGGTTCTCATTAGTTATCTGTTTTATATATATGCTGCTGCTGCTGCTGCTAAGTCGCTTCAGTCGAGTCCGACTCTGTGCGACCCCATAGACGGCAGCCCACTAGGCTCCTCTGTCCCTGGGATTCTCCAGGCAAGAACACTGGAGTGGGTTGCCATTTCCTCCTCCAATGCATGAAAGTGAAAAGTGAAAGTGAAGTCGCTCAGTCGTGCCCGACTCTTAGCGACCCCATGGACTGCAGCCCACCAGGCTCCTCCGTCCAGGGGATTTTCCAGGCAAGAGTACTGGAGTGGGATGCCATTGCCTTCTCTGTTTTATATATATAGTAGTATGTATATGTCAATCCCAATTAAAGTACTCTGACAACTACAAGGGACTCAAATGTATCTTTTCTTAAATCTATTTTTTACTGAAGCATAATTGAATGACAATGTTGTGTTAATTTCTGCTGTACAGAAAAGTGACTCAGTTATATATACATATATATATGTGTGTGTGTGTGTGTATGCATTCTTTTTCACATTCTTTTCCGTTATGGTTTATCACAAGATATTGAATGTAGTTCCCTGTGCTAGATAGTAGAACCTTGTTTATTCATCCCAGTTTGCATCTGCTACATGATTGCTGTTCTTATTCAATCAAGTGTTGTGTTCTCAGAAGCCTAGGAGAAAATCTGCCACAGACTTGCCAGCTGTATACTCTCTGAGTGCCTCCACTTTTTTAATACCAGGCGGACCCAGGCGAGGGACAATACCCTTTATCAGCCTCTGGGTGTGATTCAAGCTCATGCATATTCATGTTTCAACCTCATCAGTAGTCCCCTGGGCTGACTGTGTCATCCAGAGAGCACAGAGCATTGTAGAAATCTCAGTAAACAATGTCCCTTGTCTTTTCATTGGCCTCGATCTATATTGAAACACAAGTTTCCAATCGCTCCATAGAATCAGATTCTTTTCTTATATAGAAAACTGAGTCTTAAAAAAACAGCCACTCCAGCAAGTGGGCAATGTGCCTTTATCAAAATTCCCAATAAAGACACAGCTCTGCCTACCACAAGGAAATCAGAATCATTTTTTGAAATAATTACTTTAAGAAACTTTTTGTGACACAGCAGGGAAATATCTAACATCTTTTGGAACGATTAGAAATAATTGTCATAAAAATGTTTGAGGGAATAAACTGGAAGCTGAGTTTTTGGGTGATTATTTCTACAATCAGGAAGTAACATAATGGTCCTGTTAATAATTCCATCATACTGAATTTTTAATATAATTCAAACAATATCTATCTCATTTGTCTCATGGCTCTCTCATTATACTAAAAACACCAAGAGGATGAAAATATTGATTCCTGCCTGCCTTCAAGATTTCAAGGTAATTAGGAAAAAAAAATAGGTACAAAAAAATTATAATATGTGACAGATAACAAGTTTGTTGCCTTCTAGAGTGTAGATATTGTGCTTTATATCAGGGTGTTCTTATCTAGCTCACTCCTTTGCAGACAGAGATATTTAATAAGTGTTTGAAAAATACTGGCTGTTATAAAGAAAAAAAAGAAGCAATGAATCCAGATGATGAAAATTAGGGATGGCCTCATGGGGAAAGTAGGGCTTGAGCTGAAATTTAACACATGGGCAGAGGGACCTCCCAGGTGTTCCAGTGGTTGGGATTCCACGCTTCCAATGCAGGGGGCTCGGGTTTGATTCCTTGTCCGGAAATGAGGATCCCATATGCCTCACAGTAAAAAAGGAAAACAATACAACAACAAAAACATGGGTAGAATTTGGATCTGTTAAAAGGGGAAGGAATAGCATTCCTGCCTGAGGGAACAGTATGAGCAAGGTTCAGAGGTGGGAGCAAGTATGTTCACGCCAATGGGAGGGAAACTGGCTGGAGCAAAGCGTTCCCGTTAGCAAGGTTAGGGTTTAGTATTCAAAATGCCAATAAGGATAATCACTAATTCTCTCCATACAGGATCATCCTCATCAGCTTACAAAGAAAGTAACAAGAATTACACCTAGGCCTCATCATGCCATCAAGTTCTTCCAATGGAAAAATAAAACAAATATTAATAGAACCTTTCTTAGCTCTGTATTTAACATCACCTACCTCCCTAGAAAAAGTTGCCTATACCAGCTGCCTCCAGTTCCTCCACTCCTGTTCTTTCTTTTTTGTAATTGAAATGTAGTTCATTTATAATATTGTGTTAGTTTCAGGCATACTGTAAAGTGCTTCATATATATTTTTTATATGTGATTATAATATATATGATAATTTATAATTATAATAAATTTATATTGTAAATAATATATAGAACATAGAAGTATAATATATTTTATATATTTATATATGTTGTAAAATTTTCCATTTACATTATTTCAAGATATTGAATATAGTTCCCTGTGTTATACAGTAAACCCTTGTTGCTTATCTATTTTATATATAGTTGTATGTACTTGTTAATCCCAAGCTCCTAATTTATCCCTCACCCTTCCCCTTTGGTAACCATAAGTTTGCTTTCTGTGTCTGTGAGTCTGTTTCTGTTTTGTAAATAGGTTCATTCACATTACTTTTTAGATTTCATATATAAGTGATATCATATAATATTAGTCTGTCTCTGTCTGGCTTACTTCACTTAGTATGATAACCTCTAGGCCCATCCATGTTCCAGCAAATGGCAAGATTTCATTCATTTTTATGGTTGAGTAATATTCCATTGTATATTTATATATATATATGTACCACATCCTTTTGTTCATCTGTTGACGGCAACTTAGGTTGCTTCCACGGCTTGGCTATTGCAAATAGTGCTGCAGGAATTCCCTCACGGTCCAGTAGTTAGGACTCTGTGCTTTCACTGCTGAGGGCCTGGATTCAATTCTTGTTCAGGGAAATATAAGCCCACAAGTAGCATGATGTGGACAAAAAAAAAAGTGCCACCATGAACATTGGTTCCCATTCTATCTTGAGCTGCCCCATCCAGGTCTCCATCCCTTCTGCCCCACCAGTGACATGGAGGTTGTAAATCCAATGGTCAGCTCTTGGCCCCCATCTCACTGAGCCTCCAGCAGTGTTTGAGACAGCTGACCACTCTCCCTTTCTTGAAACATTGGCTCTGCTTGGCCTCCAGGGCCCTGATCTCTTGGTTTTCATTCTCTTTCACTGGCCGTTCATTCTCTGTATCTTTTGCTACTTTTCAGTCACCTGCCTAATCTTTAAATGCCAGGTGGCCCATGGCAGAGACCTCAGTCATTTCCTTGGTGACATATGCAGTTTCCCAGCTTTCAGTATCGTATACCCACTGATGATTTCTAAATGTATAGCTCCAGACTGGACCTCTCCTGTTAATTCCAAACCCATATCCAAGTACTTTGTTCAATATCCTTGAACAATGCAGATATTATAGGCACGGACCCTTCCTGGAGTCGAAAAATCCTGGTATAATTGATAATCAGCCCTCCATATCCACAGTTCCTCATGGGCAGATTCAGCCAGTCAAGACTCTGTAGTGCGTATTTAGTGAAAATATCCTGGTTTAAATGCAGTTCACACCCATGTGGTTCAAGGGTCAGCTCTACTTATTTGATCTTTTCACTTGGATCATGGAGGGCGGCTCAGACTAAGCATACCCAAAGTTGAACTCTTCCACCTTCTCAGAAAAAGGAAATGCTATTCTTCCAGGTCCAAGTCAAGCCCCAAACTTTGAAGTCACCCTTGACTCTTTTTCTCTCTCACTCACCATCTCATAATCTGTCAGCAAATTCAGCTGGTTTTACCTTCACAATTTCCGTCATGTGACTCTTTCTCATCACTCAGGTTCCAGCCGCCACCTTCTCTCTCCCAGAAGAATGCATAGTCTTCCAAACATTCTTTCTGCTTCCACCTTTGTTCCCTTGGAGTCTGTCTTCAACCATGCAACTGCGTGATCCCATGAAAATGTACATCAAACTGGTCTCTCCTCTGTTCGAAATCTTCTGTTGGTGGCTTCCCAGCTCACTCGGAGTTAAAGCCAGACGCCCTCCAACAGCCCATGGGGCCTTCTGTGATCTGACTTCATCATCCATCATTTCCTCTGGACCTGCCCTTCAACTGTTTGCCTTCTTGCTGTTTCTCGAATTTGCTGTGTGTGTCAGCCTCATGCCCTCTGCACTGCTATTCTAGTTGCCTGCAAAGATTTTCCTCCCAATGCCTGCACAAGGAGTGCCTTCATATCCTCCAGGTGTTTGCCCAAATGTCACTTTCTGGGAGAAACCTTCCCTTGCCACCCAATTTAAAATTACACATTGCCATCACCACTTTTTATCACCTTCCCAGCTTATTTTATTTTTTAAAGTTTTATTGGACTATAGTTGAGATTTACAATGTTGTGTTAGTTTCGGGTATACAGCAAAGTGTATCTTTGTTATACGTATACATATGTCCACTCTCTTTTAGATTCTTTTCCCATATAGCCATCACAGAGTATTGAGTACTTGAGTATTCCCTGTGCTATGCAGTAGGTCCTTGTTAGTTATCTATCCCACTTGGTTTCTTCTATAGCGTAGGAATAACTAATGCTATTGGACATATTATATGCCTTTCTATTCTTCTTCTCTTCTCTTTCCTTCTTTTTTCATTCCTTCCTTTCTTGTTTGACTTCCTCGTCTAGAATGTGTATCAGATAAAGGCAGGGATTTTTTCCCATTGTGTTCACTGTTGTATTCCCAGGGACTAGAATGAACAGGGCCTGGAACAACAGAAAAATGTATCTGAGAATTATGTGTTAAATGAATAAATCCCCATTTAACTGATGGCAAAACCGAGGCTTAGAGAAGCTGAATAAGTTGGCCAAGGTTACTCAGCTGCTCAGCAGGGGACATGAGACAGAAATTTCCATCAGTTGGTCTGGGCATTCAATCACTATATTCGGTTCTCTAGTGGGCAAAACAAGCATTTTTTAAATCTTACACAAGACATGGTACTGTTCTCCAGGCATTTTTAGTTATTTTATAACCTCCAAACTGTGAAAATATTTGATTCCGCCCCCCCCGCCTCCGTTGTTGGGAGTTATAACTTGCTCAAAAATAAATGATGATAAAAGAACATGCTAATTCTAAATGTACACATCACTTTGTTAATTACCAAAAGGGTTATTTGGGAATTCACTTCTATTTTGAGAAGATAAGAAAAACCAGGAAATGTATTAAATTTATTATCCAAAGTAGTGCAATATATCAGAAAAGTTTCATGAAAGAAGAAATATTCAGAATTGTTCAGTTTTGCTTATCTATTTTCATCCTAATTATACAAAGAACATAGCTAATTAGGAAAAATTATCTAGGCATATGTTTTGATAATTGTTCATAAGCAATATTATGTAAGATCCAGGTCTTTCTAAATCCTTAAGAAGCTACTATTTCTTTTTTGTTTTGTTTTTGGATGTGGCATGTGGGATCTTAGTTCCCCGACCAGGGATTGAACCCACACCTCCTGCATTGGAAGTGCAGGGTCTTATCTGCTGGACCACCAGGGAAGTCCCAGAAGCTACTATTTCTGAAAATGTGTACAGTTCTTGTAAAGTAATAAATCTGATCAGTAACTATAATTCATGAGAAAATGCATTGTTCTATAAGAGTAAACGTCCCCTGCCTCTATATGTGTTCTTAATTTTCGGCTCAACTGAATTCATTAACATTGGCTCTATATGACAACTGTTTGATGGAAAAGAAAGCCATTTGAAAAAAAAAGTTGTATATATTTACAATGTGTAACATGCTGATTTGATACATACATATGTAGTGGGATGATTACTACAGTCAAGCTAATTAACATGCTATCTCACATAGTTACCATTGTGTGTGTGTGTGGGGGGGACTTTCCACTTTTCCGAAAATAATTTCTTAAAGAAAGAAGTAACTTTTAATTTTAATCAAAGGGTAACTAAAGGTTTGGATCTGAGGAAGGAAGCCTTATGTAACTAACTAGTTATGTTGGACATGCACTACAGGTGCTATGGCTTACGCAGTAGTGTTCGCTTTGTGGGGTGCATGGGAGGAGTGTTCATAGATGTCCATTCAATGAAGATTATGTATCTGTGGTCCAGGCAGAATTTGATAGAGATGGAGAAGAACATGTAGATTTGAGAGAAAAACAGTGAAAGCAATGGACTGGTTTTGTGACCCAAGTAGATGTGGGGCCCTAGAGAGGAAATGATTACCCTAAAGTTATAGGATGGAGACTGTCAGGGGTCCTCTTGATAAGAGCGTAAGTAGGGTTTTTCCAGTAGTCATGTATGGATGTGAAAGTTGGACTATAAAGAAAACTGAGCACCGAAGAATTGATGCTTTTGAACTGTGGTGTTGGAGAAGACTCTTGAGAGTCCCTTGGACTGCAAGGAGATCCAACCAGTCCATCCTAAAGGAAATGAGTCCTGAATATTCATTGGAAGGACTGATGCTGAAGCTGAAACTCCAATACTTTGGCCACCTAATGCGAAGAACTGACTTATTGGAAAAGACCCTGATGCTGGGAAAGATTGAAGGCAGGAGCAGAAGGGGATGACAGAGGATAAGATGGTTGGATGGCATCACTGACTCAATGGACATGAGTTTGAGTAAACTCCAGGAGTTGGTGATGGACAAGGAGGCCTGGTGTGCTGCAGCCCATGGGGTCGCAAAGAGTTGGACGTGGCTGAACAACTGAACTGAACTGAGGGGAGTTGAGAGGAAAAAAGAGAAGTTCTGCTTTTGATTGGTCACATTGATAAACTGTCTCTCAAAAAGGTGAGACATATATATAACTAAGCCATGAATATCATTAATCATTCTGAAAATCAATTTCCATACTACTAGGTTCCTCCTATCCTGTGAGAAAATTTTAACTGGTGATTTGACTCATCGAAAGTGTGTGGGATTCTCCCAGTTTCCTATTTCATTCTGAATCACTTGGAGCAAGTTGATTTTTTCTAGGAATTTTTCCATTTCATTTAAATCTTCAGATAAAGTTGTCCCTGGTATTTCTATATTCTCTTTTGAGTGTCTTGAGTATCAATAGTTATGTCTCCACATTAATTCCTAATATTTTTAAAATTTTGTCTCTCTGTCTCTCATCATTTTGGACAGAAGTTTTTCAATTTTATTGATCTTTTAAAGAAAAAGAAATAGCTTCTACTCTATCTTTGCATTTCTTCATTTATCCATTTAACTATTGGGGAGGCCAAAAAGTTTGTTCAGGTTTTTCCATAAGTTGTTACAAAAAAACCCGAGCAAACTTTTTGGCCAACCCACTAGTTGTTTATGCACTCATGTAGATGAGAGCAGATGGTGTAAGCAGTTGTTGTAGGGAGAAATGATTTGGGAAAAGCAGGTGCATGTCAAAGTCCGGTTTCTTGCAATGTGTCTCAGCTGTTGACTTGCAAAAGGGGGATCATCAGGTCAGGCTGCAATCAGAACAACGCAGGTTGTTTTGCGCAATGGCAGTGACTGAGAGGTGCCAGGAAGGATTACAAACATTGCCAGAAACTAGCCTTCAGCCACCCCACAGGACTCTGTCCTTTTTATCACTCAGTCTTTCTCTCTAATTTTCCTTCATGGGTGTGTGCCTAGTCACTCAGTCAGCTGAGCGACTCTTGGCGACCCCATGGACAGTAGCCTGCCAGGTTCTTCCATCCATGGAATTTTCCAGGCAAGAATACTGGAGTGGATTGCCATTTCTTTCTCCGAGAGATCTTCCCAACCCAGGGATAGAACCAGTGTCTCCTGTATCTCCTGCATTGGCAGGTGAATTCTTTAGCACTGTGCCATGTGGGAACTTTTCCCTTATCAAGTTCAAATATTTACTAATATTAATATTGTCCAGCTATACCTGACATTAGGTAGCATTTTAGTCCATGTTGAATTTTGGTGGAACACATAAAAGAATGTTATCACTCAGAGAACAATTTTTAAAGCCCAGGAATCATTAGCACTTCAACTATGTGGCAATTCTCTAGGCAGAGTTAATAAGCAAACTTTCTGTGGCAAGATTTAACATTAGTTTGCAGTTTGGACTTTAGTTGCAAGCCCAAAGTGGATTAAGCAGCCCCCAATTTCCAGCCAAGATGGGATAGCAACAGAAAAACCATTAATACTGTAATTTTTAGATAGAACATATATGTATACACACACCTCTTTAAATATATATATATATATAATATATATGTGTGTGTGTGTGCAATGGTGCTGTCTTTTTTACACAGAACATTCATTTAACTAGATATAGATTTCAATTGAATCATTAACCACTAAATCCAGAGGCATTAGCCTACAGTAAGTTAAATATCTTATCCAAAATCACAAAGCTAGTTGGTAGCAGAGCCATGGTTTAGATCTCTTCTGCCCTAGCCTGGTCTTTATTTTATAATTTTATGAACTTACTTTATTGCATTGTTTAAAAGGCAGGTGAATACATATAAATAGCATTCAACTAGTTATTACCATTATGGCCATTTTAAGGGATACTTTCTGCTAATAGAAATGTATCTGGAATGTAGAGCAAGAAGAAAAAAAAGCTGGAGCAAATGCAGAGTGTTCTCAGTGAACTGGCCACTTGTTTTCTATGTTGGTTTTAGAATTAGGAAACATATAGGAGGAATTGTCTTTACTATGCTTATGTGCAGAGATGGTTTGTTTACTCATTAATATATACCTACCACTAAGACATCTGAATATTTTTGACAGGATGAGGGTTTGAGTGTTTTTTCCCCTCTCTTTGCTTTTAGAGATTTTTGTGTAAATGTACAGGAAGACACTCAGGAAATCCTTCCTTTTTTCCGGCTTTGGATTTATGTAAAGAAAAAGACGGAGAGGTCAGACCTTTGCACCATGCCCTAGGTGTTTATGTGACTAACCGCTGTTTCTTTGGATTCTTAAGGGATGTTTAGTTGCAAAGTTGAATCACCATCTTATAGAGTCCCTCTGATTTTAAAATTATGAGTAATAAAGACAAGTGTTTTGTAAAAACAAAATCAAAATCAAGCATTTTAGGCAACACATATATTAAAGGTTTTGAAATGAAAACTCTGCTGAATTTTAGACTAGAAATGGCAGAGTGTCTAGTTACATTATGAAGCAGGGCTGTGTTATTAGGTTTGCCAGACGCTTTGTAGCAGATTAACCATTAACTATTCAGGTAGATTCCCTATCTCCTCCTCTTTTGTTTGGCTTGGTGGGCATTTTTCATGTTCCTTTACCTGCTGGGTATTTCTCTGCTTTTTCATCTTGTTTTGATTGCTGTGTTTGGGGTGGCCTTTCTGAATTCTGGTGGTCCCTTTTTATTGTGGAGGTTTCTCCCAGTGGGTGGGGTTGGACAATTGGCTTGTCAAGGTTTCCTGGTTAGGGAAGCTTGCATTGGTGTTCTGGTGCGTGGAGCTGGATTTCTTCTCTCTGGAGTGCAATGGAGGGTCCAGTAGTGAGTTTTGAGATGGGTCTATGTGTTTGGTGTGACTTTAGGAAGCCTGTATGTTGACGCTCAGGGCTATGTTCCTGCGTTGCTGGAGAATTTGTGTGGTATGTCTTGCTCTGGAACTTATTGGCTCTTGGGAACCATTAACTATTAAAGGGAAGAGGGTTCCTTTTTCTTACGGGTTCTGTTAGCATATTTAATGAAGTTATTCCATTCCCATACTCACAAATGCTCATGCTCCAAGGGGTGGAGCCCCCAAACCTGTGATATTTTCAAACTATAGAATGTAGCAGGATGAGGTTAGATCTCAGTAGGCCTGATGGCTTCCTCTTTCACCCTCTGGGACCAGCTGCCGTGGGAGGAAGTCCCTGTGAGCCTGCATCTGAGGTACCCAAGCAGACAGCTCCAGTCAACATCTGGACTTTGAGGCCACTCAGGACAAGTCGGTCCATAGCCAACCTCCCAGGTGACAGCAAATGCATGATAGAGTGAAAGAGAACAGAAACCAAACAGAGCAGAAGCAAGGTATCCCAGCTGAGCCTCCTCCAAATTGCCAACCCACAGCACAGTGAGCAAATCAGTCATTATTTTAAGCCACTATGTTTTGACATGCTGGGTTATTCATTAATAGATAACTGATACAGATATTGAAGAATATGACTTTTAAAATGTGAACTGAAAATTAAGATTCTATTTCTTTTTGAATGAACTCTTATCTATTCAAATGGCCATGTACATGGTGCAAAATTTAAGACACAAAAGGGTACAGATATATAAAAATACTTCCCTCCTCTTGGGCACTTTTAAGCCTTTCTCATCTGTTGGGAGCTATGCAGGATGATGGTTCGAGCATAAGGCAACTCTTTCAAGATCATACATAGGGAAAATAACCAAGTGGGAGATTAAAACACAACATATCTCATTCCAAATTGATTCGCTTTGTTCTATTTTATGTTCCCTCCACATGTTCATCTCTGCTTTCCTCAGTTTTCTTTAGGAAAGAATATAAAAGGTCCCAGATGTCAAAGCAGAAGGCTGAGGTTAAAGCTGAGAGTATGGGTGGTCTTTTGGGTGAGTGTTGTAAGATGGAAGATTATTATGTGTACTCTGCAGTAGAGAATCTATCACTAATGATTGGTTAACAGACTCAAAAACCACTCAGAGGAACATTTTCTTTGTTTTACTTTTGGAGAAAGTGAGCAAATGCTCTCTGTACACCTGGTGAACTGTGCCAGCCCAGGACTAGAGACCCAGGGAGGTGCTGCCAGCTCACCTAACTTCCTGAGGTTCTGTCCACACCCAGAATATGGAATCTACCAGGACATCAGACTCAGGATGAGAGTTATGTGTCACCTGATGTAACCCCTGGAAAGTCTAGCTGTGTCCTGAAAGTCCAGGCTTATTTACTGGACAAACATCTGTCATGCCCTGAATACGGTCCAGGTGCTGTTGATAGAGGCTGTGGATTCAAGCATAAATATCACCCTGCGTGTTTGTGCATGCCAAGTTGCTCTGTCGTGTCTGATTCTGTGTGACTGTATACATGGACCGTAGCCCACCAGGCTCCTCTGTCCATGAGGTTTCCCAGGTGAGAATACTGGAGTGGGTTGCCATTTCCTTCTCCAGGGGATCTTCCCGATCCAGGGATCAAACCTTTGTCTTACTTGCAGGTGATTGCCACCTGGGAAGACCCAACACTCTTGCAGGTGATTGCCACCTGGGAAGTCCCAACACTCTAGTCCATTACCTTTTTAAAATTAAAAAAAATTATTTCTTTTTGGTTGCTCTGGGTCTTTGCAGTGAGTGGGGGCTACTCTTCTTTGTGGTGTGTGGGCTTTTCACTGTGGGGGCTTCTTTTGTTGTGGAGCACAGACTTTAGGAGCAGTAGTTGCGGCACGAAGGCTTAGTTACTCGAGGCATGTGGAATCTTTCCCAACTAGGGATGCAACCTGTGTCCCTTGCACTGACAGGTGTATTCTCATCCATTGTACCACCAAGGAAGTCCTAGTCCATAATCTTTAAGTTCTTATTTCCGGTTCCACCCATAGTGACTCCAGGGGTCCCAAGCCAAATTGGATATTTGATCCTATCTGAATTAAGATCTCCTTAAGATTCTCAGGAATGTGAAATATGATAAAAGCCCCAAACCGTAGACTTAATGAATGAGTATTGGTGTCCTATCTTTTAATAAAGCTTTGACTCAAGAAGTGCAAAGTAAATATTTGATCTCCTCCTATTGTTTTTGGTTTAGAAGAAGTAATGGTTCTTGATACAAAGGTAAGGAAGAGGCTGAGACCTTCTGGACATTAATACCCCAGTCTAGGGAATAAGTTGCATGTTTCTGTTTCTCTCCAGGGCAGGGAAGAGGCTGTGTGGTCACTTATCATATCTAGACACTCTGTCCATTGTCCTGGCGTCATCAATGTTTGTCCAGGCTGCTTTAAGGGGACGTTATAGACTCACTGGTGGATCTATAGAAGGCATCCTTCTGCTCAGGCTGCCGTAACAGTGGCTTAAACCACAGACACTTATTTCTCACAGTTCTGGAGCCTGGAAGTCCAAGACCAAGGTGCTGGCAGAGTTGGTCTCTGGTGAAGCTCTTCCTGGCTTGCGAATGACTGCCTGTGGCTGTGTTCTCTCATGGCCTCTATGTGTGTGCACGCACACACACACACATACACACACACACAGAGACAGAGAGACCTCTGGTATCTCTTCCTTTTCTTACAAGGTCACCAGTCTTACTGGATTAGGTCCCCACTCTTATGACCTCATTTAACCTTCCTAAAGGCCCTGTCTCCAGATATAGTCACATTAGAGGTTTGGGTTTCAACATACGAATTTGGGGAAGACATTATTCAGTCCCTAACATTCCTTATATGCCAGACACTAGGTTAAGCAGGAGGCTATGTATATATATATATATACATATCTAATATGTATCTGTGAAGATATGTACATCTATCACGTATAAACTCTGCTCAAGGAGGGCACATATTTATAATGTGTGACACATTATAACACATATAAGGTCATACTAGGTACAGAGGGGCAGAAAAAGTCCATTCAGTTTGAGCAAGTTAGGAAGTCTTCTCAGAGGAACTTGGGTTTCAGAGAGGAGAGGAGCTCTTGGGGATTGGGGTGGGGAAGTGTGCTAGGCAGCAGAAGTGTGCTGGTAGAAAAGCCAGCAGGTGACTTCTTTCATGCAGTCCTCATAGTCACAAAATAGGGCCATTTAGCAAATACAGCACTCTGGCTGAGTGGAGCCATGGGTATGTGTTTGGGGGAAGTAGAAAGACCCCAGGAAGGTCATCAAAGTGACATCAAGAAATGTGTTGCTCTTTGGGGTACTGTGTGAAGGAACTTGAACTGGGTCATGTAGTAGGAATTGGATATCCTTTAAAGGATTTTTTATTTTATTTATTTATTTTTAATTGGAATGTAATTGCATCATGATATGTTTATTTCTACAGTACATTGAAGTGAATCAGCTATATGTATATATATATACATATATATATATATCCCTTCCCTCTTGAGCCTTGCTCCCACCCTTCCCATCTCTCCCCTCTAGGTCATATTAGAGCACAGAGCTGAGCTCCCTGTGCTATATAGTAGCTTCCCACTAGCTAAGGGTTTTAAGAGCAGATTAGAACTTTGAAAGTTCACTGGGGAAGCAATCTGGAGGAAAAACATATATGAGATGGGAGGCTGGGGATATTGGGAGCCTACTGCTATAGGGTGGTGACAGATCCCAAAGGCCAACTGTGGCAGAACCGGTGGGATAGGGGCAGGGAGAGCCATCAAGGCATCATGTAGAACTGACTCCCATGTGGGGAGTGGGGAAAATCTAGGCCGGATCCCAGATTCTGGTTTGGTGACTGATGGATCCATTGTCAAGAGCAGAGCCAACACAACCCAAGAATGGGAGAGAAGTAAGACTTGTGGGGAACAAAGCGGATAAAGTTCACACAGGTCAATTTTGGGGCTTGGAAGACACTGTCTCTCTAAATCCTGTGGCAGGTGATCCCACCCCCTAGCAGGCTTCAAGGCCTAGGGATGACCAGACTCTAAAGTGTTATGACTTCAGAGCATCTTTGGAGGAAGTCATTGATTCGTCTGCTCAGTTGCTAAGTCATGTACAAGACTCTTTGCAACCCCATGGACTGTAGCCTGCCAGGCTCCTCTGTCCACGGGATTATCCCGACGAAGAATTCTGGAAGGGGTTGCCATTTCCTTCTCTAGGGGATCTTCCCAACCCACGATGGAACCGGAGTCTCCTGCATTGGCAGGTGGATTCTTTACCCCTGAGCCACCCCGGAAGTCCCAACTGGTTTACTAAAACCCATAATTGATATGACTTTTTTGTGTGATCATGACCCAAGCTGTTTCGGTCAGAAAGGTTTGCCCATAAACAAGTGCTTATTCATCTGCAGCCAAGAAAATTAAAAAGCTTTTGATCTAAAACCCATTACTGTTGTCTTTATTTGTTACTCTGAAACAGATACCTCCCCCACCATTTTTTTTTTTTTAACCTGCTGTGATTCAGGTAGATTGTAATCTAAGAGTCTTAGGGTTGGGCAGAGAAGCAATTTGCTCTAAGAGAGCTGAGAAAAATGAAAACCTGAGAGGAAAAAAAAAAAAAAAAGAGGCGAAACAAACCTTTTTCTCCTTTCCTAAAAATTTAAATACCCTTTCATGAGTGAGGAGGAGGAGTCTGAACAAATTACCCGGTCTCTGGGTTTCAGGCCCTGGTTGGTCAGTAAATTTGTACGGTTACAAAACAAATCTGATTCCCTGTCCCTTTGAGTTTTCTCTGGAGACGTGTTGGCAGGATTTTAATGGGGAAGCTTGAAGCCAGACAACAGCAGCCAAACACCCCAGAGTGCTTGTTCTTGCGGGGATGGTGGTGTGTGTGTAATTTCCCATTTCTCTCATCTGGTGATACTCAGTTTTTTGTTCCAATACAGTATTCTCTCTCCTTCGAGAGTTCCCAAAGCGAACCAAACTAAAACCACAGAAGAAAAACCTCCGGAACCAAACCCGCTGACTTTTTCCCGGTGTAGCCCTAGTGGGCCACGGTCCGGAGAGCCGAGCTCCAGCCAGCGCGGCGGGGCGTGTCCGAGGGCGTGGCCTCAGCAACCTCGCCCCGCCCCCGCCCCGCCCCGCCGCTTAATTCGGACGCGCTGGGCCGCGGGGTGTGAAAGAGCCGCCCAGCGCCGGACGGGTAGCAACCGCCGTCGGAGCCACCGCCCGGGCCGCTCTCAGCTGCTGGGCCACTGGGTGCCGCCGCGGCCGCCCGGAGCGAGCGCCGGGGAGGGAGCCGCGCGCCTTTGTGCGCGCGCCGAGGTGGGTTCGCCTCCGGCACTTACTTTGCACACAAAGACTGGGAGCTGAGGGGAGGCGGGGTGCCCGCCAGGGCTACGGCGTGGCCGCCCACCCTGCTCTGACCCCCGGCGCGAGGTTTTCCCGGTGGGAAGGGCCGCCAGGCTTCCCCTCCCCGCGGCTGGCGCTGGGGCGGGGGTCCTTGCGTGCGGGCGTTGGAGGGTTACGGTGCGCAGGGCGGTGGGCTTGCGGGGATCCCCGGCCACCCCGCGCTGTGCAGGGGACGGGTCCGGGGTGCGGGGTCGGGGCGTGGCAGGGGCCGCGTGCGGGGAGTCCCTGGTACCCGGGGGTGCAGGGGATACGGGGAGTGCCGCCAGGGAGGCGAGCCTGGGCGGCCGCTGCGCTCGGCTTATTGTTGCTTCCTCGGCCCTGAAAATGGAGAGACCCTGCTTGGAGCGGGGATGCGCTGCCCACCGGCTGCGTCGCGCGCGGCCCGATGCCGAGCCGGGGGCGCCCGGCTCGCACCTCGCAGCCCTGGCCGCCGCGGAGCCTCCGCCTGGACAAACAAAGGAGGGGCAGCGCGGGGGTTGCCCCGCTGGTTGAAAGGTGATCGGGGCACAGTTTCCCAAACAGCCTGCAAGTAACTTTTCCATTTCTGCCTCCTCTCCGCTCCGCTCCTATTGCTCCAGTGAACCCAGTATGTTGGGTGGCGTCTGTACCCAAGGCGTCCTAAAATTTTGATTCTCATAACTCCTCCCCCTAGCATCTTCGGGTTCCCTCTGGGATGGCGGGGATGCCTCTGGCCAAGTTTTGACGAGCTTTATAGGGGGTGGTAACAGTCCTTCTGAAATATGGAGAGGAATCCCGTAGAGGATAAATGGCAGATCTTCTCTGTAGTAAGATACCATAGCCTGCCTTTCGCGGGAAGACTTGAGTCAATGACAGTAGAGCAAAGTTCTTTGATGAGAATGAGTGTGATATTTAAGACAAATATAGAAAATTTGAATAAGGCCTGTTAGGCTTTATATTTTTAACTTGCCAACAGGTACTTAGTTTCTCCTCGGACTCTGTCCCCCTTTCATCACATTGGAGATTTCAACTGTACAAATTGCTTTGAGATAATATCTGAGGTGCATGTCTAGAGATTTCTTAGTGCTAGTAGTTTCCAGTTTAAAGCTTTTAGGTGTAAAATTATATATGTTTATTAACAAATTGAAAAAAAACAGGGAAAAAAAAGTCACTCATGTACCCAACCACCCAGACATACCCTAGAAAAAAGGCATGTTTTGCTTCATTTATGGCTTGGCAGCCCTGGTGTGAAGTGTGTGTGTGTGTGTGTGTGTATGAATGTGAATGAATGAAGGAGTTACTGATCATTAATCTTGACCACTACCATCAGTCTAAAATATGATCTCTAATAACCTCAGTCTACAATGATGTTTTGCCAACAGATTGTTTGAAATATATTTCCTTATAGCCTTGCAAATAACCACCTGTGTAGAAGGGGGAGGGAAGAAGTAGAAAAAACAATGCAAGTTCCACTTAAGTAGGAAAGAATGGACTGATGAAAGCATTTAATGTACTCTGTTCTTTGGATTTCAGGAGTAGTTTTGGGTTAACTTTTTTAAAAAATAAAAGCAACCTTTCATTAAAAAAAATAAAATTGTGTTCTAAGATCCACGAAAAATTGTAACAGAAAAGAACTCTTTTTGTAGAACCAGGAATAGCCATGGTTTTGTAGCTGGTGACATGCTTGCTTCTAAAAGACCTTGCATTGGGAAAGTAAAACAAGAAGGATTTTCCTGTGAGTGTAGAGAGTAGTTTTCAAGTGCCTGTGTTCTGGGAAAAAAACAAAAAACACATTAAACCACACATTTGGCCACTGAATGTTTTTGTCATTATATACTTTTATTTTCCACTTGTAAAATTTTCCGACATTTAATTTCTCCAATATGAAAATTTAAAAAGAGATCTTAGAAATGACTGTTTAGAAGTACTAGACTGATGATTAGGATGATGCAATGTTTTCTGAAGTTAGAAAATTTACGAGAAGGAAGTTGTGGTTACGTACTGTCAGGTGCAGTCTTTGTTCCTGTTTCTAACGTGGGGCTCCTTACTGTGCATATGTGTTTGGGGGGCTTACACTGCAGTACAGTTGGCTCTCCAAACCCCTGAGTTTCACATCCCCACAGTCAACCAATCAAGGATTGAATCTGCAGGTGTCAAACCCCAAGATGGAGAGGGCCAACTGTATTCATCGTACTGCACCATTTTATATAGGGACGTGAGCATCTGTAGATTTTGGTGTCCTCAGGGGTCCTGCAGCCAATACCCATAGACACAGAGGACCAACAACAGTGACCTGTGAGTGTAAAGTTTGTGACCTGTTGTGATAATGATACCTTTCTCCATCTAAAAGTCAAAAGAAACTAAAATAGGGGCTATCAGAATCTCTTAATCTTATTTTTCAATCCTCCTGTGACCTGGAACAGTCCAAGCAGCATAGCCAAGCTGGACAGGAGGTCAGAGTTGAGTCGCTTTGCTCTTAAAAGTTCTCTTGCTTTACAGGGAGGAGAGAAAAGTTTGGAAGTGGTCTAGGGTTACAGACTTGTATGGCTGTTTGTGATGGCCTGTCCCTGTGGCCTGGTGATTACATTCCTGACATATTTAAAAGTAGGCTTGGTTTGAACTTGAGAGAAGTGCTCTGAGAAGTCTGGTTCCTGAGCTGTATGTGGTAGGATGCATGTGGTCATTTGTTCATTCATTCCTTTGATTTCTTCATTGTTTAAAATGTCACAGAGATGGAAAAGAGTTTTTACTGATTTTGATGGGAGTGGTTAAGGTATGGAAAACTTCTTCAAAAAGAGGGAACACAGTAGGTTTATAACATGGCTTCATTTTTTTTAAGAGTTTTTCTTTTTTTTTAATGTGGACCATTTTTGAAGTCTTTGTTGAATTTGTTACAATATTGCTTCTGTTTATGTTTTGGTTTTTTTGGCCATGAGGCATGTTGGATCTTAACTCCCTGGCCAGGGATCCAATCTGTACCCCCTGCATTGGAAGGCAAAGTCTTAACCACTGGACTGCCAGGGAAGTCTCATAGGGCTTCATCTTCTTAATGTCCTGTCTGCCCTTTCCTTCCAGAATTCTCTGAAAATGTTTGGAGAAGAGAGGCCAGGAGGTTTGGTTGGGTGAGGTCTGGATTTGAGGCATTTTTGAAGTCCCCGGATATCTTGAGAGATACAAACTTGTCAGCCTTTTTTAAGTCTGGAGAAAGTAGCTGTGAGCACTGACCCGTTTTTGCATCTCACTTTGGGCTCCCGTTGTGCAGGGAGAGAACTGTGCAACAGAGGAGTCTGTGTGCACAGCCCGGGGCCACTTAGTGCTGGAATGACCTGAGGAGACTTCATTGCATTTCCTCACGTAATTTCCTTGTTCAAGCTTGGCCTAGTTTTGCTCTTTGTTTGTGAAGCAAACCAGTTTCTCCCCTTCTCCTTGTGCAAGAAGTGCTGGGTCCCATCCATCTGAACTGTAAACCTTTCCTTATGCAATGTACTCAGGGAACTCCGCTGAAAAGGATTCACGCTTTTATTGCATCTGATGCTGCTGATTCCAGGACCCTGTCAGTAAAAGAGAGAAAATCATTGGTCAGCTGCCGTTTAGTCCTGGTGAATGGACGAGAGGCTATTTCTAAGGCTGATTGGGGATGCTTTGTTTTCTATTCATTCCTTCATTGAACAGACATTTTCTTAGCTCTTCCCATGTGTTGGCACTGCCCTTGCATTGGGCATACTGCAGTTAACAAGTCCCATTGGGTCCCTGTCCACCTGGCAGGGTAGGAGAGGAAAATATTTAAAGAATTGTGTAAAATCATGCAGACATTGTGTTTAATGACCATGATGTTAAGAGAAGGGAAGGGAAGCTTTGTGAATTAAGGTATCTCAAAGAGAATGGTGTAAATCCCAGCTCAGGCTGTGGGATTGAGTTTCTGAACTGTGGGTAAAGTGTCTGGGGTGAGAGGCATGGTGGGAACTGAGTGTGATTTACCCAAGGCTGAGAGCTTGGTGATAGGAGCTTGGTGGAATAGATTTGGAAGACTGTTCAATTGTGTCTAGAATTTGGCTGAGGGTTTGGGACACTTTCCGGTGCAAAATTGAGCAGGGACTAGGAAACCAAGGTCTTGTTCTTAATGTTCTTGCTGAAGGTAAACCTGCAGGCCAGTTGTGGTGGGGATGTGGTGTCCCAGCAGGTCTGAGGGATTCCCAGGACCTGAGGGCTAGTGTTATGTGGTCGGGGGAGGCAGGACCAACTACATCTGTGCCCGTCCCAGGTTCTGTTACTATTGAAAAGATAAGAGAGGGGTTTGTGGGGAAATTGTGGGAGGTCTTATTTAAGAAGACCTTTCAGACTCAGGTGAGCTGTAGGAAGGAAAACGGGGAGCAATGCAGAAAAAGAAGGGCTGTCACTTTGACATGAGTAAACTCTTCTGTGAACTCTGCAGTTCTACCAAGGGTTGCATTGAAGGTCAAGTAGCCATAGTCTGTGCCGCATGTGCTTGGGGAGGTGGGAAGGAGGCATAGTTTAGTGACAGTGATGTTCCTTACAGACAGCACAATCTTGGAGTTCTGCAGTGTGAAAAAAAAGCTCCTTCCACCCTCAGAGCTGTGAAAACAGCATGACCTGTGTATGGGCTGTCTGCAGTGCTATTCCTGGATATGCTACTGAATTATAAACCCTTAGCAATTGTTTCATGGAGAAGTCTTAAATGAAGGATTGTAGAGCCTAGGCAAAAGATAGGGAAAAAAAAAAAAGTGCAGGTAGACCAGCTCCAAATCCTGGTGGGTTGTAGGTATGCGTTGTCTGGAGGATTTTCTCACTTTGTTCTCTGTTCTCCTTTCTGTTATCAATGCCAAGGGTATTATAGTGAAGCATATATGAGGTACAGCCCTGCTTGGTACCAGCTCTGGGTGAGAGGAGTGGAATTGGGGAACGGGGCATGTTAATGAATGTGCTGTAGGGGAATGGTTTGGAGCTTTGAAGCCAGACACATCTGAGTTAGAACCAGGTAACTCAGCTGCTAAAGAATCTGCCTGGAGACCCCGGTTCAATTCCTGGGTCAGGAAGAAAAGCTGGGGAAGGGATAGACTACCCACTCCAGCATTCTTGGGCTTCCCTGATGGCTCAGATGGTAAAGAATCTGCCTGCAATGCGGGAGACCCTGGGTTAGGAAGATCCCCTGGAGGAGGGCATGGCAACCCACTCCAGTATTCTTGCCTGGAGAATCCTCATGGACAGAGGAGGAGCCTGGCAGGCTACAGTCCACAGGGTCGCAAAGAGTCGGACACTACTGAGCAGCTAAGCGCACACACACACACACACACACACACACACACACACACACACCCAGTTTCATGAGCTCCACAAGTCACGGAGGCCCTGGGAGCTCTAGTGCTCTTGTTCATGAGATGCACTTGGTGAGATCTCCCTGAAGGGCCTGAAGCCCTAAAACACAGTCCGTGAGACATGGCTGGCCATGGGTGTTTAGGCTCTTGTGTCATCACGCACAGAATTTTAGCGACAGTGGTGCCAAGATGCTGATGAGGGACACCAGTGAGAGGAGGCGAGGGGTGAAGGGCTTTATCCCTTTTCGTCTGACCTTTCGGGATGCCTTCACGCCTTCAGGAGTGTTTTAAAGATAACCTGACTTTGCTCTTAGAAACGGTGTGTTTTATTCTATTCTTGGACACAGATTCTGGCACCCTTTGTAAAGTGTCGTATTCACGTGTCTAGGAGAGAGGCTGTGATCCCATGGTGTCAGCTTTTCTGTGTCATTCTTAGTATATGTAACACAGAGTGCACTCGGTGAGCATTCAGGTTACACTCACATTTCATCCAGGTTTTTCAGGCATCTGGGCGGGATCCATGCTCATCAGTTTACAAAACCATGCAGTCATGTTATGAACTCCTGCAGTATAAATAATCAGTTGTTTCTGGGTGTCTCATGGAGAGGTATGAACGTGTCCTTATGCTAGAGGAAGTTAATGCCATTGTGGATATGTATAGAAGGGGGCTTTCTAGGTGGCTCAGTGGTAAAGAATCTGCCTCTCAATGCAGGAGATCCAGGAGTCGCGAGCTGGATCCTTGAGTCAGCAAAATCCCCTGGAGAAGGAAATGTCAACCCACTCCAGTATTCTTGCCTCCAGAACTCCATAGACAGAAGATCCTGGTGGACTACAGTCCATGGGGTCACAAAGAGTCAGACACACACACACACGTGTAGAAGCACTTTCTTTTGAACGTTCTGTTCCCTTACATTGTCATGTCATTTAAGATAGGTAAAGCTGTGGTCAGGGTTCTTTATCTATCTTTCGTTTTTTTTCCCCAGATGCCCAGAGTAGTGCAGTGTGTTGGAAAGAGAGAGACCTAGTGTTTTAAAATGTTCAGAATCCTGGGCCCAAGTTCACCATTAATGGTTTCCTAGCAGGTCATTTATTTCTCTTTTTCCTACTTCCTCATCGATATGAAGATAATCAGCCTTGCCTACTTCTTAGAGTGGTCTTGAGGGAGAGGTGGAAGCCTGTCTTCATTTTACCTACTGGCATGCTCAGGATGATCAGTCGTCATTCTTGGGGCTGCTCTGGGGTTCAGTATCATGCTAGCCACCCCCTAGGATCAGGTGACTCTTTGAAGGTGAGGGGAGGCAGGGCACAGAAGGGAGAGCAGGACTGGCTGCATCACCCTTTGTGTTCCTGCTGTGGGGTGGGAGTGAGGGAGCATCAGTTATACTGTGCATGGTGCAGGGAGGCACCGTGGACGTGTACGACCCTGTCAGACTTAGCATCTGACTGCCTTAGGCAGTTAACCTAGTAGGGCTTCCATATTCTCATCTGTGAAATGTAATTATAATAAATATTTTTATTATTACCAACTAACAGTTCTTGAGCACTTCCTACCTTGTGCTAAGTGCTTTGTAAGAGCTCTTTATTCCTTCAGCAAATACTTAATGAATTTTTCTCCATGCCAGACCCTGTGCCAGACTCTGGAGCGTGTAGATGGGAGGGATAAAATTCTGCCTGCATGGGGCTTCTCTTCTAGCGGGAAGACAGAATATAAGGCAGACACAGATGATGTGCTTCTGAGCCCTGTTGGTGCTGTAAAGAAATCAGGTCAAGGGGCAGGAGCAGAGGCGGGCCTGCATCTGTCTGTGCAGCTTCAAGTACAGATAACAACCCAGGGGCCGGAGGCAGTCATCATGTGGGCCTACAGGCCACTGGGGACCAGGGGAGGGTCCTGAGCAGGAAGTGGTGGAGGTCGGCCTTGTGTTTTGTAAATATCCCCCTGTAGCCATGATTGCAAAGGCCACAGTGGAGGCAGGAGGACACATGGAGGTTCTTGTGAGTCCTGGGGACTGGGATAGAGCTGGTGAGAAGGGGTTGGATGGATCCTGAAATACTTTGAAGGTGGAGCCATCAGGACTTGATCATGGTTTGGAGCTGATAACAGGAGAGGAGAGAAGTCATGAGTGATACGTCTGTGTTTAGCCTCAGCCCCTGGGTGAAGGTTGACACGGTTTATTGATCTGGGAGACCTGGGGGAGGATTATCAATGCACACAAACAGCCTCTGAAATGAATGCTGTTTTAGGCTTCCCATTTCACAGATGTGGAAACTGAGGGTTAGAGAAGTAACAAGTTGGCTGTAAGGTTAAGCCAAGTCAGGATTAGGATCCAGGTCTAGTCCTTGCCCCAACCTTGCATTCTCAGCTGTTTTGCTGTGTTCAGCAAAGTACCTGAATTTGCTGTCAGAGTAGTTTGGTGAGAAAGGACCTGTGCAAACACTGAATACATGTCTCTCTCTCTTTTTTCGTTACAGCCTTATTGAGGTGTCAGTTATATACCATTCAGCTCCCCCATGATAAGTGTACAGTTCCGTAAGTTTTAGAAAGTTTGTACAGTTGAGCAGCCATCGCTCTATCCAGTTTTTGACTCTGTAGTCACTTCCTGTTTCCATCCCTAGTTTCAGGCAACCATTGATGTTCTGTCTCTAAGGTTATGCTTTTTCTAGAAATTTCCTACATAGAGAATCATACACTACGTGGTCCTTTGTGTCCAGTTTTGTTCATTTAACTGAGAGTTTCTGAGGCTCATCCATCGTGGTACAACACATCTGGTCTTAAGGAACATTCTTTGCCTTGGTCAGAAAGAGGAGCTCAGTGCTGATGAGAATGATTTCCGTGGAGATGGGCCTTCAGATGATGATAAACGTAAGGATGGCACGCCTTTCTCATTGTGCCAGGTGTGGTTTTGCTCATTATATTCCGTGGTCTTCCAAGAAATGCCACGAGGGAGATACCATTAGTGTTAGTGTTTTACAAAGGAGGAAAGGTAAGCCTAGAGAGATGAAAAAGCTCGCCCCAGGTTCTAAGAGCTGGGATCAGACTTTGGCCTTGCCTCCTGTTGGCCACAACTCCACAGTCACTTAGCTATGTTGATGAAACTTCTGACTTCTTAGCCTTAGGAAGGGCTTGGAATCCCAGGTGGAATAATGCACTTGCCAGGTCAATCTAAAACTGTAGTTTTAAGGAGGACATTTATACTGCATTTTAATTTGGGCATCCTTCCATGGAAATGATGACGTCTTAAAGTGATCCATTTTTGAAGGAATTTTCTTAGGTATGATGTGAGGATGGCACCAAATTAAAAACACATAATTAAAAATAAAAATAAAAATAAAAACACATAATTATGTCATTAGGTAGAGCTTGTGTGTTTGAGTTGTGTCTTCAATATTATGTTTACCAGAAAGGCAGTTTTTTGGGTATGAAGTTTCCCAAGGCTGGTACCTTCTTATTAGTGGGCAGAATTTAATTAGGCATCATGCATTTTTCAAAATGCATTTTCTCCAATTCACATAGAGTTCATACTGGAAGATTTTGTCTTCCCCATTGCAGAAGAGTTCTTTGTACATCACAGATGGCTGAAAGTTTTGAGAAGAGTTTTAAACACTTCATATCTTTCTGTATACACTTATTTTTTAAAAGGTTATCAAGTTGCTTGTTAAGAGCTAGTTATATAATTTAGCCATTTAGCCATGATAAGTGATAACCTCATTGGACTAAGGACTAACTTTGCATGAGATTCTGCCCTTGGTTTCTGGTAAGGCACTTTTTACTGGTGTCACAGCTTCCTAACTTTTTAAAATGGAGTTATAGCATCTTTAAACTAACTCTGTAAGTGTAGTATAGCTTTCATTTTTAGGGATTTGAAATTATAGTTCCAGTTTACTAGTTCAAAATAGCAAACAAAGAAAGGTGACTTTTTATTTTAGAAAACCTGATCTTAATAGTAAAAATTCAACAGGATTAAGTTTTGATCTAAAAAGATTGTCTTTGAATCTGTGTTAATCTAATCTCTTCCTGCCATTAAAACCAGAGGCGACTGTACTCTTTTTGAAAAAGATTAACCAGTGAAATGCCAGATCTTGAAAACTTAGCAGATGGGGACAACCATTGTTGCAGACTTATTGGGCCGTTCCTAGGAGTGGCAGGTTAAAAAAACTCTCATGACTTGAGCTAGAAGAGAGTGTTAGGATTTGGGAGCAGAGGGAGAGACTTTAAAAAATGCAGTAAAGAAGCCTGGTCTTTAGTTGCATCATACTGTTTAACTTCACTCTCTGCCCTGGTTAGACAGCTTGCTTCAGCTGTGCCGGCTACCAGCACACACAGCTCAGAAGCTGGAAACAGGCTCCCACTTGTTTCTGTTTGCATTCCAGGCTTGCTTCCGACTGGCAGTAGCCTTGAGAGGGGATGTGGTACTGGGCAGCCAAACCAAATAAAACTTAAATTGCAGGAGGTATAAATGGTTGGAGCAGTTTATGTACGTTCTACCTCAGTAATAATAATAATAAAATAATTATTATTTGGCCACACAGTGTGGCTTGCAGAATCTTAGTGTGCTGACCAGGGATTGAACTTGTGCCCCCTGCCATGGAAACACAGAGCCCTAACCACTGGACCGCCAGGGAAGTCCCATCTATCTCAATTATTTGGGGAAACAAACAAACAAAAAACACCTGTAAACTACACAAAACCAAATCTCTCCAGGGACTAGCTGCTAGGGTGGAGTCTTGTTCAAGAATGCAAAATCTGCATTACCACTTAGGTGTTCATCTTGTTTCCTTCTCTCCCATTTCATAGGTACTCTGCTTGCTTCAAATGCTGACCTCTCTGCTCAGAGCATTGATTTTACTCTTTTGAATGAAGCTCACAACTGCTAGAATCCTGTTGGCAGAAATGGTGCTCAGGAACCTGTAAATTTCTCTCTAGATTACCATACTTACTGCCTCTTGTTCTACCAACCAAGATCTTTTGAGCCTTCTTACCAAAAGTTTCCTTTCCTGTGCAGAGTGGGGTATGGCTCAGTTTCTGCTCATGGGCCCTGCCCTTTCAGTTGGGGAGTGGCTGAATTGCAGCTTCAGAGCATCAGAAGGCAAAGGGTGGGGCAGCCCAGGAATTTGTAGGACTCTCCATCTTCCCCACATTGATTTCACCCCTCATTGGCTTAAGAATGTCTTTTAGTAGTTGATTTCTTCATGCCAGGGTCTGAACAAAGCCCGCACATTGCGTTTGATATGCCTTGTGTAGTTTCAACTCTAGAACAGCTCTTCTTCCCCCTGTCCTGTTCTCCCTAAGTTATTGCTTTGTTGAAAAAGCAAGTCAGTTGTCTTATAGAATGTCCCACATTCTGGATTTGACTGAGAGTTTTCTCTTTAAACATTTTCTACTAGTCTCTGTATTTCTGTAACCTGGAAATTAGCACTAAAGCTTGAGATTGTTGATATAAAACAATAAAACAACCACTTAATTTTACAGCAAAATGGGTTTATTTGGGAACAGCAAAGAATTGCTTTTGGGGACCTGCAACTTATGGTGAACCATAGGTAAATCCAGAGAACAAAGGAGAGAAACATTCTTTTATAGAGAAGTGAGAGTTGGGAGGGGCCATTATAAACAGAGTCCATTGGCGGAAACTGGGAGTTCAAAGTGTTGTGGCTTTTCCTTGGCTGATGTGTGACAGTCTCTTACTGGCTGGGCTGTTACTGGGCAAAGAGAAGTCCTTCCTCCTGCTGGGTGATAAAGTAATAACCTTCTTTCTGTTGGAGATACAAAGGTATCTCTTTTCCTTTTCAGTCTGCAGTTGACCTTGACTGATGGGACCTGAGAACTCCCTCTTCTGGCCTCCTGATTCCATTTTAAATGAGGTTTCCTTTTATTAATTTTCATAGATTCATGTTCAGCTTTGTGGGGCAAGAAGAGTTTGTTGATGGTATTGTACACTTCGTGTCCCATTATCTCGGAACAATATCTGGTTTTCTCCCTTGTAGTGATGCTGAGGTTAATCATTGGGTTCATGTAGTGGCAGCTTGATCCTTTCATTGTAAATTTTCTCATCATTCTTTCTCTAAGGGTCTGTTAGCATCCGCTGGGAACTCTTGCCTGAATTGATTATTTCATGAGAGGTTGCTGATTCTTCTTGTCTTAATGAACATGTTAGTGAGTGTGAGATGAAACTTAAACTAGCCAGGGTGTCCACTTGAGGATGGCTCAATAATCAGTAGGAAAGCAATGATTGGCTTGGCTTTATCCAAGCATAGCGAGTACTTCCAGACATTAGAGCTAATTGCCATTTGCACCCACTTTTATGAATGTTACTGTGAAAGTGAAAAAGTGAAAGTGCAAGTCACTCAGTGGTGTCCAACTCTTTGCAACCCCATGGACTATACAGTCCATGGGATTCTTCAGGCCAGGACACTGGAGTGGGTAGCTGTTCCCTTCTTCAGGGGATCTTCCCAACCCAGGGATCGAACCCAGGTCTCCCACATTGCAGGCAGATTCTTTACCAGCTGAGCTACGAGGGAAGCCCATGTTACTGTGCCAGGTTGATTTTATTGTAAGTCTTGTTTAGCAGCAACATAAAAAATTCTATCTGTGTTTGCTAACTTGGGTGCTTGACCGTCACCTAAAAATTAAGAGATTATGACATGGGTTTATAAATTAGAATTTCATATGATGGTGTAGACCATGATAGATTATCTTCTTCAGTAATCATCTAAAATTTCCTGACACATACGGACATATATGCCTCATCTTTCCTTATAAGAGAAGATGTAAACCATTGATAAGTTTAAAAATACAGGAGGCAAATGACAAATCTGAAATAGTTGAGTTTCTGTTCTGCCTAGATGGAAGAAAAATGGACCTCTGCTGGCAACTTTCGACTTCATTGTTAAGATTGGAAAGGATGGATTATTGCAATGTGTGTAGCAGGAAGTAATTGGGAATTCCTTTTCAAGGAGGGTGGTTATAGCAAATGAATTTAATATATGTGTGCTCCGTCACTGCCACTGGAACAACCACAGTATGATTTGGGGACATACCCAACATTTGAAGGCCCCTGGGATGGAAATACATTGTTTCCTCCTGCCATAGGCAGGCTCGCCTTTTGCTAGCATGTAAGTAAGTGTGTTAGTAAGTTGTGTCTGACTCTTTGCAACCCTGTGGACTGTAGCCTGCAAAACTCCTCTGTCCATGGCATTCTCCAGGCAAGAATACTGAAGTGGTTTGCCATTTCCTTTTCCAGGGGATCTTCCCAACCCAGGGATCGAACCTAAGTCTCCTGCATTGCAGACAGATTCTTCACCATGTGAGCCAGATGTTCTTGGAAACTACAGCATGAAAAGGATATTCATAAAGCAGGTTCTAGGATCCCCACAGGCACAGTCTCATGATTAGGAGTTTTGCCTGTGACCTGACACTTGGTATTAAATGAATTGTAGCTGTGATCAGTACATCATAAAGGTGTGACAATTAGAAACCTAAAAGAATTTGAAATTAGAAACTACCCTGCATTGTCACAAAGGAGTTGAGCTTGAGGAAGCCTTAGAGATCAAGAGATCATCTCATTTAGACTCATTTTGTTTGGTGAATAAACCAACACTCAGCTGTGTTAACTACCTTACCTGAGACCACATAGCTCATTAGTGGTTGACTTTGGAACTGGAACTCACCCCACACTAACAGCCACTAACATGTGGGTGTTTCTTACGCACGTGCTAACTGCTCTCTACGCGTTGTTTATGGGATCCTCATTCCGGGATGGAGGACTTTAATTGACTGTATTTTACTGTGGAGGACGCTGATGCTTAGAGACTGTCAATGATTTATCCAAGATCACAAAGAACTCAGAGTTGGCCCTCTGTATCTGCAGGTTCTGCATCTGTGGATTCAACCAACTTTTGATAAATTCCAGAAGGTTCTAAAATGCTTGAATTTGTGGCATTCTGATAATTATTTGCAAAACATCTATATTGTATGTACAGCTATTTAAATAGTATTTGCATTTATTAGGTATTATAAGTAATCTGGAGATGATTTTACAGTGTACAGGAGGATGGATGCTCTTAGGTTTTACGCAAATACTTCATCTAAGGATCTTGCACATCTCGGTATCAAATAAATCACAGCTGTGACCAGTACATCATAAACGTGTGACAACTGGAAACCTAGAAGAATTTGAAATTAGAAACTACCCTGCATTGTCACAAAGGGTTTGAGCTTGAGGAAGCCTTAGAGATCAAGAGATCATCTTATCTAGACTTTGGTGTCTGTGGTGGTCCTGGAACCCTTCTATGCTGATACTGGGGGATGACTGTATATTCCTTAGAGAAAAGGTGTGTTTATTCACCCTCTGGTTCTGCCTTTTACTTTAGCCCTTTCTTCTTTTCTTCCTTCCTTCTTCCTCCTCATCACTATTATTATTTTAACTTTATTATTCCTTATTAAAGGAATTATTCCTAACAACCCATAGACATTGCCTTTCCATCCATGGCTTTCCATTTACTCTAAAGATTTATATTAAACCCACCAACTCTAATGTGTAAATATGGTCAACGGAAAACAATAAGTAATTTGACTTGACTACTTAGCGTTTAAAAGAGTTTTGGGAAGGTAAAAAAGTTCCTTTGAGCATTCTTAAAAACAAACAAACAAAAAATCCACCTAACCTTTAAGTTCTAGAAAACCTCACCAAGGCATTTCCTTGCAGCAGGCCTGGAAAGCAGAAGCTCCTTCCTTGAAAGTCTCCTCATCTCTTGCTTCTCTCCTCCTCCACCTTTCCCTCCTCTCTCTCCTCTTCCTCATTCTGTCACATTCCAGGCAGTGCTGTGGCAGAGATTTCATCAGGAGCAGGCCTGCTTTTGGGAGCAGGTGCGTGAAGGGTGATGGAGAGGGAGCAATGAAGGTGAGACGTTGCTTCTGGAAACGGGAGAGGGCATTGGTGTTGAGTGTTAGCTTCTCATTTCTGAAGCTTGCAAGACTCACCTTGTTTCTGTCCATGCTGCCCCCACAGAGCCAGGTGTGGGTGCCGCAGAAGTGTCATTTTGATGAGATGGTCTGTGTTGTCTTGAGTACATAAGGGAGCAGGGAAATGTGGAGACCCTGGTAACGTCCAGGGAAATCTCCACTTGGAAATGTTTTGTACCCTGGTCCATGGGTGACATGAAACAGTTTGTGATAGAACAAAAACCCAGTTGACTTTTCAGCTATCTGTATAGGCGCCCAGAGTAGAATTTGTTTCTAAATTGCAGTTCTTCGTGAGCTTCCTGTGTCAGACATACAGCTGAATCTGCATTGATGGGCTCAGCCAACACTGGTTTTTCTCCCCCCTCTCCATTTGTGTTCGAAACAAAGCCGCCTGCAGATACAGCCTGGGAGATGCTGCTTGCATGGGCTTCTTGGTGGACCCTGGCGCGGCGCTGACTCATTTCAAATGCTGCCTTTTTATAGCCTCTTCACAGTAATTGTTAGACGTTAGATGTTCTCTCTACCACCGCCATGTAGATTAATATGACTTTTTAAATGGAGATAAATTATGTTTTACTCACAGATGACTCATTTCATAGCCCTCTTTAAATACATGTCCAGCCGTTTCTCTCAAGTGTCACTCTCCATTCTCTGTAAGCCGTAGTCTCTGAGGGGGCGGAGGCCTTCCAGAATATGGAGTTCTGTATGGAAATCCGGTGCTCAGAGAAGCTAGGACCCCAACATCTTACAAGTCTCCTTAGTGTAGACCTAGGACCAGACTTCTCTTCCCTTGATGGCTAATCCAGCACAGCTTCCTTTGCTCTGACATGCCTTGCCTACCCCCATCGGCCCCATGGACTGGCACTTGCCACCACAAAAGAGAAAGCATCCTAGTTTCTGGCATCCTAGGGTGTTGGCAATTATTTTATTGCAGAAAAAGAAGAATGTGTTGTGTGTGTGTGTGTGTGTGTGTGTGTGTGTGTGTGTGCGCGCGCGCGTGCTGAGTCTTCATTGCTTTGCCCAGGCTTTTCTTTGGCTGTGGCAAGTGGGAGCTGCTCTTCATTGTGGTGCCTGGGCTTTCTCATTGCAGTGGTTTCTCTTGTTGTGGACCATGAACTCTAGGCATGTGGGCTTCAGTAGTTGTGGTTCTCGGGCTTTAGAGCACTGGCTTAGTAGCTGTGGTACACGGGCTTAGTTGCCCTGCATGTGGGGTCTTCCAGGACCAGGGATCAAACCTGTGTCCCCTGCACTGGCAGAATGTTTTATTTTATTTTATTTATTTATTTATTTTTATTGTAGTGGTTTTTGTCATACATTGACATGAATCAGCCATGGATTTACATGTATTCCCCATCCCGATCTCCCCTCCCACCAATGTTTAAAAAAAAAAACCTCACATGGTTCTGTCATCCTAAAAAAAAATCTTTCTTTTTTTTTTTGATGTGTACGTTCTTATTCATTCTAATATGAAGTCTTTAAAATGTTCAACATTAAAAAATAGTTACTTGTACCATAAGCAGAAACTACGGTGTTTATTTAAATACCTGAGAACTGTCTTTGCTGATGTTGTCTGGTGTCCACATTTTGACTTCTAGGGCTAAGCTACTTCCTGTGGGTTGAATAAATATATGATGTCTTTCAATGTAAATCAATGAGACTATGTAAGAGTAAATATATGAGTTCTTTCCATGATTTTGGAAGAGTGCTTCTCACATCACCATTCCCTGCAAGTCGTTTTTCAAGTGTTGGTTGTCATCAATGAGAAGGAGATGAACCTTCTGTCAGACAGACCTTGGGAGGTAGGTTCTTTTCTCTTTGAGCCCAGTGTTTTCGATTCTACAGTGTGAGTCTTAGGCAGGAACTGGAGGTAAAGCACCTGGCATGGTGCCCGCAGGTACCAGCGTCAGTGTCCTCCCTGTGTCTGCCCCCTTTACACTGCGGTCTGGGTGTCACGTCTCACCTGGCTGTTTTCACCCACCTGATGGAACAAAGCAGTTCAGTTCCGTTAGGACCCAGTTCGTTTGCCACAGGTTCAGAGTGCCTGCGTCAGCCCTACCTCCCTCGTGGACCTTCTGCACCTGAAGTGCTGTGCTAGTTGTATAAGCAGCGGTAGCTGGAGAGATGGGTTAGGAAGCTGAGGGAGAAGGGCCAGAGAGACCACCGGGCTCAAGGGTGTGGAGGTGGCCGCGAGCCAGCTCGGGTGTGGTGACAAACACCACAGACCAGGCAGCGTAACAGCAGACCTGTATTTCTCACCGTTCTGGAGGCTGGACATCCAGGATCAAGATGCTGGCAGATTTGATGTCTCATTGAGGGCCCTTTTCCTAGTTTGCAGATGGCTGTCTTGCTGTATCCCCACATGGCGAACAGAGATCCCCTTTGTGTCTTTTCTTGTGAGGGCACGAATCTCATTTGTGAGGGCTCACCCTCATGGCCTCATCACCTCCCAAAGGCCCTGTCTCCAAATACCATCCTTTTGGGAATTAAGGTTTCAGCAGTGATTCTTGGGGAGATGCAGACATTCAGCCTGTGTGAGCTGAGGTTTAGGACCTATAGGCAGGCATCTTAGAAACAAAGATGAGTTCTATAGAGAAGGAAGGTTTTCAGTGGTTCAGGATGGAAGTGAAGTAGGGGGGATAGGATGAGAAGTGAGAGTGAAGCTCTGGGTCAGGAATCTGAGCCAGCCAGCAGAGCAGAGAATCGGGTCAGTAGGTCACCCATAGCCAGGAGTCCAAGGATGCTGGATAAAGGTTCTCTCCCTGTTTATTTGTTGGTTTGTGGGCTCCTGTAAGCGCAGGAACTGATTGCTGAATGAGGGGAGCCTTACAGGTAAAGAGGGACCCAGGACCAGCAGTGAATGCAAGAGAGCAGCCCATCTGGTACCTCCTAGGTTGTCTGCAGGCAGCTTGATCCGTGTCTTCTTTGCACAGTGTAACTTTAGTAGAGCCGTCATCCACACTCAGAGTGACCTGGTCTGGTTGATAGATCATGTCATCATCCTTTGTATATTTCCTCAGTTGCGGGTAGGTATTTTCTGTGTGCATAAAAAAATCCCCATCAAAATTTTGTCTGACTTGAGGTTTATTACCTGCCTCACTGAGGGAGCTTGGCTGCTATCTCTTTGCTCCTTGTTTGAACTCTGAAGAATGTTCTGTGTTAGCATTATGTTCTGTTTTTCAGCATTCTTTTCTCTTGGTTTTCCTTCTGTTTGGGCAGCAATCCACTAATGCTGTAAACTGTCACTCGGTTGCACCAGCAGCATATCTAATTGCACCTCTTCACCTGGAGCTCCTCAGGAGACCCTGCTCTCCCTGGGGCTTCCTGGGTGCCGGCGCCCCACCCCCAGTAGCACCCTGGTGGCAGAGACTGGTGAAGAAAGGAGGAGGAGAGGAGGTGGAGGATGCTTTGTGTCCTTTCACTGGTCATCCTGATGAGAACGATTTTGGAGTCTTGTTTGCGGTCTGGCCATTGGGGTGTGGGGGAGGGGAGCGAGGTGGGGCGGGGAACAGAGCCCAGGGTGCCGTCTTGGGGCTGTTGATAACATGCCCTGCTTCTTTCTTGTTCCCTTTGCCCTGGGTTCTCTGTGCTTCTGATAAGAGCTATATTCCACAGAAGGAGAGGTGACAAGCTATTAATATCTGATAGGGTCTTGCGCTTTGATAGTTTTGTTTGGGATGAATTGAGAGCAAGGCTCAGAGGGCTTGTGTGCCCCCCAAACCCCCGGGCTGAGAGAACAGACCCCGACTGCACCTCGCCCCTGCGGGAGGGACTTCTGCATCTTTGGGTTTCTTTGTGGTCACTTGATCGTGGACTGCGTTTTTCCACCTCTGATTGGAAACTCCCAGGGCAGGACCTTGTCGTCCTAATCTCATCCTACTCAGGGTCAGGGCTTCTTCCTAAGTAACCACTGCCGCTCTGAGTCGGGCTCAGATGCCGGATTCAGACCCTGAGTGTGGCTGTCTGTTGAGTGGGGCTGGGCCAGCTTCGTAACTACGTTCATAAAGCACTGGAGGAAGGCTGGGCCTGTGCTGTCAGACCTTGTTTCAGACTCCGTGTGGGTGAGCATCAGAGATGTGCAGGAGGAGCCTGGAGTTTCTTCTGAAAGTAATGTTTACTTGATCCCACATTTCCTGAGCTTGAAAGGACTTGCAAAGGACTTGCAAATCCCACTCTGCAAAGGACTTGCCCTGAAACATAGCCAGACACATGCGCATACACAACAACAGCAGCAGCAGCAACAGAACAGAGCCTTTAAGGGGAAAGTGTTGACCTGCACTTTAGTTTGTATCCCCAGGCCTTGGAACCTGAGAAGAACCAGCTTTGTGATACACTGCAGAGGGTCCCACTGCAGTGTGGAAATACCCTTCCAGTGAGTGGAAGGGTCCTGTGTGTCTGTGTGTCTTCCTCTCCTTGGCTTCTGTTGGTTAATTACTTCCTCTGCAAACTTCTCCCCATCCTTCCCACAGCTGATGTTGGCGAGTAAATGTGCCGGTTGGTTGGGTGGGGCCTGTCTTCTTCCTGCATCTCCACCCACCCTATCTTTACAAGTTGGGTGGGGTGCCATGTCAGGCCACGAATTCTGTGACCCCTTTTTAAAAAAATAAACAGAGCTGTGCTGCCAGCTTGTGATCGCCCCTAGATGAAAGGTTATTAAAATGGAAAAGGGCCATGGGCTGGTAGGTGGTTGCTTGCCCAGGAAGGTGAGCTTGCTTTCTGTTGTGTGAGCTCTCTGGTGCATTCCACGGTTCTGCATTTCATGTTACTTGTGGTTAATGAATAGCAAATCCTTTCCATGTAGTCTGTTTGGTTCTGGGTTATATACATTTCTCCAAAGAGTCCTAACTCTGGATCTTAAATAAGACCTAGATCATCTTATTAGTTAAGTGGAAAAGGACGTGTCCTCCCCTCTCTGCCTGGTTAACTGCCGTCTCATGTATATTTTTCTCTGTCCAGTTTCTTTAAATAGAGAAGTCATGTGAATTCGGAGGCGCTCAATCACACTGCTTGGTTCCACCTTCTGGGCCTGCAGTTTATTATTGAGCTTTATCAGTAAAATGGGGATAATAATAGTACACACTTTATGGAGTTTTACAAGAACACAGTGAGTACACTTGCAGAGTGCCTGCATATAATATAGTTAGCATTCAGTTCAATGTTAAAAAATGTGGGTATTGATAATAACATAAAGCTGAGTACTCTGGTGCTGTTTTTGGAACTGTTATCCATCTCCTAGAGGTATGGTTACCATCTTTCCTCCGATCATGAGCAGAGGAAGTTGTGTGAGAACCATGCATGCATTTCTGGGGTTGACAAAGAAGAATATTTAAAATTGGGAGTGGCTTAGAAAACCTGAATCCTTTGGGTTACTTGCAGCAAACAGGATGTTGATAATAGGTTCTTTGGTTGGAGATGGGTTTTATTTTAACGTGTCTGGAGTTTTATCTGCTGTCACCAAGACTACAGCAGCAGAATGCCTGAACTGAAGCTGTCAGCCCTGGAAAGCATCCTACACAATCTTGATCAATCAGCCTCAACTCCCCACAGCCTATCTCCTTACCTGGGCTTTGATTTATAAACTACTGTGATGGGACTTCCCAGGTGGTCCAGTGGCTAAGTCTGTGTGCTCCTAATTAATGCAGGGGGCCTGAGTTCAATCCGTGGTCAGGGAACTCGATCTAGCAACTAAAGACATGCCACAATGAAGACACGCACAGCCAAAATAAATAAAACAAAAAACAAATAAAACTACCACGGCTGTGGGCCCCTGCAGAGGAAGCCCAAGTTAGACATCCCCTGGGACCTCTTGATGACTTTATCAGGCTGGGGGCAGGGGGAGGCGGTTTTTAACATCTTTCAGGCCAGTTGAGTCCCACCATGTTCAGTGGGATGGAACTCTGAGACCTACATCAGCCGCTCCCACAAGTGAGAGAGTCGACCAGAAGCTGGCCTCGCCTTGCCGCCTCCCTGACCTAGTTTCCAGCCACTTTCCTCTTCTGTGTGTTCCAGCCACACTGGCCTCTTTTCTGTTTTTCCTACACAAGCCAAGCTCACGCTTGCCCGGGGCTGGACGGGCTCTCCAGAGCTGCCATCTGGAAAGCTCATCCCAGGTCTTGAGCCTCTCCGTCACCCTTTCCAGAGCCAGCCCCTGACCTGCAGCCGCTCACCTGCCCACTTGCCCTCCTTCCCAGACACGTTGCAGATACCTTGTCTGCTCACTGATTTCTTGCTGGTCCCTCGCCCCACCACTGGAAGAGAAAGTCCATGAAACCAGGCTTTCCAGCACAGAGACACTGCTTTGTTCTCACATGTGGGGCTTTGCTGGACTGCCAGGTGTCCTTCCAGTAGGGGAGATGGCTTCTCCTACTTGCAGAGCAGCAGGGGATAAGAGGGCGCTAGGTCGCAATTACCAAGGATAACCGAACGGTCTTTCTTCTCCGTAAGCCACAGAGGGAAACATTTGGGAAACGTGTTCTGCAGAATACATGATTTGAGCTTCCATCTTGGCATGTAAAGAAGGCTGAGCACCAAAGAACTGATGCGTTCAAACTGTGGTGCTGGAGAAGACCCCTGAGAGTCCCTTGGACAGCAAGATCAAACCAGTCAGTCTTACAGGAAATCAACTCTGAGAATACTCATTGGGAGGACTGATACTGAAACTGAAGCTCCAGTACTTTGATCATCTGATGAGAACAACTGACTCATTAGAAAAGTCCCTGATGCTGGGAAAGATTGAGGGAAGAAGGAGAAGAGGGCGTCAGAGGTTGAGATGGCTGGATGGCATCACTGAAGCAATGGACATGAACTTGGGCAAACTTGGGGAGATGGTGAGGGACAGGGAAGCCTGGTGTGCTGCAGTCCATGGAGTTGCAAAGAATCGGACATGACTGGGCGACTCAACAACAACAATATCTTGGCATGAAGTCGGGATCTTGGGAGGCCAAATAGGATCAGGTTAGCGTTTCATTTTCATGAATTAAACTGAATGAAAGGCCAGTGACTTCAAGGCCAGGCCTAATCCTATGCCCTTGGCCTTTAACTGTTTTCTGACACTATGTACCTGGAGCTCAGTTCCAGGAGACTCCCTGCTCCCGTCTTCATAGGCCCATCTCGAATTGTTGGTCCCCAGGTGGCCCACTCCTGTTTCTTACTGTGATAAAATATACAAATAAAATTTACCATTTTAACCATTTTCGAGAGAATAACTAGTTCAGTGGCATTCAGCACATTCACATTGATGTACAACCGTCACTATCATCCATCTCCAGAACTGTCTTCAGCTTCCCCAAATGGAAACCCTGTCCTCATTAAACACTAACTCCCTGTTCCCCCTCTGTCTGCCTTGGTACCCACCCTCTCTTTTCTGTCTTTGTGAAAATGATGACTCTAGGTGTTTCGTATACTGTGTGGGATCACACAATATTCGTCATCTTGTGGCTTGTTTTTACCTCACTTAACATAACGTTTTCAGGGTTCATCCATGTTGTAGCATGAGTCAGAATTTCACTCCTTTTTAAAGCTAAATAGTATTCCATTGTATGTATCCACTGTATTTTGTTAATACATCTGTCTGTTGACGGATCTGTCTTTTATACTGTGGGTTATAGTCAGCATTTTAAAACATACAGTAGGAAACGTTTGCCTGTATTAAGGATCAGTACTGTTTTGTGAAATGTGTGTGTGTGTGTGTGTGTGTGTTGTACTAAACCATACTGATTTTTTTACAGGCATCGTAGAGTAGAATGCTTCGGCATCTCCCGGGTCTGTGGCACTCATCACATCGAGAACTCTGCAGTGCTTCCTGTGTTTTGGGAGGGATGGGCTAGGAAAGTAGGAGCTTGAAGAGCAGGTTAACTGTGCCTTCTTGTTTGTTTTCAGCATCATGTGCCCAGAGTGATACACTTGGAAGGAATTCAGGTGGGCCCAGTGGGAGTCAGACAGCATTGTTTGTAAATAGTTTTCAGGGTTTTCCCTGAAACTTGTCTCTCTGGGGTCCTTCCCTGCTGTAGGGCACAGAATGAGATGGGGCTGCTTGCCTGGGAGAGTCTGCAGCTCTTGGAGGGCGGGCTTGGTGTAGGAGTTGACATGGACTGTGGATCAGAGCTGAGGTCAGCTCATGGGATATTATGTCTCGATCACGCCTCTGCGGTTGTTGTGTCATGCTCTTTGTCTTGATCTGGACTTGGTATTTCCTACTAATTTAGTATCAGCAATCTAGCACTAGAAGGAAACTTTCTTGGTTTTAGAGGGACAGACCATTCAGCCCAGAGGTCACTCAGTTATTTGTATGAAATGGGGACTAGTGCTCAAGACCCTCCTCCCCTGATGTTTTTTCCCCCCACTGTTTTAAACGCTTCCCCCCAAAATAGAAACATCCCAGCATATTTTATGAGTGGGCTGTAATGTCATGAATTAAGATAATTAAAAGTATATGTTTGCATTATCTCAAAGCCTGGATGCTACAGAGATTGTTAGCATCTCTGTAGGGGTTACAGAGAATGTTAGAATTCCACCTCCTTTAGTTGGGGTTGTTGTTGTTGAGTCACTGAGTCGTGTCTGACTCTTTGCAACCTTCTGGACTGTCGCCCGCCAGCCTCCTCTGCCCATGGGATTTCCCAGGCAAGGCAAGAATACTGGAGTGAGTTGCCATTTCCTTCTCCAGGGGATCTTCCCAACCCAAGGATCAAACACAAGCCCTCCTGCATTGGTAGGTGGATTCTTCACCACTGAGCCACCAGGGAATCTGCCTCTAGTTGGGAAGGGGATTATAAGTAGTTGGAAAGATCAATCAAGGGTGATCAAGGTGTGTGAATGTCAGGCTGGGGATGGTGCACATGCAGACCTGGGGAGATCACAGTGCATTTGTGTGTGTGTGTGTGTGTGTGTGTGTGTGAGTGATCCCAGTGTGTATGTATGTGTGTGTGTATGTTTATACCACTTATTGAGGGAGCTGATTCTTAGGGGGAAATGTTTGCTTTCATTGATAGGTTTCAATTAGCCTGTATAGAGGGTATTTACTTGTAAGCTCTGCGGATGTTTTTCTGCACATGTGCTGCTGGAGACAGTGTGTTCCGTCTGGAAGGTCGGTAACTGGTACCAGGGTCCAGCGTCGGACGGTTTGTTTTTCATTGTTTGCACTCGTTTCTATGCCAGATGAAGTCATGCAGTTGCACATAGAGATGGGTATGCAAACTTCCCTGCTTTTTGAAGTTGCTGCAGAGACTCCCTTTGAACTTTAATTCTCATTTTTAAAATTTCCAGCAAGAGAGCTTCTTGGTGGGGGAGAGGTGGTGGTGGTGGTAAATTCTTGTTCTGGGTGCCTTGCTTTTATTGCTAGAAAAAAGCATTACTGTTGGGAGGTGTGTTCCTGTTGTGGTCTTTTCATCTGTTGCCTTGAACGAGGAGCCTGAATGATTCTGAAGAGATTAACATATACCCTCTATAACGTGTGGTCGCTTATGCCTTGAATAGGTAACATGTGTGGGGTGATTTTCTGGGCAAACTTTATCTTCCTAAAGGATGGCTTTTAAAATGTTGAATGTTCATGATGAAAGCATAAATATGTGAACATCTGAGGTCATAGTAAACCTTGAGATCTTCCCCTGAGTCATTGAATAGTCCTTCAGATGTGTGAACTTGAACTAGTGGGTTTAACAAAACATCAGACATATACAAGACTAAATAAAAAGTCACGTCTTGTTACAGTTTGGGATGTCATGTCTTTGCCAGGGAGAGAGCTCTGTAAGAGGCTGTCTTGCAGTTGTAAACTAATTTTTTTCCCCAAACAATTTCTTCAAATGCCCCAGCATCTCTTATCAAACTCTGGATGAGTTGCCCTTTGGTCACCTTTTAAAAATATCTTTCAGCATTCAGTAAGTTTTGTCTCCATTATTTTATCCATGTTTCATCCAGTGCCTGGGCTCCTGGTGATTAAATTGTGCTTCTTCTTTGAAGATCTCCACTTCCAGTACAATGTGACTCTCCAATGAAAATTACAGGACTGATGTGTGTGTTGAAGTGCTTCATTTTAGCAAAATTTCATTTGCTTTGTAATTGTTTTGCTTCTCATCTCCACTTTCTCCTTGATGGTTGTGGTTATAAGATGCACAAACTTGTGAAAACAGCAAGACACTCTGATAGGCCTTGGTTTTAACTTGCTGCCTATTCCTTGGTGGGGGGTGGTTTTTTGGGTGTCCATTGTGAAAGCAGTATTTTCAGTCTCTGTTCGTACCTGTCTAATGACCCAAGGGGATTTAAATGCTGTCCTTCATTGTGGTATCATAATTTCCACAGTGTTTTTGACTTGTTTTGCTACCTACTACTCACACTCCTGTCTCGCCTAGATGTGTGCAGATATTTGCTGACAAGGTAATGCTGATGTAGACAAACAGATCTCACACACACACACACACACACCACACCAATGCATGGGGCCTGGGATTGATTACTGGTCAGGGAACCAAGATCTTGCCTGCCACATGGTGTAGCCAAAATGATAAAAATAAAAATAAAAATGTACAAAACCAAAAATTTTCAATAGCAATCAATACATGCCATCTTGAGTAATAATGGCTTAGCTTTTGAAAGCTTTCATTCATAGATGAATTCTTTTTCTTTAACCAAGGAAGGTGGTTTAGAAGTTCGTGTTTCTTGGTAGCTACATTAGTGGCCACCCCTGAGAACATCCTGCTTTCTGAAACATTTTCACATCCCTGAACTGCTGAGACCTCGCTCTCTCCTGCCTTCTCTTCTCTTTCTGGATCCTCCCCTTGGGTCTCCTTTGCAGTCTCCTCTTCTTTGTCTTCCCTTTGGTATTTGGGGGTTTTGGAGGGCACCTTTGTCACCCTATGAGTAATACGAGCGGTTTCCTTAGCCTCAGTTGCTTGTGGATTTGGGGCTCCCAAATCTACACACCTGGGCTATATCTGACTCCCGAGCTCAAGCACCATGTCCAGTGCTTCCTTTATTGTACATGTTCACACGTGCACTTTACGGGCCTCTAAGCACCGTGTGTCTTGCTCTTCTCTCTGATCAACCTTGTTTATCCTAGAGCATCCATTTTGGCAAATGGCTCCACTGTGCCCCCAGGTGAGTTTGGATCTCTGGTTTTGCTATGCTGGATTGCAGCCATGAAATTAAAGGATGCTTACTCCTTGGAAGGAAAGTTATGACCAACCTAGACAGCATATTAAAAAGCAGAGATTACTTTGCCAACAAAGTTTCGTCTAGTCAAGGCTATGGTTTTTCCAGTGGTCATGTATGGATGTGAGAGTTGGACTGTGAAGAAAGCTGAGCACCGAAGAACTGATGCTTTTGAACTGTGGTGTTGGAGAAGACTCTTGAGAGTCCCTTGGACTGCAAGGAGATCCAACCAGTCCATCCTAAAGGAGATCAGTCCTGGGTGTGCATTGGAAGGACTGATGTTGAAGCTGAAACTCCAATACTTTGGCCACCTGATGCGAAGAGCTGACTCATTGGAAAAGACCCTGATGCTGGGAAAGATGGAGGGCAGGAGGAGAAGGGATCGACAGAGGATGAGATGGTTGGGTGGCATCACCGATTCAATGGACACGGGTTTCGGTGGACTGCAGGAGTTGGTGATGGACAGGGAGGCTTGGCGTGCTACAGTTCATGGGGTTGCAAAGAGTCAGACACGACTGAGTGACTGAACTGAATTGTCTTGAGCTCCCTCTCTTTTCTTCTGATCCATCTTGTATTTGAGGTCTGTGCCTCCATGTGGCTGTGAAGGGGTCACCCTGGGTCTGTATTTCATCCGGATGATCTTCCTGTTCTCAGGGCCTCCTGGGCTTTGCTTGTTCAAACCCAGCGCCTATCATGTCTCCTCTGTTAAGGGCCTGCTTTACCTCTTAGAATGTGAGCCTTATGAGAGCACGGACTTGGTTTTGTTCACTGCTTTATCCTCAGTATTGGTGAGCTGGGCACCTGCTACACCTGAAATAAATGTTTTTTTAATTAATTACTTTTTAAAATTAATTAACATTTTCGCCATGCCATGGGCATGTGGGAATCTTAGTTCTCCAACCAGGGATTGAACCTATGCCTCCTGGAGTGGAAGCATGGAGTCTTAGCCTCTGGACTGCCAGGGAAGTCCCAGTAAATATGTATTTTAATGAAATAGTTTTTTATTTTCAACCTGATTTAAAAAAAAAAAAAACAACAACTGTGACTGGTTCCTTTGTAGAGACCATATGTTTTGGAAAAACAGGACAAGGGTAGAGAAGAATTCCTCTTCTGGAGATGCTAGGAATATCTATAATGATATAACAGTTTTGGACTTTTTGACTGGAGTGTTGTTGATCAGAAAGTAAAGTTGTGACAGGCACTAAGTCGGTATTTTCTTATTTCCATTGAGTTCTGGTCCTGGTGGTCGGGAGGGAGCATGTGTCACTGACTCTGCAGAGTTGACAGAATCGCTTGTATAGTTTGGTAGGAGGAAGTAAAAACAGATGATGGTAACTGTGAAGATAAGTGTGTATCAGGTACCATCATCTGAATCACTCTGCTCTTACCCCAGATGTCTCGATAATTTATTCTTTTTGTTTTTTTTTAAACAACAAGTGGAGAGGTAGTTGTGGTCAGAGATCTATATCTCTGATTTCCCAGAGTCCTGTTTTCCTTGCAATATCTGCTTTAAAAAAGTGTTTGGTAACAGAATGTTGAAATACATTAAGTATTTGGGGACCTGATTATTTAGAAACTAAATGTGGGCCAGAAGAGGAAGGATTCCATTCAACAAAGACACTACTCATCTATCAAAGGTCTTGGAGAAGTTTCATTTTGAGTAGAAGTTTGTTATAAGCAAACAAAATAATGCATAAGTTTATTTGTTTAAGGAGACCCTTTATTCTCCAGCTTAGTGGCTCTCAAACTTTTGGATCTCAGGACCCCTTTACACTGTTACAAAGCAGTTGGTTAGCCAAAAAGTTCCAGGGTGTTTTCCCGTACCATCTTATGAAATGTAACACGACCTAAACTTTTGGCCAACCCTTTACTTGTGGCCCCTCAAAGACCTTTGCCTGTTGTAATATCTGTTGATTATTTATTGTTAGGAATTAAAATTGAGAAAGTTGAAAAATTTCACTTAAAAATGACAAAATAACTATAAACCCATTACAGTTTAGGAAAAGATCATTTGTATTGAAAAATGTTTCCAAAACAGAAAAAAAATGGAGCATAACTGTTCTGCAAAATTGAAACAATACTGAGGCTACTGGCATTGTTTTACCTTTTTGCAAATCTATTTCATAACCAGCTATAATAGAAAATAACTCAGTTCTCATATCTGCTTCTGCATTCAGTCTGTTGTAGGTTGTTTCAGTTGAAGTATATGCAGAAAATCTGATCTCATGCAGATACATAGCTGGTTAAGGTGGGAGTATTGAAATAATCTTTTCAGGGAATTATGGATGGTGCAGTGTGGATTCTGACACCATGACAATGGTCTTTTCTTACTCTGTTAATGTTAAAATTCATTAAATTACCTTTCTTTTTGAATAAGAAGAAGGAAAAGTGAACCTGTTTAATGCCATATTATGCAACCATATTTTAAAAGTATTTTATCACAGATGGAATGCTTACAAATGTGGTAAATTGTCTACTTAGTATGACCCTCATTTTGCTAAAAATTAATGAAAAGACATATGTATTAAATGAAAAGAAAATATATCAAAATATGGATGTGTTTAGTGATGCATTCATGGATGATATTTTGTTTTCTGTATACTATTCTGATTTTCCAAATTTTCTAGGATCACATTGCTTCCAAAACCTGGGTGAGGGGAGTTTTTCTTTTTTTTTAATAGTGAAATAAGTGTGTCTGTTAAGTCTTTTCCCCTCACAGGTTACCTTGTATGTGAAAATTCCAGTTTTTATAGTTGGAGTGGTAACTAAGATCCCTTTCCCTCCTTTAAGTTTTTATTTATTTGTCAGATTAATGTAACTTTTCTATGTCTGTTTTTAACCTCAGAACTTTCCCTCTTTCCTTGGATAACAATTAATTGATTTATTAGAGAAACTTTATTCAGGGCTTATTCAAGCAAATTATTGGCAGTGGAACTTTATAGATAGGACGCAATTTACTTTTCCTCATTTCTGCTACACCTCAAGCAAACACAGATTCTTATCTAAGTAAAATGATTAAAGGATTTTGTCCTGTGGTGATAGTACAGCTCCTTAGTAGTTGAGAAATATCCTGGAAATTAGCATATCATTAACCTGTCAGTTATTTTATCTAAGTCCTTTTGTTAGCAGTGTGTTGTGTATTTCTCTTTACAGTTGTATGGCTGGAAGTTGAAGTGTGTACACGGAGCTGCAAAGGGCAGTTCACATCTGGGGATGAGCTCCCTGCTAACACCTGGATTTAGGAAGCCTGTTTACTCATTGTTGTGTAACTGACACAACAATGATAAAAAAAAGCGGTGGCTTTTATCCTTTCTCTTTGGACAGGAATCCAAATATGCTGATGGTCTGTTTTCTTGAAAGTGGAGGATTTCATCCTGTTATTTCTTGGTTTTATGTTCCTTGTGATATAATTAAGTGATTATTAAGATGTCTACAGAAGCAGCTAAGCACTCACAAAGCAGGAAATTAGCAGTTTTGCATTCACTACTTATCATCTTAAAGATATGAACATTGTTACTTTGATAGTTCCAATTGAACATACAGTTCTGTGGCTTTAGTTAATAAATTAGTAACTGTTAATGTTTGCAATCTCTCCCAAGACTGTTTACAAAGGCATACCTGACTCTGAAGTATAAACTGTGATAGGAAATCACTTTATTGCTTGTCTTTATATTATTTTACTAAATTAAAAGACTCTTCTATTCTCTGCTTAAAACAGTTGAGACTATTCTACTTGGGGGCACCCTTAAAGCTTTCATCATTAAATTTGGAAACATTCTAATTTGACTTTAGTCAGCTTTTATGAGTTGAGCATTTTGGAGGCTAAGAAATGTACTCCAAGTATACCTGTTGATTTCTTCCTTTTATAATTGAAACCAGTCTTTGAATTTAATTATTTCTGGGCTTTGTCCTTGTCTTTAATGTGATAGATTGGGCTTGGATGGTATCACAGATTCTAAGTAAGACATAAGAAGTGTTATTATTATTGCATCCCCATAATCATGAAATGTGGGAGCATTTAGGATATACTCTGAAATCATTGCCACAATAGAGAAGATAGACTTGACGAAGGCAGGAGCTTTGATTATGTTCCTGCTAATTTCATGCCGTTTAGAACAGTGCGTTTATGCTCAAGTTTCTCAATCGTGCCCGACTCTTTACAACCCCATGGACTGTAGCCCACCAGGCTCCTCTGTCCATGGAATTTTTATGTCAAGAATACTGGAGTGGGTTGTCATTCCTACTCCAGAGGGTCTTCCCAACCCAGGGATTGAAACTATGTGTCCTGCATCTTCTGCATTAGCAGGCAGATTCTTTCCACTGAGCTACCTGGGAAGCCCGAATACCTACATGGGTGACAGTGTGTCACTCAGTTGTGTCCAATTCTTGGCAACCCTAAGGACAGTAGCCTACCAGGCTCCTCTGTCCGTGGAGTTCTTTAGACAAGACTACTGGAGGGGGTTGCCATTCCCTTCTCCAGGGTATCTTCCCAACCCAGGAGTCAAACCCAGGTCTCCCACATTGCAGGCAGATTCTTTACTTCTGAGCCACCTGGGAAGTCCAAGAATACTGGAGTGGGTAGCCTATCCCTTCTCCAGGGGATCTTCCCAAGCCAGGAATCAAACCAGGGTCTCCTGCATTGCAGGCAGATTGTTACTGCTGGGCTACCGGGGGAACCGAACCTAGATGGGAGATGATCAAAAAACGTGTTCCCAGCAGTAAATTGAACAGTTCCAGGTGGGGGTTAGGGGGCAGGATGCAAACTTAGGACAGAGACAAATGGTGGAAGGACCCAGCTTAGATAGGGTGATCTGGGCAGATGGTGTATGAGTGGAGATTAAAGGATGAGCCAGTGGTTATGAGAGATTTGCGATGGAGATGAGTTGTGGTGGAGGGAATTGGCATGAACACAAACTAGGTAAGCAATGAAAGGAGGCCAGTGGGACTGGAGGGTGGGGAGTAGGGTCTGGAGAGAGATGCAGGAGATGAGGTGTGAGAAATACACCTGGGTAGGGAGTGACAGACACGGTCAGGGGTTTAGAGAAGCTTCTGGTGAGTGACCTGACCTCACCTCATTTGTATTTGAAGACAGTCCCATGGGAGGAATATCAATTCTTAATGCAGGCTTCCTGCTTTAACATTTTTTTCTTTGATAATGAGAACATTGGGACAGCATTTTTAGCCATGAAACTGTTGGTTTCTGAGTGTGTTTGAGATGCAGTAATAACAAGGTTGGGCTTCTCAAGTGACTCAAGGAGTAAAGAATCTGCCTGCAATGCAGGAGATGCGGGTTTGATCTCTGGGTCGGGAAGATTCCCTGGAGAAGGAGATGGCAACCCACTACAGTATTCTTGCCTGGGAAATCCCATGGACAGAGGAGCCTGGCAGGCTACAGTTCATGGGGTTGGAAAGAGTCAGACACGACTTAGCAACTGAGCACACACACAATGACAAGGTGACCTCCTAAGTTTTCACCCTGAAATTTACGTTGCGGCTTAACTGTGGGGCCAGGCTGGTGGCCTGGGTCGCATCCTACAGGTTCGCAGCAGGAAGAACAGGAAGGGGCTAGTCCAGCCAGTGGTTGGCACAGCTTTGCGGTGTCAAGAGTAGAACCGTCATTCGTTGGGGCTGTGATCGATGTGAATACTGTGATCTGGCTGACAGCTGGCAAGCCGAGCGCTGACTGATGTATTTCCTTTTTCAATCACAGCATCCTGGCTGAGCCAGGAACAATCCAGAAACTCCACCATCAGCACTTGGAGATCTTCTGCGCTTTTGGGAAGAATGAGCATGGACTAGTTTATTGTAAATTTCTGATGTCAAATTACTGATGGTGAATCAGTCGTTTCAGATGACAGAGGAGGTCCGGATGGAAGGCCTCTTTAGAGCAACTGTTATTAATTGTTATTAATCCGTAGTGCTCTTTATTATAGGGAATGCCGAGAGAGGGAATGCTGAGAGAGGAGTGCTGTGCTTGTCTTAACTGGTTTGCTTTCTTAACTCTGCCTGGTCGCCTCCAAGCTTGGAGAGTCTGGGCGTACAAGCAGTGAGGGGCTGCATTTCAGATACAAACTTTAATCTGGATTTCGTCTGGTCACAGATCTTCCGAAGAGTCACCCTATTATTTTGTATTATGCCTAAAAAATAGGGCTTCCTGGTGGCTCAGCAGTAAAGAATCCACCTGCAGTATGGGAGCACCGGAGACATGGGTTCGATCCCTGGGTGGGGAAGATCCCCGGGATGAAGGCATGGCAACCCACTGCCATATTCTTGCTTGGACAGAGGAGCCTGGCCAGCTACAGTCCCTGGGGTCTCGAAAAGTCAGACTGAAGCGACTTCGCATGCATACCTAAAGATGGGCAAAAATAGTTCTCACATTTCCCCTTTGGGGGAGTAGGGAGTGGCTTAGATGGAGTGGCTTAGAAAGGCCTGTTTGTGTTTGAGCGTGACTGTGTTGCCTGGTGCAGAGTGTGTGTGTGTGTGTGTGTGTGTGTGTGTGTGTGTCTGTCCTGATTGGTGAGAATCTCTGGTCTCCTGGTCTGGGGCTCATAGGTGAGGAAACTGACCACTAGGGACATGATCCTTGTCTGAACCACAGAGCCTGGCGGTGGCTGAGCTGGGACCAGGACCTGGCATTTTTGATGCTTGGATCTGTGCCCTTTGACAGAATGTGTTGTTTGGATTAATTGTAAAGGAAATGGTCAGTAACAGATGTAATGAGGAAATAAGTAACATCCCATCATTTCAAGCCACTGAGTTCACCAGCAGTGAACCATTTTAAGAGAAAACAAAATTTGGTTTTAGCTAGTGAGGTGGAAACAGAACTTATTTTAAAAAGTGAGAATGAGGCAAAATAAAACTAGATTAAAGACAGAGTTGTTCATCTAGGGTACTTTGTATCTTTGTTTTATAATCAGGCATTAAATAAGAACATCAGTGAGTATGCACACTACTGTATATAAGATAAATAACTAATAAGTTATTATTACTATGATAAGTAATACCTGCTGTATAGGACAGGGACCTCTACTTAATACTGCGAAAAGAATCTAAGAAAGAGTGGCTGTATGTATATGTATAACTGATTTACTTTACTGTATAGCAGAAACTAACTTGACATTGTGAATCAACTATAATAAAAATTTTTGAAAAGTAGAATGTCAGTGGGACTGACTTTTAATGATTGTAAATTCATAATGCTATCAGTACTTAATTTAGTTAAAATAATGAATGTGTAAGGAAATTACTTTTGTTAGATAATATTATTTAATCTGGTAGGTCGTTTCAAAATTTTTCCTCAAGGGTAAAAAGCCACTGTATCTCTTCAGATTGTTAAATAGCTATATAACAGCAATGTTCTGTTTTCTGAACATTCATAAATTCAACATGTGTCCTTTAGATTTATGAGTATATTTTTCCAAGTCAGCCTTATGGGTTGTATTCCCTTTTGGTTTGGCAAAATAGTGATTTCTTTTTAAAAATATTTGTTCGTTTGTTTTTGGCTGTGTTGGGTCTTTGTTGCTGCACAGGCTTGTCGTTGCGGCAGCTTCTCTGGTGCAGAGCACGGGCTCAGGGCTCGTGGGCTTCAGTGTGCGGCACGTGGGCTTAGTTGGAGCTGTTGGGCTCTAGAGCATAAGTTCAGTAGTTGTGGTACGTGGGCTTAGTTGGCCCAAAGCCTGTGGGATCTTCCAGAATCAGGGATTGAACCTGTGTCCCCTGCCTTGGTAGGCGGATTCCGTACCACTGAGCCACCAGGGAAACCCAAACTGGGGAATTCTTAATACTTGGAAAGTATATAATATAATTAGTGATATGGATGTATAGTGTAAAACAAAGAGCTAACGTGGTAAATACTGATCTATGCAGGCATTTACTGTCCACTGTTACTATGACAACTAATAATTTAAGTCTAACATACATAGCTAGCTTGTTACACCTTGAGGGCACAAGTGCAGTTCATTTCTTTGTTTTTTTAAAACAGACTGGTAAAAGCTTTTGCACTACAAAGGAAACTATAAGTAAGGTGAAAAGACAGCCCTCAGATTGGGAGAAAATAATAGCAAATGAAGAAACAGACAAAGGGTTAATCTCAAAAATAGACAAGCAACTCCTAAAGCTCAATTCCAGAAAAATAAATGACCCAATCAAAAAATGGGTCAAAGAACTAAACAGACATTTCTCCAAAGAAGATGTACAGATGGCTAAAACAGATTGGATTCAGTGATTGGGTGATGTTGTATTATTGACATGTCTTCGATCAACTTGGTGAAATTAACTTGTTTGATGTGCTCTGGTTCTTTCCATGGAACCAGCCTGTCAGTGCTTCTGTTTACCCACTTTCTGGGGGGTAAGGAAGTGGAGGAGGTAGCATTTGGCAACTAAGGTGGACAGGAAAGCAAGGGAGAAATGTAACCCCATTTTGAAAAGGTTTGTCGACACTTATTAACCACTCAGTCCCGGTACTTCCTGTTTCCAAAACTGATTTAATGCCAGCCTGCCCTCTACTATGAGATTGTTTATTGCCTTCAGCAGAATTCCTGGCATATTTGAGGCTCTGCCCCTCTAATTCCTGCCAGATCCCCAAGCCACAACTGGCTTAGTAGCTCTCCTGCCTTATTCTGTCCCCCGTCAGGACCTCGCAGGGTAAATACAGTTTAACCCTAGTGATTGTTCTAGGGTGCTCCTGCTGCACCATCTGAGTCCAGCCTTTGTGCTCTCTGCCTGTCATTGTCTTGGCTCTGAATGAAGCCTGACAACTTGGCCCTGTCTAACAAACATTAGACACTCACCTCCCTTCCCTTAGTAAACATACTTACGATACATGTTGTGTACTCTTGCCTGCAGTGCTGGTGAAATATTTCCTAAGGTTAATAAAAGCTATTTGTAGGGGAGGTGTGTTTGAAGGGTGGAGCAGTAAGAGGGTAGAAGGAAAAAAAAAGATAAGGTTTCTATTGCTGAACAAAAGATAAGAAGTTTCTGAGTTTGAATAGGTGAAGCCCACTCACCTGAGATATTTGGTGACCTGCGCAGGTAGCACCTGGGATGCTGGGTCGTGGGAGTGATGAGTCCTTATTAGCAGATGTTAATCTAAACAGCAACCTTGAGAAGGGAAGATAAGGAACCAGGCTCAGAAGACAGCCCCCACACACATTTTGAAATGAGTTGACTTATGTTTGAACTCTGGCCTTTCCATGACTAGTTGTATGAATTGGATAAGTGCCTTGGCCCAGGGATCCCCAACCTCCAGGATCTAATGCCTGATGATCCGAGATGGAGCTGATGTAATAATAATAGAAATAAAGTGCACAGTAAGTGTAATGTGCTTGAATTATCCCCAAACCCCTCCTGCCCCCTGTTTATGGAAAAATTGTCTTCCGTGAAACTGGTTCCTAGAGCCAAAACAGTTGGGGACTGCTGCCTCAGCCCCTCTGGCACTCAGAATCTACCTCTGGTGTTGTGAAAATTCACTATTTGGGGACATTTAGGACTGTTTTCAGCCCACGTGCTAATATTTATTGAGTAATCATTTTAAGTATTTGTATTGTTGAACCAAGGTCATCCAGCTAATACGTGACAGAGTTGCCTTTGACTTCCTCAGACTTTAAAGCTTAGCTCTTTCTATGGTTTCATAACCACCATTCCTGCTGCCATGTCTCTTCTTACCAGGAAGAAAAATAAATCAATTCTTAGTTGCCTCCCTTACCATTTTCTGGCCAGGTTCCCATGTGGTCGGTGTAAATGACCTTGGACGGTTGAGTTGCAGGTACCCAGGACTGGAGAACTTCCTCTTACTGTTTTTGTCTTTTTGTGTGTGTGTGATTCTTTTTATTTTTAAAAGTAATTTTATTTAGTTGTTTGTTATTGGCTGTGCTAGGTCTTCATCGCCATGTGCAGGCGTTCTCCAGTTGCAGTGAGTGGGGCCACTCTCTAGTTGTGGCGTGCAGGCTTCTCATTGCGGTCGCTTCTCTTGTTGCGGAGCACTGGCTCTGGAGCACAGGCTCAGTAGTTGTGCACGGACTTAGTTGCTCCTTGGCATGTAGGATCTTCCTGGATCAGGGATCGAACCTGTGTCTCCTTCCTTGGCAGGCAGATTCTTTACCACTGAGCCAGCAAGGGAAGCCCCCTCTTACTCATTGTTCACTCCAGTTAACTGTGTAATTTTGTCCTGTGTCTTAAAAAAATATGTAAATAGAATCGTTGTTTTGGAATTAAGAAGCTCAGTTATACTATAGTTTTTAACAAATAGGCAAATGCCATAAAGTTAGTTTTAAATATTGCTGTACTATGGCTATCATTTTATTTGTGGATAGAGAAACTGTGCTTTTAAAAGACACTTTAATAAGGGGAGAAAATACTGCCTTGGTGATCTCCATCCCCTATGTTCGTCATCATGGAGAAAAAGACTTATCACTGAACTATGAACAAACGTAATTCTCCAAGTAATATCTAATTTGTATTCCTTTTCTCATTCACACATAGCTAGAAGGATTTGAGGTTATTCTTTAGCGATTGGAATAATGGTATTTTAAAGATTAGACAGAGGAGAAGATGATGGCTTCAGCATTAATAATAGAAGCCCAAATAAGCTTTTAAAAGGTCATAGTTCTGAAGTGTTTCCCATTTGGAGGGGATGGTGACAGTTGGCATACATGGCATCTTCCAGTTTACATTTCCATTGGAAATTTTCAGGTGTCTTCCCTAGTACCCTGAGTGCTGCCAGAGGCTGGTGGCAAAGTTAAGTAAATGAATTAGGATAAGATTTTGCAAGCTGCCTCCACTAGTGGATCACAGAACTGATTTAGTGGGTCACAAGAAGCATTACCTGGAGTAGGAAATGGCAACCCACTCCAGTATTCTTGCCTGGAGAATTCCATGGACAGAGGAGCCTGGAGGGCAACAGTTCGTGGGCTTGCAAAGAGTCAGACCCAACTGAGCCACTAAGCAAGAAGCATTACCAAAAAAAAAAAAAAAAAAGTGAAAATTATGAGTGTATATAGCATCAGGCTATCGCTTCTGGAAACTTTTACTTTACTTTGTGTGGGCTTGGTATTAGGTCCCTGTGTGTAAAGACAATTACAGACAGAAAAGTTTGGAAGCCATTGATCTCAGGTGTTTTTGAAAGTTTATCAGCTTGAGAGCAAGTCTAAATGTTGCATGGAAGGGAAGTTCTTTAGCTGAGTCCTTGACATTGGTTTTTGTATAGGGGTCACAGAATGAAATTTAGGAATACAGTGTGGTAACTCAGCGATGTTTTTTTTCCCCAAAGCTAACATATATTTTATAAGTAGAAAATAAGGTTTATAATTTTAACTCCAATGGTTCATGGATGAAATTACAAAATAAAGTTGATAGTGGCCTTCCTAATTATCATATCACATGTACCTTTGTGTCTGTAGATTTTTACTATAGACTAAAAATTTTAAATTGGATTCTTAAATATTTGGGTTCATACTCAGTTTGGCATTTGTAAGATTATAAACTAAAGGGTAGTCATTTTTGTTCCTTGAATTACCTTGAAAACTTTTAAAATGAAACATTTTTTCATGGCCTTTGGCTATATTTTGCTTTTGAATATTTCATTTAAGTAGGTAAAACTATCCTGTCTTAATTAAGCTTTTCAGAGCCTTTATTTTTTTTTAAGACATCAAGGAAGTAGTTAGCTATCATGATACATCTGTAGTTTCTTGTTAAATTATTTTATAACTGTTCTTCTGGAAGCCGTGAATGATTTCCTTTATAACCAGCTATAAGTAGAGGAGAAATTTTCATTATGAATGTGTTGATATGCCCCTTATCCTTGCCCTTTTCATTTAATTAACCAGTAGCTCCTGTTGTGTGTAGATTTTAAAACAGATACAAAGTTCTAAACTTTTGGAGAAGAGCTGTAGAGAAGTCAGAAGCTGATGGGAAGTTTCTGGATGCAAAGTTCTTGAGTGAGGAGTCCTGTTGCAACAAAAGAAGTAAGAACATCTCAAACTTGGGTAACTTCAGGGAGAGAGAGAAGCAGAGTTCTCCACTTCCTGTGCAACTGGGGTGGAGCAGAGCATTTGCTAGTTACCAGCTGTCCTGTTCTTTTACTTAATCAGTGTTGCTGCTGTGGATGGGTCAAGACTTGGGGAAAACATATAAAAGAATAGTATTGTTGGTAAGCAACAGATTTGATTGAGATGCCAGAGTGAATAGCCTGATGGAGGGTGTGTTAGTACTCAACGGAACTTGTCCTGATCCCTGTTGGCTGAGGACCTGGGGCTGTAGACACTGGTAAGTGCATACTTGGATGGAAGGAGGAAGGGGTGATGGCTAAGGCTTTATTTTAAGAGAGAATGTCCTTGATGGAAGCTACCAAATAAATATGAGAGTTTTGCAGTAGTCATAAATTGTACATAAAACAATTTATGTTTGAACATAAACATCCCTAAAACATCTTGTTGGAATGAAGATGAATAATATCACCCAGTTTCTGTAGGACCTGGGTTATGATTGATGTATCTGTTGCTTGTCACTCAAGCTAAGTGCCTGTGTCTCTGAGGCCTCTGTATGCTTTCGGAATAGATACATTTTTGAAATATTGACTATTTTCTAATTAACCTCGAGCCCCCTTCCTTTCCAGTAAGAAGAAAGGCTGTGTTATGTTAGGCTTTTCAGACACGGTGGCACCTGGTTTCTGCTGGTTTAAATGCAGGCTCCTTGTCTTCAGGCTTTTGTTTTTCGTGTTCCTTGCCAAGTAGGTTGCTGTCATTTTTCCCCCATTCTTATTTTGAAAGTTTTCCTCTGCTCATTCCTGCCCATTGTACATGGAGAAAATCAGAGCTCCAGTGGAGGCCCAAGGGGGATTGTATCCAGTTTGTAGGTTGGGTGGGCCTGTTAGATGGTGGAGGTGGGGAGGGGGGGAAGGAGGGCTGAAATCACTGTTTAGATCACAGAGACAGCCTCTTGGAGCTGGGGGCGCCTTGTTTTTGTTTTCCTGTGACTGCAAGACAACCTGTGGGAACACGGTAAGGCCTGGCAACCTAGAATGACAAACTTCTGGGGGAGGTGAGCTAATGTGTGGAGTTCACACGTGGTTTACTCCCTCAATCTGGCATCTCCTCCCAGGACAAATTTGTTTATGTTTGAACTTTTGCCAAAATCCCCTTCCTTTAAAAAGGGGAGTTTTGTGTGGAAGGAGAAGCTAAAGGCTGAAAGGATTTCCATTAAAAGGGCCCCGTCTCTGTTGCTCACTGTAGCTTTCCTTATGAATGTTCTGAGGACAGAACATGTCTGAGAAACGATCGGTGCTCTAGTTTCCCCGTCAGCTTTGGAGCTGAGAGGCAGGGTGGCCGCTGACTTCACCCAGAGGGGCCCGATGAGCCCCTCGTCAGGAGGCTGGAGTACCTTTGAAGACAGTTGAATTGGGTTTGTGTCCTAGCCAGCTCCGGCTGTCATGGGCTGAGTGGACGCAGGAGCATGGTGGGCCACTGTCCATGGGTTGCACATAGTCTGACACGACTGAGCAACTTAACACTTGAGTGGGTTAAACAACAGACATTTATTTCTCATGGTTCTGGAGGCTGGAAGTCCAAGATCAGGGTGCAGATTGGATTCCTGGTGAGGACTCTCTGCTTGGCTTACAGATGGCAGACAGCCTTCTGACCTGAGTCTTTACAAGGTGGGGCTGGGGGAGATGCCAGTTCTGCTATCTCATCCTCCTATGAGGACACCAGTCCCATCATGAGAGCCTCACCCCCATGACTTCATTTAGTCCTGATCATCTCACAAAGACCCCACCTCCGCATACTGTCATATTGGGGGTTGGGGCTTCAACATATGAATTTGGGGGGACACATTCCACCCATAACTGTCTGTGTGTGGCAGAGTTGATTGTCTACCTAACAGCCACTGCTGTCCCCCCTTTGCTGCTGGAATGCCGTGTCCCCATTTTCCCAGGACCCTTTGTTGCTATGGTGATCACAGGACACAGCTCTGGCCAATGAGAGGGCTTCTGGGAGCGGCCTCCCTCCCAGATAAAGGGACCCCAGGGGGCACCTTCCCAGTCTGCCTTTCCTCCTGGAGATGCTAGGGCTGCTGAGCAGAACAGAGCAGTGAGAAGATCCCAGTGCCCTCAAGACACCACTGAGCTCTGAGGCAGCCTTGCACAGCCTACCACCACATTCTTGTGAGAGGTAAAAACAGTGCTTGTGGCACTGCTCCTTTTAGGCAGGTTTTGTGTGTGGTCCAGGGCATCCTCACTGATGGAGTCACAGGGGATAACCTTCCTCCTTTTGGAGTTGGGAGGAGGTGCAGTCTTAGGAACACCTTATCCCTGACACTGGCCTGGGCTTCCCACCCTCAAGGTGTACATATCACAGTATTGATTGTGAACCTGTCTCCTCCAGGCCTTTAGCTCTGGACATCAGGGACCACATCTCACTCCTCCAAGATCTTTAGGGGCTGACCCAAGGCTCTTAGAAAGGAATGGACACTCGTGGTCTGACCTTGGCTTAATAACCCTATGTTGGTTTTGGTGTCCTCATCACAAGGCTGGCTATTTGTTGTTCACAGAAAGCCCACCGGGTAACCAGCAGAGGAGTAAGTGGGAAAAGAGACTTTAATTAAAAGTACCTGGGCTTGCACACAGCTGCTCTCTGGGGTTTAGTTAGCGCCAGACAGTCCTCCAAAGACCCAGACGGAGATGTGCCCCAATCCTCATGCTAATTTGTCACTGTGGAAGGAGAAATCAAATCAAATATTACATTTGTATAATTATGAAACATATTAACCATCCAGAAAAGCACATAAATTGGAACCATTGTTTCTCACATAAAGGTCTCTTTTCTTTAAAGTGAAAAATGAGGTTTTTGCAACTCTGCTGTATTTCACACATGAAATAATTGAGTGATTGGAAGTCAGATCATCTTGTTCTATGGACATAAACCTATTTGACCCACAATATGGCTGAAATATAGTGTATTTGAGATGAAAAGTTGTAAAAGTATAGCATAATTGTCATTTTACCACTAAGGAAGCAGACCCAGAGAAGCAATAAGTCAGGATTTAGGTTAGTGGACCTTTACTTTTCAGGTTTTTTTCTGCTGTACCTCATGTTATTAGTAACTTATTAAGATAAAAGAGTGTTGAATCCCACCAGCCAGCAGCCCCCAGGAATGCACGTGTCATTGTAGAGATTCAGTTCATTTAGCAGCAGGGCGAGTGTAGCCCGGAAGAGCACTGGGATTCTGGGATTCTCTTGGAAAGGCAGAGTTGGATTTGAGCTTGTGCTGGGTGACTTGAAGGTGGGGTTAGAGAAATGGGGCCAGAGCTGGGTTGGATGTGGTAAGGAAGCAGGTACATTTCAGTGATTGGGTATCTTAGTTTTTATATAGGATGCAAGAGATTAAAGTGGGGTTAGAGTTGCCACTTGGTAAAGAATTAGCAGTCACAGGTCAGTGAGAAAAGTGGGATGGTCATTCATTTTTGTGGAGGTAGGCACGGGCTTGGTGTCTGGGTTCTTTGCTGATGGAATATTGGGCTCGGTTATTAGTAAGGCCTGTCTTTCCTTGTTCCATTGTTTGTAGGGCAGATTTTTACTTTTCTGGTAGTTGATTTGATTTGATCCTGGATAATGATGCTTGAGGGATGGTTGGCTTTAGTAGGAGAAGAATGAGACGGTGAGTGGAGAGTCCAAAGAGGATGTCTGAAGTCACTGTGTCTGAACAGTCACTGTTCTTCAATGTTGTAGTTGCTCAATGTTAGTATCAGGTTTTTTAAAAAAGGCAAATGAGTTGTTTTCTCCTACCCTAAGAGGCATGGGTGGTTTTTTTTTTTTTTTTTTTTGCCATGCTTCCTGTATGTGGGATCTTACTTCCCCGACCAGGGATTGAACCCGTCCCCCCCTGCATTGGAAGTGCAGAGTCCCAACCACTGGACCCACCAGGGAAGTAACAAGAGGTGTTTTTGTTTGTTTTGTTGTTTTAATCATCACAGTGACTTTGTAGTCTTCTGGAATTTGGCAAGATTGTGGAAGCAGATGGAAATGTGGATACTTATAACTGAAGCATATATCATCTTCAAAGATGCCATCCAGTTATTGATCAGGAGGTAACGTTAATGGTGGTGGTAGTACTGGTGTCAACCCCCCTGCCCGCCAAATCAGTAGAAAATGAATTTAGAAAACTCAGTACAGTTCAGTATAGGAGTCAGAAGTGAGTGAGGTGGTGTAGTCCAGCCAAGTGAGGGCCAGGGCAGACACGCACTTATGGTCCCGGCTTGGCCACCTTCTCTCTGAACTCAGCCAAACTTCCATCTCTCTGGGCCTCTGTTTCCTCCTCTTTGGTGCTGGGGAAGTTGAACAGATGGTCTCTGCTCTTAAGTTTCTCTGTTAAGTCCTTTTTGAAGATACTCTCCTCTTTGGAAAATACTTCCATTTTATGAAATTATTATTCGTCCCTGAAAGCAGGAATGTTTGAGAGCTTTGAAAGCTAGTCCAGCAGGAAGTTTTTTTTTTTTTCTGGTCTGTGTAGTTTCCTTCCTCTCAGCAGGGACCAGGCCTAAACCCACATCTTCCCAGGGCATCCCCTTTGTAGTCTCCTGAAATGAATGGCTGAGGTGTTAACACCTTAGAAAGTCACATCCAGTAAATGTGCCAAGGGAGGCGCCTTTATTCAGGAATTTTCAGTTTGGGGGTAAAGGCTGGTGGTGTGTGTTTGCAAGTTTGAATTTTATGACTATAAAATAGCATTATATAAAAATTTAAGTATTATGATGCATGCAGATGTTGAATGCAGGAACCAAAACAGTAAAAGAAATTGATCAAAGTTGCCTGATTTCTAAGACAGTGGGCCACGTGGCTTGTCCCGGGTGTTTATGGAATGGCCAGTGGCAGCTCCACTCTTGCTGGTGACAGGAAAGCTTTGCATGTTTAGTCCATATCATGCTCCGTGCTGCCACTCAAGGGCTTTAGGATTTCTGTTGATGGGGGCTGGTATTTACTGTGCACTTATATCAGAATGTCTTTTTAAAGACTCCAGTGATGTTGAGCAGATCTTCACCATGAGGTGAGTCGGTGGTGCCTGTGTTAGTGCTAACGCCGCCCGCCTCCCCGGCCCAGCCATAGCTTTGTAACAGAGGCACTGAAACTCTAGGAAGAGTGGGGCGCATCGTGTTGTTGACTGAGGGAAAGGCGCTCAGGGCACTCTCACAGGTACAGAGTTACCCCAGAGAGGCCCTAGAGCAGAGTGGTGTGGAGTGTGGACTCCGGAGCGAGCTGTGCGAGCTTTGCAGCCTTAGGGAATTTACCTAGCTTCTCTGGGCCTCAGTCTCCCCATCTGTACAATGGGGCAAATTTTAGTATCTCCCTCAAAAGGTTGTTCTGGGCACCCCCTGGGCTTCTCAGGGCTTCTCAGGGCACTCCCCCTGGGCTTCTCAGCTTCTCCCCCTGCAGCTGGTCATTGGATACTCCAAATACCTTTTGTTCATGCAGATGCACGTATTAGAAAATAAAGGACATACTATTTTGGAACCTAGTGTTTTTCTCCCATTCGATCCATCATGAATATTTCCCCTTTCATTACTTATTCTAATAATATGGTTTTAAAGCTGCATTGTATTGCATTATTAGATATTTAAATGGGGTTTCTTTTTTCACTGTCGTGAACCACACATGAAATATTCTTATACATATGTTTTGTGTACATGTCTGGTAATCTCCTTGGAGTAAATTCCTGGGAGTGGAATTACCAGATTCACAGATGTGTATATGTTAAAGCCTCTTGTCACAGACTGCCCACAATTCTTCAGGCAGGAAGTAGCAAAATTTTATCTTCTTATGAATAGCCTGTGAGAGTAGATAGTGATTTTCTAAGTGTAAGGCAGTGAGGAGAAAAAACTGTCATTGACTGTATGAAATTCACGTGTTTGGGCTTTGTTGGGAGTAGGCAGGAAGAAGGTGGATTTATAGAGAAGGCAAAGATATGTCAAGAAAAGCTAAGAAGGAGCAAAAGGCTGAACTGTGGCTTGATATCAGGGTAGTTTAGGATTCAGATGAATTAATTTAATTGTAGTGTAACGTATACTTGCTATAGGTGGTTTCACGCAAAGAGGAATAAACAGTGCTTCGTTTTTGTTGATCATATATGGTATATGTGTGGTTCTTGACTGGATTATCTAGGGGCTCCCTGGACTGGGGCTCTGATTTAATAAAGTCTAGTCCACGCTCCCTCCTATGTGGACATCTCTAGCCCTGGACCAGGCCATTGAGACTCTCCTCAAGGGACTAGGAGTGAGGGTGGCTGCTTCTGGAGTAACGGGGCATTAGGATCAGAAAGCCTAGAGTCAGACGCTGGGAACAGGGACGAGCAGGAGTGGAGGGCACGGTGGGGCGTGCATGGAACATGAGAGGGGTGCCCTCCCTGGGTCCGTCTGGCCCTGATGACGGGGCCAGAGTTTCGCAGCCTTAGGTCAGAAGCCCCCGTGGTGGGAGCACCAGATAAGCCGAACTCTTCTATGTTCTCAGAATGTTAGAACCAAGAAGGGAGCTCAGGACCGTCTGGTCTAGCCTTCTCTCGTTACAGATAAGGAAGATAAATAATTTATTGTTTTCAATTAAACTTCACCTCTTAAGTTTTTAAAATCAGATAGTCAACCTTGAAACAGGATTGGCTTTCTTTCCTTGTTCTGGGAGAGCTGAACTTTTGAGAATTGAAAGGTCTGAATGGTGGACGGGAAAGCAGATGGCACGAGTGACCATATTGCTCAGCCCTGAAACACTGAATAGATTTCACGTCAAACCTGCACCTCCCCCTGTCACAGGGGCTTCCCGTATGTCTGGCTTCAGAGCGGCATACATCTGCCTGGTCCCCAAAGGCTTCAAAGTAATTTTGGACTTAGGGGAGCTCTCCTCTTGTACCAGCCCCATGTTTTTCTTGAATTTACACACGCTAGTTTTCTTAGAGCAATTCCTCAAAAATGGTCTTCTTCTTTTCCATTGAGTAAAGAAACACATGTGACAAATACTTCTTTTAAAAAACAACAGCTGCTCTGAACACAGACTGTGCCTTCTGCCACTGGGTGACACTGTTAGACCACAGAACACTCTTTGAGAGTAAAATCAAGGGTCTTTGAACTTCAGATCTTACCATGCTGCTTTACCTAGGAGAGAGAGAAACTCTGAACCACTTAATGGCCATCTATCAAATGTTATTTGATAAGTGTAATTTATCAGCCTACGGCAATTTTGAGGCCAGTGGGTTTAGGGTAATCAATTATTGAGGAAATCTGTTAATTGGACAGCATTTCAGTTGCTTAGAGGCTTGTGCAGATTGATGGGCTGCATATTAATGAGGTGCTAATTACTTCATGGGAATATTGGTGCAAGCCTGTGCACTCAGATTTATTTCCCACCAGACAATCTGAGTTATCTTTCTGGGGCAAAAGACACCTGGCTCATACATAGCAATTTATGTTACAGACTTTGAATGAGGGTTTTGGGGGTCATCTTATGCAAGAAGGAGCATCGTCTGCTGGGTTAGAAAACAATGGGCATTTGGTTCCCTGGACTGATATGTACCAGGAGAACTAGGAACTTGTCTCTCACTCATTCTGACCTTTTTCTTAAGATTTTTTTTTTTTTTTAATGTGGACCATTTTTAAAGTTTTTATTGAATGTGTGACAATATAGCTTCTGTTTTGTGTTTTGGTTTTTTGGCTACAAGGCATGGGGGATCTTAGTGCCCCACGGAGGGATTGAATCTGCTCCCTCTGCATTAGAAGGGGAAGTCTTAACCACGGGACCACCAGAGAAGTCCCCAGGCTTTGTCAAGATCAGATGAGGACACGGTTTGTTCAAAGCCTGAGATGTCCTCTCTCCCCCTCCCCTGTTTTCCGTCCCTCGTGTAGGTCTGAGCTCTGCACGTCACTTGTCAGTGAGTCAAATTGAGTTGAATGATACGCAGGAGGTATAGATAGCAATGTTTCTGCAGATAAGAAATGAGAAAAAGTCAGGCCTTCCCTTTGTGACTTTAAAGTGAGAGACTGTCATTGTCGTTTTCATAGCAGCAGCTATAAGCATGGCTCGAGAAGGGTTCACAGTGAGTGTCTTGTTGGGACAGAAGGGAGGAAAGCCGCAAGAGGAATCAGGAGAGGCTTCAGGAGATGAGCTGCCTGGTTTGGTTTCTTCATTCCTTCAGTATCTGGCCCCTTCATTCAGTGCAGTTCTTTCGGGTGCCCGTGGGGTGACTCCCAGCCTGGGAATGCAGGAGGGAATAAAGCTGGGTATGCCGCTGGCCGCCCGATGCTTAGCTGTGGGCACAAGGAGCCAGTGGCCCCACCTTCCTGTTGGTTCTTCGTCATCAACTAGTCATGGTGGGGCTGCTTCCACTTTGGACGGCATATGTGTGAGGCATTGTGCTGGGGGTGGGGAGGAGGGTGACTGAAATTGGTCAGGGGTCTTTTCCAATTGGTCAGGGGTCTTTTCCCCACTGAAGGGATGCACGTCTCTCCTGCAGGAGGGACCACCTGGAGATGCAGGAAAAATTGACGGATGATAACTGTCAGATTCATGGACGGAGGGAACACCAAGTAACATCGTACTCAGCACTGCAGACGGGAGGGAGGCAGCTGGGGGGAGTGGCCGGGGGGAGAAACTAGTCACAGAACTGGAGGATTAAGGGTGTGGGGGCTGGGAAGGCGAGGCTGAGAAAGGTCTTTAGCGGAGGCCTGTTCCTGAGACCTCTCAGCACCGAGAGGTCAGGATGGAAGAGGACATGGGGCCATCGGGTGTGGGGAAAACCAGGAGAGAGGGTCTTCCAGGAGGCTGGCTTTCAGGTTGAGAAGGAGACGGACAGCAGCTTTGAATTCTCACAAGAGGCTGGGGAGAAAGTACCCTGAGAAGCCGGGGGCCTCCTGCATGTGGCCTGTGAGGTGAATGGGACGTTCTCTGCGATCTCTTTCTGTTAGGGATCCGCTGGTGGCTTTTTGTCCCTGGGGCCTTGAAGGTCGCAGCCCTTATGGACAGACCTGGGGGCCAGAGCACAGGACCTTGAATCTTAAAGAACATCTGCCCCCGCAGCTAGCAGTTGGGAAGGAAGAGGTTTGCTACCGCCCTTCCAGGTTGAAATACATGTTGATTTGTACTCAGGCCCAGCTGTTTTCTTGGGGGAAAGCCCAAGTGCGTTTGCCTGGTTGAGAAGTTGCTGCCCTGCAGGAAGGACGAACGCGCAGTGGACCCTGTGATACCCCATGCAGCGCTGCTGGCCCTCCTGCGGTGGTGGTGGGGCCCCGCCCCAGTGATCCCCTCCTGGGCGCCCCCTCTCCCTCTCTCAGATGTGTCCTGACCCCCTATCACTCACTGCTCGCAGAATGAGGTAGTGCCGCCGTCCACCAGGGAGTTCCAGACTCTTCTCTGGAGGCAGACAGAGGGCCTGTACAGAATCTGTGCCTCAGCTGAGGTTCTAGGACTTGCTTAGGTATCAGAGAAAAAACATCACCTGGATGAGCTGCCTGCCCGGATGGTGTGGACGTCATCGTTGGTTCGGTGCCTTTGAGGGATTTTGTTCACTTCTTTCTCTTCCTCCCTCAGCTGAGCAACTTAGTAAATTTTTATCAATTTTATATTAGTTTTGTTCTACTGAGAGACATTTTTTTCTCATACCACCATTGTGTTTTTGTTTTTATTTTCTTTGTATATTTTGTCTTCACACTTCCCCAAGGTAGCTTGAATGGCCAACTTACTAGCAAAACAGGTTATTCAAGAACTGCTTTTTTGATTTCCTTTTTTTAAACTTTTACTTAGGCTTTGAGCATGACCTCATTGGCGACATAGCAAACTCCTTTTTCTTGCAAAGCATTGGACTTGGGGGAGCTAGAAGGCAGAAGGAATTCAGTCACAGGGTTAATTTGCTGGTTTCTATGGAAAGCAACCCAAACTTGGATCTGTTGACTGTCAGCATCACTTTTTTTTTTTCTGATTAGACACCTGCAGTCTCTTGGGTGCCCACCTTAGGTATGAGCATTTTCTGAGGTCCTGACGTTGCAGGCGTGTATTTTCTGGTTACCCCTTGTATGTGTTTGAACTGTTCGGTGCTAGATTATTAATACACTGCTTGATTATAAACGTGCAGGAGCAGTACACTTTACTTACAGAGCCAGTGGAGTGAAGTGCAGAAGAACAAAGTGCTGTGTTTTTTGGTGACATTTTTGTTTGTCCTCCACCCATTGCTTCTCTGTCCACCCCTTTCCCATGGGGTTTGACTGAACATTATGCAAAAATACCTCTAAAAAGATATTGCCTGTTTTCTGTTTTGACTTTTTTGTAGAGTTGTCTGCTGAGTCATTAGGTCAGGTTCCACCAGGGCTATGGGAGGCTAAGTACATTATGAACATTTGATGTGTGAACAGTTTAACTCTTTATATTGGACTAGCTTCTGTTTTTATTTGTTGTTATTGTTCAGTCCTCAAGTGGTGTCTGACTCTTTGTGACCCCATGGACTGTAGCCCGACAGGCTCCTTTGTACTGCACTATCTCCCAGTATTTGCTCAAATTCATGTCCATTGAGTCAGTGATGCTATCTAACCATCTCATCCTCTGCTGCCTCCTTCTCTATTTGCCTTCATCTTTCCCAGCATCAGAGTCTTTTTTCCAGTGAGCCAGCTTTTCCCATCAAAGTATTGGAGTTTCAGCTTCAGTATAAGTCCTTGACTATTCAGGGTTGATTTCCTTTAGGGTTGACTGGTTTGATCTCCTTGCAGTCCAAGGGACTCTCAAGAGTCTTCTCCAACACAGTTCGAAATTATGTTTTTATTGATCCCTCATATTTATATTATTGCTGTGTATGCAGAATAGTTATTTACAAAAGAAACCAGAGTGACATGGCAGTTCAGCTGTACAGATAAGAAAACCAAAGCCCAGAGACTGGCACATAATCAGCATTTTCATGGTGTGGACTGGCTTGGGCTGTGGGCTCTTCTCTCTGCTTTGGCCATGAAACAGAAGCCCGTCAGGGATTCTGTTTTCCCCCATAGACTCTGTCCCTCTCTTCCATCTAAGAACAAATTGGAGAAATGAGCAGAGGCCAATATGGGGTTCACCATTAAGCTTGGTCTAAACTAGTATACTTGTACTGTGTGGTCATCCATTTTTCAGTTTGATAGGACATTGATTCATGGAGAGTTAGATTAATGAATTAATTTGTTTTAACTATTTAACCATCCAATTTATTGAGCATCTGCCACATGGTCTGGTACCATGTGTAGTGAATGTTCTCCTTAAGTTTCACTCAGTGCTCACAACGATTCTGCAAGCGTGGCTATGAGAGCCTTGATTTACAGGTGAGGAAATCAAGACTCAGGTTAAGTCACATAATTGGTACGTGGCATAATAGGCTTCTAATTCAGGATGGAGGTGGTCTTCAAACTGGCTGGTATTTATTACTTCTCATGACTCAGCAAGGTTTAAAATGGATGAAATAGCAAAACTGTAATAACACAGCAGCAACTAAATGATCTCTAGGTTGTAATTTTAATAGCTATTAATATTTAATAGGGACTGTATTTATTGAGGTATAATACACATACAGAGAAGAGCATAAGCCAAAAAAAAAAAAAAAATGAACTGCTTGTTAAATTTTCAGAGTGAGTATGCCTGTGTAACTATAACCAGAAATCAGAACCTTACCAGCATCCCTGGAGCCCTGTATCTTCCCGTGCACTCACTCTGTGCTCCCATTATACTGACATCTGACAGCAGAGGTGGTTTTGCTTGTATTGAACATCGGATTGATGGAATGATCCAAGATGGATGCTTGTGTGTCTGGCTTCTTTTGCTGAACATTGTATTTCTGAGACTCAGTCAGGCTCTTGTCATTCTCCTTGCTCTTTGTTCTTCAACTGTATCCTCATGCCCCACAGTTTGCTTCTCCACCCAACTGTTAATGGACATTGGGGTTGCCTCTCATTCGGGGCTGTCATGAATAGCGCTACTCTGAACATCCTTATAAAAACATTTATGTGTTTGAAAGGAAATGTGTCTCTCTTGCCACCTTTCCCCACTTCAGTATGATTTTCTGCAAGGTGTTTTCTGGTTGGGATTATAAAGCTATGAGGTTAGAATGCTTCTAAAATCTTGTTGAGCAAATCATCCTGTTTAAAGTGAAAACCATTCTCTGCTCTCCTGCCTGCCCCCCTCCATTATCCCAGTGCAGAAGAGTGTGATGTTGAAATGGGTGAAAGCACCCCTTTGGAATCAGACCCAAGTTCAAATGCTGGTCCTGTACTTTCCAAGCTGTGTAACCTGGGGCAGAATAACAGGGTTTCTGTTTATGGTGCTTAGTTGCTCGATCGTGTCCAACTCTTGTGACCCCACGGACTGTAGCCCGCCAGGCTCCTCTGTCCATGGGGATTCTCCATGCAAGAATACCAGAGTAGGTTGCCACACCCTTCTCCACAGGATCTTCCCAACCCAGGGACCAAACTTCCCACATTGCATGTGGATTCTTTACCAACTGAGGCATCAGGGACGCCCAAGAATACTGGTGTGGGTAGCCTATCCCTTCTCTAGGGGATCTTCCCAACCCAGGAATCGAACTGGGATCTCCTGCTTTGCAGGCAGAGTCTTTACCAGCTGCACTACCAGGGAAGCCCTAGTTGTTGTTATTTGTGGCCAGTGACAGCACTTGTCACAGGTGACATTTATGGAAGGCTTACTGTTTCCAGGCCCTGCGTTGGGTGTGCATTTCTCATTTATTCTTCATAATCATCTAAGAGGATCTGCCTTTCCTCCTCCTCTTCCTTCCTCTTCCTCCTCCTCTTCCTCTTCTTCTCTGTCTTCTTCCCCCTCCCCCTCCTTTCTTCTTCTTGTTCTTTTTAACTGGCGAGGAAACATAGCCCGAAATCACACTTAAAATAAATGAGAACTGGAATTTGGACCCATTTGGTGTGATCGGAGCCCACATTCTTGAAGCTGTCTGAACTTGGAATTGGGAGACTCAAAGGGAATAAAAGCTCCTGCCTCACTGGGCCATCATGAGGCTTGCATGGGGAGATGCTTATGTAGAACATTGAGAGATGATGCATAGTTGACTCCAGAGTGGATTCATCTCGTGGCTTGTCTCTGATGCATTTACTAACAGTGCTGAGGTGAGGTGGCCCAGCTCCACCGGGCGTCATCCTGGAAACAGACACCTTGTTATTTGTGGAGCCATCACCACCTGCCAGTTGTCCCGTCTCACTTGGTCCAGCTTAGATCTTAAACATTGGCACATGTTTTGTCTTCCCAAGGTTTCTCTTGCCTTCTTTCCCATCTTCTAAATATAAAATGTGTGCCTTTTTTTAATGTAAAATACATTTTTCAGGGATGAGAAAACGAGTTTGGTATTTTCCCAAGCGTGTCACTGTTTGGCAAGCGTGCTGCAACATCTCTGTGGCCAGTTTATTGTGAGTCTGAAATTCCGGCAGCGGTGGACCCAGCACAGTTGGAAAAGTCACATTTCTGAGCTTGTGTGGATTGCTCTGGCTCTGCGTCACTTGTCTGTCTTAGTTGAGTTTGTGGCCACGAAGGTCATCTGGGCACTTGTCTGATGCCTTTGGGTCCCAGATGGTGCCATGGTCTCCTGGTAACGAGACTGAATCTTCAGGTTGTTCCCAGGCTCAGGAGTTTTGTAAGTGAAGCCCTTGGCTGTTTGGGAGAAATTCCCATTTTAACTCTCTCTGCTGTCTCACGGCCTTTCTGCTCACAACCAGCCTCCCTTCTGGGAACTGTGGGTGCTGAGGGAGACTGCCGTGGCTCCAGGGACAGTCCTTCCTCTTCCAGGTTGACCCAAGCTTGGACTTGGCTGGCCTGCAAACTTAAATGACTTGGGTTTTTCAGAGTATTGTGAGAGGGTTGCTAGAATCTGTTAGAGACAGCCTGGGAAACAAATGCTCTTAAAAACTTCCTGGGAATTACTTTCCAGAAGTTACAGCACTTAAAACATTTAATTGTTTAGCTTCCGTTGGTTCTAGTTTAGCTGTAACCTGCATGCACTGACAGGTTTCAGGTATTGTTTTGTAAAGGATTCATTTATGAGTGCTTCTAGGTAGATTTTAAATACTGAGGTGAACATGGAACTTAGCATATCTGTAAATTTTGATTTTTTTCTCTCAAAAGATTGTTTTATTTTTTAGTATAAATATAAATTTTATATGTACTGAAGTGAAGTGAAAGTCGCTCAGTCGTGTCTGACTGTTTGTGACCCCATGGACTACACAGTCCATGAAATTCTCCAGGCCAGAACACTGGAGTGGGTAGCTTTTCTCTTCTCTAGGAGATCTTCCCAACCCAGGGATCGAACCCAGGTCTCCTGCATTGCAGGTGGATTCTTTACCAGCTGAGCCACGAGGGAAGGCCCCAAAATTTGGGTGACTTGTTTTATTTCAATACTCAGTTTATTGTGGTCTAGAACCAAACCTGCAATATCTCTGAGGATTAAGTTTTAACTTCTGTCTTTGTGGGAATTCCCTGGTGGTCCAGTGACTAGGACTCTGAACTAATGAGTTGTCTGGTTTCAGTCCCTGGTCAGGGAACTAAGATCCCTCAAGCCCTGCCAAAAAAAAAAAAATATATATATATATATATATATGTATATCTTTGTGATGTAGAAATATGAAAATGAACTGCTGGAGCCAGGAATAGTCTAATGGGAAACCCAGATGCAGTCAATGTTTATTCACCCAGTTGTGGAATTTTTCTGTGGGAATGGTTATTCACCTCTGAAAAGCAATCAACCCCAAATACCTGGAACTAGCAGAGGCCTGGACCCAGGGTTAACCTTTGAAAAGGGAAAAAAAATGCAAAGAAGGACTCAAGAGGGCATCTATAGGGCTGGAATTCCCTTCTTTTTTCTGGGACAGTGGAGTTTAGTAATGATTTTGCTCATTCACAGGAATCAAAGGTAGAATTCTCGTCAGGTTACATTTTTAGTGTGCAGTGTTAGTATGTGTCTAGAGTGCAAATCTGTGTTGTTATTCAGCAGCTTAGAATCTTTCACTGAATCTCCTCGACCTCAAAACAGCATCTGTTTCTCAGCATCAGCCCTGCCTCCTTGGTACACGCCCTGCACTGTAGCCAGAGCCATTCAGAACTCCATGTGCGTGTGATAGACTTTTCACACTTTGCCGAAGGGTCTTAGTGTCAGTAGCATGAATGGGTCTTAGAACCATTGAAAGTTACCTGTGGATTACATGAGGGGAGGAGGTTAGTCAACCTAGGGAGACTTCCCAGTGAGCTAGGGGATTGTAAAGAATGCTTTATTATCATTAAAACAAACAAACCAGCAAACAGCAAAGAGAATTAATGGGCTCCATCATTTAAAAGAAGAAAAAGCTTAAAAAACAGAAAAAAGTTAACCAGAGAGAACATGAAGGGGGCTTTCCCAACTCTAGTTGTGAAGAAGAGGAAAAGAAGGAAGATGTTTGTGCCTTTATTTCAGTTATCTGTGGGTCATTTAGTGTGAACTTTTTTATGTGTTTGAAGCACTCATATGCTTTAAAAGTCCTTGAGAAGTAGAGTTTTGTATACAGGGTTTCCCAGACCTCTAGGTAAAATATGAAATGTTGTTGGCTACATAGTTCGACTAACAATAGCTTCTATTTATTGAATCTGGCATCATAGATGTGCCAGAAATTATTACATTTTACGACCACACTCATTTTGAGAACCGAGGGGCTTTGTCCAAGATCTCAAACCAGGTTTGCTTCTCCTCTACTGAGCTGACCCTCATTTTCCTTCACTGACTTGATAGTTTCTAAAAAATCCCTTTATAAATCAGTTACTGGTCCAGGGGCGTGTATCTGACACGAGTGTCTTCATGTTAATTTCTGGAAGAAGGTTTCATGTAGCAGTACTGATATCCATTTTAAAGTGCCTTTACTTCCAGACATTTTTCTGTCTCCTCTTTCCTTCTGGGCTGTGGATTACTGGTTGCTCGGAGCCCTTCAGGCTTTAAACCTTGTTGCTTGAGACTCCAAACAGCTCCGGGGCTCCCTCTCCTGGTGGTTCTTCCTGGACTCTGTTCTTTCATTTAAGGATTGGTCTTTGACTCAGTGCAAGGTGTCTGGTAAGTCAGATTGTAAAGAATCTGCTCGCAGTGCGGGAGACCTGGGTTTGATTCCTGGGTCGGGAAGATCCCTTGGAGAAGAGAATAGCAACTCACTGCAATATTTTTGCCTGGAAAATTCCACAGACAGAGTTTGAGACTGGTGGGCTACCGTCCGTGGGGTTGCAGAGTCAGACACAACCGTGCGACTGAGTGCGCGTGCATACAGGAATGGGGAGCAGTCCGTGGGTGCAGGGCCTCCATCATGTACAGTTTTCAGGGCCACCCTCCTTCGCATCCATAACCTTCTCCAGACCCCAGCATGGTCCCCTCCCGGGGACCACAGGGTTCCCCTCATACTGGTTCACAGTCACGCTTGAGGTCGGAACACTTGACTCAGGCTGGGGCCCCCTTTCCCGTCTCCACTTGGATGAAGGACCAACCAGGGAGAGAGAAGAAGGGAGTTTGTGCCTTTGTTTATGGGCAGAGCTCCCTCAGCCACTGCCCGCCCGTGGCCTGTCTGCCTCTGTCTAGCAGGAGACAGGCCAAGCCTATCTCACTCCTCTCGGCCAGTGGGAAAAGAGAGGCTTCCCAGACCCCCAGTCTTAAGAGAAAGTGGAGAAGAATCCAAGCTAGAACTTGTTCCCTAGGGTCAGAACTGAAGTCCGTTCACTGTGTACACAGGAAGCTCAATCAGTCTCTTGGCACCAAGGCCCAAGACAATGTCTGTAGCCCGGCCCTGACCTCTAGGAACCGTGGGCAGTGGGCATCTCTGTGGGCTTCTGTCATGGGAATAGTGGGAGTGGAGGGCCGGGGGTGGGGGAGCGAAGTGAGAGACCCCGGCAGTCACTTAGTAAGACCAGGAAGGAGCCGCCCAGGGTCTGGGAGCTCACTGCGTCAGCTGCTTGCGCTCAATCACCTGGGTGTCCAGGGATGTCTCCAACCCAGCACATCCCAGAGGGAGCTCCTGACCTCACTCCCGTCTGCTGTCCTCATAGCCTCCACCGCGGCAGCTCTGTCCTCGTTGTTCAGGTCAGAGCCCTTGGAGGCACCCTCGACCTCTCTGTGTGTCTCACTCCTGCTTTGCAATCCTTCAGGAAGTCCCGAGGGCTGGGGTGAAGTGACATCCGGCCTGCTGCACCCACCTCTCACCTGGGTCCCCTGACAGCTGCCTCCTGGAGTCCTTCCTTGGCTGTGCTGGGCCTGTCCTACTCTCAGCAGCTAGAGTAATCATCCAGACACATGAGTCAGAGCTCGTCACTTGCTGCTCAGAGCCCTGAATGGCTGTTTGCTGTCACTCAAGGCAAAGGCCCTGGCACTGGCCTTCTAGTCCCCGCATTGAATCCCACCCCTCTCCGGTGCCCCCACTGGTTCCCTTCCATCCCCACCTTCACTCACATCTCTCCTTCCTCAGATGCATCAGGCGTGCTCCTGACTCCTCATTCCCTGAGTCTGGAACACTCTTCTCCCCAGGTCTACAGGCTCCCCTCCCCTGCTGACACCTTGACCTCAGGAGGCAGGAATCTGGATTTGAGGTCAGGGAGATTATCCCTGGTTTAGGGCAGAGGGACCAATCCTTTTATGGCAGCTCATTGCCTTCTTGTCTACTGATTAACTAGGATGAAACTGCTGTTGGCTTTTAAACAAAATCAAGACTGCCTGCAGGCCTGTCTGGCACTTCTCCAGTCTCCACCGAGGAGTGCGTGCTCCGAGGGGCCCATTCAAATAGTCAGGCTGCTGAGATGGGGTCGCTGACCTACCACAGGCCAGGTTCGTGAGTTTCCATTTGGGGGAGGCTGCAGACATACTTGTCTTTAAAAGATCAATGCAGGTAGCATTTAAGGAATATTTGGTTTAATCTGTTAGATGGTGGTGGTGGTGGTTTAGTCGCTAAGTCGTGTCCGACTCTTGCGACCCCATGGACTGTAGCCTGCCAGGCTTCTCTGTCCATGGGATTCTCCAGGCAAGAATACTAGAGTGGGTTGCTATTTCCTTCTCCAGGGGATCTTCCTGACCCAGGAATCGAACCCGGGTCTCCTGCACTGCAGGCAGATTCTTCACCAACTGAGCTACGAGGGAAGCCCAATCTGTTAGATACGTGTATATTATTGCTTGGCCATGCATTTGTACCTAAAATATACAAATGATGCAGCTACAGTTTTTCTGTTTTCGTTGCTTTAATTTATTCTTTGTTTTTTTTCTCTTTATTTCATGTTAATTTTCAAAAGATCTTTCTATTAAAAATAGGAAACATTGTAATTTGGTAGACAGAACATGAGTTTTAAGATCGGAGAGTGTTTTCTTTTTTTTTCAAGTTTGAGATTTACACTATTGGCAAAATTAGCCTAGGCAAGTTATTTTCACTTTTATTCCTCTGTTTATTGTCTGTGGAATAAAGATTCTAGTGCTTCTGTTCATAGGACTCTCACTGGTATCAGGTGTGATCACGTACCTGCAGGTGCTGTATCTAAAGTGTTGGGAAATTGTTGGCTGCTGTTGAAGAAAGTTCAGAGATTCAGGAAACATCACCGATGACTTTTGAGACCCAAGACTCCTACTTGTAACTACTGGCCTCTGGACCCGTTTTACGTATTTCTAAATTTTACTTGAGATTGCATCTTTATTCGATTATCCCCCCACTCCCCCACCCCATGCCAGAGTCCATGGAAGCACCTAACCACCTTTCTCCTCCCTGCACCCCTGCCCCGTGTGCAAACACACACACACACCCTCACTTGGTTGTTTGCTTGGGGCATTGATTTCATGGGCAGAAATAAAGATGGAGCCTATCTTCTAGGAGCTTGTTCACAGAGGCTTTGTCCTCTTTCTGTTTGTTACAGATTTGATTAAGTTCAAAATTTATTCAGCTTCTGCCATGTGCCAGACACTTGGCTGGACCCTCGGATTTAAAACTGGAGACGAAGTGGTTCTGGCTCTTTCACGGAACAGACAGACACATATGGTTACGGTGTGTGCGTGCATGAGTGCTCAGTCGCGTCTGACTCTTTTGTGGCCCCACGGACTGTAGTCTGCCAGGCTCCCCTGTCCATGGGATTCTGAAGGCAAGAATGCTGGAGTGAGTTTGCCATTTCCTTCTCCAGGTGATCTTCCCAGATCAGAGATTAAACCCGTGTCTTCTGCGATCATAGGCGGGCCACTGGGGAAGCCCTCCCATGTGTAAGGATGCTTCTTGTACCAGAAATACATCTACATGGTGCTTCTGGGGCTCTGAGGATGCAGGGGAGGGGGACCAATCTCTCGGCTCACCAGGAGAGGTGGGGACAGGTGGCGGTGCTGGGTATGAACGCGCTCAGATGGTATCCTCCCTCATGCCCTCGCCCTCTTCTCAGATCCCTGTTCCATCTGGGGGCATGGCTCTTGCCAGAGAATTAACACGCATGTACTCTGGACTTTCCAGGGAAGTCCCACTATCAGATACTTTGCTGTGGTGAGGCCCCGCCTCTGGCTTTTGGTTTGGAAAATTTAGTCATCCTGCAGGACAGGGAGGCATAAAATGACGTGTTGGTTATCTTGAAAGATTTATGTGTGTTGGGGAGAGGGAGCAGGGGTGGGTAAGTGCTGAGAGACATGCCCAGGGGGCTGCAGCAGTCGGATACCTGCCAGGTGGACCACAGGGGTTTCAGGCAGCACTCAGCCAGCCATGTCCCCCCAGCTCTTGCCCCCATGCGTTTTCTCTTCTGTCTCACAAAATATGACACGTTTTCACATGGTGCTCGCTGTGTATCGAGGCTGCAGGGGACGAAGGAAGGAGATGTGTGCCCCACTTGCCAGGGGCCTCTACACACACGCACTTAAAATTGAACACAGGACCCAGAGTCGTCACGTTCTGTGTTCCTTTCACGTACTGATGCAGAGTCCAAGCCCAGAAATAAGCCACTTTGGGCGGTCTGTTCTGTTCTCCAGTGAAGCCTCCTCTTCCTTCTAGACAACAAGTGTGGAGAGCTGGGCTCTGCTGCCTGGTCCCCCCGCTGCCTCCGGCACTCTTCTGGCAGCTGGGGGGTGGGTGTGTGTGCAGATGAAATCCTTGCCCTCAGGAGCAGCAGCTCTAGGTGGCCAGTGACTAGTCAGTCAACCTGTGGTTTGGAGGAAGCAGGGAAGGGCTGGGGTGGGATTGCAGGTTTAAGCAGGGCAGTTAGGAGGTCAGGGCTCTCTGAGAAAGTGCCATTTGAGGAAAGATGCGAAAGGCTGTGAACGGGATGGAGTCTCCAGGGTGCTCACAGGAGTGGGAAGGGAGACAGGGACCAGTAGCCTGGCAGGATATGGAGGCTGATCTGCCCCTGGGGAGCTGCTGGTCTCTTATGCGAGCTCTGAGATCTGTACGTTTTTAGAACGTCTTAATTTGGAGGCTGAAGGGAACATGAAGGACCTGGGTCTGGTGCCCAGGGGCTCATCGTGGGTTCAGCGGGTATTTAGAAACGGTGGTGGGCAGGATCCATGTGACCTGAAGCTCACGGTGAGCCTGTGGGGACCCGTATGGCTGTGCTTTAGCTGTCCGCTCCCAGAACCAGGTGGGTTCCTCCGGCTTCTCGTCGCCCCCGTGGCTAAGACAGAGCTTCAGAGGGTTTCCAGTGAAGTGGTGGAGGCCCCTGGGAGGATGTGCTCAGCCATCCTAGGCCTCTGCTTTGGGTGGACAGACGTCTGAACCGACACCACAGTGACTCTCATCATTCTGTTTCAGACAGCCAACTGGAGGATTCTGACCCCAAGGACACATATCTCATCCCGAGAAACATCATGGCCGAGCCAGACTATATAGACGATGACAATCCTGAACTCATTAGGCCTCAGAAACTAGTCAATCCTGTCAAGACATCCCGGAACCATCAAGACCTTCACAGAGAACTTCTTATGAATCAGAAAAGGTATGATGGCTTTTTGAGCAGAGTTTTCCTTAGGGGACTTTTGAGGTAACTAGATTTGGTTCTGACCATGTTTAAAGCTTCCTTATTCCTTCAAGCACCCTTGAGTCAGAGCATCCATGATGTAAACCCAGCTATAGGCTCAGCTGCTGCCCCCAGGATCACTCGGAGTTCTGTGGTCCTGAGTCCCTTCTCAGATGGACACATATTTTAGAATGTGTACACAAGAGGCTGGATTAAGGATAAAAGAGCATGTCCTCCGTTGAAGAGAAGTACATTATTTCTTAGATTTGTAAAAATCCTGAATTTTCCCCATATATTTGGGGAAATGTGAGAACCAGATTAGCATTTGTAGAGTGACAGAGAGAAGTTTCTAGAACCACGTCAGACTTAACAATAGATAAGGCCCCCCTTTCTTGTGTTTTCATTTGTTTGTTTTTTTAGGGAGCATTTTAAATGATTACAATCATTTTTATTATTACTATTTGTTTTTTGGAGAGGAGTAAAACATTGACCTTCTGTCTTCCTTGTAAACCATTTGTTAGTTCCATCTGTGTCATAATGCAGTTTTGATTGTTAGGTTTGGTGTACTGTGCTTTTTAAATTTTTTAAAAATTTATTTTATTGAAATATAGTTAATTTGCAATGTTGTGTTACTTTGTGGCGGACAGCAAAGTGATTCAGTTATACATGTAAATATGCATTCTTTTCCATTATGGTTTACCACAGGACATTGAATATAGTTCCCTGTGCTGTACGGTAGGACTCTGTTGTCCATCCATTCTGTATATAATAGTTTGCATCTGCTAATCCCAAACTCCCAATCCATCCCTCCCCTGTTCTCTGCCTTGGCAACGATGAGTCTGTTTTCTGTGTCTGTGAGCATGTTTCATAGGTAAGTTAATTTGTGTCGTATTTTAGATTCCACAAGTAAGTAATGTCTTATGGTATCTGTCTTTCTCTTTCTGACTTTGCCTTGTATCATGGTCTCTAGGTCCATCCATTTTATAGCACATGGCATTATATCATTCTTTTTTATGGCTGGTTCTCTGCTCTTTAAGTGATTCTAAGCAAGACCCCTGGACTAGGAGAGCTGAGGATGTAGAGTTGCTTCATTTATTAAGACACAAGTTGCTTTCTCTAAGATCTGTTAAGCTTCATTTAGAACTGTTTTCAGGTCTTCAGACTAAAATTGTCAATCTGAATTGTGAAACTATGGATCACTCAACCACTCACTGTTTGCTCTGCCTTGGTGAAAAGGTAGCCACTACTCACTGAACTGAAAGATGTGCAGACAAAGCTAAGCACGGGGGTAATGTTTGGAAGGAAGGCTTAATTAAAAATAAAACCTTTTAAAAAGGATATGAGGGGCTATTTTTATGGTAATTCTCCGTCTGAGTATATCTAGGCCAGAACTCCTAACTTCTGTCCCAGGAACTCTCTGTGATTACATCTCTCCCTCCAGAAGTGGAAATATGTTTTGCTTTCTGTTCCCAGCACGACAGTGTGCTGCTGGGTTAACCCTTATTCAACAGAATGTGAGTTTGATCCTTTTTGAGTAAGTGCTTAACTTCTACCTGTCTTCATTACATAAAAGTTAAAACAACAACAAAACCAAATGGGTATCATCATGCCCAAAGTTAAACAGAACAGGTTCCTCAGTAGGCCAGAGAATTTGGAAGCTGTCCCTGGGAAACCACGTCTGCATTTTGCTGGGAAGATGGAAAGTTTAATATCCTCTAAAAGAGAGTAGCTAAATGGTTTTCTGAACAAAAATTTTTCTGAATGTCTTTATCTCTTGGATCTCAGTTTCCTTGTCTGTCAGATAGCACTAGGACACTTAGTTGATCTCTGAGAAACATTCTAGTTCAAACTGTTGTTGGTTTTTTGTTTTTTTCTATAACATGTACAAAAAGCCTCCATGTCAGAAATAGAGGCAAAAGTAAACCAAAATTGGCAGCATAGTCGTTGTTTGAATTAGAGGCTCTAGACTATTCTGCAGAAATGTATGTAGCAGCCTGGGTCATACCCGTATAGGCAGAACATTACCGGTTTGGTTTGTGCAGTGAATCTGTTGCCAGATTTCCCGGAGTAGGTACATCCTGGGAGGATGCAGCATCCTCCTGTTGGCCTTTCTCCTGTGCTTTTTCTTCTATCTTTGTTTGCACAGCTGACCTCTCAGCTGGGCCCTGCTCAGCTGCTTTTAGAGAGATTTTAGAGAATGGTCGTGTTCTCTTGAGGACCAAGGTGTAGAGAGCACATGGGCTTTGAGGTCAGGGAGAAATGGTACGGATCCGGTTCAACATTTAACTTGTTGTTTGGTCGCTACATCATGTCTGACTCTTTGTGACCCCGTGGACAGCTTGCCAGGCTTCTCTGTCCATGGTATTCTCCAGACAAGAATACTAGCGTGGGTTGCCATTCCCTGCCCCAGGGGATCTTCCCAAGCTTTTATGATTTTGGACAAGGTCCGTCTTCCTGAGATCTGTTTCTTCATCTACTAAGTAAGAGATAAAAATAATCTTTCTTATAAAGATGAAAATGAAGGAGAACATGTATAAACACCTACTAAAATACCTGACTTATGTAAGATGTGCTTAGTTAGCACCATCCATCTTTCCACTTGCCCTGCAGCAGCATCTGAAAAATCCCTATTGCTTATTCCTGTTTTTCTCTGAAGAGTTCTGATCTGGTTGTAGAAGTGTATTTAAAAAAATAAAAGTTGCAAAATCAAGTGAGTATATCTTATCCTACTTCTTCAGGTTTTTTTCAAAGGCAAAATCTTAGTTTGGTAGAATCCTCTTATTAGAAACACAACTGGTTTTAGAGTAAAGACTTCTAAAGCAGTTTCTTCTCTTATATTCATCTTCTAACATATATACTTTTTCACAACTTTGGCTTTTTGTTTCTAAGTTTTAGTACCAAATAATAGAAAGTATCACATCATTAGTGTATGTATGTACACTAGTACATCATAGTATGTATGAATGAATGAATAAAAGTTGCTCAGTCAGGGCCGACTTAGTGACCCCCATGGACTACATTATAGGCTGCCATGCTTCTCTGTCCATGGAATCTTCAGGCAAGAATACTGGAATGGATAGCCATTTCCTTCTCCAGGGGATCTTCCCAATCCAGGGATCAAACCTGGGTCTCATGCATTGCAGGCAGATTCTTTACCATCTGAACCAGCAGGGAAGCCCCAATAGTATGTATATATTCAGTTAAAGGATTGTCATACTTGCTGACTAGTTTATACCATAATGAAATTCTATTGACTTTTCTGCAATTTGTAAAGGGCTTTCCCATATTTTATCCAATGATTTTTTCAGAAACCCAGTGTGTGTTGTTTTGGAATTGTTCTAATTTGATATGTGAATGAAGGGAAACTCTTCAGGGTACCAGGCTAAGGAGTCTTCTCAAGGTGACACAGTAGCTTTTTGAAATAAAAAAGGGTTGAAATCAATATAGATTTATGTATGTCTTTAATTATATATATGCTTAAAGACAGCTGTGAATCAAATTTAATATGAATGAGGGACTTCCCTGGTGTTCCAGTGACGAAAACTCTTCACTCCCAATGCAGGGGTCCTGGGTTCGATCCCTGGTCAGGAAACTAGATCCTGTGTGCCCCAACTAAAGATCCTGCAAGCCCCAACAAAGATTGAAGATCCCAAGTGCCACAACTAAGACTTGGCACAGCCCAATAAATAAATAAGTAATTTAAAAAATAATATATAAATGAGAAGAAGGGGTAGGAATAGGAGAGGAAGACAGAACTGAGATCACAGAACAAGCTTTGTGGAACCTTTGCTCTTTGTGGCTGCACATTTGGCTCAAAGCTCTGTCGCAGTTCAAAGAGTTGTTGGCAGCACCTTCTAGAGATCAGAAGACAAAAGCAGAGAGCACATTCTCATAGGTGTTCTCACACCGCATTCCACACTCCTTCAAGTATGTCATTCTGCTCTTCTGTTGCCAGCTTCTGGACCCAGCTAAGGTTCAGGTTAAAAGTCTTTACATTTTTTTGAAAAGATGTTTTTGATGTGGACCATTTTTAAAGTCTTTTATTGAATTTGTTACAATATTGCTTCTGTTTTATGTTTTGATTTTTTTCACTGAGAGGCATGTGGGATCATAACTCCCTGACCAGTGACTGAACCTACACCCTCTGCATTGGAAGATGAAATCTTAACCACTGGGCCACCAGGGAAGTCCCTAAAAGTCTTTATATTTTGATCTGGTCATGCCACTTGGTCTGACCATTAAGACCTTGTGTTAGGGTTCTTAGATTCTTTAGCTATTTCCATAAAATGGCAGATTGCAAGAGGCATTATTTTTGATACTTGAAAGATCAGTGTTCAAGAGTGCTTATTTCTGATTTAATTTAGAGAGAATCTGCCTTCTCTAAGAAAGAGTATCCATGCTAAATCACTGCAGTCGTGTCTGACTCTTGGCGACCCTATGGACCGTAGCCTGCCCGGCTCCTCTGTCCATGGGATACTCCAGGCAAGAATACTCCAGGCAGTGCCCTCCTCCAGGGGATCTCCCCGATCCAGGGATCGAACCTGTGTCTCTTATGTCTCCTGCATTGGCAGGTGGGTTCTTTACCACTGAACCATCAGGGAAGCCATTCTAAAAAGAGTCCTTTGGGACAAATATAGAATACCCAGCTACCCTGCATCCCCACCGTTGGATCTTTGGCTTGTACCTTTTAGTCAGCAGTTTCCAGGACCTTCTGCAGTCGGCGTGCTTTGCTAGACAAACAATTCGTTTCTCAATAAATGCTTATTGCTGTGCATCATGAAAAAAAAAATAAGGGAAGTTGAGATAGAAATATTTGCATTTGAATCCATGCAGATAGAAAGGGCTCAGTCAAAAATGTAGAGGTGGGCCGAACAAACCAGAAGAGTCCAAGATTCAAGATCAAGGGCTGGAGAACCAAAGGCAACCCTCCTCCTCCCCCATAAAGGAAAATGTTAGGCCAAGAGGCTTGGCTGGGTAGGCAGGGGAAGGGAGCGTGTTGTGTTCGAGTTTGTGCCAGACCTGCCTCTGCTGGTGCTGACCCGCGTGATGGTTTCCCTGTCACAGGGTTAAGTGTGGCTGCCGTGGAGGTGGGGCGGTCCAGTCAGCCCCCAGATGTGTTCAGTGGTTTCTATGAAAAGTGAAAGGGACCCTTAAAAGTTGTCTGTATGTTTTCATCGGGGGCGGCGGGAATATAAATTGTTGCAGCCTAGTTGGAAAGTGCTTTGGCCATCCACATCCGAATCCAGAATTTGTAGATGCTTAGCTAGCAGTTATGCTTCTGAGAATATCACCAACAGAAATACTTGGATAAGACAGATATAAATGGTCGAGGAAGTCTCTCGCCTCCTTGTGTTCAATCGGGGACAAGTGGACACAACCTAAATATCTCATTATAGGCGTGGCACAATTTTGGCGCTTCTGTGCTCTGATAAAGGCATAGGTAGTATAGGGGAGCACAGACTAGATGGGGAGTTATCTGTGGATGCAGTAGTGTGGGGAGGGCTTCCCAGGTGGCTCAGTTGGTAAAGAATCCACCTGCCAATGCAGGGGACTCAGGTTCCATCCCTTGGTTGGGAAGATCCCCTGGAGGAGGAAATGGCAACCCACTCCAGTATTTTTGGTTGGAAAATTCCATGGACGGAGGAGCCTGGTGGACTACAGTCCAATGAGTCACAAAGAATCGGACACAATTGAACAACAGCACATGTGCACACAGGAATGGGGAGCAGTGCATGGGTGTAGGGCCTCTATCTCGTACAGTTTTCAGAGCCACCACTCACCTAGAATATCATGCGAGTGGTGTGCCCAGCAGATGTTGACCAGGGGGAGCTGAGGTGTGCTTTCACTTTTTGTCTTGCTAATATGTATATGTCAGCTAAGTTTTCTTTTTTTTTCCAAAGTGTCAGTCGCTAAGTCATGTCCAACTCTTTGTGACTGCATGGACTATAGCCTGCCAGGCTCCTCTGTCCATGGGATTTTGCAGGCAAGATTACTGGAGTGGGTTGCCATTTCCTTCTCCAAAGGGTCTTCCCAACCCAGGGATCGAACCTGGGTCTCCTGCATTGCAGGCAGATTCTTTACCATCTGACCCACCAGGGAAGCCCTAAAAAACATGGGTTTTTTCAAAGAGGACTTACTAATTTAAAAAATCAACTTGGTCCACTATAAAAGTCACAGTAAGCAATTCAGGAATAACTGTTAGTCTTGATTGGTACCATGGCCCCCAGGCCAAGTTTTCAGTCATCAGGTGATTGAAAGTTCTTGTTAATTGCATATGTCAGAATGGATTAAAGATAATCAATGTTGTCATGCAGAGGCTTATACTGTCATTTTTATGAAACTTGGGAGAAACTCATTTCTGTCTGTCTATGCTCTCTCTGCAGTCTGATCCAGTTTTAGACTCAGAGAATCACATAGATAGTGCTTGCCTTTTTCCATTTAGCAGAAAGTTAAGTGAGCCGCTTAATAAAATATTAATTAAATTTGTATGACTTCTTGACTATTATAAGTGCAGGACATTTATCATATAAGCCCCATTTTCCCGAGTTTTGTGTTACTAAATATTTTATCTTACTGCACTATTGGGTAAAATCTTTGAACAGAAAATGAATACGTGTATTAGTTAAACTCATTCACATGTTTCTATAGAGTGCCAGCTTAATGCATCATACATCAGTTTGTTCAACAGCTTTTGCATAATCCAGAAGCACTTAATAACAGTTGAGGTTAATTTCTTCAGTGAATTATAGTTTGAAATTTAAATTATGCAGGTAGCTAAATTCTTAATTCTATAATTTAAATCCCTTAACTCTGTAAGTGTCCTAGTGAGAGTTTTTAATAGTCATGAAGCTCAGTGGGTCTTTCTCAGATTATTTACAAACATTTTCCAGTGCTCAGTGACACCTAAGTCTATCAGAGGAAAGTACCATAAGCAACTTTTTTATTGCACTGAGTAAAGATTTGGTTTCTGGAATAGTCTGTCTATACTTCTCTCCTCCTCATACAATCTTAATAACTGGGAAACAAATTGTAATTAAATCACAAAATAGCCTCTTTTATTTCACTGGAAATATGGCTGAATTTAATATTTTCTTTTTAAAAAAAAAAAAAACAAAGGTTCTGCTAATGAAAATGGGGAAAGGGAAGACATACATGTTATTTTGAGGTCTGTGTTCTTTATCTTCAGTGATAGATTATACTCATCTTTATAAACAGCAGCTTTGAAAAAATCATTTATTGTGATTTAAAAAAGCAGGTAGAGAGGAGAGATGCCAGAATTTTAAAAGTTCCGATAGATGAGGAAGTGTGATGTTTGCAAGTGTGATTAGTTTGCAAAATATGATAGGGTGAACTTGAAAGAGATTGAAGCAAGGGTGTTGTTGAGATTCTTAAAACCAGAACATGTTTTGGAAATTCTTTAAGTTATTCAGATGACTCCTAGTTCATTAGTCGCCTTAGCTGATTGGAGTAGTTTGGAGAACAGCCACGGAGGTTGATGGGGCTGGTGCACAGACTCCCAGGCGTCATCAGCAGGCCGGCAGGTGTGTGGGGAGGCACACGGGCCTCCTCGGTCCCGGGCTGATCCAGCAGCGCTGGTTTCCTGCAGCCCAGAAAAGCACGAGTTCCTGTTGTGGCTGTGGGTGTGCTTGTGGACTCGAGTGTGATAGCATTGTCACTTATACCCTTGGCTGTCTGACCTTGATAATGCTCTTCCTGTTTTGTAACTTGTGTTTTTGTCATCAGTGTGAATACTGAGTTGAGATACTTTTTAGGGGCCAGTGGAGACTGGTTCAAGAGAGGGAGCTTGGTGAAGAGGAGGTGGGCAGCTAAGCCAGCACCGAGGGTCGGGGCATGAGGGGGAGTCCAGACTGGAGAAACCCTGGGGAACAACATGGCCAACAACCCTGGCCAACAACCAGTTGGCTGAGGAAATGGAGACTGGGCAAATCCCAGCTGACTTTAGCATAGAAATCCCTTCGGAACGAAAGTGTCAGTGAATGTCCTTCCCCTGACCCAGCTCAAACCTTTCAGATGAGAGTTGCTAGGTAATGGCCTGAGTTTTGGGTTTTGTTTCGCTCCATTTGAAGAGCTGGCAGCCTGATCCATCGCTCCCTGAAGCCTGACTTCCAAGCGTTGTCAGCAGTTGAACTGTGTGTCTGAAATGGTTCCAGAGTACTGGCCTGGGAGTCGGGATCCAGATTTTCCGTGGCCACGACCCCAGCAGTGATGGAGCCTTGGGTGTGCCTTGGGATGTGTGAGAATCCTCTCCCAGGTCTCAAAGAGGGAGGGTTGGAGGATGTTTCCAGGCCATTTTGTTGTTGAGCTTTCTGCTAGCTTCTCTCCAGGCTGCATTTAATACTTGGGGTCAGGGGCTCCATCTTGGGAAACTTCCCCTGCAATTCCTGGTGGAGGCATCTTCCTCTTCAGTATAGTTGACCATCACATGCCCTGAATGAGCATGCTATTCCTGAACTTCCCCCACAAACCACAAACACTAGCCTCCCTTGCATGGCCTGGTATCTGACATACAGTAGAGATTTTATTGAGCGGTGGGTTTTGCTTACTCTTAAAAGTATGCTCTTGCCCTTTTCTTTCCTGCTTGTGAATTTCTGAGGCCCCTCAGTGCTGACTGTTAGCTGGTAGTAGGCGTCACAGTCATGCTAAGTCACTAGACCCTTCTGTGGTTGATGCTTAAATTTCTGATCATGGAAGATGCGTCCATTAGATTACAACTCTTAAATTTTGTTGATGCTTTAAAAATTTTTTTTCAATTTAAATTATTTTTACTTTTTTCAATAAAAAAATTTTTTTTGAAGTACAGTATTGCGTTAGTTTGAGGTTTTCAGCAAAGTGATTTGTTAATGCTTTTTTGCAGGGGTCTTGCCCCTCAGAATAAACCAGAACTGCAGAAAGTGATGGAAAAGAGAAAACGAGATCAAGTAATAAAGCAGAAGGAAGAAGAAGCACAAAAGAAGAAATCTGACTTGGAAATAGAACTATTAAAACGGCAGCAGAAGTTGGAGCAGGTAAGGGTGATTGGGGGTAAAGGTGGGGGTTTTTTATTGAGATATTTGACATAAAATATTTTTTGAGGGAAAATGTATTGATTTGATACATTTGTATCACAATTGTCATAGTAGTGTTAGCGCACACCTCTGTCGTATAATTACCCTTTCTTCTAGTGGTGTAGAGTGTTCTAGTTTCTTAATGTTCACGTTTATAATCGCTTTGTTCCCTGTAATCCCTGGACTATGTATTAGGCCTCCAGGACTTACCTTCTAGTTGCGAGTGTGTACCCTTAAATGCATCTTTCCCATTCCCCCAGCCTAAGTCCCTGCTAGTCCCCATTTTACCCTCTGTTTTTAGATTCCATATATAAGAGAGATCATACAGCACTTATCTTCTCAGACTTACCTTGTCCCGAATTTCCCAGACACGTCGGATGTAAGTGTTTATATATGGTGAAAGGAAAAGCTGAGACAGATGTCTGCAGGTGGACTAAAGATGTTCAAGATAAAGAGAAGGATTCTGTTGAGGATCTAGAAGAGATCAGGGAGGCACAGCCAAAGCCAGGGACCACCACTGAATTCACAGCCCAGTGCTGGAGCTCAAGCACATGAGTGAAGTTCAGCTTCACTCACAGCTGGAGAGCCCGTGTGTGTTGCCCTCAGCTCCTGTTTTCATCCTTAGCCTTGATCTTCAGGTTCTCATCACCCCCGCAGGGTTTCAGCAATAACCCAGTCGGCTGCTGCTTCTCTGCAGAATTCTTACCCCAGGACCTAGATCCTGCCACATATATGAAAATATAAATATATTTAAAGTGGAGACAGGGGAAACTTTTCTTCTGTTGTGAATCGAAGTCATTTGGGCCTTTGGGAAGAGAAAACAGTGTTTCTGGAAAGCCTCTCCCTTTGTAAATAATTCTCCTGTTTCTGAATTCTGTTTAGCTTGAACTCGAGAAACAGAAATTGCAAGAAGAGCAAGAAAATGCCCCAGAGTTTGTGAAGGTTAAAGGCAATCTCAGAAGAACAGGCCAAGAAGTGGCGCAAGCCCAGGAGTCGTAGGTCCAGGCTGCAGACACCACGCACCCAGCCCAGCACACAGAAGGCCTGTGCCAGGGCCTCCCCAGCGCTTAAGCTCAGGGCCAAAGCCCCTGGAGCGAATCCCAGCCAGCAGGGATCTGTTATTTTCAAAAGGGTTTGATTTTGGTTTTTCTCCCATCCGGGTGGGTGAGTCACCTGTGACTGTTGCAGTTCCTGTTTGCCAAACAAAGGATATTGACCAGCACTTAAGGTGGGACAGTGGACCTGTGTTCAAAGACTTTTAAAAGACAGCAACAAGAAACAAAGGAAGAGGACACTGGAGTAAATTCTTGAGAGTTGCACTACTTGGTTTTTCTTTCAATCCAAGTTTAGTGGGGCACAGAGCCTTTTCTCTTTCAAAATCTAAAGAAAAACGCCTTTCGTTCTTCCTTTCTTATCTATCCGATAATTTAGATTGCACAGAAATGCGCTGAATCTGTTACATCCACCGTTTGTAAATTCCGTTTTCTTGTCTCATTTACACTTTCACCTAGTTTAGGCTTCACACTGGAGAATGTTAATATTCATGTTGAGCACAGCTCTTACCTTTGTCGACATTAAGATTCAGAAATAGGATAAGGAGGTATAAAAATACAGAAACAAAAATATGGAAACAAAACTCTGTAAATGTCCATCTCGATCTTGTTTTCATTCCTGCTGGTTTTCTGAGGCTTCATGGTGACCTTCTACTTCAGGGAAGGTATGTCCTACAAATCCATTATTGCTTTGATAACTGTTAGGGCTTTTGTTTCATTTTTTGTTTTTTAATTTCTTGCTCATTTAGTCCTTTTATGTGAAATAATCTCCCAGCCCTTTGAGGAATAAAAACTAGTCCGAATAACCCAACTTAAGTGTCAAAGGAGTGGGTTCAAGTCTTTTGGTTTCTTCTGAGAACGGTATGGGGAAAGCTCCCACCGGAAGCTTGGGAAGGAAGTGTTCTTTGGGCTTTTTGATGTGAAACGAATATGAACTGGTCTCTGCAAGAATTATAGCATTTATGCATTTTGAATATTATTTGAATCCAAGCTTTGAAATTCTCTAATGATCACCAGCTCTTTGCCCTTTTTCCTTGTGAAGGAAGACTGTCTCATCCCTACCTTCATGATGGTGATACTGTTGGTAAGGATGATGTTGTGACCACTGTTGATCTCTCAGGAACAGCTGAGGAGATGGGGCACACTCAGTCTGTGCTCTCCAATTGGCATACTATCCTCCAGATGAACCCCGAGTTACCAACTTTACAGCCAGATTCTTAATGCAAAATCCATTCTCTGTCACCGGTATGGGCAGGGGAAACATTTCTACTTGGGGTGGTTTAGAAGAATCTGTGTGGATCCAGTATGTTCTTTGTAGAAACAATTCATCCAGTAATTTCAACATCGAAGGCTCCTCTTATAATTCAAGAATCAAAGAAAGCTGGATCCTAAGCTTTTGAATCCTTAATCAGCCTAGTAGAAATTAGCTTTCTCTGGGAATTCTGCAGTTTTCATGGTTGGCTATTAGGCTTATATTCATCCCTAATGTGAACAAGACAAAAGTAAATGCATGGGTAATATACTGTAGTCAGAGAACATGTGGACTACACCTGAAACAGATTTTTTTTTCATTAGCAAGTATTATATGAATAAAATACGAGGTGTTTAGGATAAAATGTTGCTGTATAGTAATTTGCTTTGGAAGGATGGAAGGATAACTATTTTTTCCCATCCTTTTTGCAAGAAGAAAGTGTGTTAACTAAGCATCTTGAGAGTACATTTCTGATTGCACATTGACTAGAGTTCTTTCTCTGTGTATACGGAATAGTGATGCGATTTATAAAATGAAGATTCAAGACTAGCTCATAGCCTTTAATCCAGCTGGATATGCAAGATCTTTAGATCCTGTATCCTTGAAGCAGTTCTGCCACTTGATAAAAATTTCAAGGGCCCAGACAGGCTTCTTTAGAAGGACCAGTTCTGTTCCTAGAACTTACCTAGAATTCATGCTTCACTGGGAAAAGCTAAATTCCTAAAGCATTTCCCTCTCAATCTCACTCACAAATCTGTAAAATTAGTAGTGGTTGGTAGTCCAAGGTCTGGCCGAAAGAAGACTTGTAAATAGTGTCAAGTGATGTTTCCTCGCTAAACAGTGGAATGTACAGATAGAAAAGCTCTTTGAAGTTGCCAGGTCAGCTTGGCTCATAAGCTTGAGTTTAAAAAGGCATCATTCTCTCCCCCCACCGCTGCCCCACACTTCAATACTCTATAGTCCAAACCTCTAGGACTCACGGACATCTGAGCAGTTTTGGGCTTTGAGCCACTTTTTGACAAAAATGGCTCCATTTTTCCACTCTATGGTTTTCTTAAAAGAGCTCAGTGTTTTCTAGTCTCCAAGTAGGAAGGTAGCGTTGCTTTCTAAGCTATCACAGTTGACTTTATTCTTCTACTCTGAAAAATGTTCACTTGTTTGAGTGTATATAATATATATAAAGGGAGCCTTAATGGATTTGTTTTCATAATTTAATATTTTTTGTATTTGCTCTTGTATAATTGTTTTTAATGGAAAGTATTACAGAATTGAGGGTGGAATTCTTAGAACCAAAGTTATTCTTAATAAAAATCACCACATGCTTGGACCTTACAGCTGTGTTTGTCTGATCTGTTTATGGTGGATGTCTGGAGCTGATGTGGGGGCTGCTGTGTTCAATTCAAGGGTTAGAAAGTGGTTCTGGGGTTTCTGTCTGATGGTCTTCTCCCCAAATCAGTTATGTCCCCTTGCCTTGTGTATTTATTCTGTCAAGCAAATTCATGCTAAGGTATTGTTACACTTAGAATATGTAGTATTTTAGCAACAGCTGTTAGTTCTTCAGATCAGAGTACTCTGTATTTTAAGTAGCTTGGTAGAACAGTGGGAGATATATTTTTGGAAGGGCCATATTTTAGTGCTTGTGAGCACACATGGCATAAGTATGACCTTGAAATTATTTTGCTTATTCAGCTAAATTAATTTCATCCTCAAAGAAGTCACTTTGGGAAGCTGTACATGTGATTACATTATACGATTGGTTGTAATAGCCTTGGAGAGTCAAAATTTCTTTACTTTATAATTATGCCTTTATTTTTCATCCCCCAATTAGTACTCAGCTCATTCACCCAACTCCAATATCTTTGGACTGTTTTAAAAAATTGTATCTACTCAGGACAGTGAAGATTTTCTATGTCTAGGGTTATACCATGAGCTCCAAAAGCCAATGAAGAAGGTGGGCTACAAAAATAATTTGAGGAATAACTACATCCTTGGAATAACTAGGCAGTTTTTCAAGGTGACAGTTTTGAGACTGTTGGTCCATTTCATTAGAGCATTGTGTGCTTCTTAAGGTATAGTCATAGATTTGAAAGAAGACAGAGGTTAATTAACACAGTATTGACTGGAGACATATCAACACCTCAGGCTTTAGTTTTTGTAAAACTCCCCTGGTCGAAAAGTGTGAATATGTTTGGTAAGATTTAAAATGCCAAAGTACAGCTAAAAAAAAGGAATAAAATACTACTACCAGGCTTACATTTACTAATATAATGAAAAATGAAATGTTTTATTCCAAGGTCTTAGGATAAATAAAATCTTTATAAGATAACTTCAGTCTCACAATTATAATTTCTCCTTTTTTTTTCTTCTGAGAAAATGCAGTCTGATTATCAATTGGGGATGTTTTGGAATGTCTTCTCATTTGCCCAGGAAGATGGTAATGCCAGAGTCTGGTATGCCTTATCAATATCTTGTATAATTAGTAGAATCATATTGAGATTTTGTCTACTAAAAGTCATTAAGTTGTGTTTCCTCTGAGACGTTTGGCTATGTATTGTCTTGGATGTACTATCGGGTCCTTTTAAATTTGTTGTTTCTATGTTTATGGCTCCCTTTCTACTTGGTTATTATGTGTGACCACTGCTGATGATCACTCTTCTTGTGCTATAATTTCCAGGGTGAACCAACAAACCCAATTGTCTATCAGCTGGTGAATGGATAAGCAAAATGTGGTATATCTATGTGATGGAATATTATTCAGCCATGAAAAGGAGCGAAGTACTGATACAGGCTTCAACATGAACAAACCTCAGAAACATTCTGCTGAGTGAAAGGTGGCTGGCACAAAAGACGACACAGTATATACACTTACATCCATATGCAATGTTCAGAGTAGACAAAACTATAGGGAAAAAAGCAGAATAGTGGTTCTAATGGTAGGAGTGGGAAGTGATTGCAAATGGACATGAGATTTTGGGGATGGGGTGATAGAAATTATTTAAAATAAAATTGTGACAGTCATTCAACTCTTCACCTGTACAAGTAACTGTGTAAACATACTAATACCCACTTCAAATGGGTAACTTTTATGGTATGTGAGTTATACCTCAATCAAGCTTTTTAAAATGCACACATCCTTTGAATGCACAGTTAGATTTCTAGGAATTCTTTGGAAGGGTTTATCTGCACAAAGATTGTTGTTTAAAGATAGTGGAGCATTTCTCATAATTTCTCTTGGGAACACCCCAACTATATTGCAGTAGTTTGCTAGATTAAGTATAATACATCCCTACTCCCTATTATGTATCATAATTCATTTCTTTCAAAATAATCTGTGTGTGCTCAGTCACTCAGTTGTGTCCAACTCTTAGCAACGCCATGGACTATAACCCACCAGGCTTCTCTGTCCATGGGGATTCTCCAGGCAAGCATACTGGAGTGGGTGGCCAGGCCTTCCTCCAGGGGATCTTCCCAACCCAGTGATTGAACCCAGGTCTCCCACATTGCAGGCAGATTCTTTACCATCTAAGCTACCAGGAAAGGCACTAATATTTTATTTACTTGTACAGAAATAAGACTTTGAAGCTATACTGTTACATAAAAAAGCAAACTACAGAATCCCATTTACATGAAAAAATTAAAAGTATATTATCCATGCATCTACATAAAAGCTTATAAATAAGACATTTATTTATCATCTCAGTGGTGGTTCCTTCTGAGGGAGGGAAAGGAATTGGGGTCAGAAATAAAGGGGGCTTCCTAGTTTAATTTGTGTATATTTTTAATATTTTTTCACAGTTAAAAGGTGTTCTTGAGTCACCAGTATTTAAAAGGTCATAGGAAGCAAAGAAAAACCTTGGAAAAAAATGTGTTTCATACAAAATTATCTTCAGAACTGAATAATACATTTTGAGTTTATTTTTGTGTATGGTGTTAGAAAGTGTTCTAGTTTCATTCTTTTACAAGTGGTTGACCAGTTTTCCCAGCACCACTTGTAAGACCAGAAACTATAAAACTCCTAGAGGAGAAAGTAGGCAAAACACTCTCCGATATAAATCACAGCAAGGTCCTCTATGACCCACCTCCCAGAATATTGGAAATAAAAGCAAAAATAAACAAATGGGACCTAATGAAACTTAAAAGCTTTTGCACAACAAAGGAAACTATAAGCAAGGTGAAAAGACAGCCTTCAGAGTGGGAGAAAATAATAGCAAATGAAGAAATAGACAAAGGATTAATCTAAAAAATATACAAGCAACTCCTGCAGCTCAATTCCAGAAAAATAAATGACCCAATCAAAAAGTGGGCCAAAGATCTAAACAGACATTTCTCCAAAGAAGACATACAGATGGCTAAAACACATGAAAAGATGCTCAACATCACTCATTATCAGAGAAATGCAAATCAAAACCACAATGAGGTACCATTACACTCCAGTCAGGATGGCTGCTATCCAAAAGTCTACAAGCAATAAATGCTGGAGAGGGTGTGGAGAAAAGGGAACCCTCTTACACTGTTGGTGGGAATGCAAAGTAGTACAGCCACTATGGAGAACAGTGTGGAGATTCCTTAAAAAACTGGAAATAGAACTGCCATATGACCCAGCAATCCCACTCCAGGGCATACACACCAGGGAAACCAGATCTGAAAGAGACACGTGCACCTCAATGTTCATCGCAGCACTGTTTATAATAGCCAGGACATGGAAGCAACCTAGATGCCCATCAGCAGACGAATGGATAAGGAAGCTGTGGTACATATACACCATGGAATATTACTCAGCCATTAAAAAGAATTCATTTGAATCAGTTCTAATGAGATGGATGAAACTGCAGCCCATTATACAGAGTGAAGTAAGCCAGAAAGATAAAGACCAATACAGTATACTAACGCATATATATGGAATTTAGAAAGATGGTAATGATAACCCTATATGCAAGACAGAAAAAGAGACACAGATGTATAGAACAGACTTTTGGACTCTGGGAGAAGGCGAGGGTGGGATGATCTGAGAGAACAGCATTGAAACATGTATATTTTATCAAGTGTGAAACGGATGGCCAGTCCAGGTTGGATGCATGAGAGAAGGGCTCAGGGCTGGTGCACTGGGATGACCCAGAGGGATGGGGTGGGGAGGGAGGTGGGGGGGGGGTTCAGGATGGGGGCCACATGTGCACCCATGGCTGACTCATGTCAATGTATGGCAAAAACCACTACAATATTGTAAAGTAATTAGCCTCCAAATAATAAAAATAAATGAAAAAAAAAAAAAAAAAGAACTGAATAATACTCATTTAATAATTATTTGCACCTAGATCATGTGGTGAAAAAATTACAATGGAATGATTTCAGTGTTTTCAACAGCAAAGTAAAAGTGACTGTTTTAAGAAACTGTCAAGAATCCAATTATTTTAAGCACACAGACCTGTAATTGAAGTAGAGTCAAAGGAAAAGAGGGTCCAGGGAAGGAATAAAGAGAAGCATTGACTCTAGAATGGCAGTGAGGAATGTTTCAATTCTGTGTTGACCCCCAGGGTTCTTGGCCTCCTTAATCAATAGAAATTGATCAGAGGCCAGAAAAGAAACTCAGGAAAGGCTTTATTGGGGCCCCTGCTGCAGCAGGGGGCAGCGAGAACCAGAGCAGTTAGTTGCCCTTGGTCGCTTCCTGAATTGCAAGGTGGTGAGCTGGTTCCTTATATGGGGTTAGGGTAGGGCCAGGTCCAGGTATCCAGACAGAGGGGTGGCTTAGGTGGCTTGCCCACTGCTTTGTTGGTGTTGAGTGCAGGGTGCATGCACAGTCCTCTACTTTGGCTCCCAGCACCCTGTTTTTGCACTCAGCTCTTCAGAAGTGCCAATGGGGCTTTTTTTGTCTTTTTGTATCTTATTGTTCATAATTTGCCCCAACTGTGCATGTACACAGTTATTTTTAGTCCTTGATAGTTTGTATTTTGTTGAGGAGACGTTTTTCCAGGTATAGGCATTGCAGCAAACGGTCCTAGGTGCCACGTCCCAGCCTGTCTCACAATGATGAACCAGAGACCTAAGCTGGGGCTCCTTGTAAGGGGTCCAGTTGTAGGCTTCAGCCTAAAAACAACTCTGCTCTTTAAATGTTTCCTCTGCTGTTGGCATTTAAGGTAGTGCGGCTACATTATTTGTTTTTCCTGTGTTTGTTTTTGTTGGCTGAGGTCAAGGAGACTGGGAACTTGGGGACATGTATCTTGGCAATGAATTACTGGTACCCTCTGCACACAGGGCCTTGGGAGCTTTAGGTTGACCAATCACAGTCTTCCTGGTGCATCTTCTCTTTTGGATGATGGTGAAAGTTCTATTCACCTTCTCCCTTGCTTCCAGGTGGAGATTTCATTCTATTACTAATACTTTTGTTTCTTTTTCTGCTTCTTCTGGATGAAGGCTTAAAATTTAAACAACTCGGACTCAGCCATAAAAAAGAATGAAATCCTACCATTTGCAGCAACATGGATGGACCTAGAGATTGTCATCCTAAGTGAAGTTAGAGAAGAACAAATATTACGTGATATCACTTCCATATGGAATCTAAAAATTAGCACAAGTGAACTTATTTACAAAACAGAAACAGACTGACAGCTGTGGAAAACATATCTGGTTACCAAAGGGGAATGGGGGGAGGGATAAATTGTGATATTGGATTACCAGATGAATCCTACTGTATATAAAACAGGGAAATGACAAAGATTTACTGTAGTACACAGGGAGCTATATATTAAATAAGTGGTAGTAAACTATAATGGAAAAGTATAGAAAAAAAGACAATATATAAATGTATACATGTAATCACTTTGCTGTTTACCTGAAATTAACACAGTTTTTCATACCAGCTATACACTTAGCAGCAGCAGCAGCATACTTCAATAAAAAAGTAAATAATTTTTTTTTAAAAAGATCTCAGCTTAGAAGAGGAGTTAGCCAAGAAATGGAGAAATGCTGGCCCTTTCCAAAGGGCTAATAGGCCTTGGAATGGAGGCTGGCTTAGAAGAGAATTCATGCTGGAGAAAAGAGACAGCAGTGCCAATTGTCCTGACTTCACTGTTGAAGTGGGAGATGTGATCACATGCATACCACCTTGGTCATTTCTCCACGATCATTGACTTGTTAAAGAGATTTCAGGAAACCATCAGATCTATGTCAGTCAGGTACCAACAAAGAGGGGTCACCATGATCAAAACATCTAGTGAACCACTGTGCAAAAATCTTACACAGTGAACTGTGAGCCAGAATCGGGTTCATATGTAGCCTCTTTAGAGCTGGAATTCAAGCTTGGACTTTCACAAGGAGAAAATTCACGGTGTAAACTCAAATAAGCAAAGGCAATTTTCTGGCTAAAACTCATAAATTGGCTTTAATTTGATGAGCTGGTTATCCCCATTTCTCTCCTTCCACAGTGATTTCAGTGTTTCTCAAAGATAAGCCCCTAGATCGATCAACTAAAAGTACTTACTGAAGACGTTTACAAGATATTTTGCAACAAGCCAGTTCCAGCCCTAGGGTATTTATAATCTTGTTCAGCCATAAGACATTGCATGGGTTGTAACAAATAATAACAAGCATTAAATTAAATAAAAGACCACATGAACACCGAGAAGATAAGGCCTATAGGAGCAAATTAAGAAAAGAAAATAAACACGCTAAATCAAGTGGTTTTATTGCTACACAGATGCTCTCATAAATGTTCTCAGAGAGGAAGCAGTGGAAAGGAATCATTCAAGTAAAGTTTTAAATGAAATGTGCATCTTATTAATCCCTGATCTTCCTCTTTGCTTCACTGTCTCTTAAAAAAAAAAAAAAAAGACTGGACAGTTTGAAAACCCAGGTTCTTCTGAATATCAGTGACAAGAGAGTGGAGAGTGGCAAAGAGGGCATAGCAAGTAAACCCTCAGCCCCACCATGCGCAACAGTTTGTAGCATTGCCAGGTGATGAATGACACTTTATTTCCAAAGAACTTCCTGAGATACTGAAGGTTAGGCTGTGGGTGAGTTTAGATTTGCTTCCTAGCGTGAACCCTGAAGAGCTGTGCAGTTTGCGGTGGCATGATTAATACCAAGTAAGTAGCAAGCTTTCCCCATGTGCCTGGAGTGGGTACACAGGAATGAACAGGGTTCCAAGGTAGCATGCATTTCAGGTCCAGGTTCTTTGTTTTTAACCACAATGCTCAGCGATGGGCTACAAAATCATGTTCAGTCTCTGTTGTTTGGGAGCTTAAAATCTAAGGAGCCAAATGTTATTCAAAGAATCAGACAATGTGACAACTGGGGTATGTGCTATGATCACTGCCTGCCCACCCCCCCCCCGCCCCGCCCCCACCCCCCAGCCCCAATCAGGAAACCAGACAATGACAGTGAATCCACAGGGCAAGTCAGCAAATCTAGCCGATAAGAAGCTACCGTTGTTGTTGTTCAGTAGCTAAGTCATATTCAATTCTTTGTGACCCCATGGACAGTAGCACACCAGGCTCCTTTGTCCTCCACTATCTCCTGGAATTTGCTCAAATTCATGTCCATTGAGCCGGTGTTGCTATCCAACCATCTCATCCTCTGTCACCCCCTTCTCCTTTTGCCTTCAATCTTTGCCAGCATCAGGGTCTTTTCCAATGAGCTGGCTCTTCACATCAGGTGGCCAAGGTCAGAAAGATCAAAGGCAAGGCTGAGGAGAACAAGATTGAATGCATGTAATTACCCTTTCTTTTCCACATTTTATTCTTCAGCCGAGGACATTAGCTTATAATCTGAGACTTGGATGATTCTGAATGTAGGCTGTTTACTCATACTGATAAGCTGTTCATCTTAAAAATAAGTCCCTTTCTCTCTCATCCTCAACACAACTCATTAACTACACCCCCTCCTCCTTCTCACATAGTGAAACAGAAAAGGTATTTATATTGGTTTTTCTTTCTTTTGGCTGCTCTGCACAGCATGTGGGATCTTAGTTCTCCAACCAGGGATAAAACCTGTGCCCCCTGCATTGGTAAGTGCAGTCTTAACCACTGGACTGCCAGGGAAGTCCCTAAGACATTTTAAAGGTTGATCAAATGTTACCCAGTCAGGTGAGTTTTTCTTCGCAAACCTGCAACCATGAGGCTCTTATCAACTTGCTGTGTTGGAGATGATGACTTCACCATATTTCTGCGAATGGCCTGCATCTTACTCAAGATCTTGGGGAATCTGACCATCTAAGATGTGCTGGCCTTTTTCTGCAGTGCTGCATTGTTTTCCTCCTGTCTTATTTGACCTGTGGTGGCTTTTGGCTCTGGCTATGCAGTGTCATCGGAGAAGGCAGTGGCACCCCACTCCACTACTCTTGCCTGGGAAATCCATGGACGGAGGAACCTGGTGGGCTACAGTCCATGGGGTCGCGAAGAGTCAGACACGACTGAGTGACTTCACTTTCACTTTTCACTTTCATGCACTGGAGAAGGAAGTGGCAACCCACTCCAGTGTTCTTGCCTGGAGAATCCCAGGGACGGGAACCTGGTGGGCTGCTGTCTATGGGGTCGCAGAGAGTCGGACACAACTGACGTGACTTAGCAGCAGCAGCGGCATGCAGTGTCATACCTCTCCCTGTTCTGTGATGGAGGACGGGCATGGGGACTCCAGGGAAGCCCAGCGAGGGAGCCTTCAGGTGGAGGGGTGGCCAGTCCAGAAATTCAGAAGAGACCCCTTCTTTCCTGAGTTCACCCTCTCCTCTCCAAAGGAGTCATTTATTGAGAGCCTGCTATATGCTAGCCAGCATGAAGGTTGAATCTGAGTATGATAGAGGTCCCCATTCCGGAGCTTATGCTCCTTGGAGGCCCTTCAAGTAAATAAATGTCCTCAACATGCAAGGAACCTCCCATGTATTGACCTTAACAGACGCGGATATAGTAAGTGTTGTAGGAACCACCAAAAAAAGCAATGTATGTTTTTCTAAGAGAGTATGAGGGAAAGGCAAATCTAGGCGTCACAAGAAAGTCCCATGCTCTTGTCCGTGTCACTATAGGAACACACCTGTAGGTTCACACACGTTTGTGTACGAGCCAAACGCAGTGATCCAAAGCCACGGTCAGCTCCTGGGCCTCCTTTCCCCAACTTGAAACTAACTTTGAGTCATTCTCCCCAGCTGACAGCATGAACCAGGAGGTATTTGGGGGTGTCTGTCTTCAGTAGAAGGGTTGTGAGTGTGAGAGAGAGAGAGAGAGAGGGAGAGGGGGGATTCACAGTGGATGCTGGATTGGAGTTTGAGGGAAACATGAGTGGGCAACAGAGTAAGGTTAGGAGCCCAGGCTCTTGTTTGAATCTCAGCCCCTCCATTTTCTAGCTTTGTGATCCTGGGAAAATAAAGTCTCTGGCCTCAGCTTTCTCATCTGAACAGTGGGGATAATGAGCAGACCTGTGTCACTGAGTCATGTGAGCTTTCCAGGAGTCAGCACATGTGAAGCACATAATAGGCGTTAGTGGCTGTGATGGTTTCTGTTCTTTGGGTCTGTGGTCTCCAGCTTGTCTTTATGAACAAGTGCAGTCTTGTTCAGCAGAGACTCTTGTGCCAGATGGCTTCAGGACTGTGTGGCTTACAGAATCAACGCCCAGGGCCAAGGCGATCTCAGTACAAGACTCTGCCTCATGGTATGATTTAAAGCCATAACACCCACCTGCTCCCAGAATTACTCTCCTAAAAGCCTATAGCATTCTTTATTATTATTTCTTAAATTGGAGGACAATTGCTTTACAATGTTGTGTTAGTCTCTGCTGTACAATGAAGTGAATCAGCTGCATGTTTACGTATATCCCCTCCCTCTTGGATCTCCCTTCCACCCCTCTCTTCCCACCGCTCTAGGCCATCACAGAGCACCGAGCTGAGCTCCCTGTGCTATATAGCAGCTTCCCACTAGCATCTGTTTTACACATGGTTGTGTATATATGTCAGCCCTATTCTCTTAGTTCATCCCCACCCCCCTTCCTTCTCCTCTGTGTCCACCTGTCTATTCTCTACGTCTGCGTCTCTATTCCTGCCCTGCAAATAGATTTAATTCCTACCACAGTCTAAATCTGTGAAAATTCCGATGTGCTGTCACCCGGAGAGAGAGAATAGTTACCCTCTCGTGTGTGGCACAGACACCTTGATGCACCCTTAAGTCCTAGGAACAGGACAGTCCCTTTTGGGCTGGGGAAGAGAGGAGACAGACTGGGCCATGAGCCGAGGGCTTGTGGAAGCTAAGCAGGAACCGTGAGAAGTCAGGAGCAGGAGGGTGGCTGGTATGGCTGGTGCAGGGGCAAAGGCATGTGGGGCTTGGGGGCTGGTATTTGGGGCATGTTGCTGGCGCACAATAAGTGCTCAGTAAATACTTCCCATTGAAAGATGGGGCCTAGAAAGAGGCAGCTTGGGCACTGGCAGGTGTGGGCTGTCTTGTTGCCCAGGGACAACAGGGAGCCAGTAAGGGAGGTCCCTGGAGGTGTTGCCAGCCCATTCTGAGGTCCAGGGATGCCTCTGTCCCTACTGCCCCTTCTCACCATGGCAGGATCCTAATTCAGATGCTTCTAGGAAACAAGGCTTCCCTGGGGGTCGTCTTCAGTGACAAGGCAAGGCAGTCACATGGAACCTCTGTGCACGTCCACTCTGGCAAGAGGAAGGCTGGCGGCCTCAGGCTTCTAAATTTGATCCTTTCTGCTAGGCTGTTTTAATCTGCATAACTGAGTGGTCATGAGGAGTAAATGAATAATAAAAATCAAGCCCTGGCTTAGGGCGCAGTTTCTATAGACGCACCAAGGAGGGAGGCTGACTGCTGCTATTACTGCCCTCAAAAGTGATGCAAGGGACTACCTGGGTGGTCCAGTGGCTATGACTCTGTGCTTGCAGTGCAGGGGGCGTGGGTTCCATCCCTGGTTGGGGAGCTAGGGTTCCCACAGGCTCTATGGCACAGCTTAGAAAGAAAGAAAAAAACATTTTTCTTTTTTCTTTTTTTTTAAAGATGCAAGATGCTGCCCTCTAGTGTGCATCAGCAGAACTTTAAGTTTTTAATTAGAATTGAAATTAATTAATGAATTTAGTATTATTTCCTCTGTTGGTCTTAGGATATTTTTCAGGATATCCGTTTTCTGTTCTTGATCTGAGGTGTCTAATGGAAGTCAAGCATGTCTGATTGATGCGCTAGCCTCCTGCACAGAGAGCAGAGCCTCTCTCTTCTGGTCCCACAACCCCTCTTCCTGTGGGGTGGTGGGTGAGTCCCTGGGCCTCCGGATGTGCAGTGTTTCTCATCTGTAAACTGGACTACCCAGCCCTTTTCAGCCTACAGCCAAGCCTGAGGAGCACAGTTTCACCCGTTCATTCATTCATCCGACCAATCCGTGGTGGAGCCCGCTGAGTACCAGCCCTGGATCCTTCGTGAGGAAGGAGGGTGGGGGTGGGGACTGCCATCGGGGAACCGGTGACCCAGGAGGAAATAGACCAACACACGAAATGAACAAGCCATGGAACCATTTCTCAAGGGACTCCTTCCTCCATTCTTGGCATCCAGCCTTTTTCCTTTCCTAATACTAAAATTTTTTTCTGAAACACAAATCTGGACATCACTGGCTTGCTCAGAAACCAGCTCCCTTTTCAATATAAAAATGTCCAGTTTCTCTGTCCTGGACATTTCTCTATTCCGGCTGCTCCACTAGGCTGCTTCTGGTGTTTGGAACTCATAGCAGGTGACCTTGGCTTGGCAACAGGTGTACTGCTAAGTGCTTTATCTGTTCATCTTTGCCACAACCCAAGAGCTCCTATCACTACTCTCTGCGTATCAATGGGGAAACCAAGGCAGAGAGGAGCCAAGGAACTGGCCTGAGGCTGCACAGCTTGTAAACAGCAGGTCTCTGGAACTCAGACCCAGGTCCCCCTTATGGCAGAGCCCGTGTCCTTGACTTCTGTGCCACACTGCCACCTAGCTTCCGGCTTCTGCACCTCTGCTCACATAGGGTGTGTGGGCTGTCCGGTGAAATCTCATCAGTTACTCAGAGGTCCTGAGCACCAGGCTGCCCCTCACATCCATGGCCCTGCTCTGCCACCCCCAGCCCTGGAAGGGCCCCTGCCTGGGTCAAACCTTGTCACATGTGGCAGAGTTCGTACTCATTTGCCTCCCTGGACTCGTGACCAGTATCTCATCCACACCTGCAGCGGCCTGAACTAAACACAGGTTTGCTGAATGGAAGGAAATGAACAGCGCGGGAGAGTGCCCTGCACGCTGGAAAGCCTCAGAGAATCAGAAGTCAGCAGATGCTTTTAAAATGTCTTTGTAAATGTAAACGGGTGTAGAAGATGAAATGTTCGCTTGTGCCCGAGCATTTCTTGGTCTTGATTTTAGTATTACAATTCAGAGTGGCTTCTGTGATTTTAACCAGGGTTCACTATCTGGGGAAGTGTTCGTGTTACTTACTGAGAAAGAGACTTGAAACTATCCTGACATAGACTTTGCACAAAGGCAACCTTGAGGGACTTCCCTGGTGGTCCACTGGCTGGGACTCCGTGTTGCCAATGCAGGGGACCCAGATTCAATCCCTGGTCAGGGAACTAGGTCCCACATGCTGCAACTAAGACCCGGTGCAGCAAAATAGTTTTTTCTTTTTTTTTTAAAGCAACCTTGACCCTCCTGACAGAGCTCCAAGTAGCTTCAGTGCAGTGACTCTGACTGGGAGAAAAGTTTTTTCTTCATCCTTACCTCACCAGGAAATGGGTAGGACCCTGGTCTCAGATTCATGCACTTGATTCTGTCTGGGGCTCTGCCCCTCACTGACTGTTCCTGATTAAACTTCTCAGTGGAACAAGGGAGTTCCGCAAATGATTTCTGGGATTCCTTCAAATCCTAGGGTTCTTAGATTCAGATCTTGGCTCTGCAGCCTCATTGCTTAGAGTCATTTAATGATTTTAGAAAGCAGTTTCCTTGGCTATAAATTGGAGCTGGCCTAAATTATCAGAAGTCTGTGGGCACTGTGGAGAAATATGAATGTAAATTGCCCTTGCAATTAAAAATCTAACAAGTGGGGACTTCCTGGTGGTCCAGTGGCTAAGACTTCGCACTGCCAATGCCAGGGGGGCCCGAGTTTGATTCCTGGTCAGGGAACTGGCTCCCACATCCTGCAACTAAAGGTTCACACTCCACAACAAAAGATCCCCACATGCCACAACTGAGACTGGTGCAGCCAAATAAATAGATAATTATTTTTTTAAAAATCTAATAAATGGAAAGAACTAAAGAGCGCAGTGTGTTGTCAGAGGTAAGTTTCAAAGGATGGCTCCCTATGGTAGCAGCCAATTTTCTCTTTTTAGAAGATGAATTAGATAGGTGAAACCTGGAGTCTTTTTTTTGAGGGGGAGCTGTGTGACAAAATGAGATTTATATAGTCTGTGACAATAGAAACTACATCCCTTGTTCTCTAAGTAGATTTTCTTCCTCTTTCTCTGGTCTTCACTTTCTCTCATTTCATCTTATCTATCCGATCTTCCTGAATAATAGTTCTAGACTCAAAAATGAGTAACCTTAATGCCTTTTGTGACTGCAAATGAAAATTGCTTTATATGAAATAATTTGGAATCAGGAAGAGATTATAACATTAAAAAAACAAAATTTTCTTAAATAATGTTATGTGCTTGGCTATTGTAAACAGTGCTGCTATAAACATTGGGGGGCATGTATCTTTTTGAATTAACATGGGTCATGGTTACATGAGTGTTTGCTTTATAATTATTTACAACACAGACATTCTTTATATACTCTTCTTAGTGTGAAATATTCCACAGTCCAGTTTTTTCAATGACAACATTTCAGTTAAACTTAATGATTGGGTCTGTAAGAAAAACCTTGGTCCCATAGGAAGTGGACACCAGCATATCTGGGAAGAAGAAAGAAACCAGGAGCTTTCACAACATGATGGTCTTGAAGAAAAGATCTCTAATTTCATCTCTGAGCCGGCCCCTCTCCCACTGCCCTGCAGTAGTATCTTGCCTATCAACCAGCTCTCCCTGTGGGTTCTAGCAACTGCCAATATGCAGTGGAGTGAATACAATTTGTTCCGAGGAACAAAGGTGAGATAATTAGGGTGCATTCACATTGCAGCAAAAGGAATTGGGTTAGATTTGCTTCACCTGCTACTTGTTTAAATCAATAGCACTGGCAACCATTGTAATAAATCTGTAGGATGTATATTGGCCTTACCGCATTTGTCCGTGCAAACCCCAGACCCTCTCATCTCCATCTCCTTTTACTGGCCCCCTTATTGGGAGGCTGAGCAAGTACAAGCGTCTGTTGATAGGAAATCTTATTTGGAATTCACTTAAAAGCCCAGATCCCTATAAAAATGGAATAAACGAAGGTTATAAGGGGAGGAGAGCCCATGCATAATAAATTACCCTTCACTTTCACTTTGTAATTTCTTTTGGCCCTAATCTCTATTTTCATGTCTGCATTAAACATGTCAGAGATTTGTCTGCCTGTGAGGGCTGTGGGGGCACTAGAGTGTGAGGCCTTTGAAAACCAGACTCTCCCCTGTTCTTAGAGGAAGAAGTACTTTGGGACGCTCCTACTTTGGGGAGGTAAAGTCCATGCAGCAGTGTCTTAATTCCGTCAGTTTCTTCTATAAGGGGTTTTACTGTTATTTTAATAGGATGGATGTGTTTCTTTGAAAAGAGCACCATGTAAGGAAATGAATAAATAACTAGTAAGTAATATTTAAATTCATTCTAATAACAGACTTTCTTAGTTATTTCCCTCCAGACATTGGCCATGCCCCATGTTAATCTGTAGCCCCAGTGCCTGGCGTGATAGGAGCCACTGGTAGGGACTGGACCCACTGGTGGGAACTCACTGAATCACATTGAATGAATGAATGAATGAGATGAACGCTGAGTCTGGCATCCAGGCTTTCATTAGTGCTCTTTCCCGACCATACTTTCAGGATCCCTGTATCTAGAGACTTTTCCCCCAGCTTGTTATTCTGTTAATTTTGAGTGGAAAAACAGTAACAGTTTTCCATTGCACCCAGGACTAAGGTCATCAATAACCTGAGGCTGTTTGTGGTATTAGGATCTTAAAGATCAAGATTCTGTTTGTATCTGAAACAAAAAATTGAGTTGTGCTAATTCATGTAGAATAGCACATTACATCTTTTCCCATGAAATGATATTATTAAATGAGTTTAGATGGCCTCTGAAGGGAATTAAAAGAGATATCCTCTACTTCAGGCTCCAGAGCATTGGATCTCTTCCTTCAGTTCAGTTCAGTTCATTCGCTCAGTTTTGGTCCGATTCTTTGCGACCCCATGGAATGCAGCATGCCAGGCCTCCCTGTTGGATCCCTTGGTGGTTGTCAAAACCAATTTCTGGGCCCTGAGGATAAAAGAAAACAAGCACCTGTCGACAGGGGTCACTCATCATGCTTCCCAAACATAAATTTCTGTGAAATAGAGCCATAAGAGTGGGAATTTAAAGCAATGTGTAGTTAGTGAGAAATATTTTTCTTTTTGCTAGGCTGTGTGTGAAATTGAATGGTTATGAAAGCAGTATGCCTTCACTGCAGGCACAAAGATTTGAAGGTCAAGCACAGATGCCCTCCATAGAAGCATAGGGCCAGGGCCTGCTGAGGGTTGTAGTGCCCGAGAACCTCCTTGGCCTCTGAAACATCAAAGTGCCCAGGAATCAATACCTGTGCTCTGCCAGTATGTCTACTGAACCAGAGCTAATAGCATCAGTGAGTAACTTCCTAGGAAATGTCTCTTTCCTTCCTTCTTTCCTCTCTCCTCCCTTCCTCCCTCTTTCTTTCTTCTGTTCTTGTTATAACAAGAGCACTGTGGCTGAATTTTTTACAAGCATTTGACAAAAACCCCACCACAGCCTAGAACATCAACATTCATCTTCTGGATGACATGTACCAGTCAACCATTTCCCTGTTGACCAAAAAAGAGGCTTCCAGCTCCCTGGAGGGGCAGGAACGCACGGAAACAACAAGACCATGAAAGTGTGTTTCAAGCTGGACTGAAGGACCATGAGGTGTGAAGGCAGGGGGAGTTCAGGGGTTGTCCAGGTAAGCAGATCTAGAGTCAAATCCTGTTTCATTTATGCATTTACTCAGAAAATATTTGAATATTTGAATATCTGTCCTACTGGCCAGATTCTGTTCAAGCCATCCATTGTATATCAGTAGACAGAGAAATTCCCTATTTTCATTGAACTTGCAAGCTCATAGAGGGAGCATGCAAAAGACAATGCAATCGAAAGAGAAATTAAGGAAACAATACCATTCACCATTGCAACAAAAAGAATAAAATACTTAGGAGTGTATCTACCTAAAGAAACAAAAGACTTATACATAGAAAACTATAAAACACTGATGAAAGAAATCAAAGAGGACACAAACAGATGGAGAAACATACCATGCTCATGGATTGGAAGAATCAATATTGTCAAAATGGCTATTCTACCCAAAGCAGTCTATAGATTCAATGCAATCCCTATCAAGCTACCAACAGTATTTTTCACAGAACTAGAACAAATAATTTCACAATTTGTATGGAAATACAAAAAACCTCGAATAGCCAAAGTAATCTTGAGAAAGAAGAATGGAACTGGAGGAATCAACCTGCCTGACTTCAGACTATACTACAAAGCCACAGTCATCAAGACAGTACGGTACTGGCACAAAGACAGAAATATAGATCAATGGAACAGAATAGAAAGCCCAGAGATAAATCCACGAACCTATGGACACATTATCTTTGACAAAGGAGGCAAGGATATACAATGGAGAAAAGACAACCTCTTTAACAAGTGGTGCTGGGAAAGCTGGTCAACCACTTGTAAAAGAATGAAACTAGAACACTTTCTAACACCATACACAAAAATAAACTCAAAATGGATTAAAGATCTAAATGTAAGACCAGAAACTATAAAACTCCTAGAGGAGAACATAGGCAAAACACTCTCCGACATAAATCACAGCAAGATCCTCTATGACCCACCTCCCAGAATATTGGAAATAAAAGCAAAACTAAACAAATGGGACCTAATGAAACTTAAAAGCTTTTGCACAACAAAGGAAACTATAAGTAAGGTGAAAAGACAGCCCTCAGATTGGGAGAAAATAATAGCAAATGAAGAAACAGACAAAGGATTAATCTCAAAAATATACAAGCAACTCTTGAAGCTCAATTCCAGAAAAATAAATGACCCAATTAAAAAATGGGCCAAAGAACTAAACAGACATTTCTCCAAAGAAGACATACAGATGGCTAACAAACACATGAAAAGATGCTCAACATCACTCATTATCAGAGAAATGCAAATCAAAACCACAATGAGGTACCATTACACGCCAGTCAGAATGGCTGCTATCCAAAAGTCTACAAGCAATAAATGCTGGAGAGGGTGTGGAGAAAAGGGAACCCTCTTACACTGTTGGTGGGAATGCAAACTAGTACAGCCACTATGGAGAACAGTGTGGAGATTCCTTAAAAAACTGGGAATAGAACTGCCATATGACCCAGCAATCCCACTTCTGGGCATACACACCGAGGAAACCAGATCTGAAAGAGACACGTGCACCCCAGTGTTCATTGTAGCACTGTTTATAATAGCCAGGACATGGAAGCAACCTAGATGCCCATCAGCAGATGAATGGATAAGGAAGCTGTGGTACATATACACCATGGAATATTACTCAGCCATTAAAAAGAATTCATTTGAACCAGTTCTAATGAGATGGATGAAACTGGAGCCGATTATACAGAGTGAAGTAAGCCAGAAAGATAAAGAACATTACAGCATACTAACACATATATATGGAATTTAGAAAGATGGTAATGACAACCCTTTATGCAAAACAGAAAAAGAGACACAGAAGTACAGAACAGACTTTTGAACTCTGTGGGAGAAGGTGAGGGTGGGATGTTGCGAAAGAACAGCATGTATATTATCTATGGTGAAACAGGTCACCAGCCCAGGTGGGATGCATGAGACAAGTGCTCAGGCCTGGTGCACTGGGAAGACCCAGAGGAATCGGGTGGAGAGGGAGGTGGGAGGGGGGATCGGGATGGGGAATACGTGTAAATCTATTGCTGATTCATGTCAATGTATGACAAAACCCACTGAAAAAATAAATAAATTAATTAATTTAAAAAAATTAAAAAAAAAAAAGAAAGAAACATCCACAATGTTTAAAGCCATGAGTCTGTAGTAAAAACAGTAATAAAATAATAAAATTCACTAATCATCATTGAAAAAAAAAAAGATTTATTGGAATACAAAAAAAAAAAAAAAAAGACAATGCAATCAGATTACCATATTTTGTTCATCTGGGGGCAGTACAGAGTTTCACTGTTAGCCGCTCTGAATTTGGGAGGCTTTTTGTAATCACAGGGCATCTTACAATTGCTGTTGGCCAGGCAGCTGTCTTTAAGCGTGTCATCGACTGCGAACTGTGCTGAGCAGAGCTGTGAAACAGGAGCGGGGCAGTTGCACAGCCGTTACCGCGAGAGTATTGGCACGAGACCCAGAAAGCGACCGTTAGAGATCCCGCTGTGGTAACGGTCAGCCTGGCAGCGGGAGTCCTCGCGGCAGAAAGTGTGGTGAGAGGCGGATCACAGCCTTCTCCCCGGGGCCCTCCAGGTGCTCTGGCCTCAGGCCAGCAGGTGAACTGGGGGGCCGTGGGACAGGCCAGGGGCTGTGTCTCACACGGCTGCCCGTTGGTCGGGTCCAAGCCTGGAAGTGACCGTGAACCTCTTCACGGTCCTCGCCTGTGAGACTTGATGGCAACCTTGGTCGTCTCCACGGGTCTCCGTCCACAGAAGCCCCAGCAACTGAAGGATACGCACACTGCCATTCAGGTAATGCCTTCAACCAGCTTCAGTCTCTCCATTTAAGTTTCAGAAATCGATCCGGCTTAGATAAGTTGTCTAACCCTGGGAGGTCAGGGTTAAATTGCTAGGACATTGCACGTCGTTACTTCGGGTCCACCTCTGTGGTCCGGGTTGTTCTAAGAAGGGCAATCCTTGTGAACTGGGAGTTATCCCAATTGGTATTAGCTACAACACGTATTCCTATTGATCCTGTACAAAGGATTCTCTCCAGGTTAAATGAAAAGTCTGGAGGCTGGCGGGGTCCTGGGTGCCTGGCTCCCTCATTGATGATGGCTGGGTGGGGACTTGGACCTTAGGGGGCTGCCAGCTGAGATCTACCTCTTCAGCAGGGCCCGGGTCCTGGCAGGAGGACCCAGACTGGGGGCTCGACCAATGCTCCTGGGACTCTGTCCTCTTAGCCAGGATCTGTTCCCCAGAGAGTGAAAGTCGAGCCTTGGGACCTTGCCTTTTCTAATCCGAACAGAGAATAACGTTTGGTGAAGGTTTACAGGAACATCGTGACCTGACCATGACTTCGCCTCAAGAACAGAGGACCTGGGACTTCCCTGGTGGTCCAGTGGTTAAGACTTCACCTTCCAATGCAGGGGATGCAGGTTCAATCCCAATCCCTGGTAGGGGAACCAAGATCCTATAAGCCTCATGGACACAAAACCAAAAGATAAAACAGAAGTGATATTGCAACAAGTTCATTAAGGACTTTAGAAATGATCCACATCAAGAAAATCTTAAAAAAAAAAAATAGAACAAAGGATCTGACACCAAGAAGTCTGCAACAACTAACCATGCCCCTTTCCTGGAAAAGGGCTTTGCTGAAAGCTCTCGGGGAGTTTGGGGGTTTTAAGGCATGAGCCACCTGTCTCCTTGCGGGGTCCTTGCAATAAACCTTTCTCTGCTGCAAATTGCAACGTTTTGCTATCATTTGTCCTCACTGTGCATCAGGCACATGGACTTGCGTTTGATAACAGCTGATCATAATGCTGTTGCTGCTCCAATCCAGTCATGCACATTGTTGGTACTCTATGCATAGAATTTAATTTGCCACTTAAAGATGTCTCCAAAAAGAGTCCTTGATGTGAATGAAATAACAAGCTATGTACACTGAAAGACTTGGGAACCAAAGAAGCAAATACTCATTCTTGGAAGAATGACCACAATTCCATATTTTCTTTTTAAATTAAAAAAAATTAAATTAATGTTTTCTCACTGTTTAAAACATTATATTCTTTTTGATCAAAATCATGTGGGTATTTTATTTTGAGGACATTAGATTTTAGGTTTTGAATTATATTATTGGATTTATAATTGCTTTATGATGTTGTTAGTTTCTGCTGTACAACCCTAACCATATTTTCATATAAACAACTAACAATGTTCTGACACCTTAAGAAAGGAAGATGCCTCCAAGTAGATGTAGCCATATTTTATTAGTGAGCTGTATTTGCAAATGGATTCCTGATCACATGCCAAGGATATCAAGGCTGTAGATAACTCTTAAAACTTCTGAATTACACAAATTACCAAAGAAACTTGAGCAGTGTGACCTGACATTAAAGCAGTGACTCAGCTGGCTAGTCTTCCCTTTTAGTGACACATGACCTAATGGTGTGTCTGAAAATTCTTGCTGCCTTTGTTGAAATGTGGTATTTTGAGTGTAAGAAGTGTTGTAGAGGAGAATAACATAGGAAAGTGCCATTGCAAATAGTGTGGATTTGAAAGTGCTCACTGGGCAAGTAACATTTGAGCCAAGATCTGGAGGAATTCAAGGAAGAGCCATGCTTCCTTCCAGGGGAAGAGTGTTTGGGGAAGAATGACTAAAAAAATAATGATTTAAGGGCATACTCCAGCAAAACACAAAATAATTTAAAGCTGTCACTGGGATGTATGTTTCAGGAAGACAGAGACTATGAGCTTGTGGCTGTTAGATCTCCCTGGAGGTCAGTATTTGTGGATTACATGAATAAACTAAAAAAATGAAAAGGAATGCTATAGTGAGGGATAAAACCATTAACATTTAAAGTTACATTTATTTTAAAAATTATTTATTTATTTAGCCATGCTGGCTCTTCATTGCTGTGCTCAGGCTTTCTCTAGTTTCAGAGAGTGGGGGCTACTCTCTAGTCGTGATGTGCAGGCTTCTCATTGTTGTGGCTCCTTTTGTTGCAGAGCACGGGCTCTAGAGCATTTGGGCTTCAGTAATTGGGGCACATGGGCTCAGGAGTCACGGCTTCCGGGCTCTAGAACACAGGCTTGATAGTTGTGGTGCACAGGCTTAGTTACTCTGAGGTATGTGGGAGCTTCCTGGACTAAAAATTGAACCCTCTTCTCCTGTATTGGCTGGTGGATTCTTTACCACTGAGCCACCAGGGAAGCCCTAAAGTTACATTTAGATTGTTGCTGTTAATGTTGTCATAAGGTTTAATACTGCTATGGTCTGAATGTTTGTGTTCCCCCCAAACTCATATGTTGGAACCCTAATCCCCAAGGTGATGGTATTAGGAGGTTAGGCCTTTGGAAGATGATCAGGTCGTGAGGGTGAAGCCCTCCTAATAGGGATTAGTGCCCTTAGCACAATGGTAGTGCATCTTACTCCAGATCAGAAGGTTGTATGTTCAAGTCACATCAGGGTAAAGCTGACCCTTTTTGGGATACGCAGGTAGCTCTGTGGTCAAGAATCTGCCTGCCAATGCACGGGACACAGGTTTTATCCCTGGGTCAAGAAGATCCTCTGGAAGAGGAAATGGCCTGAAAAATCCCATGGACAGAGGAGCCTGGTGGACTGCAGTCCATGGGGTTGCAAAGAGTCCAACATGCATGCATGCATATCCTTATAAGAGACCCTACAGCTGGATATCCGCAAGAAGTCTGTGACCCAGAAGAGGCCCTTCATCTGGTCATGCTGGCTTCTGATCTTGGACTTTCAGCTTCCAGAACTTTGAGAAATAAATTTTTGTTGTGTTTTAAGCCACCCAGTCTGTGGCATTTTGTTATATAAGCCCCAGTGGACCAAGACAAATTTTTTAAAGAATTAAAAAACTAAACAATATATGTCCCTAGAGAATTGCAAATTAAAGCAATTATCAAATATACCATTAGAATGGCAAAGATGTCAAACAGTGACAACCTCACATGCTGATGGTAATGTGGAACAGAAGAAACTCTCATCCATTGCTGGAGGAATGCAGATTGGTACAGCCACTTTGGGAGTTTCTTACAAGACTAACCATAATCTTACCATGCAGTCTAGCAATTGCACTCCTTGGTATTTATCCAAATACATTTATAAGTTATGTCCACATATCCTCAGAAATCCTACTCATGGATGTTTATGGCAGCCTTATTTATAATTTCCAAAACTTGGAAGTAACCAAGATGTCCTTCAGTGGATGAATGGTTAAATAAATTATGGTATATCCAGATAATGGAATATTATTCAGCACTGAAAAAAAGAATGACATGGAGGAAACTTAGTTGCATATTACTTAGTGAAGGAAGCAATATGAAAAAGCTACAAAAAAAAAAAAGAAAAAGCTACACACTGTATGATTTTAACTATGTGACATCCTGGAAAAGGCAAAACTATGGAGACTGTAAAGGATCAATGACTGCAGGAGTTGGGGACAAGAGGGTTGAACAGCAGAGTGCCAAGGATTTTGAAGGCAGTGAAACTACCCTGTCTGACATTATAATGGTGGATACATGTCATTATACATTTGTCAAAACCCACCGAATGTAAAACACCAACACCAAGAGTGAACGTTAATGTAATCTATGATTTTGGGTGATAATGATGAATCAGATTTACTGATTGTAACAAATGCACCACTCTGGTGTGGAGTTTGATAGTGGGAGAACCTGTGTGTGCATGGGGGTGGGGGCAAATGATAATATATGGGAACTCTCTACTTTCTGCACAAAGGTACAGAAAGTGAGCCTAAAAGTGCTCTAAAAATAGTCTATTAGACGTTAAAAAAAAAGCCCTCATGGTAATAATTACAATCTTGGAGCTAAAATTCAACATTATTTCAACAAAGCTTAAGGCAAGGGGTCATTAAGAAGAGAGGATACAATAAGTTGTCACCGTATCATCTTGTTTGATTTGGAGAAGAGGGAGATTAAAATATTAATTATTGATGTTGCCAGAAAATGTAGTTTAATTGAGTTAGCTAAAGATGGAAGTAAAACTAGTAGACTAGAAATAGAACGTAGAGCTACAGGAAGAGTGTGCTAAGTCACTTCAGTCATGTCTGACTCTGTGCAACCCTATGGGCTGTAGCCTTCCAGGTTTCTCTGTCTACAGGGATTCTCCAGACAAGAATACCGGAGTGGGTTGCCATGCCCTCCTCCAGGGATCTTAGCGACCCAGGGATCGAACCCCAGCTCCTGCACCTCCTGCACTGCAGGTGGATTCTTTGCCTCTGAGCCATGAGGGAAGTCCTCAAGAAGAGTGTAGAAAAGGAAAAAGAGAGTTTAATGGATCCAGTATATATTGGGAAAGGAAAAAAAAAACCCATTGAGATAATATAATAAATAGAAAACATAAATGGAGTGGGTAAGAATAACATCTTCACCTACCAACAAGACAAAACTCCCCCAACTCCTGCCCCTGGTTAAGGGACAATCTGGTGCTAGATGTGGGCAGGGAGGGAAGGTGACTACAGGGGACTTCTCTCAGGGCTCCCTGCAGCGAAGTGGGTGCTGGCAGGGGATGCTCTGGTGAGGAGCCTCCTTCCCCCAGGGGAGCCTGGGGGCAGCAGAGAAAGGAGTTTGCAAAACCTGATTCATCCCATGCCAGCCATCAATCTGCTGGTGAGATTTTTCTGAGTATTGCTATAGTGGGAATCAAGCAGGAATTAACTCAGAAGCAAAGTCATCCCTCTCTTCCAGGTGCTGTGGTGCACAAACATTATTCTGGTTCACGTTCTCTTGCTCACTGGTGCCTCATTGACAAGAGGAGATGGTCAGGCACATCCTCCTGTGATTTGGTGAATAATCCCCTCTGTGTGGGTCTGAGGGTGTGGACCAGCCAGCCTCTGTGTGGTTACAGTAGTTTTTTTGTTTATCCCTTGTTATGTGTCCCATTGACTCATTCTTGTCTACTGAGCTCAGGAGTTTTACCAGACTCTATGGGGGAAGTGCTTCCATATCTGCCTTTGCAGTTGCTTAATCACAGGCCAGTCAGCCCTGATCCATTGAGCTGTCCAGTCCTGCCCTATCTGCATTACACTGTCCACAAAGTTCCCAGCGTTTCACTTTGCTATTTCCCAGAGCTCTTTTCTTGACTAATTTTTGTGTGCTTTGGTTATATCCATGGAGGTTTGAGAAGGAGGGAATACAAATGACAATCTGAAGATGCAAGTTGCAGTTCTAAAATGACAACTCTGCTTATTCTGAGGGTGAAACACTCATTTGGGTGTGCCAAGTCTGTGATAATATGTGTGTTAAGAAACAAAGCCCATCCTTATGCGCACACCCAGCATGCTTCCCCAAGGCCTTTGCATGGCTCACGCCACCTCTATGCTGGCCCTTCCCTTGGACACTCACATAGTTTATTCCCCTTTACTCAGTTCTCTGCTCCGATGTCCCCTCCTCAAGTTATTTTCCCCATCTCTTTGTTCCTTGCTTTGTTTTTATTTCTTAACATGTATCACTCCTTGATGGGCTTCCCTGGTGGCTCAGTGGTAAAGAATCCACCTGCCAATGCAGGAGACGCAGGTTTGATCCCTGTTCTGGGAAGATACCCTGGCGAAGGAAATGGCAATCCACTCCACTATTCTTGCCTGGAAAACCCTATGGACAAAGGAGCCTGGTGGGCTAGAGTCTATGGGATCAAAAAAGAGTCGGACATAACTTAGCAACTGAATAACAGCAACAACAGTCACTCCTTGACATGGTATTACGTATTTATCTGTTTGCTTTCTGCCTTCCCTTTCAATAGGAATAAACTCCAGAAGAGGGCAGGAACTTTGCCAACTTCTGTATCCCCAGCACCTAGAACAGTGGCACACAGGAGCATTGTCCGTATTTGTGAACATGAGGATGTGTGGCCGTGGAGAAACTGAGGTAGCTGAACTGCAGTCCTCACTTTTTTTCCGTCATGTCAGATTCACACTACAACTAACCTTATCGTTTCAGAGGTGTTTTACTCCTAGATAAAATATATATAAATGTATATAAAATATACGTATATATATATATCTTGCATTTCATTGCATGGTAATATGTTGACTTTCTGGTTAACAAATCCACCTCTGTGATATTGAAGTATAAAGCCTTGAGCTATAACCATATCAGAGATCTAAATCTGCTACCTGTCACCTTGGTGTCTGGGGTGTCCCTCTGAGTATAACCTTTAATTTGTGAGCATGTAACTTGGATTTGCCAGCTGGACAATCCTTCAGAAATAATAAGGCAGTTCCACAGTTCCCAGTGGCTGTGTCTGGTTGGTTCTGTCCTCAACTGACATCATTTTAATAATACCAGCAATCCCTCCCTGCCTTTCTATTATTTTGCAGTGTGATTAATGGTAAGCCTCTGGATGGAAGGAGCTTTACAACAGTAAATGATCATTTAAGTCATGCTTTGATTACCTCCAGCTGCTTGTTCATGTAGACACTAACTGTTCAAGGTGGAAAGTCATTGCTAGATGTAGGATTTAAGTACCCAGAGGGGTTAGAGTGGAAAGAAGGTTCTGAGGAGGACTGAATTTCTGAACATTGTGGGCTGATTTTCTGAAGCAGTGTTTGGGCAAAGGCAAGGGTTAGTCATCTCATTAGTAAAGTTGCAGGGCTTCCCAAGTAGCACTAGTGGTAAAGAATCCAACTGTCAATGCAGGAGACATAAGAGACTTGGGTTCAATCCCTCGATCTGGAAGATCCCCTGAAAAGGAAGTGGCAACCCGCTCCAATATTCTTGCCTGGAAAAGCCCATGGACAAAGGAGCCTGGTGCAGAGTCAGACATGAGCAACTGAGCATGAACATGAAGTGCTATTCGTACTAAAAGTCCTCCAGGAGAGACACGTGAGCCAGGAAAAATAACAGTTCCAAGGAAGGAAGGAGGGAACAAAGGAGGCAGAGACCAGGGGAAGAAAGGAAACAATTTTTGTTGGGAAGTAATAGAAGAATTTTGCTCACTGATGTCAGTTTAAGGTCTTCTATCCAGAACACTTACTAATAGGACCATAATTGGTTCTCTTTCCCCCTGATTTCTGGAAATAATAATACAGAAGTCAACAGAAGCGCTTTGATGTTGCCAAAATTGCCTTGTGCACCATAAGTTCTGGAAGCAGCATTTCAGGGCACAGGTAAATTGAAGCTGGTATCAGTGGACAGATGTAATAAACATACTGATGGCTACTCCCAGAATTCCTCCTTTTGTAAATTAGTAATTCAGAGCCTTGAGTTACTGTCAGGAAGCCAGAGGTTGTCCTGGCTCCCAGAATGATTTTCAGGGTTGCTGATTGACCTTATGATGCCATCTTGGATATGGATTCAGACTAGTTCAAAGGGTACATTTTGGTGAAAGCCGTTATAGGAAAATCCCATCTCTGTTTGGAACGCTCTATAATTTCCTCTTGGTTTAGCATCCTTCTGTGGCACCAAACCCTGATGGGATGTTAAGTGATGGGATATATCAGGGAGTATGGGAAGAATCCCCTTGTGCAAATTTTGCCTCCAGTTAGGCCTTAAAGGTTCCTTGAAGCAAAGTCATCATCATATGTACTGGTTCGTGCTTAGCACATTCAGACATATGACACTCTACCATTAGCCCTGAAAACTCTTCAGATGTCACTTAACTCATTATTGACCAGGAAATTTTTGTAGAAACTAATACCTATTGCCAGTGATTTTTCTTTTGGCCAGCCAAAAATTAATTCTGTTATTTCACTAACACTTTGTGGGTTATTACATTTAATAGTTACACTTAACACACCTGTAAAATCTTCTAATTTTCATGAGATGTTGTCTTCAATCCACTCCACTGTAGAAGCAAAGAAATATTCTCCAGCACTGTGAGTTTCATGTTCACTTTTCATATCAGAATCAATCACTAAGTCTTTTTGTTGGTCTAACATTCACCTCATTTGAATCACAACTGTATTACGAAGAACTGTCTTCTGAGACACTAGTATATATGTCTCGTGGACAATCAGAAAAAGCCTCTGTATACAACTCACTGAAAAATTCTTCCTCACTCAAAATTTCACAATGCATCATTTTTGAAAAATTTATGTTTATAATAAACACAAGGCTGGAGCAAAAACCTAATGGGGCGAAATGTGAATGATAGCAATTGTAAGTTGTACAATGAAGTGAAAAGTGAAAGTGTTAGTTGCTTAGTCATGTCTGACTCTTTGTGACCCCATGAATTGTAGCCTGCCAGGCTTCTCTGTTCCTGGAATTCGCCAGGCAAGAAAACTGGAATGGATAGTCATTCCCTTCTCCAGAGGGTCTTCCAGACCCAGGGATGGAACCTAAGTCTCCTGCATTGCGGGCAATTCTTTACCATCTGAGCCACCAGGGAAGCCCAGTGTTCTGATAACAGAATATATATTCATGTCTCTGGTCAATAATGTGTTTAATATGTTGGCAACAAAGCTACCCCTTGAATCCTCCTGCAGGTTAAGTGGCAAGATCTCAGGCAAATAACATAATTATATAAATTCTAACAAGAGGGTAAGTCATCAGCAAGGGGCCTTGATTCTTGGTGAAAAAGTGAAGATGGCATAGCATTAAAAATGCGGGCTTGGCATTGAAACAAGTATACTATCAAGGGTGAAACAGACCACCAGTCCAGGTTGGATGCATGAGACAAGTGCTCAGGGCTGGTGCACTGGGAAGACCCAGAGGGATGGGATGGGGAGGGAGGCGGAAGGGGGGATCAGGATGGGGAACACATGTAAATCCATGGCTGATTCATGTCAATGTATGGCAAAAACCACTACAATACTGTAAAGTAATTAGCCTCCAACTAATAGAAATAAATGAAAAAATAATAATAAAAATGCGGGCTTGGGAATCTGAAAAATACACAATCCCCTAATTGGTAATGCATGAGCTTCAGCTAATTACCTAGCTTCTGGGAGCCTTGGTTTCTCCGTCTGTGAGATGGGTTCTTACTAGCAGACCTTGCATATTCTAAATGCATAATAATTGCCATTGTATGATTACTGCTATTGTCATTAATTATAGAGAGTAATAGGAAGAAATAGCCAAAACAAAATTGATTCCAAATCTTCTCTGGTCAATCAAATTCCCCAAAATCAAATTCAAGAATCCCTCAACTGTATGTCATTGCCATCAATGCCAACTGGACAGTCATTTCCCTTCAGTCTTTCTTTCATACAGTTTCCAGTTATTATGTAGAAAGTGAAAATCTTACCATGTTACTTCCTTCCCCCAGCTCCAGATTCCTGAGAAAAGGCCTCTATTATTTCCCCATGGGGGCCCCTGAGGACAGCCTACCTTGGTCCCCCTGTAATTCCATGGGGGGCAGTTATGAATTATGATTCTATATCAGAATCCCCCTGGATCCTGATCAGCTGGAACCATCTGTAATAGTACTTGCAGTTGCTAGGGTTCCCTGGGGTGCTCACATCTTCCTCTTTCCCTTCTGTTGTCAATTTGGGCACTGCTATTCACGCATCCTTAAGACTCAACCTGGGGACTTCCCTTGTGGTCCAGTGGCTAAAACTCTGCACCCCCAGTGCAGGGGGCCCAGACTCAATCCCTGGTTGGGGAACTGGATCCCACATACCACAGCTAAGACTGGTGCAGCCAAATAAATAAATATTTTTTTAAAAAAAGAAAAACAAAAAGACTCAACCCAAATGTGGTCTCCTTTGTGAATCCTGGGCTCAGACCCAGGAGGGCACTCCCTCCATTGTGCTGGACCTGGGGCATAGACAGCTTTCTGGTTGCATGTATGTCATGGGGTAGCAGGTGGTTGTTTACCTGCCCCCTTTCTCCACTGGACTGTGAACTTCTGAGGGGTTCAGACCTTGTCTTGCTCATCTTGGTGGCCTCTGTGCAGGACTCAGTACTTGATGGTAGTTGCTCAGCAAGTGAGTAGAATGAATCAGTGAATGATAATCAGTGTTGCATACAAGAAGCTGGATGCACCTCTAGGTACCAACTTCCTTCCCATTGTGCCCAGTAGGAAACCTAAGTGCAGACAGGCCTGGTTGCGTCCCCATGCTTTCCAGCCCCAGCTCCTTGGGCCTTTCATTTTGCTAAGTCTGGAGGTGCTTCCCAGTCTCCCCTGCCTGTCCAACAAACCTTTCCTTCTTTGAAGCCCCACTTAGAAATTCTACATTATTACTGTTCAGTGCCAGTTATAAACACTGGATGCAGTGCCAGTGTCTGCATCCCCTGATTATCTATATGCCCTTGAGGAACTGTATCTTTCATCATAGTTTGGTGCCCAGTGAAGTGCCTGGATCACGGGATTTATTCTGTAAATGCTGAGTGTGTAAATGGTTGATATACACTTAATAGCCTCACATTCATTTGGGACTTGTTTTCTACTGGTGTCTTAATCACCTTTTCATATCACAGAATTCTTTTTCTAAAAATATTTATTTATTTGGCTCTGTTGAGTCTTAGTTGTGGCATATACAGGATCTTTAGTTATGGCATATGGGATCTAGTTCCCTGACCAGGGATAGAACCTGGGCCCCCCTGCATTGTGAATGTGGAGTCTTAGCCACTGGACCACCAGGGAAGTCCCCATATCATAGAATTCTTGAAATTACTTTTAGTACCTATCCCAGGCCCAAAGATTTAATAAATATTTTTTGGTTACTTAAGGCTTTCCTTTACATTGCATTTTATAGCTTATATTTTGCCATTCTTAAATTTCTTAAAGTTATCCCCAAATGAAAGACAAATACTTACTTTAAACTTTTTTTAAAAAATGTTTTATCTGTTTGGTTTTATTTACATTTTCCTCAAGTTCATACAAATCTATAAAAACAGATTGACATTTCCCTGAGTAGATATTCTTCTATTTTTGTCAAAAAAAGTTTACAATTTTCTGTGACTTCCTATTTAATTAATTAATTTATTTTAATTGGAGGATAATTACTTTACAATATTGTGATGGTTTTTGCCATGCATCAACAGGAATCGGGTGCCCTGCATCATGCATCGAACTTGCATTCAAATCAAGGTTTTAGCAGAGAAATAGCACTGTGTTAACTATAGACGAACGAGCATGTGAATGGTTAGTGCTGCTGGGTGGCAGAAAAATAGCCCAACGCTAGAGGTCCCTCCCTCCACAGGTTCCACTGGCTCTGCCCAGGATTCCTGCCAACTTCCCTGGCTTCTGACTTGGAACAAAAAGTGAGGAGCAAAGGAAATTTGAACCAGGGAATTCTTTGTGGCATCGAAAATTAGATCTTATGTATCAGTCCTGCACCGCATAGGCGTTGGCAGAGCAACAAGGAAAATATTATTTTCTGCCCCCAAATCCTAGCCCCAGTTTAATTTTATTCTATTTTTATCTGGCTCTTGAATTAGCCATGTGCCTTTATTCAAATCCTTTTATCTCAGCCCCATCTGGGAAGCAATCTGGGTTTGGTTGCTAGTTTTTCACTGAAATAACACCATGGAATATAAGCAAGGAATGGGATCCCCTTGCCCCTCACAGGGGCATGTCAAATCTTCAAAGATTTAGTAACCAGTTTAATGGCCTTTATTTGAGGGAAGGAATCCATGGATTGGGGGAGTATAGTGCCTCACACACTGTGGAGCCCTCTTCCCAAGGTTTTTTTTTTTTTCTTTTTTGTAATTTTTATTTTTTAATCTTAATGTCTTTTATTTTTTTAAAACTAGAATACTTTAAGCTAACAATTTCAGTTTATTTATTTTAAAGTATTTCTTTACTTATTTGGCTGCACTGGGACTATTTAGTTTTATTTTTATCATTTTAAATTTTTATTGGGGTCTTCTAGAGTGTTAGAACAGGCAGTGTGGAAACAGGGCATGCTTGGTTAGGAGGCCAGGGAGTTCCTTCTAAGGCTAGCAGGCCCTGTTTTCTAGGGTAAGGGTAGGTGCTAAAGTTGAGTTGGAGGGTTGTGATTGGTGTGTGTTGTTTCCCCCACAGGTGTTTCTGTAAGTGCAGGAGGACAGGCTTAGATTTGTGATGTGTGTTGGACCCTTGGGGTGGCCTCCATACTGTGGGTCCTAGGTTAGGAATTAACTTCCGCCAACAAGGTGGGTATGGGAATAAACTCAAGGGTTACTGCGGTCTTGTAGTTCTGGCTGTTCCTCATCCAGGTCAGGGCTCCTCCCAGACCTGAAGCACGTCCATTATTCACATGCAACCAGCAAGTGCCAGAGAGGAGAATCTAAGTGGGTACCTTATTCTTTTCTCCAAGGGTCAGTTACTCGTAAGAAATCAATTGAGGGGCATACTTTTACTTTTGAAATGAGAAACACATTTTAACTTAAGTTAGAAAATACATGCACCCTAATGTTCACAGCAGTAGCATTTACAATAGCCAGGACAAAGAAGCAACCTAAATGTCCATCTACAGAGGAATGGATAAAGAAGATATGGTACATAGGTATAATAGAATATTACTCAACTGTGAAAAGGAATGAAATTGGGTCATTTGCAGAGATGAGGATTGACCTAGAGGCTGAATGAAGAGTGAAGTTAAGTATGAAAGAAATAAAACAAATATCATATATATGTGGTATGTAGAAAAATGGTATCAGTTCAGTTCAGTCGCTCAGTCGTGTCTGACTCTTTGCGACCCCATGGGCTGCAGCATGCCAGGCTTCCCTGTCCATCACCAACTCCCAGAGCTTGCTCAAACTCATATCCATTGAGTTGGTGATGCCATCCAACCATCACATCCTCTATTGTTGCCTTCTCCTCTTGCCTTTAATCTTTCCCAGCATTAGGGTCTTTTCTAGTGAGTCAGTTCTTCACATCAGGTGGCCAAAGTATTGGAGTTTCAGCTTCAGCAATCAGTCTTTCCAATGGATATTCAGCACTGATTTCCTTTAGGATTGACTGATTTGATCTCCTTGCAATCCAAGGGACTCTCAAGAGTCTTCTCCAACACCACAGTTCAAATGCACCAATTCTCCGGCACTCGGGTTTCTTTAAATTGATAATTATGTATACAATTGAGAACTGATGGGAACCTACTGTACAGCACAGGGAACTCTACTTACTGCTCTGTGGTGACCTGAAGGGAAGGGAATCCAGAAGGAGGGGATGTATGTATACCAGATAGCTAATTCATTTTGCTATACAATAGAAATTAACACAGCATTGTAAAGCAACTATACTGCAATAAAAGTTAATTAATAAAAAGGAAGGAAAATACAGAATAGAAAGATGTCTTTCAAGGAAATGAGTTAATAAAGTTTCAACTCTGTGCTGTGGTGCTGATGGAGTAGGGAAGAGGAGGTGGCCAGAAGTAAGAGACTCTCTGTGGCCTCCTTGTTGCTAAAGCAAATGTAACTTCTCCAGGACTGATCTTCTATGAACTCCCAAAGGCAACAGTGCAGGTCACAGGAAAGCCTGCCCCCTTCTCTATCTGCCTTGCAAGGGGCCTCCAACTCCGTCTCCTATAAACATCCACCTCTTGACATCTTATGTCCCAGGGATGTACTGTTGATGGCAGAGGGCACCTTATAGAGCACAAAACTGGAGAAGAGTCTGGCAGTGGGTCTGGAACAAACAAGGCTCTGGGCAATTATCATAGTGTTCTGGGGTCTAGGAGCAGGGCCATGAGCTCTTGTTTTTGAAGGAGGAGAACCTCTCAGCTCTGTGAACCCCTCAGTCCATGTCAGGGGCTCAGCCAGAAAAGGACCAGCTCAGGGATCAGGGCAAGGACCCTTGTTGTCCAGATATAAAAGTGGTACTGTGTTATCTCAAGGTCTCCATCCTTGGTTCCTTGGTTTTCTGGTTCCATGTTCATTGCTCCCTGATCTAGAGCCTTCCCAACTAAGGACCAGGGAATATCCCATATGTAATATAACCAAAATTGCTTTTCCCATGCCTAGTAGCTAAGTTCTTAAGGATTTTTGCCAAATCCAGTGGCTTTGTACTTGGCCGAAAATGTGAGTAGCAAAGGAAATTTGAACCAGCAACTGTTTGATTGAGACAGGCTTTCTTCTTCTTTTTAAGTTTTTGTTTTATGTTGGACTATAGCCTATTAACAATGTTGTGACAGTTTCAGGTTGACAGCAAAGGGATTCAGTCATATATATCTATATATATCTATATCCATTCTCCATCCAACTCCCCTCCTGTCTAGGCTGCCACGTAACATTGAGGAGAGTTCTCTGTGCAATATAGTAGGACCTTGTTGGTTATCTGTTTTAAATATAGCAGTGTGTACATGTTGACCCCAAATTCCCTAACTATTCCTTTCCCCCATCCTTCCCCCTGGTAACTGTAAGTTCCTTCTCTGTGAGTCTGTTTCTATTTTGTAAATTTGTATTCATTTCTTTTTAGATTCTACATATAAGGGATATTGTAAGATATTTCTTTTCTGTCTCACTTACTTCACTCAATATGACAATCTGTAGATCCATCCACATTGCAAGGCAGTCTTTCTTCTGATAGTATTGGGACCTGTTTAGAAGTAGCAGAAAATTACACAAGTTATCAATGCAATTCTGCATTCATCGCTGCTTCTCTGATTTGCTCCAAAGTGATTTTTGACTAGTTTCTAAATGGATAACACCGAGAGATGAGATCAGACACACCTGGGGCCTGTGCAGAGTCTCCAAGTGGGTTTTGGAACCATAAGGCCAAACTCCATTTGCTGGGAGTGTGAAGAGTGTAAGAACAAAGAGTGGAGGTGGAGGTGGGGCGCTACAGATATCTCTGATGCCTCAATGTCAAAAGCCCACAGCAGATTATAGACATGTTAGTTTGCCACCCTGGAATTCTGCTTGGGGTTTTGGCAGAGCCTCTTAGCTGGCTGTGACCTGGCCACAAATTTGGGGAAAGCTAATGGGTTTCATATGTTTTTGGCAACTCTGGGCCCACCTACAGTACTGAAATAAGTCAGGAAATGCCTTTGCTGGCTCCTGACTGCTTTTATTTTCCCTACAAAGAGACACAGCTCAGAGGCCCCTGTAATTTCCAAATCAACGAGCAGGAACACCTGTGACTTGCTAATGGCTTGAAATGTTGGGGGTAAAGATGCTCAGAACCTGACAGTAGCATTCTGGTTAATTTAGGAAGAGGCCACCTTGGACCCCGAGTGAGCTGAATTTTCCCAGCCTTGTGTCCCTTGTTTGGTTATGAACACGTATAGCCTCCTACGAGGTGCACAGATTCTGAAATGGAATCCAATTAACCTTTAGCAGGGTTTGAGCTGGGAGGCTGGAAAGCACATTTGTTTCACCTAATTCCACAGTTGTCATGATGCTAATAGACGGTAGCACATTGAGGACCTCGTCACCATTGTGTTTTTATAGGCTGGCAATTAGCACCTCCGTTTTCCTGCAGCCTGGAAGGCAGGAATCTCCAGGTTGGTTTCCCTCTCACAGCTTCTCTTGCTTCTGAGCTACAGTGTGTGTGTGTGTGCTCTGCAGGTGCCCGGAAAATCCCCCCAATTCTCCCCTCAGTGGGATCACAGCCAAATAATAATTAAGCTTCAGTAAGAAGAATGTCAATTTTAAAACAGTGCAATCACTTTTCTATGTGAAATGTGTTTCTTTGGAAGGTGTAGAACTTCTGTTGTGCCAGTAATTTAAAAATATGTATTTTTTTGGAGATTGGGGGTATTTTGGTTATCAATTGCGGTGCACAAATTACCCTAAAATTTAGTGACTGAAAACAACTGTGTCATTTATCATCATTGTATTGGTTTTCTAGGGCCTCCATAACAAAGTAGCATGGTCAGGAGGTTTAAACAACAGACTTATATTGTCTCCCAGTTCTGGAGGCTGGAAGTCCAAGGTTAAAGTGTTGGCAGGGCTGGATTTTCCTGAGGCCTTTCTCATTGGCTTATAGATGCCATCTTCTCCCTGTATCTTCACATAACTGTCCCTCTCTGTGTATCTATCTGTGTCCTCATCTCCTCTTCTTATAAGGACACCAGCCAGATTGGATTAGGGCCCATCCTGGTTACCTCATTTTAACTTGTGAGTGAAAGTCTCTCAGTCATATCTGACTCTCTATGACCCCATGGACTGTAGTCCATGGAATTCTCCTGGACAGAATACTAGAGTGGGTAGCCTTTCCCTTATCCAGGGGATCTTCCCAACCAAGGGATTAAACCCAGGCCTCTGGCATTGCAGGAGGATTCTTTATCAGCTTAGCCACCACGGAAGCCCCATTTAAACTTAATTACCCCTTGGCATCACCGACTTTATGGACATGAGTTTGAGTAATCTCTGGGAGTTGGTGATGGACAGGGAAGCCTGACATGCTGCAGTCCTTTGGGTCACAAAGAGTCGGACACGACTGAGCAACTGAACTGAACTGAACCTCTTTAAAAGTCCTGTCTCTAAATACAGTCACATTCTGAGGTACTGGGGCTTTGATCTTGAACACATGAATTTGAGGGGACATAATTCAGCCTGTAACAGTCATGAATCTACATTTTGGACAGAGGTCAGCAGAGATGACCCCCTGGAGGAGGGCATGGCAATCCTGTTCAGTATTCTTGCCTGGAGAATCTCCATGGACAGAGGACCCTAGTGGCCTCCAGTCCATGGGGTCACTGAGTTGGACATGATGGAAGCAACTTAGCATGCAAGCAAGCACACAGCAGAGATGACTCATTTCTGCTCCACATCTGGGACCTCATCAGGGCTGACTGCATAGATGGGAGCTAGACGATCTGGCCCCGGCCTCCCCAGCCCTGACATCTCTCTGTCTCCATTGTCTCTCTTCCCATATACCCTTCCCAGGGTTGACTGCTTCAGGGTAGCTGGACTTCTTACATACCTGCTGAGTCAGAAATCTAAGGAATTTTGGCAGAAGAACTTTTACAACCTAGCCTCAGACTCACCATTGCCAATATCTCTTTTTTTTTTCTTTTTGGCTGCACCACATGACCTGTGTGATTGTGATTCCCTGACTAGGGATCGAACTTGGGCCCTCAGCAGTGAAAGCAAAGAGTCCTAACACTGGATTGTCAGGGAAGTCCCAATTCCTCTTTACTCAGTGGGCCACCCAAGGCCAGGTCCAATTCACTATCGAAAAGGTTGAATAAGTATGTGGATACTGGGAGGTTTTTGGTGTTGGAGCCTCATGTTGGAGGTTGGTTACTGCAGGCAAGAACATGAACTTGACACATAGAGCTGAAAAGAGATGCATTTGTATATAGTGCTAATTATAGACATTCGGCAATACAGAATTATAAGGTTGTGATAGTTCCTTGGCTGGTATGTCTACTCCTCCATATCTCTTCCTCTGGGAATGCTCTCCTTACCACCAGAATTTCCTGGGTTTAAGAGAAGTATCACAATAAGGAACAGGTACTGCTATAGACTGAATATTTGTGTCTCACCCCGGTTCATATGTCAAAATCTAACCCTCAAAGGAATGGTGTTAGGAGGTGGGGCCTCTGAGAGGTGATTAGGTCTTGAAGGTGGAGCCTTCATATATGAGATTAGTGCCCTTACAGAAGGAATCCCAGAGAACTATTTTACCCATTCTGCCACGTGAGGACAGTGAGAAGATAACAGAATGGAAGAGGGTTCTCATCAAACACTGAGTCTGCTGGCACCTTGATCTTGTACTTCCAGCCTCCAGAACCATGAGAAATAAATTTCTGCTGTTTATAAGCCACCCAGTCGATAGTATTCTGTCATAGCATCTGGAACAGATTAACACATGCATCAATATCCTTAAAGCACCATCGACACCAAGGTGGCAAGGACGGGAATAGAGAATTTAGAGCAGTGTCACCCAGAGTGTGGAATCCTGCCAGTATTTGTGACTAGCCCAGGAGGAGATAAGAGATTAAGAGTTCAGAAACTTTTATTGCAATTGAACTGAGTCATTTTAGTCCATTGAGTCTAATATTTTTATTTTTGTTTATTTTTATTTTTTAAAGGATTGATTGATTTATTTTATTTTTGTCTGTGCTAGATCTTGGTTGCTCCATGCAGGCTTTCTCCAGTTGGGGTGAGGGGTTCATTGCTCTGACTTCTCTTGCTGCGCAGCACAGACTCTAGGGCATGTGAGCTTCAGAAGTAGTGGTGCATAGGCTTAGTTGCTCCAAAGCATGTGGAATCTTCCCAGACCAGAGCTCAAACCCCTGCCACTTGCATTGACAGGTAGATCCTTCACCACTAGACCACCAGGGAAGCCCTGAATCTAATATTTTAAAATGTGGGTTTATTTTTATATGTATTTGGTTTGTTTCATTTTTCACTAATTTATTTTATTGTCTTATTGCATCAGCCTGCCATTTGGGCCAGAATTAGAAACTATGAATCTGTCACAGTTGAGCGCTTGGGAAGCACTGACTTAGGAATCTGAGTCCAGCTCCAAGAAGCAGAGAGAATGGTGGTTGTAGGGGCTGGGGTTGGCAGGTGCCAGGAGTGCTCAAAGAGGAGATAGAATCTTCTAGGACCAAGGTTCCTGAGTTAAGATGGAGGGCTCTAGAAGAAAGCTCAGGTATTAATATTACCAGTCTTCTCCGGTTGCGTTCTCCCTACTTGTACACAGGACATGGGACTGTGTTGGGGTCAGACTGAAACCATGAGGGGATTATGAAATGAGAGAGGGGTTTGCTTTTTCACAGACACATCTTGGTCAGAATGTCCCTATGGATGTAAATATCTATGGTGTGGTTTCCATGATGTCCAGCTGACATCACATCAACCAAATTCTCCCTGGAACATTTTAGGCCAGATTGGTTTCAATCTTTAAATTACCCCAGGCCCTCCAAAGTCTCCAGCTATAGGGAAAAAAGTCCTGATGCTTTAACAATGACCATTTGGCATGCTTTTCAGGCAGATTGAATGAGGCTTGAGCGAAGGACATGCGTTTGAGCTAGCTTCGGAAGATGGTGAAGGACAGGGAAGCCTGGCATGCTGCAGTCCATGGGGTCACAAAGAGTCGGACATGACTGAGCAACTGAACAATAACAATAACAAATGAGGCTTATTACATTTCTGTAAAGGGCCTAGTAGCTGATAAGTGATAAACCAAAATTCTCTTTATGGGCTTATGATAATTTATGGTTTTAAAAAAAAGTCTTTAAAAAATAAAAATTTTAAAGTAGTCATTCCACTTTCCTAGCAATTTCAGGCTTATTTTAGGTTTCAGCCAAGTTTGTAATCCTCTATAATAGATGAATCAATGAACTATGGTTTAGCAGAGGGTCAAGCTGACACAATCATCCCAAAGTTATTTGAAAACTGACTACAAAAAAGTCTTACCACGATTACAGCATTTTTTTAGTCAGGTGAAGAACAAGTCACAACAAAGTGTGTAAAATGATTCCCAGAGAAGCAATAAAGTCCATAGGGAAGGGCGTAGAGAGGCTATTCTTTGTCCTGCCAACGAGCAAGAATAAACACTAGGGTCTTCCCTGAGTCCAAAGTGTAGCTTTTGGAAAATAAAGATTTACGATGTGGGTATAAATGGTGATGAATCACTCAGTGATACAGGCTTTCTGGCACAGCCCGTCAAAAGTAACGAGCCATAGTCTGTTCCAGAGTTCGTCCAGTTGTAAGTGTTCCCGATAAAATATGGAATAGAGTAGAGCACAATTTGTCTGAGTCTCTGTACAACCTTCTCCCAATTACTGTGCTTCTGTCCCTGTCAGTGGTGGAAATAAATGGACTGATAATTATAGCCCCAGATACACTCTCATAGCTTGAACTTCCTCAGGCTTTGCCAGGCACTGTGTCTAATGGGGTCACATTATGAGTCATAACTCAACATTTTATTGTCTCCTCCGATGCCCCCTTGGCCTTCTGTGCCCCCACTGACCTCCATTTCAGTGCAGAGTTCTTCCCACATCTCAGGGGCCCCCTGGAGGATGCCTCATTGCCCTTAAATGAGTCTGCTCCTCGTAGGACTGTTTCTGCCGTGGGCGTGCAGGGTCCTCCTGGGCACATCTGATGCTCTGCTGTTTTTGTTGGACTTAATGGTCTCCACTGATACCATCACACCTTTCTCTGGGCACTGCCAAATTCACAGGGCCCTCTGGCTGCCAAAGCTCTGTGGTGGTCTATGCAAGAGTAGGGGAACAAACACCTGTTTGTTTCTTACTCTGTTGTGTGTGTGTGTGCATGTGTGCACAATCTGTAATGCTTATACCAGGGAGTTTTACAAATATTTCGATGGACCAGCCTGTCTAATTTTACTAATTTTTTTTTTTTTACTAATTTCTCTCTCCCCTAGACCTGCTTACAGCAGCTGCCCTTCCTCCCACGTGTACTCTCCATGCACCACCCCCACCTCATCCACCCTGGCCAGAGTGAATTCTCTCCCAGGAAACACCTTAGCTCCCATGCAAATAGCAAATCTATCCCACCAGTTATCCAGACAAGCTCGACAAACATGGGTCCCAGCTGAAGCTCCAGCTGGGACATGCATTATATTTTCTTTTGTCTTTTTGCAAAGGTTTTCATGGTTACGGATGAGCCCCTTTCTTGGAAGGTTGGAGAGATGATATTGGCTGTCTGGAAACTAGGGCACTGGGGCGCTTCTCCTGGCTAGCTCCCAGGACGTGTTAATGATACATGGGTGAGACCTTGACCATGGCTGTGCTGCTTGATCTATCCGTTATGTAGCTGACACCATGCATTCCATCCTGTCTCCACCTGGCTGTGTTAGGAGTGCTGTCTGTGTCCTAGGAAAGCCATTGGTGTGACTTACATGGATGTAATGTTTCAGCAGGCAGTTCTGGGGAAATGTGAGGGCAGAATGCCTCCTTGACACATTCTGATTTATATTGCTTTTAGATCAACTTTATTTACATACCTAACTTTAGGAAGCAGTCTTTTTTTTTTTTTTTTTTAAAGTGATGGGTAGGGAAGTTGAGAAAAAAAATCCAGGAAGTTAAAAACTCTGAGCCATGCCAAAGTATCTTTCTTATAGTCTTCAGTGGCCTACCCTGGAAGTGAACTTGAAGCAGAGAGAGACAGAAAAAGCAGAAGACATTAGCACCTGGACAGACTGATGCCTGTTTACTTCTCAGATCTGGGCAGCGTTCCAGGGTATCAGCACATGCTGCCTGTCTCCAGGATGACTTCATGTCATACTGTTGTTTTCACGAGCCATGAAGGACACGAGTCCAGGTCACAGATGGCTGGTCCCAGCGAGTCATGCTTTCGGTTCCAAGATCTTGCTCCATGAGGGTGATTGATGGATGCTTAGGGAAGTCTGAGCTTCACCTTTCCAGAGGTTACCATGGAACTGGCTAAACCAAGCTGAAACTTAAAAAAAAAATCACACATACCATGGATAATAGCAATAACAGGTATTTCAGAAAAGAAGCACTTAGAAACCCAATAGACCAATAAGTAACTATTATATTTTTTTCTGCATTCACTTATAGTGTAAGAGATGAAATAATATGAAGAAAAGGGTGTTTGAGACTTTGAGTGAATCAGTGCACTCAATTGACTGGTTAAATATTCATGTAACTAGAGCCACTTTGGGTGAAAAGCTATAGTGGGTATTGGATGCCCTTATTTCTTCAAAATAATGGGAAAAAAAGGAATAAAAAAAGTCTATATTATATTCGCATATCCTTAGTTCCCTTTTGGGAACTAAGAGGAAGATGTATCAATATCTTAACTCCTTTTATTTTTAAGGGCTTCCCTGGTGGCTGAATGGTAAAGAATCTGCCTGACGATGCAGGAGACGTGGGTTCAATCCCTGGGTCAGAAAGATCCCTGGAGAAGGAAGTGGCAACCCACTCCCATGGCTCTCATGGACAGAGGAGCCTTGTGAGCTCTAGTCCCATGGGGTTGCAAAGGACTGGACACGACTTAGTGACTAAACAACAACAGTTGATTTACAATGGCATGTTAGTTTCAGATGTACAGCAGAGTGATTGAGCATATTCTTTTTTATATTCTTTTATATTATAAGCTGTTAAAAATATTGAGTATGGTTCCCTTCCTGTGCTATACAGTAGATCCTTGTTGGTTTCTGCTTATTTTTTAGTAGTGTCTTCTCTGAGCCTGTATATTTTAAATTTGGTCATGCTCTACTGACAATGTTTATTTCTGCTTTCTTCAGTTGGTATTATTTCCAGAGCATTTCGTCACTGCCATTACATATTATTTAAGAGCATCATTTTATTATTTTTTATCATTTTCGTGTTTTATTGAGGTATAATTGATGTACAATAATATATGTTTGAAGTGTACAGCATAAAATAAGGCAGAGTTTTTAAAGGTTATACTTCATTATAGTTATTATAAAATACTGGTTGTATTTCCCTGTGTTGTACAATATATCCTTGTAGCTTATTTATTTTGTATATAGTAGCTTGTACCTCTTAATTCCCTACCCTTCTCTTGACACTCCCTGCGCCTTTCTTCCCTTTCCCCACTGGTAACCACTAGTTTAGGTCTTCCCTGATATCTCAGTTGGTAAAGAATCTGCCTGTAATGCAGGAGACCCCAGTTTGATTCCTGGGTTGGGAAGATCCGCTAGAGAAGGGATAGGCTACCCACTCCAGTATTCTTGGGCTTCCCTGGTGGTTCAGCTGGTAAAGAATCCACCTGCAATATGGGAGACCTGGGTTTGATCCCTGGGTTGGGAAGATCCCCTGGAGAAGAGAAAGGCTACCCACTCCAGTATTCTGGCCTGGAGAATCCCACAGTCCATGGGTTCACAAAGACTCAGACACAAGTGAGTGACTTTCACTTTCACTTTCCTTTCAAGCACTAGTTTGTTCTGTCTCTGTGAATCTGTTGCTTTTTTTGTTACAGAGGGCATAATTTTATTTATTTTAAATATATATATATATATTTATTTATTTATTTATTTATTTATCTATCTATCTAGCTAGCTAGCTGCACCTAGGGGCAAGGAGATCCAACCAGTCCATCCTAAAGGAGATCAGTCCTGGGTGTTCTTTGGAAGGACTGATGCTGAAGCTGAAACTCCGATACTTCGGCCACATCATGCAAAGAGTTGACTCATTGGAAAAGACCCTGATGCTGGGAGGGATTGGGGGAAGGAGGAGAAGGGGACGACAGAGGATGAGATGGCTGGATGGCATCACCGACTCGATGGACGTGAGTTTGAGTAAACTCCGGGAGTTGTGATGGACAAGGAGGCCTGGCATGCTGCGATTCATGGGGTTGCAAAGAGTTGGACACGACTGAGCGACTGAACTGAACTGAACTGAATTGAGGGCTTACCTGGTAGCTCAGCTGGTAAAGAATCCTCATGCAAAGAGGGAGACCTGGGTTTGATCCCTGGGTTGAGAAGATCCCCTGGAGAAGGGAACAGCTACCCACTCCAGTGTTCTGGCCTGGAGAATTCCATGGACTGTATAGCTCATGGGGTCACAAAGAGTGGGACACGACTGAGCGACTTTCACTTTCATTTTCACATGTGAACTCTTAGTTGAGGCATGTGACCTAGTTCCCTGACCAGGAATCAAATGGGCCCCCTGCACTGGGAACGTGGAGTCTTAGCCACTGGACAAGCAAGGAAGTCCTTGGAAGGCATCATTTTAGATCAGGGGTCTCCAGCCTCTGGGATCTAATGCATGATGATCTGAGGTGTAGCTGATTTAATAATAACAGAAATAAAGTGCACAATAAATTTAGCATACTTGAATCATCCTGAAACCATCCCCACACCCCACAGTGGTCTCTGGAAAAATTGTCTTCCACGAAACCAGTCCCCTGGTGCCAAAAATGTTGGGGACCATTGTTTTAGAGGGGCTGTATAACAGTTTATCACAAAGATTCTCTTATAGCTGAACATTTGATTCCAGTGTTTATCACAACTGTTACTGCAATGAACAAGTTTACATTGATCTTTACTTGAGTTTCAGACGAATTCCTTAGGGAAGATACTTAGAAGACATCCTGTTATGAGCTTGAAAGTTGACCTTCTGTGAGTTTTAAACTAATACAAGTCTTTTCATTATCATTTTGGTTGTTACCTTAGGTTTTACAACATAATCCTTGACTTGTCAGAGCTTAATTAATAATTGGTACTTTTAGCTCTTTTTGGATAAAACAAGATCTTTTGTTGTTTTCTAAAATTCACATGCCATCATTGTTGTGTATTTTAATTCTATTTTATTCCTCAGAAAAAAAATTTGTTTTTTGCTTTTAATTTGTCAAAGCATTCAGATTTACCCTTTCAGTGTACATCATTTCCTCTCACAGCTGTGACTTTGTGTGGGGTAATTTTTCTGATGTCTGAAGAACTCCCTTAGTATTTCTTGCTGGGATTGTCTGCTGGTGATAAATGTTCTGCTTTGGTTTGCTTGAAAATATCTTCATCTCAGTTTAATTCTTGATGGATGCTTTCCCTGGATATAGTTATAGTTACTTCATTTCTTAGTTTTCTATCTTTCATTTTTTCCTATCATTCACTAATAACTACTGCTCCATTAAAAATAAGTTGTCTTTTTTTTCCAGGCAGCAGATTTTAAGATTTGAATTTTTCTTTCTTTCTTTTTTTTTTTAAAGTAATTTTAATAATATGTACCCAGGTGAGGATTTCTTCTTGTTTATCCTGTTTGGAATTTGTAGGGCTTGACTTGATGGCTTGATGTCAAAAATTTTGTTAGTTTTAGACAATATTTAACCAAACATGTCTTCCCTGTTTTCTTCTGAATCTCATTCTTGGTCTCCAGTTACACTGTGTCATACCGTCATCTAGCACCCTTTATGTTTTTCTACATTCTTTTCTGTATTTCCTATCCTTTTCTGTGGCTCATTCTGGATCTTTTATTCTTGGCTATATTTTATTCATCAAGTCTTCCTTCATCTATCCAATCTGCTGTTAAATCCACCCTTCAAATTATTAATTTCAATTGTTGAATTTTTTCCAATCTAGAATTTTAATTTGTTCCTTTTTTTTATTTCAAATAGTTTCATCCTCTCTGTTGAAATTCTGTCTTGTTTATTTCCCTGAAAACTTCTATCATAAAGACTATGTCTGATTACTACAATATCTGGAATCCTGTAGGTCTCTTTGTTTTCTCTCCCATTTCTACTGTTTCATTCGTGTGACTTTATATATTTCATGTGTGAGATTATTTTTTATTTTGAAGTTACAAAATTATTTGTAGGAATGACATGAGGCCGAGACTTCTTTTCTTTTTTTAAATTTATTTTATTAAAGTCTAATTGACTTACAATATTGTGTTAATTTCTACCATACAGCAAAGTGATTCTCTCTCTGTCTATATATGTATATACATATACATTCTTTTTGAAAAAATACTCTTTTCAATTATGATTTATCTCACGATATTGAATGTAGTTCCCTGTGTAGGATCTTATTGTTTATCCATTCTATATATTATAGTAGCATCTGCTAATCCCAAACTCCCAGTCCAATCCTCCCCCACCCTACCTTTCCCTTGGCAACTGCAAGTCTGTTCTCTATGTCTGTGTGTTTGTTTCTATTTTGTAATAAGTTCATTTGTGTTATATTTTAGATTCCACATTTAAGTGATATCATATGGTGTTTGTCCTTCTCTGCCTGACTTCACTTAGTATGATAATCTCTAGGTCCATCCACTTTGCTGCAAATGGCATGATTTTATTCTTTTTCATGGTCAGAAAGTATTCCATTGCATACAAGTACCACCTGTTCTTTACCCATTCATCTGTTGATAAGATATCTAGGTTGTTTCCATGTCTTCGGTATTGTAAATACTGCTTCTATGAACATAGGATTGCATGTATCTATTGTAATTATAGTTTTCTCTGGATTTATGCCCAGGAGTAGATTGCACGATCATATGGCAACTCTATTTTTAGTTTTTTGAGAAACCTCCATACCGTTCTCCATAGTGGCTGTACCATTTTACATTCCCACCAACTGTATAGGAGGGTTCCCTTTTCTTCACACTCTGCAGCATTTATTATTTGTAGACTTTTTAATCATGGCCATTCTGACCGGTGTGAGATGGTATCTTATTGTGGTTTTGATTTGCGTTCAAGAATGATTTTTTTTTCCTTTGTCTGTAGCTTGGGTGGAACTAACCATTTGAGGCATCCTTGATACAACTTCAGGGACTGAGATAATTCAGAGACCTAGGAGGACTACTATACCTCCTGATCACCCCTCTCGTAGTACATAGCTCTGTAAAGTCTCAATCCAAAGAAAAGGCATTCACTGGGACTTCTTTCTGATTGGCATCTGGACCATAAACCTTTTTCTTGGTCAAAAGCAGTAGTTGGTCTCTCAAGTATGGCCTTAGAGTTGGCAAACACTTCTAGGGGAAATCAGTCCTCATTACCAGCTCATCTCTCCTCCCCTAGCTCTTGACCCAGTAACTCTCTTTATCTTATTAGCTGTTTTCTCTCCCATCATGGACAGGGTAGAGCTGGGAGTGCCCTGGCACAGAGGGGTCCTTCTGCCACCTTGGAGTCCAGGACCTGGGAAAGATGCTGCAGATAAGCCAACAGTACCATTATCATCCTCTCACCAGGACACCAAATTCATTTCATTGTCTGCCTGAAATAATTAATCAACTTATACTTTGAACTTCAAATTTTTTTTTTTTTTCGCTTTGAAATGAAACCTAGTGAAATACCATTCTTGATGGCATTGAGCGCGTGTGTGCTAAGTCACTTCAGTTATGTCCAACTCTGTGTGACTCTATGGACTGTAACCCACCAGGATCCTCTGTCCATGGATTCTCCAGGCAAGAATACTAGAATGGGTTGTCATTTCCTTCTCCAGGGGACCTTCCAGACCCAGGGATCAAACCCGGGTCTCTTATGTCTCCTGCACTGGCAGATGAGTTAGTGCCACCTGGGAAGCCCCTTGATGCCACTATTTTGATGCTAATGTTTTGTCAGATCTGCTTTAAGTGGGATGGGGGGAATTTCTGATAGGACTCCATCCTTTTCCAGTCTCACATTTATTTAGGAAAGAATGCCAGGTAACAACCCAGGCTAACAAAAAGCAAAAAGTGTGAGGCCAAAACCACAGCTCCCATTTTCAAAGTCAGTCACCACTCTGGCTGATCTCAGATCTGATGTGTTTCAAATCCTCAAAATACCACCACTTTCTTTTCCTGTGTGCTCCTCAGCCCAGCCTAACCTTCAGATAGATAGGAAATAAGGCTGCTCTTAGGGAAGGAAGGATGTGAACGCAGTCTGGTTGTGGTTTTTCATCTCTGAGGGCAGCTTAGAACACTTCTCAGGAAACCATACTGGTGAGAGCTTAACCACTGTTTTGCAAAGTTTACAAATGTTAAGGCCTTAGAGACCAGCACTGCCCACAATTTTAGGGTGGGCACAGTGTGCCTACTTGTCTCACTTGTGCTTTGATGAAATATCACACTGTTAATGAGAACAAAAAGAAGGAAAGTTAAAACTATTGCACTTTTTTTCTGTTTACTTTTCTTTAACAATGTATATTCAACCCACTCCAGTATTCTTGCCTGGGAAATCCCATGGACAGGGGAGCCTGGGGCTCTACAGTCCATGGGGTCACAAAGAGTTGGACGCAACTGAGTGACTAAGCAATACATAACAACGACAACAATATATAAGCTGGAAGGACAAAGGGAAGTTGAGACTATGGGGGCTGGATGCAGAGGTGCAGCAATGCTGGGGAAGACTGGTTTGTTACACGTGAAGAGTTTCACAGCTCCAGTCAAAGTTTTGCTTTCTAATTTCATATTTGTGAAATATCTTGGACCTGGGAAGGACCAAGGAAACACAAGAGAAGGGGTGTGTGTTAGGAAGAGTTTTCCATAGAAACAGAATAGCTGTATATAGATATATGGTTATCTATATGCAGAGTATTTGTGTATATATATATATATATCTACATACAGAATATATATTTCTATATACAGTTATTTATATATCTATAGCTATATATGGCCACTAGGAATGCCCATATATATCTATATAGACATATAGATATATAACCACTAGGGAAGCCCATATATATCTTTAGCAGTAAAGAATCTACCTGCAATTCAGGAGCCACAGGAGAGGTGTGTTTGATCCCTGGGTTGGGAAGATCCCCTGGAGGAGGGCACGACAACCACCAGTATTCTTGCCTGGAGAATCCCATGGACAGAGGAGCCTTGCAGGCTACAGTCCATGGGGTCACAAAGAGTTGGACACAACTGAAGCAACTTAGCACCCATGCACGCATAGATACGTATGGATATCTATGTATAGGTACACACATGCACACACACACATGGAGAGAAAGAGTATCTTTTGGGGGGGAATTGGGTCATGTGATTGTGGCAGGGACTGGCAAATTCAAAATCCATAAACATGCCAGCAGACTGGAAGCTTCAGGCAGCATTCCTATGTTATAGTCTGGAGATCAGATTCCTTCTTTTCTGGAAACTTTGGTCTTTGCCCTTAAGGCCTTCAACTGATTGCATGAAGCCCACCATGTATTGATTCTAATCTGTGCTTTTTTTGGCAATACGGAGTTAGGATGGAATTTTACTTTAGTAGTACAGTTCATGAAAGCTGCCTTTTGATGTCACACATTCATTTTTCACTCTGGGCCAACTCTTTACACCCAAAAAGCCAGCAATTTTCTTTAACATTTTGTATATTAGAGTAGGATGGAAATATGTTCTGTAGTCAGTTCTCTTTCATCATCAGACTACACAGACCAAATAAATGTGGCCCCAAGGGCAGCAGATCATAATCACATCCAGGAAGTAATCCATTCTGTTAAAAAGACCTGTGCCATAAATAAATCAACATGGCTGCTGTCTCCTTACAGTTTCGTTTCCCATCTGAGACTCACAAGTGTGGTCGGGACCTCAGGCCATGGTGATTTCTTATAATTCTTTGATGAGTGATTTCTATTAAGCCTATTAATCTATTGATTAGATTAATTATAGATTAATTCTATTAATCTAAATTTTAAATAGTAATAGGTGAGGGGAATACAGTAATGGTACTCTAAGCCTAGTTCCCATGGATATGATCACTCTGACATTAGTTCAGTTCAGTTGCTCAGTTGAGTCTGACTCTTTGCGACCCTATGGACTGCAGCATGTCAGGCTTCCTTGTCCATCCATTCTGGCATGGATGGGGACATTTTCTGGTGATGTTTTTCTAATGAATGTCTCATTAATTTTCTTTCTTTCATTTTCCTTTTTTTTTAAAAAAACACAAAGCTTATTCTAGTTTAAATGACATGCTTCCTTGGAAAGAGCATGTGCAAATTATCTTTTGTTAGAAATGAAAGGGCACATCATGAATGCTTTTCCTCCATAGGGTTTCAAAGAATGCATTCATGCCTCTGGACAGAGAAGCAATTGGTTCTGAATTAACTACACAGTGAAGATTAAAATGTAATTTTCATGTCAGGGGTCCATCAGGTCCCTTACCTTTCCAGCCCAGGTGAGGCAGGGCTGCCTGGCTTCTTTCTCTCTTGGGGTGCTGCCTGTTTCCATGGGATACACATAGAACCCTAAGAAGCTGTCCAATTTGGGGCCATGATAGCAGTTATCAAGTGGACAGTGACCTTATTATAGTAAGTCCCCTACATTTGGATGAGTACCATCCTGAGGACATATTCATAAGACTGATTTGTTCATAAGTCAAACAAAGTTAGCCTAGGTACCCAACTAACACAGTCAACTATATAGGATTGTACTGTAATAGTTTTATAATATTTTCCACACAAACAATACATAAGAAACAAACACACACCAAAATTTTTTTGATCTTACAGTACAGTACCTTGAAAAGTACAGTAGTAGATCTCAACAAACTGTAGAAAATTCTTCAAGAGATGGGAATACTAGACCACCTTACCTGTCTCCTGAGAAATCTGTATTCAGGTCAAGAAGCAACAGTTAGAACTGGACGTGGAATAACAGACTGGTTCGAAATTGAGAAAGGAGTATGTCAAGGCTGTATATTGTCACCCTGCTTATTTAACTTATATGCAGAGTACATCATGTGAAATGCTGGGCTGGAAGAAGCACAAGCTGGAATCAAGATTGCCGGGAGAAATATCAATAACCTCAGATATGCAGATGACACCACCCTTATGGCAGAAAGTGAAGAAGAACTAAAGAGCTTCTTTTTTTTTTCATTTAATTTTATTAGTTGGAGGCTAATTATTTTACAATATTGTAGTGGTTTTTGGCATACATTGACATGAATCAGCTATGGATTTACATGTGTTCCCCATCCCGATCCCCCCTCCCGTCTCCCTCCCTATCCTATCCCTCTGGGTCTTCCCAGTGCACCAGCCCTGAGCACTTGTCTCATGCATCCAACCTGGGCTGGTGGTCTGTTTCACCCTTGATAGTATACTGGTTTCAGTGCTATTCTCTCAGAACATCCCACCCTCGCCTTCTTGATGAAACTGAAAGAGGAGAGTGAAAAAGCTGGCTTCAAACTCAACATTCAAAAAACAAAGATCGTGACATCCAGTTCCATCTCTTCATGGCAAATAGATGGGGAAACAATGGAAACAGTGACAGATTATTTTCTTGGGCTCCAAAATCATTGCAGATGGTGACTGCAGCCATGAAATTAAAAAACACTTCCTCCTTGGAAGAAAAGCTATGACCAACCTAGACAGCCTATTAAAAAGTAGAGACATTACTTTGCCAACAAAGGTCCATCTAATCAAAGCTATGGTTTTTCCAGTAGTCACGTATGGATGTGAGAGTTGGACTGTAAAGAAAGCTGAACACCAAAGAATGGATACTTTTGAACTGTGGTGTTAGAGAAGACTCTTGAGAATCCCTTGACTGTAAGGAGATCCAACCAGTCAATCCTAAAGGAAATCAGTCCTGAATATTCATTGGAAGGACTGATGTTGAAGTGGAAACTCCAATATTTTGGTCACCTGATGCGAAGAACTGACTCATTGGAAAAGACCGTGATGCTGGGAAAGATTGAAGACAGGAGGAGAAGGGGATGACAGAGGATGAGATGGTTGGATGACATCTCTGACTTGATGGACATGAGTTTGAGCAGGCTCTGGGAGTTGGTGATGGACAGGGAAGCCTGGAGTGCTGCAATCCATGGGGTTGCAAAGAGTCGGACACGACTGAGTCACTGAACTGAACTGAACCAGCTATATCACTGCTGCTTTTATGCTTGTTTCTGGATGTCCTGGGCTTGAAATAATGATACGGTACTACTGTACTATAAAATATACAAGAGCACAACCACGGTAGAGGATGCGCACTTGACAGTATACACCAGACACGTGAACTGACGGGTGTGATTGGACATGCAAACACTCATCCGCATCTTTGAAAGTTTGCAACTTGAAGGTTCATATGTAGGGGATTTACTGTATTTGATTCTTCCACTCATTTGGGGTCTAGTTTTGGAACTAATGAATACCCCCAAGTACCAAGTAGAGGAGCTTGTGACACTAAATACCTCTCTTTGTTACATTCAACAATGATTTGTCACGTGCTCACTATATCCACCCCCCCTCCCACTCCCCACTGAGTTCTAGGGCTGAGTACTAGGCCTGAAAGTGCAATGCTAAAAAAAACGGTTTTCTTAAACATCTGTGGGTTTAACCTTTTTTGAGTGTTCTATTAGGCTATGCCTTTTCAAAAGATCAGATTTAGTTCTTGGTGAGGACTTGCTTCTTGGCTTGTAGACCGTCACCATCTTGCTGTGAGCTCATGTCACTTCTTCTTTTTTTTAATTTAATTTTATTTTTTTTATGTCACTTCTTCTTTGTGTGTGAAAACAAGAGAGAAATCTCTTTTGTCTCTTCTTCTTCAGATAAGCACACTCATTCCATCATGGGGACCCCTCCCTCATGATCTCATCTAAACCTGTTTTCTCCCAAAGGCCCTGCTTCCATGTACCATCACATTGTGGGTAGAAGATTCAATATATGAGTTTGAGGGGACACAAACATTCAGTCCATTACAGTCCCCCTTGGAGAGGGAACCAGCCCAGGAGATGCCTCTTGAAGAGAGATGTGTTTGATCCCTGCATGAGCTGGAAGGAAACTGAAGATTCCAGGGAGATTGCTCTGTGGGGAAACCCCTTCCTCCTTCTGCCTCACGGACTCCCCACCCTCGGCAGGCCTGCTGACTACTTCAGTCCAAAGGTGAGGAGATTTATTCAGGGCCATGTTCCCAGGCCTGGGCCTGCTGATGGCTAAGTTTTGTCTCCTCTTGTTTAATTGGATGCATTGGGCCATTCTGTATTCCAAGGTCATGCATGTCAGCTACTCAGTAATTTCTACTCCATCCCAGCTTACCAATATCTTTGCTGGTAAATCATTTTACTTCTCCTTTTCCTTTAGCTCTATTTCCAAAAGTTGAGAGTTATTCTGTTAAATTAGGAGGAAGAAGCCCTTTCAGAAATGAGCTGCTCCCTGACCCCTACAGCAGGTACTCTTGGCTCCTCTCCAGTCCGCAGAGTCCATCCTCAGATGTTGCCTGCCCTGGGTCCTATCTGTTAGCTGTTGCCTTTCAGCTTCTCCCATGTCTCATCCCAAGTCCTGAATGGGGCTCTGGCCATGTGACTGGTGTCTTTCAAAGAACATGGGATCTTTGCCATCTCTCAGCCATCATCCTGCTCTTACTTCTTTCACAGAAGACTTCCAAAGAGCATCTCAATGTGAATGAGAACTGCCAGATGGAGGAGTTCCACGTGTTTGCCTGGAAGTGGGTGCTCCAATTTTAAAAGCCCTGTGCCCAGAATTACATTCTGTTCTGCTTACCTCTCAAGCCCTCATTGGCAAAAAGAGACTCCATGGCTGGAGGGCTTCCCAGGACTCCTGGTATTCTTGGGCCCAGCCCTCATCAGTATTTCTTATCTCTCTCAGTGCATCCAGGCGTGATCTTTCATACACGAGGTGTCTATGAAGCGTGTGCCTTGTCCAAAGTCATCAGCAGAGCCTGGTCAGGGGAACTCAGTGCCTTGTTTTTTTTTTTAAACCAGTAAGTCTTTTTTTTTTTTTTTTTTGCTAATTTTTAAAATTTATTTATATATTATGTTTATTTTCACTGTGCTGGGTTTTCCTTGCTGTGCAGGCTTTTCTCTAGTTGCAGGGAGCAGTAGTTGCACTACTCTTTAGTTGTGGTGCACAGGATTTTCATTGCAGTGGCTTCTCTTGTTTCAGAGCATGTGCTCTAGGGCGCACAGGCTTCAGGCGTTGCGGCGTGAGGGCTCAGGATTTGCAGAGCTCTCCTGGCTCTAGAGCACAGGCTCAGTAGTTGTGGTGCACAGGCTTAGTTGCTCTGAGACATTTGGAATCTTCCTGGACCATGGATTGAACCTGTCTCCTGCATTGGCAGGTGGATTCTTTACCTCTGAGCCACCAGGGAAGCCTTGATTTTAAGTACACTTCTCTTTCACATTGTGACACAGAAAGTAGTTCAGTGTAGCGGGATCCACAGAGGGCTGGTGGCCAAAGACCTGCTGCCTGTTGTAGCTCAGTCACCACCAACCACCGTGGGGTCTGGGGCAGCTTCTCCAGCCTCTGTTCCTTTGAGAACTGTGATGGTCAACAGGAGCGTTCGTGTTCCCTCCCCCTGCCACTCAAGACCCTGCCCCTTTCCCACTGGCTGCAGAACCTTACAGAAAGCCGCTACCAATGACTGGATTTGCTCATAGAGCTGGATCCTATTTGTCCTGCCGCTCTTCATGTAAGACAAGGGATAAAATATATCACTGGTGTTCCAACAATTTTTAAGACAGAAATTCTCCCTTCAGATAACATCAGACAGGGCAACCCTGTGTATGAGTACAGTCATTCTCCTTATTCCTGGATTCTGTACTGGCAAAGTCACCCACTTGCGAACATTTACGTGTACCTCTAAAAGCAGTACCCACAATCATTCATGGATATGTGCTTGGTGGTGGAATGTTTGAATCAGCAGTGTGCCTGGCCCCAGCTGAGGCTGAACAAGGCTCTGCCGCTTTGTCTCAGCCCCACCCAGAGATGACCAGAGGGTGGAGATGTAGGGCAGGTGGCGGGGCTGTGCAAGGGCCCCATCTCTGGGGCTGGCAGACAGGGTTTGAATATCAACTCTGACACCTGCTAGTTGGGGTGCCTCAAGGAAATCATCTTCTACTCTGAACCCTGTTTCCTCTTTTGTAAAACAGAGAGGACAGGGTCTACCAGAGTTTTTTTTTTTTTTTAGAATTTAAGATTACAATTTACATGTGTATATAAACACACACACATATACACATACTTCCCCTAGAAGCAATAGTGCAGTATTCACTAATTGAGCATTCAAGTGACTTTATGGAACATGAATAACTTGTGTGAATAACCAGACTGACTATACACCAAATGCAAAACTAGCCTGGAGACCCATTAGCTGGCCGTTCTCCACCTGAAAGTGGGGTGGGGAACCTAACTTGACAAGCCCGTGCAGTGGACCCTAAGGAGCCCCGCTGGGAGTGCGACTCCATGTGGTCCGGATTCCCTGGTCTGAGCGGAAACTCCTCCAGTCGAGCCAGGCCAGAGGATGGCTCTTCTTGGAGAGTCACAAAAGGACATGTTTCTTCCGGAGGAAGATTCCCCACGCAGCTCCTCCGGGGAGGTCTCAGCCTCTCAGTCTCATCAAAGGGCCCCTTTCTACTCATGTGGTCAGGATATCAGATCCAGAACTTCCTCTGCCCTTGGCTTTCTTGTCTTGTTTCCTTTACTGAAATGAGGTGTGATTGAGCTTTAACTATCACAGTTTGTGTATCTGTATTTGTATCTGTGCTTGTGTGTGTGTGTATGTGTGTGTGCATGCATGCATGTATATGTGTGCTTATCTGTGTGTATGCATGGGTACATGCATGGGTGCTTCTATATAGTGTCTGTGTATGCATGTTGATGTGTGTATGTATACATGCATTTCTCTCTGTGTGTGCATACATGCATGTGCATGTGTGTGTTTGTATCCGTGCTATGTGTATGTGTGTGTCTGTCTATGTGTGAATGTCTCTGTGTTTGTATTTGTCTTCTGTATATGTTTGCGTATGTATGCATGTATGTAGGTCCATGTGTGTGTGTACTGGAGGTGGGGTGTCATAAAAAGCGAGGGCAGCAACAGCATGAGTGGTGAATTTAAAGGCAGAAGAGAAAGGTGAACTTCCCCAGTGAGGCAGCTTCTGAGGCAGGAACTGACTTAAAAGATGTAAAAATCCTTTCCTATCTCAGCATTTGAACCTCCGCCCAGATGGTGACTTCAGCCTGATCAAAACCAGACAGAAGCCCTCCTCCCTCTCATCCTCCCTCTGCTCTCCCCCTTGCACCCTCTCCTTCCTGCCCTGCTTCTCTGTCCTGTCCCTCTCCTGCCCAGGTCACAACTGGATCTCTGTCAGTAGCAGTGGCTTTAAAGCCAACTCCTGCCATGCATCCCTGCCCCTGTGCCCAGCCTCTCTGTTCTATTCCACTTGTAGGGAAGGCGGAGCTTTATTCATCCCCAGCAGCACCACATCCCCCTCTTTCTGTGGCTCTGGAGCCACCACTTAAAGCTCAGGACATGGGAGCTAGTGGTCAGCCACGGGTGGTACAAGAGAATAGCACATCCACCATCCTCAGAGGAGAGCATTCCGAAATGGCAGGACACCTGCTTCCCCCCACAGCACGAAAGGACACAGAGTGTGGTGCTCAGATGATCTTTCCTTCATTTTAATGGGAGGACTGGCTGTGAGAGGTCCAGGGCTCAGGTACCACATTAGGGAGTGGGTCAAAGACCACCACTGCCTCGTCGACACCCATTCGCTTGTTAGTTTATTGGTGATAGACTGTCACTGACAGCGTCCTGTGTGCCAGGCACTGTTCTAGGTAGTCAGGACCCCGGAGTCTCCCCTGACTCAGCCATTGGCTGTGGAGGAAGTGACTGTGTGTTTGGGACCAACGAAACACTGTACTGCTTGGGGTTTCACTGTATCCAGGAGAGCCCTTGATTTTCATCTCCCCACCCCTCTCATATACCTTCAAGGTCGAGAGGATTCTCTGGGCTGCCAGGGCTTTGGGTGTACCTTGTCTTCCCTGGTGACTCAGAGGGTAAAGCGTCTGCCTGCAATGTAGGAGACCTGGGTGTGATCCCTGGGTCGGGAAGATCTCCTGGAGAAGGAGATGGCAAGCCACTCTGGTACTGTTGCCTGGAAAATCTCATGGACAGAGAAGCCTGGTAGGCTACAGTCCATGGGGTCGCAAAGAGCTGGACACAACTGAGCGACTTCACTTCATTTCACTTCACTTCTTCACTTCCCTGTCAGGGACAGGGCTGAGCTGACTGTCTCCAGGTCCTCAGTTCCAGTTAGAGTCATTGTTCATTTGTTAACAATTTGCTAGACTTTATTGAGCAAAGAGTTTTTTTTTTTTTTTCCTCTTAAGATTGAAAACCCACTACCCTACTTATTCACCTTCAGGTTTGGAAGGCGGCTTCCAACCCTGAGATAAAGTCTAATCACGGCAACTCACTTACCTTGTTTCTTTTTTCTTCTTAAACTTTTTTTTTTTTTTTTTAATTAAAGTAGTGTTGATTTACAATGTTGTATTAGTTTCAGGTATATGGCACAGTGATTCAGATGTATCTCTATCTATGTATTTTTTTTCCAGATTCTTTTCCCTTATAGGTTATTAAAAAATATTGGATATAGTTCCTTGTGCTACACAGTAGGTCCTTGTTGATTATCTATTTTATATATAGTAGTGTGTATACCTTGATCCCAAACCCGTAGTTTCACTTACCTTGTTTCTGCCTCACATCTTATCTGGGGGATCAGGAAGGGGTCATAATAACTGCCAACAGCTTCCATAACTATCCTTTTATGTTTTCAAAACAATTTTATATACAGTATGTCATTAGATTTTCATTGCCTCTCTCTCATGGTTGTAGTCACAATGGACAAAGCAATGATTGTATTTTCTGGAAGAAATAAACAAGGGTGCAGAGAATGTCTAAATGGATGGCTTCTGTGTAATGACAGAGTAGGCTGCAAGAACATATTTTTTCTATAGCACAATCACATTATTTTAAAAGTCCAAATATGTTTGGGTCTTTAATGTATCAATAATTAAACAGGACAATGAAATAAAAATTACAGCTATCTCCCCTTCCCGCCTTTCTTTCCTCATGGGCACTTGCTGTCGGCGAAGCTGACAAATCTGTTTACCACTGAGAAATAAACTGCTTTTCTAATATAAAGGGGCACCCAAACAGTGTCCACTCTTATAAGAAGACATAAAATATATACTTTGATTAAAAGAAAGTGTCAACCAGGGACTTAGTGGGCTTTTCTCCTGACTGCAGCCAATAGCCCTGAAGCAAGGGTTCAGACCATGAGAAATGAAAAGTGGTCCACAGAAGAAGCCCCAAGCCTAACAGCACTTTGTAACAGATATTCTGATTGTATGCTTTGAACAGAAGCAAACTTTTCTGATGCATCTGAATTCTGTGGCTATTTATGTCCTCCCTCATTTTAAAGAATATTTGCTTGCTAGTTGAAAAATCATTATGATATCTTTCAAACATGAAAAAGATTTATATCATATATCTGTGTTTAAGATATAAGCATGAGTCAGAGACACATACTCATCATTTCATTTAAGAAATTACAAGAATTTTATGATTGTATTCCTTGCTTTTAGCCCTCAGGGATAAACACTATTTAATTTTTGTGTTCATCCTTCCCTCAATTTTTATTATGGGTTTACTACATAAGTGTAAATGGCTTCATTTTGTGTTTTTTACCATTAAATAAATAGAATCCTGATGTTTTTCTGCTTCCATGACGAACTTTTTAGTGTTATATGTTTCATAGATGCATTCTTAGAAAAAATTAGAAAAATCTATTAGTGTATGTAATTTTATTAGTTAATTTTAAAATCTTTTTTCTTAAAAATTTAATTTATTTAAGCTAAAACAGAAGCAGAAACAATTTACCCATTTCTTTTACCCCTCACTTTCTGTCTCTGGCAGCCACTGTGTGTTCTCTGCTTTAAATCTTTTTAAAAATTGAAGTATAGTTGATTTACAGTGTTGTGTTAATTTCTGCTGTAAAGTGACTCCATTTTACACATATATACATTCTTTTTTATATACTTTTCCATATGATTTATCACAGGATATTGAATATAGTCCCCTGTGCTATACAGTAGGACTTTGTTCATCCTACATATAAAAGCTTACATCTGCTAACCCCTACCTCCAACTCCATCCCTTCCCTAACCCCCTCCCCCATGGCAACCACCTGTCCTCTATGTCTGTGAGTCTGTTTCTGTTTCATAGATAAGTTCGTTTGTATCATACTTTAGATTCCACATGTAAGTGATATCATATGGTATTAGTCTATCTCTGTCTGACATACTTCACTTAGTATGATAATCTCTAGGTCTATCCATGTTGCTGCGAACAGCATTATTTCATTCTTTTTTATAGCTGAGTAGTATAAGGCATAATACTGAATAGAAGTGGTAAGGATAGACATTCTTGCTTTATTCCTAATTGAACATATTCCTTCTTTCATAACTACGTGTGATGCTAGCATAGATTTTCAATAGATGCACTTTATCAAGTTGAGGCATTTTCTTCTGTCACAGCCGGCAGAATTTTTTTTATTGTTATGAATAGCTGTTAAATTTTGTCAAATACTTCTGTATTAATTTGGGGTGATCTTATGGCTTTTCTTTTAAAATTTGTTCATATAGTTAATTATGTTGACTATCAACCTTGAATTCCTGGGATGCACCTCACTCGCTCATGATGCATTCTCCTTATATATTGATGGACTTGGTTTGATAAAATTTTGTTGAGGATTCTTACAACTATGCTGTGTTAGTTTCCTGTTGCCACTGTAAAAATTGCCATATGTTTCATGGCATAAAACACAAATTTATCTTCTTACGATTTTGGAGGTCAGAAGCCCCAAAGCCATTTCACTGGGGTAAAGTTAAGGAGTTGGCTGGGCTGATTCCTTTTGGAGATTCTGAAGGGAGAATCCATCCATTTCCTTGATTTTTTTAGCTTCTTGTAGCCCCTTTTTACATCTTAAGCATCACTCTCGTCTCTGCTTCTGTCATCACATCTCCATGTTCTCTAATTTTGACTCCTCCAGCCTGCCTCTATCTTATAAGACCCTTTTGATTGCATCAGGTCCCACTGGATAATCTGGGATAATCTCCCATCTCAGGATCCTTCATTTAATCACACCTACAAAGTCCTTTTTGCCATTTGAGGTAACGTTAAAGGTTCTGGGGACTAGGGCATGGACATATTTGTGTAGGGACATTATTCTGCCTGCCACATCTTCATGGAAGTATCCAGTTATCTTTGAGGGGAAAGTTTTATATAATTTTGGTATTATGGTAAAGCTGCCCTCATAAAATCAGTTGAGAAATAGTCTTTCTTCTGTTTTCTGAAAGTGTGTGGGTTGATTTGGTATAGTTTATTCCTTGAAGGCTTAGTAGAATTCATCAGGAAAGCCGTGTACTCCTCAGCAAATTCTCTCCTGAACCTCTAAGCTAAGTCAGGCCCTCCTGTTAAACTTTCTGAAACACCCTATACCTTTTTTTTGGAGCACTCAACACAATTTCTAATGATATATGTAGTTGTGTGATTACTTTGTTTATGTATGCCTCTACCAGAATATAAGCAGGGTGTAGGCCTGTCTCTTTCACTGATGAATACCCAGAACATATCACTGAATTTAGCACATATTAGTTACTCAATATGTAGTTTTTGAATAAATAAATGGATGCATTCCTGTTCCATGAGACTTCCCTGTAATTTTATATTTTCCCTCCCTGCTTTACAAAATAAGGATGCTTTCTTTTACTTATTTATTTTAATAATTGACAATAATTTATTCTACTTTATTGATATATAATTGACAAAATTGTAAGCATTTTTGGATTAAGCTAGATCACATTGGTTTCTCTTTCTCCTTACTGAAACTGTCTTAGAAATGGTCAGTCAGGTGAAGACTAGTATATACTTTGTGGAAGTAGGCTATGTGAGGACACTATGAGAAAGTGGCTGTCTGTAAGCCTGCAAGGGAGTTCTCACCAAGAATGGAATCTGCTGGTACCTTGGTCTGGGACTTCCCAGCCTCCATCTGTGAGAAATAAATGTCTGTTGTTTAAGTCATGCAGGCTGAGGTCTTTGTTATGGTCGTCCTGGGCTAAGACAGCAAGCACATCATATGTTATCTGCCGTGTTTACTCCACTAAAGCCTGCCCAGTCCTGTGTCTACCCTGGACCTGCTCTGCCTTGCATGCAGATGAGCAAGGCCAAAGATGCCTCCGGCATGAAAGAGTGGACCTGCAGTAGTCTGCAGCCTGGCTTCCTTTAGACAGTCCATCTCTTCAAACTTGCTTCAGTAGGTCCCTGAACGCTGCCCTCCCTCACCCTAACTTTTCTCTTTCCTTGCCAAAGAAACAGGTGTGCATGCACACACACACAGACCCACAAGTGAACATCTATATACATCTCCAACTTCACAAGTGAAAGTGAAAGTGGCTCAGTCATGTCCAACTCTTTGCGACCCCATGGACTATATAGTCCATGGAATTCTCCAGGCCAGAGTATTGGAGTGGGTAGCCTTTCACTTTTCCAGGCAATCTTCCCAACCCAGGGATTGAACCCACGTCTCCCACATTGCAGGCAGATTCTTTTTTTTTGCAGGCGGATTCTTTACCAGCTGAGCCACAAGGGAAGCCCAAGAATATGGAATTGGTAGTCTATCCCTTCTCCAGCGGATCTTCCTGACCCAGGAATCGAACTGGGGTCTCCTGCTTTGCAGGCAGATTCTTTACCAACTGAGCTATCAGGGAAGCCCAAAGTGAAAATTGCTCAGTCGATTTTCTGTTTGTCTCTTTGTGACCACATGGACTATACAGTCCATGGAATTCTCCAGGCCAGAAATACACCTTCAAATGCAGTAAATCCCATGGTGATAAAGTCTCCTTCATTTAGATCACCTAAATGTATTAAAATATGAAGAAATAAGAATCTTTTACTTAGAAATAAGAAGAAATAAGACTCTTACTTCCAACTTATTTTTTCATTTGCGAAAATTTGTTGATAGCGCCAATGTGGCTCTAACCACATGGACACATCTAACCACTAACTTAGATGGCTTCACAGGATGACTTCAGCCTAAGTAAAATGTGTCCGCGGTGCCTGCAGCCAGACTTGCCTGATTCATCGCTGTTGCTCTGAGATCAGTCATCAACTACAGAATCTTGAACACTTGCAAGGAATTGAAAAATCTCTGGAGAAGAAAGTCAAGGGAAATAAATGTGTCCTCAGATGGCCTTTGCTCACTCAATCTGACAAATGTAGATTATGTTGTTTGAAATACTTTCCAGTCTGCTAGGAAATGTCCCCATATGGAGCGTGTGAAAGGAATTAAGCCCTCATATTGTTAGACAACACTCTGCTGTGTATGAAATGCCAGAGATTTGAAATGAAAGATGATGACGTCATCTGGTTCACTGTGCCAGAAAAGCCTTCTTTTTTCAAGTCTGTCATCAGACTGCAGTGTTTGGAGCTTTTATTGCCTGCAATTACTTACACATAGCAAAGTCGCACAGGGCCAGGTTCAAGTTCAATTTATCTTTACATCTGTAGTACCTAGCTTGGTAAACGTGCCTGGTAGATACTTAATCCTGTTTCCTGAATGGAATTCTATTGATTCTTCATGTAAAGCCAAGTCTTTAACATATTGACCATTTTCTAGTTTGGTTATTGAATTAACATTTATTATCTGAAACACATGAAGCACTGGTTTTTTATTCTTGATATTTATTTATTTTTTGGATGCACTGCATAGCATGTGGGATCTTAGTCCCCAGATCAGGGATCAAACCTGTGCCCCCTGCACTGGAAGCTTGGAGTCTTAACCACTGGACTGCCAGGGAAGATACCAATACTTTTTTGATAAGCATATAAAAACAGATTCATCCATCTTCACAAGTAAATAAGATAAAACACTAAAAAACTTCTAAGGAAAGAAACAAACAATAATAAAATTCTACCCCCCAAAAGATAAAACATATGATACAATGGAATGCTTATAACAAACCTTGTGATTTACTAAAAATAAAAAAAAAAATAGAATAAACTCTATTTTTAAAATGAGAGAGAACTGTGTGTAAAGAACATAAAACTGACTCTGTCTTGTCTCATTTTTTCCTAAAAGCAAGTCTTAATAGACACCACAGGCAAACAAACAGAAAAGACTAATGAGAAACTGAAAACTACAGAACTTATAAAATGCTCATTGTAATATAATATGACAAATCTTACAGATAAATTAGAAAAGCTCTAATGTGCTCCTCATAATAGGAGAGATTGAAATAACCAAGGGATTTTAATTGTGTGCTCCACAAGCTCAGAATTTTATCCACGGGGGAAAAGTTATTTCTTTAAAAGATAAATAGATAAATCTGTGCCGTGTACAGATTATTCTTAAAGAATTGCTTATAGGCAATGCCTACATTTAGGTACTATGATTCTTTTTTAAAATAATTTTATTCATTTATGTTTGGCTGTGCTGGGTCTTTGTTGCTCTGTGGGCTTTTCTCTAGCTGCAGAGGGTGGGGACTACTCTTTAGGTGCAACGCATGGCCTTATTGAGGTGGCTTCTCTTGTTCTCTAGGGCACTTGGGCTCAGTAGTTGAGGATCATGGACTCTAGAGCATAGACTCAATTGTTGTGCATACATACTTATTTTGCTTCAAGGCGTGTAGGATCTTCTTGGACCAACGATTGAACCCATGTCTCCTGCGTTGGCAGGTGGATTCTTTACCACTGAACCACCAGGGAAGCCCCATTTTACTATGATTCTTGAAGACTAACCTCAAATGGGCTTGTTATAGGATGACTCTGTACCCAAGTTGTTACTCTGTGTGTCTTCCCTGATAACTGTCAAAGAAGACATGGAAATCTCTATTATGCCACATTGAATAAAGCATATGGTAAAATTAAAGTCTGTAAAGCACATATTAAACCTCCTGGAGCTATTCCACATTCTTTAAAAATCTTTCTTGGTGTAAGAACACATACAGATGGTCAATAGGCACATGAAAAGATGCTCAACATTACTAATTATTAGAGAAATGCAAATCAAAACTACACTGAGGTACCCCCTCATACCAGTCAGAATAACCATCATTAAAAAGTCTACAGATAAATGCTGGAGAGGATATGGAGAAAAGGGAACCCTCCTATATTGTTGGTGGGAATACAAATTGGTGCAACCACTGTGGACAACAGTATGGAGGTTCCACAAAAAACTAAAACTAGAATTACTGTATGATTCAGCAATCCCACTCCTGGGCATATATACAGACAAAACTATAATTCAAAAAGATATATGTTTATAGCAGCACTATTCACAATAGCCAAGACAAAGAAATAACCTAAATGTCCATCAATAGAGGAATGGATAAAGAAGATGTGGTATATATATATACAATGGAATATTACTCACCCATAAAAAGAATGAAATAATGCTGTTTGCAGCAACATGGATGCAACTAGAGACCATTATACTAAATGAAGTAAATCAGAAAGTAAATGAAGTATATCACAAATACCATGTGATATCACTTATATATGGAATCTAAAATATGACACAAATGAATCTATCTATGAAACAGAAACAAACTCACGTATATAGAGAACAGACTTGTAGTTGCCAAGGGAGAGAGATTTGGGGGATGGATGGAGTTGGAAGTTGGGGTTAGCAGATGAAAGCTTTTATATATAGGATAGATAAACAACAAGGTCCTATTGTACAGCACAGAAAACTATATTCAATATCCTGTGATAAACCATAATGAAAAAGAATGTATATATACGTATAACTGAATCACTTTGCTGTATAGCAGTAATTAACACAACATTGTATATGAACTATACTTCAATTAAAAAATATTTTTTTGTTGTTATAAAATGATGCCATTGGCTTTTAAAGAGAATTGTTTCACTGCATCAACAGCTGCATCAGAACCCCCAAAGGACACACAACAGGGGCTGCAACGACCATCATCACTTCACCCCTCTCCTGGAACCCCTGAACCCTCTGTTCATTGAAACTCTGCTGGTTCAGTCTAAACATCAGCTTTTTCTCTCTTGCTGTGATACCACTTGAAATTTTTGTTGCTATCTGGTCCCATCCCTTGATTTTATTAACAGTAGTTGGGAAATCCAAATCATTAAATCATAATCTCACATCCTAACTGCATTTTAAAAATATTTTTTTTTAATTATTAAAAAAAAAATCTTTGGTTCTGCTGCATCTTCATTGCAGCACCAAGTCTTCTCTTGTTATAGAGTTCAGGCAGCATGTGGCTCAGGGCTCAGTTGTGGCATGCAGGCTAAGTTGCCCTGAGGCATGTGGAATCCCAGTTCCCTGACTAGGGATTGAACCTGAGTCCCTCACATTGCAAGCTGAATTTTTACACTGGACCACCAGGGAAGTCCTCTAACTGCATGTTTAATCTGAGTTCACATTGATTATTCTGCCATCATCTTGTTTTTCTTTACAATAAGAAATGTGAAAGAAGGAAATGCCTCGGGGCATCGCCAGGCAGAACTGGCTTCATGACCTGTGCTTTCCTCACTTCTTTAAATGCTCTTTTTGCTGCCTTGACGCTCTTAATACTTCCTGGTCAAGGGGCCTACATTCTTATTTCTCACTGAGCTCCTCAAATTATAGAGCTGGTCCTGTGGTCACTGCCCTCATCTGTTTCTCAGACAAGCAGAAAGCTGGAATTGAGTGAAGTTGGATCGAATACTGAAGAAGACCACCTTGGTGTGGCTGAGACACAGTGTGGATTTTTGCTGTGTTTGTTCATATTTGCTGAACATGGCATCTCTGGGGAATCCAGATTCTTCATGGGAAATAGTAGTGGGATCTCTCGAGCTGCAGGCTATTATTCCTTATGCTGTCCCTTAAGTCTAGTACATGTTCCTGGCAGCATGGAAGAAAAAAAAATAAAAAGAGAGAGATGCACATGGAAGCAGAACAGTGAGGGAGGCAGTCCAGTGGTGTCCATGTTGTCACGCTTTCCCTAGACATTTGGCTACCCCAGAGCATAGGATGTAGCCAAGTATTTTAACCTACTTTGTGCTGTGAAATTCTGATCTATCCAAGTAAATGTAATCCATGTATTCAGAAATCATTTATGTCTAACTCTCCAAAGTATTATTCTTAAAGCCCCTTTGAGGTCTAGAAAAATGTTAGAAGCTCATAGAAGTTTTCTAGACTCCTATGGCTGACTTGCACTTTGCATAAATCAAGATGAACCACAGAATCAGAAAACAAACTTATGGTTACCAAAGGGAAAAGGTGTGGGGAGGAGGGATCAATTGGGAGTTTGGGATTGAGATACACACACTATTTAAAATAGATAACCAACAAGGACCTACTGTATAGCATAGGGAACTCTACTCAATATTCTGTAATAACTTGAATGGGAAAAGATTTTGAAAAAGAATAGATATGTGTATATACAACTGAATCACGTCGCAGTACACCTAAAACCAACACATTGCATTTCAACTATATTGCATTATAAAATAAAAATTTGAGAAAAAGATGAACAATCCCCTCTTTTGAGACTGCCTTCTGTCATAAAGCCTAGTCCTCAATGGTGAGAGTATGATACATGGTCTCTGATGTTAGATGGTAGGCAGTGAGTGTCCCAGTCCTACCTCTGCAGTTTTAGTGACTATGGGTGGGTCTTTGTCTTGCCAGGACCATGATTCCCAGGAATGGGCTTAAAAGGGTCTTCTTTGCTGCCCAGACTACCATTTGCTCTTTGCTTCTCATTGTGGTCCCTGTGGTGCACCTACCTGAACCACAAGGGACTTTTATTTAGCAAAAGGTAGAGTCAAACTGTTGGAGTAACAGGCAGATTTGGCCTTGGAATACAGAATGAAGCAGGGCAAAGGCTAATAGAGTTTTGTCAAGAGAACACACTGGTCATAGCAAACATCCTCTTCCAACAACGCAAGAGAAGACTCTACACATGGACATCACCAGATGGTCAACACCGAAATCAGATTGATTATATTCTTTGCAGCCAAAGATGGAGAAGCTCTATACAGTCAGCAAAAACAAGACCGGGAGCTGACTGTGGCTCAGATCATGAACTCCTTATTGCCAAATTCAGACTTCAATTGAAGAAACTAGGGAAAACCACTAGACCATCCAGGTATGACCTAAATCAAATCCCTTATGACTATACAGTGGAAGTGAGAAATAGATTTAAGGGACTAGATCTGATAGAGTGCCTGATGAACTATGGACGGAGGTTCGTGACATTGTACAGGAGACAGGGATCAAGACCATCCCCATGGAAAAGAAATGCAAAAAGGCAAAATGGTTGTCTGAGGAGGGCTTACAAATAGCTGTGAAAAGAAGAGAAGCAAAAAGCAAAGGAGAAAAGGAAAGATATTCCCATTTGAATGCAGAGTTCCAAAGCATAGCAAGGAGAGATAAGAAAGCCTTCCTCAGTGATCAATGCAAAGAAATAGAGGAAAACAAGAGAATGGGAAAGACTAGAGATCTCTTCAAGAAAATTTGAGATACCAAGGGAACATTTCATGCAAAAATGGGTTTGATAAAGGACAGAAATGGTATGGACCTAACAGAAGCAGAAGATATTCAGAAGAGGTGGCAAGAATACACAGAAGAACTGTACAAAAAAGATCTTCACAACCCAGATAATCACGATGGTGTGATCACTCACCTAGAACCAGACATCCTGGAATGTGAAGTCAGGTGGGCCTTAGAAAGCATCACTACGAACTAGTGGAGGTGATGGAATTCCAGTTGAGCTATTTCAAATCCTGAAATATGATGCTGTGAAAGTGCTGCACTCAATATGCCAGCAAATTTGGGAAACTCAGCAGTGGCCACAGGACTGGAAAAGGTCAGTTTTCATTCCAATCCCAAAGAAAGGCAATCCGAAAGAATGCTCAAACTACCACACAATTGCACTCATCTCCCACGCTAGTAAAGTAATGCTCAAAATTCTCCAAGCCATGCTTCAGCAATACGTGAACCATGAACTTTCAGATGTTCAAGCTGTTTTTAGAAAAGACGGAGGAACCAGAGATCAAATTGCCAACATTTGCTGGATCATCGAAAAAGCAAGAGAGTTCCAGAAAAACATCTATTTCTGCTTTATTGACTATGCCAAAGTCTTCAACTGTGTGGATCACAATAAACTGTGGAAATACCAGACCACCTGACCCACCTTTTGAGAAACCTATACACAGGTCAGGAAGCAACACTTAGAACTGGACATGGGACAACAGACTGGTTCCAAATAGGAAAAGGAGTCCGTCAAGGCTATATATTGTCACCATGCTTATTTAACTTATATGCAGAGTACATCATGAGAAACGCTGGGCTGGAAGAAGCATAAGCTGTAATCAAGATTGCCAGAAGACATCAATAACCTCAGATATGCAGATCACACCACCTTTATGGCTGAAAGTGAAGAGGAACTAAAAAGTCTCTTGATGAAAGTGAAAGAGGAGAGTGAAAAAGTTGGCTTAAAGCTCAACATTCAGAAAACTAAGATCATGGCATCTGGTCCCATCACTTCATGGGAAATAGATGGGGAGACAGCGAAAGCAGTGTCAGACTTTATTTTTTGGGGCTCCAAAATCACTGTAGATGGTGATTGCAGCCATGAAATTAAAAGACGCTTACTCCTGGAAGGAAAGTTATGACCAACCTAGATAGCATATTATAAAGCAGAGACATTACTTTGCCAACAAAGGTTTGTCTAGTCAAGGCTATGGTTTTTCCAGTGGTCATGTATGGATGTGAGAGTTGGATTGTGAAGAAAGCTGAGCGCCGAAAAATTGATGCTTTTGAACTGTGGTGTTGGAGAAGACTCTTGAGAGTCCCTTGGACTGCAAGGAGATCCAACCAGTCCATCCTAAAGGAGATCAGTCCTGGGTGCTCATTGGAAGGACTGATGCTGAAGCTGAAACTCCAGTACTTTGGCCACCTCATGTGAAGAGTTGACTCATTGGAAAAGACCCTGATGCTGGGAGGGATTGGGGGCAGGAGGAGAAGGGGACGACAGAGGATGAGATGGCTGGATGGCATCACCGACTCAATGGGCTTGAATTTGAGTAAACTCCGGGAGTTGGTGATGGACAGGGAGGCCTGGCATGCTGTGATTCATGGGGTCGCAAAGAGTCGGATACGACTGAGCGACTGAACTGAACTGAACTGAGAGTCAAACTGTATGCTATTAAACAACAAAGTCATAGCTATGGTTTTTCTAGGAGTCATGTATGGATTTGAGAGCTGGACAGTAAAAAAGACTGAGCACAGGAGAATTGATGCCCTCGAATGTGGTGCTTGAGAAGACTCTTGAGAATCTCTTGGCCAGCAAGGAGATCAAACCCATCAATGCTAAAGGAAACCAGTCCTGAATATTCATCAGAAGGACTTATACTGAAGCTGAAGCTCCAATACTTTGGCCACCTGATGCCAAGAGCTGACTCACTGGAAAAGACCCTGATGCTGGGAAAGATTTTTGAAGGCAGGAGAAGAGGGCGACAGAGGATGAGATGGTTTGATGGACAACTCAATGGTCATGAGTGTGAGCAAACTCCGGGAGATGGTGAAGGACAGGGAAGCCTGGCCTGCTGTAGTCCATGGGGTTGCAAAGAGTCGGACATAACTGAGCAACTGAACAACAACAAGTTAAACAACAAGGTCACTACACTATAATAAAACATAATGGAAAAGAATATTTAAAAATACATGTGTAACTGAATCATTTTACTTTTGGGACCTTGATTTTGAACTTCCAGGCTTCAGAGCTATGAGAAATGACCCAGTTTATAAACCATTCAGTTTACAATATTCTGTTTGTTATAGTAGCTCAATGGACGAATATGATAGCTTTGCACAATATCTGGCTTTTGCCTGCCATGCAGACCTGACTGTACATGAGCCTTCAGCTCCAACACCATCTGCCTAATTTAGAGTCCGTTTCTTAGTTCCAGATTCCTGCCTGGGAGGAGTGACAATCCAGCCTAGAGCATGTTCTGTCTTCCCCAATCCCAGCAATTGTGGTGGGCAATGCCCCTTCTGAGAAGTGGGTGAGGCAGCTTCTTTAATAAGAGACTGTTGATGGGGAATATATGATGGATGTCTTTGGTTCAGCAACACAAGTCTGTGTAATTCATGGTGACACTTAATCAATACCAAGAAGCTCCAGCTTTAGGTTGAGACAAAACCTTGAGTTCATTAATCCTCTAAAGCAACTACACTAATCCTGCTAGAATATTAGTGCATAGAAACTTACTTGGATATGCCTCATTTGTTTTTGGTCTTTTATGATCCTAGAGCAAGTTCAAAACTGAAATTCAGTCTTTGAGCTTTCCTAGTTTTCACCAGCTTGGTCAAAATATTAATGTTTAATTTATAATATCAGGGATTGTCTTATAAAAAATTTTGAGGATGGTGCAGACTCCTAAAATGAAGATGAACTAACTTACTTTGTGGTGGTATGTTAAATCTGGGGTATTGGAGCTAATTAGCTTTATGGGCATCAAAGCCATTAATATTTATTGAGGATGAACAAGGTATAATCAATTTGGCACAATGTAAAAAATGATAAAGTTGTTTGCTTCTAATATTTGTTGAATGTTCATCATATGAGACAATAGTCACTTCCATCATTGAATTGGGAAATGAAAACAAAGCCAATTTTATGTAAATGAAAAGTTAAACATAAAAGTCTAATTCTGTAGGTATTCTCTTAAATCAAGTTGAAGACTTCAGAAGTGCTACTTGTACAATAAAACTCATCTTTCATTGAAATATAGAAAGATAGAGTTGATAGTGGCCTTGGACCTAATCATAGTGTCTTGTTTTTAAAGAGGAAATCGAAGCCTAATGAAGGGTCTGAGTGACCAGTTCAAAGGTCATGTGGCTAATGGGGTCTCTTTCCCTAAGAGCACACTCCCTCGGTGACACTGGTGTGAGGTGATTATATGCTCTTTAGGTTGTCTAAAGTGTTCATCTGGATGAATTTGTACACACACATATATATACAAATATGTTTACATATATACACATCTTACACACATTTTATGTATATGTATCTTACATATATGTACATATTTTCATATTTATATATATATATTATACACATAACATCTGTAGCATTCATAACATCTTGCAGAAAAACCTGAACAACATTTTTTTGCCAATCCAATATTTCCATGTAACTAGTCAGATGATACCCCCAGCATCCCACAAAATATTCCTTCTCAGTATATACTTCATCCCTACAAAAGTAAGTACTATCTGCCAGCATCATCAAAGCATTATATTTCTTATCTAAAAGGAATTAAAGTTTCAAACTATGGGAAAGTCCCATAATTTATTTTCCATTCATTTATTTAATAAATATTTGTTGATCACTCTCTAATGAATTTTTGTACAGGCACTGGAGACTCAGTGAGGATGAATCATTTCTTGTACCATTTCTTGGTATTATAGATAATGCTGGAATCAGTCTCACTATATTTTGAAGGTTTTTTCCCCTTTAATTTTATTCTAAGTGTGTATCATTTTGAAATGTATTATATATTACATATACCAATTTGCATTATTCTTTGTAGCTTTAATATTGAGTTTGAACCTTTAAAACAGTGGTCCCCAACCTTTTTGACATCAGGGACTGGTTTCGTGGAAGATAATTTTTCCATAGACTGGGAAGGGGGGGGGAATAGTTTGGTGATGATTCAAGCCCATTATATTTATTATGCACTTTATTTCTAATCTAATGCTGTCACTGATATGACAGGAGGTACTGGTCTGAGACCCGGAGGCTGGGGACCCCTGCTTTAAAACATTTGCTTATTTTTGAAGGAGAACAGGTTTGCCATTGAACATAGAAGGAATATGACGACAGCAGAATGAAACCATTTCTTACTTAACCTATTGGGAACTCTGGCTGTCAGGACCAAGCAGCCATAGCTATAGTGCCATTATCTACGAGGGGCAGCACATCCTAGAGAAGGCAAAGTGCCCAGTTGGGATAAAGCTCGTGATCTTGTTGTGTGTTCTGCCCTGAGTCACTGTGGTGCAGAAGGAGAGAGACCAGGCAGGAAAATGAAGATGGAACGTCCCAGGAGAACACTGTATGGACGACACCTGTCTATATGTGGAAATAAATCTCCGCACCTCATTGTATTTTTGAGATATGTTAGTTTTATTCCAAAGGCAAAATGGGCAAGAGAATCTTTTAAAAAAATTACCTAACTTATTTTTGTCTGTGCTGGGTCTTTGTTGCTGTGCACTTGCTTTCTCTAGTTGCAGTGGAGCGGGCGCTACTCTCTAGCTGCACTGCTCGGGCTTCTCATTGTGATGGCTTTTCTTGTTTCAGAGCATGGGTTGTCGGGTGCATGGGCTTCAGTAGCTGCACCACATGGGCTTAGTTGCCCCTCAACACGTGGAATCCTCCCAGAGCAGGGGTTGAACCCATGTCCCCCGAATTGACAAACGAATTTTTAACCACTGGTGACCTCCCGGGGAGTCTGGGCAGGTGAATCTTGACTGTTGCATCAGAAGTGTCCTTGCAGTCCGCATATCTAAATGATGCCTGAATGCTTGCTGAGTGCATTTCCCCAGAAAGGAAGACACTCCAAAGGAAACTGTTAATTATAGGTACTATTCTGGGTCAGTGCTCTTGCAAGTCTCAGCCTTATCATAGACAGTCAGTTTATCACTGTGTTAGAACTGAATTTAGATGTTTTTAGAAAGGGGAGAATGTATTTTTCAGTTTTTTGTAGTATAAAAAAAAGAGAGAGATGTCTACTCTATTCTTTCTGAAAAAAAAAAAAAAGAAAAAAACAAATAGTGAGCACAGTTGAAAACAAAACCATGTATCTCCATAGCAAATGGCTTCTGGAGAGTGAGACCTAATCTATAAAGCTGTATAGGATTACCAAACACTATCGACAGACTCACCGTTTATCATTTACTAAAAGGCCTTGGGAAGGAAATAGTGGAGGAATTCACGACTCATGTCCCTAGGAGTGGTTGAGAGTTTGCTGTCTCTCTTCTTCTTGGAGCGAATGGGAGGCTGCCCAGATGAACATTTGTTTCAGACAATTAAATTGAGGGAGTCATGATTGACGTGTTTTCATGTTATTCTTTCTTGGTTTGATAGAGAAAATCTCCTGGAATCAAGCTAATTTACAAATGAAGGGGTTTATTTTCCCTTTGCTTTGTGGACATAATTGTCCCCATTAACTTTAATAGGAGTTCTGGGGCCTGGTCTGAAGGGAGAAGGATGGCTTAGCATGGAGAGCTGGTTCTCTGCTATTAAATCCTCTGGGAGGAAATGCACCCAACTTCTCCACTGTGAAGAAAACAGAAGCTGTTTGAAACCATTCACATTTTGCTCTATTGATGCCTTAAAAAGAAATACAATGAAAGCCTGATGAGTGCAAGAATAATTTTATGTGGCTCTTGAAAAGATTAAGGATCATCTTAAAAACACCACAGACATTTTGTCTTGAGTAATGGGGATGTGTGTAGCAATAAATGCACACCACTAACGGGGAGCCTGACTTCTGCATCCTGTAACCAATATATGTTCATATCCAAAAGGTCAGATTGACCAATAAAACTTCCATAAAACTCAGAGAGTGGCAATCCAATCTCCTGAGAAATGAATTTGAGATACTATCAGGGAAGTAGTTCACAGTGAGGGTCTGTGTTTTGCTCTTTTGAAGAATATACATCAAAAGTGCTATAGGCATCCGGACAAGATAATGAAGGTACTTTTAATTATGAAGTTGGCTTTATTAATGACTTAAAACATCACATGGCATAGTGTACAATGTGAAACTGAAAGAGGGCTGTGGGAGACCAGAACTCTACTTAGGATTTAATTGTAATTTCTGCAAATGTTAATCATCTTGCTCACTGCCTGGCCGTGTTAGACATTCAGTAAGTTTTGTTGAATGAAACAATAAGTGACTGGTTGCTTACGATATGTGGTGCACCATCCTTATCAGGACAGTCAAATGTGGACCTTGCTTTCAGGGAAACACAGTCTAATAGATAATGCATATACAACTAGAGTGTCCTTTTTCCAGCTCTACTGTTTTAAATCCAAATACAAAGCCTATTATTCCAAGTGCGGTATTACAGAGAAGCACCAATTAAGTATAATGGGAGAACGCAGAAGGAAGTGATGAACCCTGTCTGAAGGTGACCTGGGGAGGCTTTACAGAGGAAATACCAGTTGACTTAGACACCTTTAATAGGGAGGGGAAGGAAAACATGAGCACAGGATCAGCTACAGGAACATGCACATCCTTTTCAGAGAATAGCTAATAGCCTAAGCTTTGTGGCCACAGCTAATTGGGTCTGTGTGGGGACAAGTGTAGGAAGACACAGGTGGAGGATGGTAAAGGCACAAGTTCCAATCATGCTGCAAGGGATACTGAATATCAGATGAAGGACTCTGAATATTTTTCTTTTTTTAAAATGATGGAATAATTGATTTTTTAAAAAGAAAGTAGGGTGATGTCAGGATTTAACCTGAGTTCTAGAAGGATGACTGACATCGGTGTAGAAAATATATTGAGAGGGAAAGACAAGACTGTAGACAATAATGTTTATTATGGTGGCAGTTATAATAATGTAGATGATAACGATGATGATCTGAACAAGAGTAGGATCATTGGCAGCAGGGATGGGGAGGTATTCTGCCAAACCATCCATCCACCCACCTATCCATCATCCATCCATCCACTCACCCATCCATCCATTTACTCAATCAACAACTAATTGTGAAGTGTTATAGCCAATACTAATGCTTCTCTAACATCTATTTTCTCTCTTTCATTTCCCCAACAAACCTTACTTTCTTCCTGATATTAGGTGAGTACGTACTTTTAGAGATGCTGAGCTCTCTCAGTTCCAGGCAGTTGATCTCAATTAGTCCATTCATTCATTCAGTATTTATTGGGTACCTTCTAGGGTTCAGGCATTGTTTTCAGAACTGGGGCTACAGAAGTAAGAAGAATAATTATGATTCTTCCCTCCGGTTAAAATGCTCACACTCTATTATTGGAGATATTTACCTTGACTAGATAGACGACATCAAAATTCACTGCAGTCAGACTTGTCACGTTCATCCATACCTTAAGCTTTTCTCCTGGGTACACATTTGTAGTCAGGCAGGATTAGAGTGACCATTTCTGGCTAATGGGCTGTGGATGAAACTTCACTTCCAAACAAGTGTTTTCCTCTTCAGTCATCCTGAATGAATAGATCATATGCTCTTGTTGGTATAGGTAGAAAAATCACCGTTAGCTGGGGTCACTAAGTCTTCATGGAAGACAAGGAGTCATCATTACCTGAGCAGATTTTGCTTGAAAGAGAAATATGCCCTTGTTTATAAATAATTAGGATTTGGGGAGTTGATTGTTATTGTAATATAACCTAGCCTGTTCTTCCCACGTGGGTCAGTGGTAAAGAATCCGCTGGCCAAGCAGGAGATGTGGGTTCAATCCCTGGATTGGGATGATCCCCCGAGGAAGGAAATGGCAACCCACTCCAGTATTCTTGCCTGGAAAATCACATGGACAAAGGAACCTGGCAGGCTGCAGTCCATGAGGTTGCAAAGAGTTGGACAAAACTTAGCAACTAAACAACAAAAACAGCAGCAATCTAACTAATGTGATGATTAATGCTGTCATTGAGGTAGGAGCTAAGTGCCACAGGAGCCCAGGGAAGGGAGTAACTCACTGTCTGAGGTGTCAAAAAGGGGACTGTGGAGGTAATAACTTGAGCTGAGTCAGGAAAAATGATGAAGATTTAGCTAGGCAGATAGGCAAGTGAGAGACTTCCATGTAATGGAAACATCCTGGGCAGAGGCTTAGGGGCTTGAAATAGCTCGACATATTGGGAGAACCATGCATGGATTTGTTTGGCTGCATGTAGAGTGTGTGGCTGCAGAATGCCCTCTGACAGCCCAGGAGTTCTGCTCATTACTACAGCACACTGAGTGTAGATGGTGGAAGACAGCAAGAGTCCCAAATAAAAGGAGCAAGTCAAATGTCAGAGCTCAGTCATGATAATTAGGGGTAGAATTAAGGCTTTTCCTTCCACTTCAGACTTTCAGTCTTTGCTGTCACTAAATACCATTAAATGAAGTGATACAACTTCTGAGGGTCTTTCAGACAATTCCCCCTGGGCTCATGGAGAGCTTTTAAGAGGGAGTAAACTTTGGAGGCAATGGTGTAAACAGGGATTATCCAGGCAGAATTAACAAAAGTGGGCAGATTCCATTTCAGTTGTATATGTTTATAGTCTAAAAAAGGAAACCTAAAAATACCCTTAGAGCCTTGATATGTTCTGTGGCAGATTTAGTACTATAGAAAGGGACAATGCATAATTATTCTTAAAATGTCTTTTCTAAGCCTCACAAACTTTATAATAAAGAAATATATGCTGTCATACAAATTGTTATATATCTCAAGGAAATGAATTGGCTAGAAAATGCTTTTTAGTCACTTTACAAAACTAGACAATTTTGCTCTTCCCTCTTTTTTGTATTTTTCATGGTATTGGTTAATTTATTTTTGAGCTGATCACATGCTAGATATAATCTAAAAAGTAATACACAAATGCAACAAATTGGGTTATCCCTCTTTATTTCTTCACATTAAAAAAACAAAACAAAACATGGGAACTAAGTAATTTCCTAACATTCAAGACTGTAATCTTTTCTACTTGAAGGCAGGAATGTGCTAGTTATTTTTATATTTCTCTCAGAGCCTAGTGCAAGCTGATAACATAAGTTTATTTAATCACAACAAATATTCACCCATGCCTACTCTGAGCCATGTAGTGTTCTAAGTGCTGAGGGTAGTCCACAAGCTGGATGGAAAAGGTGCCTTAAGAAACTTGCAATTGAGATGGTGGCCGGGGCTATGGAGAACAACAGATCAGGGAAGGGTAGGGGTGCTGAGGATTGTTTGCTGTTATTTATGGAATGACTGGGGAGGCTTAGCCTTGATAAGGTGACATTTGTTCAGAGACTTGAAGAAAATGAGCTGAAGACCATGTGGATGTCTGGGGAAAGAGATGCTCAGGCAGAAGGAGCAGCCATGAAGAGATCCCAAGATGGTGTGTGCTTGGCATGTTGTAGGAACAGCAAGGACATCAGAGGGGCAAGAAAGGAGTGAGCAAGGAGCAGAATAATGGGTTGTAGGATCAACGTGTTCTTGGGATCAGATTTTGTAGGGTGTTTAGGTCTCTCTAGGAATTTTGGTTTCTATGCTGAGTCTTAAGGGGAGCTTCTGAAGGCTCCAAGAGGAGGGTGTTCTCTGACTTTAATGGGCTGAAATGTGCCCTCTCAAAATCCATAGGATAAAGTCCAAACCCCCAGTACCTCAGACTGTGACTGTATTTGGAGGTGGGGCCTTTAAGAGCAAATTTAGTTAAAATTGGGTCATATGAACATAAAGGGAAAGTCGCTCAGTCATGTCTGACTCTTTGCGACCCTGTGGACTGAAGCCCACCAGGCTCCTCTGTCCATGAAATTCTCTGGGCAAGAATACTAGAGTGGGTAGCCATTCCCTTCTTCAGGGGATCTTCCTGACCCTGAGATTGAGCCCAGGTCTCCTGCATTGCTGGCAGTTTTTTTTTTTTTTTTTTTTTTTTTTTACTGTTTGAGCCACCAGGGAAGCCCACATTTTCTCACTTTCACTTTAAGAACAAATTTAGTTAAAACTGGATCATATGGGTAGGGCTTCCCTGGTAGCTCTGCTGGTAAAGAATCCCCCTGCAGTGCTGGAGACCCTGATTCGATTCCTGGGTCAGGAAGATGCACTGGAGAAGGGATAGGCTACCCACTCAAGTATTCTTGGGCTTCCCTGGTGGCTTAGCTGGTAAAGAATCCGCCTGCAATGAGGGAGACCTGGATTCGATCTCTAGGTTGGGGAGATCCTCTGGAGAAGGGGACAACTACCCACTCCAGTATTCTGGCCTGGAGAACTCCACTGACTGTATAGTCCATGGGATCGCAAAGAGTTGGACACAACTGAACAACTTTCACTCACTCACTCATGTGGCTGGGCCCTGATCCAATATGACTGGTGCCTTTATAACAGGAGGGGATTAGGACACAGACACGCACAGAAGGAGGATGATGTGAAGACACAGGAAGAAGACAGCCACTCACAGACTGAGGAGAGAAGCTGCAGGAGGAGCCAACTCTGCCCATACCTCAGTCTTGGACTTGCAGCTTCCAAACTTCTGAGGAAATAAGTGTCTGGGTTTAAGGCCCCCAGACACTGGTACTTTGTTATGGCAGTCTAAGCAGACTAAAACAACACTGATCTTCCTTTTCAAACAAGGTCATTCTATCCTCTTGAGTGCAGAATGTTTCAGGAAGGGCAAAAGCTGGAAGAACAGGTAAATGCTATTTAGGTAATCCAGGTGAGATTTGCTGGCACTTAGTTCTGAGAGGTTGAAGTGGAGGAGTTATGACATGGTGAGATTTGGGATCTGTTTTTTTTTTTTTTTTTTTTTTAGTTTATTTGGACTGCACCGAGTCTTAATTGCAGCACATGGGATCTCTAGTTGTGGCAATTTAACTCTTAGTTGTGGCATTTGCACTTAGTTGCGGCATGTGGGAATCCAGTTCCCTGACCAGGGATTGAACTCAGGTCCCCTGCATTATTACTGTGTAGTCTTAGCCACTGGACCACCAGGGAAATCCCCTGGGATCTATTTTGAAGGTAGAGAGATGGAATATGCTCTTGGCTTAGTTACTGAATGTGAGACCAAGAGCAGACTCATGACTGTCTCTCAGGTTCACTGCGTGAGCAATTAGAAAAAGGACTTTGCCATTTTCTGAGGTGGGAAGACAGGGAGAGGAGGGGGTTTGGAGGGTGGCGTGGGAATCAGGACCACGATCTGGATGTGTGACTCTGACATGCCTGCTAGAGACCAAGTACATTGCTAATGCCACATAATGCCAAATAATTTTAACAGCCTTTGTCTACTGAGTACCCAGTAGGTGATTACATGATGCTCCTTGGATAAATTAGTGGATGAAACTGGAGATGAGGGTTTTAGCTTTGTTCTTCTTTTGTTTTGGGGAAAAGCTCATTATCTCTCTACTTGCCTCTGAAAACAATTTAAATACTACTGCAGAGTTATCTTGCTTCAAGCTATATTTTTACAAATTATGATGTGGTGGTAGCTCAGGGGTTCATGTAAAAAATATGTTGCATTACTGTTTTGAGGGAATTTTCCAAATGTATTAAAGTAGGACACATAATTCAAATAACAAAATGGATCTTTTATCATTTCTGGAACAGTTCTTGGTCCTTTTCTCCCATGAGCTTTTAGTCCATCTTGTTCCCTCTGGTCTGTTCTGTCTACATCAGGGTCTCCCAGGGAAGCACCCCTCAAGTGCTACTAGATGCTGACGTGGCTAACAGTGGCCACTCATGTGATTCCGTCCATACCCTCATGAAAATTTGCTTCAAAACGATGCTTAGTATTCTCTAAAGGAGCTAGAACAGGCTAGAAAAATTTCAAACTACCATCCCGCTGACGCACTGTGACACAAATATTTTATGGATGAATTTTTTTCCAGCTGTGATTTTTTTTCCTTGATACTATTTGAATACCATTTAAAACTTATAGGAAACTTTCAAAAGTAGGGCAAGAAACACTGCTATATTTAAAATAGATAACTAACAAGAACATACCCTATAGCACAGGGAACTCTGGTCAATATTATGTGGCAACCTGGATGGGAGGAGTTTGGGGGAGAATGGATACACATACATGTATGGCTGAGTCACTTTGCTGTCCACCTGAAACTACCGCAGCATTGTTAATTGGCTATACTCCAATATAAAGTAAAAAGCTTTTTTTTTTTTTTTAAAGAAAAAAAGAATAGTACAAGGATTTCCTGAATACCCTTTACCTGGAATTATCAATTATTTATATTTTATTTTCCTCTCCTTTGAGCATGCACACACTTTTTTTCTGAATTATATGGAAGTTGGAGATTTCATCCCCTTTTGCCCCTAAATACTTTGTCATGCATTTCCTTAAAACATGAATATTCTTTTACATAATCATACTACCATAATCAAAATCAAGATATTTGCCATTAATAAAATGCTACTATTCGGTCCACAGTCTATATTTAGTTTTTCCATAGATGGCATTTCTTTATTGACATTTCTTTTCTGACTATTTTTTAAAATCAAAGTATAGTTGATTAACAGTGTTGTATTAATTTTAGGTGTACAGCCAAGTAATTTATTTATACTTACATAAAGTAAGTAAGTGCTCAGTCACTCAGTCTTTGTCTTTTTGTGGCCCCATGGACTGTAGCCTGTCAGGCTCCTCTGTCCATGGAATTCTCCAGGCAAGAATACTAGAATGGGGTGCCATTTCCTACTCCAGGGGATCTTACTGACCCAGGAATTACACTCAAGTCTCTTCTGTCTCCTGCATTGTCAGGCAGATTCTTTACCACTATGGCCACCTGGGAAGCCCAATACCTACATAATTATCTATTCTTTTCAGATTCTTTTCCCTTATAGGTTATTACAAAATACTGAGTATAGTTCCTTGTGCTATACAGTATGTCCTTGTTGGTTATCTATTTTATGTATAGTAATGTATATATGTTAATACCAATTATATGTTAATACCAATTTATCTCTCCTCTCCTTTTCCCTTTAGTAACCGTAAGCTTGTTTTCTATGTCTGTGGGTTTTCTGACCATTTTAAATGTGATGATCCAAGGTCAAAGATTACCTTTATTTGTCATAACCTGTTTTCCTTTAATCTAGTTTCTCAGCCTATCTTTATGATCTTGATCTTTAAAAAATATTTAATTTTGATTGCCCTGGGTCTTCATTGCTTTGTGTGGGCTTTCTCTAGTTACAGCAAACAGGGCCTACTCTTCAATGTGGTGCCCGGGCTTCTCATTGTGGTGGCTTTTCTTGTTGCATAGCACAGGTGCTAGAGCGTGCAGACTTCAGTAATTGTAGCTCAAGGGCTCAGTTGTTCTGTGGCATGTGGAATCTTCCCAGACCAGGGATTGAACCCTTGTCCTCTGGTGAATTCTTATCCACCGCACCACCAGGGAAGTCCAATCTTGACATTGTATTGAAAAGTAGAGTCCATATAACTTGTAGACTGTTTCTCTGTTTGACTTGTCTGCTATGTCCTCATAACTAGATTTGGGTTCTGCCTTTGGCAGGAACAGCAGAAAGTACTGTGTCCTTCTTGGTGCATTGCATCAGGAGGCTCATGCCTGTTTGATTGGGGTGATGGTGACTTTGCTCACTTGGTAAAGATGGCGCTTCCCACGTCTCTCCCTTGTAAAGTTACCCTAGCTCCCTCTGTAGTGATTTGTCAGGAGACACTGTGAGACTTTAAAGGCTTCCCTGGTGGCTCAGACAGTAAAGAATCTACCTGCAATGCAGGATATCTGGGTTCGATCCCTGGGTCAAGAAATATCCCCTGGAGAAGGGAATGGCAACCCACTCCAGTATTCTTGCCTGGAGAATTCCATGGACAGAGGAGCCTGGCGGGCTATAGTCCATGGGTTCGCAAAGAGTCAGATACGACTGAGTGACTAACACTTTCACTATGAGACTTATATGAACATCCTGTTTCTTATCAAACTTTCTTCTGCTGGTGTATCTGTCCATGAGTTTCTGTCTCTAGGTTGACTGACTTTTATTGGGAATCCATTGATGAATTTCTGTCTCCAGGCTGATTGACTTTTATTGGTTATCCTTTGATGAGTTTCTGTCTCCTGGTTGATTAAAGCATATGATGTCTATTGAACTCAACATTTTCAGGATTCTTTCTTTCTAGATCTGTGTGGGGAGCTCAATGAAGCATAACTGAGGCACATGTATTCATGGCCTTCATTAGTCATGAAGACCATGATTAATTAAAATATCTGGCAAGATGTCATAAAATTAATGGCCCTCCTGGGAAGTCAAAGGGGTCTGTTGCAGCCCTTATTTAAAATTTGAAAATCATCTTATAGCACTGACAGTTCTCTATATGTAGAATATGTATAATCTACATATACTTCTGGATGGTATGAAAAAGATATAAAAAAGATATAAAATAAATCCCTGATATGAGTTTGTTTCATTTTCTTTGATCTTTTCCATCCAATAGTAGAATGAGCAACATGTTTTAGTAAATGGAAGTGCTGCATGGCTAAAAGTAAAAATGTCAGTTTCTAAGTAACTTTAAGAATCTTTATTTCTTGTGACAACACAGAAATTACATAAATGCTCTCACCACCCACATGTATATATGATGCCCTTTTCTTCCTCTTCCAGTTATATAAGTTTTACATTATTGGGAGCATGAATTGCACTTTTTTTCGTAAATAACTACTATACCATACCATGAAAACCAAACTGAGATGCAAATTATTTATGTGTTTACATGATAAACCATGCAAAACAGTGAAGATTATTGACCCAAGTAAATTGGATCAATTCACAAACAATGTCTTATAAGCAATAAAATTACTTTGTAAATATTCAACAAAATGAAAAATAAAACTCTCAGCATTTTTAGTTCTCCTGTGTGTCTCCCCAGCTTTCAGGTTACCAGGTTTTATCAGGTGGGTGTAACATTTCATGTTAATTCTGCCCTAGCACGGGGCCAACTGACTGGACCTCTTCTGGTCTTGCCAATATAGGATCTGTCACCACAGCTGGCCCCCTCTTTCCAGCCCTCCTATGTACCCACACAGACTCAGGGGCTTGCAAGAGAGGTCTGAGTAAATGAAAGTATAGATCAGGGACTTGCCTATGTGGGTGATGGTACAGAGCCAAAGAATGTTCTCCTTGTGCTGTCTGCCCCAGGCTTTCTTCAGGAACACAGGCTGAGGGAGGCAGAACCGGGTTTTTGTTTGCATGCTGTTATGGGGTTTGTCAGCGAGTCTCAAGCATCGCTTACAGTGAGGAACACAGAGACTGAGCATTTAAATTTTTTTTTTTTTTTTTACTGGAGGATAATTGCTTTACAATATTGTGTTGGCCTCTGCCATTCATCGTCATGATCAGCCTCAGGTATACATATGTCCCCTCCCTCCTGAACCCTCCTCCCATCTTCCACCCCTCTGGGTTGTCACAGAGCACTGGCTTGAGTTCCCTGTGTCACACAGCAAACTCCCACTTGTTATCTACTTTACTTATGGTACTGTATATATTTCCATGCTATTCTCTCAACTCATCCCACCCTCTCCTTCCCCTACTGTGTCCACAAGTCTGTTCTCTATGAGACTGAGCGTTTTTAATGTGCTCTGCTACTGGAAGAACTGAACTCACAATCTGTTTGCAGAAAACAAGAGATAAGTTATTAGACTCTGATCTTTGTTGTAGGCGCTTAAAATGAGGACTCCTGGGTTACAGTTGTATTACAGTGGGAGGGATGGGGATGCAGAGACTGACCATAGTAGGGGAGCATTTCATTATGAGGATAGCCCAGAGTTAAATCCTTTTGTAAGATGTGAGATTCAGCAAACCTTCAAAGGAAGTAGAGGCACAAAGACCTTCAGACCTTGTTCTCATGCTGGGATTATCATTTTAAGGAATCTCTAGCTTCCTTAATGTGGACTGAATATTATGGCATCACAAAGGGCTTTCTTTCTCATGTGCTCTGAATCTTAGCATGGTTTAATGTATAGGAGCAGCAAATCCACACCACATGAATGACATTATTTATTTATCTGTCTGCTTTGTGTTTTAGTCGCATAATGCGGGACCTTTCGTTGTGGTGCATAGGTTCAATAGTTGCAGTGCTCAGACTCAGTTGCCCTGCAACTTGTGGGATCTTAGTTTCCCCACCAGGGATCAAACCTGCATCCCCTGTATTGGAAGACAGATTCCTAACCACTGGACCACCAGGGAAGTCCCTGAAATAATTATTTTATACTGTCTGACAATGGCCAAGATGTTGAATACTCCATCAGATGAATATGCTCTTTTTACATAATAGTTCAGTTCAGTTCAGTCACTCAGTTGTGTCCAACTCTTTGCGATCCCATGGACTGCAGCACGCCAGACCTCCCTGTCCATCACCAACTCCCGGAGTTTACTCAAACTCATGTCCATTGAGTTGGTGATGCCATCCAACCATCTCATCCTCTGTCAGCCCCTTCTCCTCCCACCTTCAATCTTTTCCAGCATCAGGGTCTTTTCAAATGAGTCTGTTCTTTGCATCAGGTGGCTGAAGTATTGGCGTTTCAGCTTTAGCATCAGTCCTTCCAATGAATGTTCAGGACTGATTTCCTTTAGGATGGACTGGCTGGCTCTCCTTGCAGACCATGGGACACTCAAGAGTCTTCTGCAACACCACAGTTCAAAAGCATCAATTCTTTGGTGCTCATATTTCTTTATAGTCCAACTCTCACATCCATACATGACTACTGGAAAAATCATAGCTTTGACTAGACAGACCTTTGTTGGTAATGTCTCTGCTTTTTAATATACTGTCTAGGTTAGTCATAACTTTCCTTCCAAGGAGTAAGCGTCTTTTAATTTCATGGCTGCAGTCACCACCTGCAGTGATTTTGGAGCCCCCCAAATAAAAGTCTGCCACTGTTTCCCCATCTATTTGCCGTGAAGTGATGGGACCATGATTTTAGTTTTCTCAGTGTTGAGTTTTAAGCCAACTTTTTCATTCTCCTTTTTAATTTCATCAAGAGGCTCTTTAGTTCTTTTTTCTTTTCTACCATAAACATGGTGTCATCTGCATATCTGAGCTTATTGATATTTCTCCCAGCAATCTTGATTCCAGCTTGTGATTCATCCAGTCCAGCATTTGTCATGATGTACTCTGCATATAAGTTAAATAAGCTGGGTGACAATATACAGCCTTGAAGTATTCCTTTCCCAATTTGGAGCCAGTCTGTTGTTCCATGTCCAGTTCTAATTGTTGCTTCTTCACCTGCATACAGATTTCTCAAGAGGCGGGTCAGGTGATCTGGTATTCCCATCTCTTTAAGAATTTTCCACACTTTGTTGTGATCCAGCCAGTCGAAGGCTTTGGCGTAGTCAATAAAGCAGAAATAGATGTTCTTCTGGAACTCTCTTGCTTTTTCAATGATCCAACGGATGTCGGCAATTGAATCTCTGGTTCCTCTGCCTTTTCTAAATCCAGCTTGAACATCTGGAAGTTCATGGTTCATGTGTTGCTGAAGCATGGCTTAGAGAATTTTGAGCATTACTTTACTAGCGTGGGAGATGAGTGCAATTGTGCAATAGTTTGAGCATTCTTTGGCATTGCCTTTCTTTGGAACTGGAATGAAAACGGACCTTTTCCAGTTCTGTGGCCACTGCTGAGTTTTCCAAATTTGCTGGCATATTGAGTGCAGCACTTTCACAGCATCATCTTTTAGGATTTGAAATAGCTCAACTGGAATTCCATCACTTCCACTAGCTTTGTTTGTAGTGATGCTTCCTAAGGCCCATTTGACTTAGCATTTCAGGATGTCTAGCTCTAGGTGAGTGATCACACCATTGTGGTTATCTGGGTCATGATGATCTTTTTTGTATAGCTCTTCTGTGTATTCTTGCCACCTCTTCTGAATATCTTCTGCTTCTGTTAGGTCCATACCATTTCTGTCCTTTATCAAACCCATTTTTGCATGAAATGTTCCCTTGGTATCTCAAATTTTCTTGAAGAGATCTCTAGTCTTTCCCATTCCATTGTTTTCCTCTATTTCTTTGCATTGATTGCTGAGGAAGGCTTTCTTATCTCTCCTTGCTATTCTTTGCAACTCTGCATTCAAATGGGAATATCTTTCCTTTTCTCCTTTGCTTTTTGCTTCTCTTCTTTTCACAGCTATTTGTAAGGCCTCCTCAGACAGCCATTTTGCTTTTTTGCATTTCTTTTTCTTGGGGATGGTCTTGATCACTGCCTCCTGTACAGTGTCACAAACCTCCATCCATAGTTCTTCAGGCACTCTGTCTATCAGATCTAATCCCTTGAATTTGTCACTTCCATTGTATAATCGTAAGGGATTTGATTTAGGTTGTACCTGAATGGTCTAGTGGTTTTCCCTAGTTTTTTCAATTGAAGTCTGAATTTGGCAATAGGGAGTTCATGATCTGAGCCATAGTCAGCTCCCAGTCTTGTTTTTGCTGGCTGTATAGAGCTTCTCCATCTTTGGCTGCAAAGAATATAATCAAGCTGATTTTGATATTGACCATCTGGTGATGTCCATGTGTAGAGTCTTCTCTTGCATTGTTGGAAGAGGGTGTTTGCTATGACCAGTGTGTTCTCTTGGCAAAACTCAATTAGCCTTTGCCCTACTTCATTCTGTACTCCAAGGCCAAATTTGCCTGTTACTCCAGGTATCTCTTGACTTCCTACTTTTGCATTCAAGTCCCCTGTAATGAAAAGGACATCTTTTTTGAGTGTTAGTTCTACAGGGTCTTGTAGGTCTTCATAGAACCTTTCAACTTCAGCTTCTTCAGCATTACTGGTCAGGGCATAGGCTTGGATTACTGTGATATTGAATGGTTTGCCTTGGAAATGAACAGAGATCATTCTGTCATTTTTGAGATTGCATCCAAGTACTGCATTTTGGACTCTTGTTGACTATGATGGCTACTCCATTTCTTTATGGGATTCTTGCCCACAGTAGTAGATATAATGGTCATCTGAGTTAAATTCACCTATTCCAGTCCATTTTAGTTCACTGATTCCTAAAATGTTTATGTTCACTCTTGCCACCTCCTGTTTGACTGCTTCCCCTTTGCCTTGATTCATGGACCTAACATTCCAGGTTCCTATGCAATATTGCTCTTTACAGCATCAGTCTTTGCTTCTATCACCAGTAACATCCACAACTAGGTGTTGTTTTTGCTTTGGCTCTGTCTTTTCATTCTTTCTGGAGTTATTTGTCCACTGACCTCCAGTAGCATATGGGGCACGTACTGACCTGGGGAGTTCATCTTTCAGTGTCCTATCTTTTTGCCTTTTCATACTGTTCGTGGTGTTCTCTTTTTACATATGTGTGTGTCTAATCGGTAACATGTTCAACAGTGTTCTTACAACATTCAAATATTCATTGCTATTTAGAAGAACTAAGTTAGAGTTGAATCATGCAATAATTTCTTTATGTAGACTCAAAGAAGGCATCTGTAGACCCAAAGTGACCCTCTGTTGTCTTTGGGAGACTGCTTGTGGAGCCAGGAGTGTCTAGCTACATTTGTCAGTAGCCCCCATTGGTACTTTTCCCCTTCAATGGCTATTTATTGAATTCATGGGCTAACAGGTTACTGTTCTATTAAGTAGAAAGGTTTTTGGGCAGCTGGATGGTCAATAACATTGACCATTCATAAATCAAATAATTAAGTCAAATGAAGCCCACACAACATAGGCTGACAGTTGCATAGAAAGTAACTTCCCATGAATACTTCTACTGTACAGTGTGTTTCACTAGATTCCAGTCTTTTCTGGGATTAGCTTGGAGAGCTAGTTTTGGATTTTTGAATGTGGAGTAATTCATATCACAGCTATAACTGGGCACTTGTGTTGGTTCTGCCAGAGTGTCACGGGGCTGTCACATTTAGTGAACTATTCATTCCCCAAGGGCACTCCACAAAGTACTTTATTTTAAAACTTTTTACTTTTTATTGGGGTATAGCCGATTAACAATGTTGTGATAGTTTCAGGTTGACAGCAAAGGGTCTCAGCCATACATTTACATGTATCCATTCTTCCCTAAACTCCCCTCCCATCCAGGCTGCCACATAACATCGAGCAGAGTTCCCTGTGCTATACAGAACATCCTTGTTGGTTATCCATTTAAAATATAGCAGTTTGGACATGTTGAAGTACCAATGAATCTTCCAAGACTCAGGAAAACCAAGACCACCACCACACATCTCATGTTCCTATAGAGCTTTAGCTGTTTCAAAGGGGTATTTTCACTGGTCATTTCTGCTATGGAAGAGCAGGAATGTTCTGAGTGTATTTTCTTACCCACCAGGCTCCTCTGTCCATGGGATTCTCCAGGCGAGAATACTGGGGTGGGTTGCCATTTCCTATTCCAGGGGATCTTCCCGACTTAGGTATTGAACCCAGGTCTCCCGCATTGCAGGCAGATTCTTTATCATATGAGCCACCAGGGAAGCCTGAAGAATACTGAAGTGGGTTGCCATGACCTCCTCCAGGGCATCTTCCCAACCCAGGGACTGAACCCAGATCTTCTGCATTGCAGGCAGATTCTTTACTTTCTGAGCCACCAGGCAAGCCCTTTTCTTCATGGAAAGACCAAAGACAAGGAAGCAAAAACAGAAGGAAAAAAAAAAACCTCCCATTAAACTCAATGATATCTTTAGCTTTAAAAATCATAATGATAAAATCCTATATTTCCCATTTATGAAGCATCCATGATGTACCAAGTATTGTGCTGTAATCTTCACCACATTGACTTACATGCTCAAGATGCCCTTACAGAACAGAGAGTGCCCTCATTTTACAGATGACCTGGGTTCCGACTATAAAGTGATAAGACTAGGATTCAAACCTGAATCAGATTATCCTCATAAATATCTGGATAGAAGATGGAGTCAAGGTCAGATGATTCTGAGGATGGAGTAAACCATCTTCTCTGCTACACGCATTTCTAGGGCTTAAGACTGAGCTGGGAGTGTGAAAGGATGTTGATGGACACGCGCAAGTTTCACCGAGTTCCATGGTACCAAAGGGACAGTAGCTAATATGCAGTGTTTAGTAGGTGCTGATCATCATTCTAAGCTCCTAAGTGCATAATTATGCAATGAATCCCTGCTGTGAATTTATGAGCTATTTACTCTATGATCCCCATTACGCCTGCTTAGGTAGCTAGCAGGCTCTTCAGGGCTCCAGATCTTGATGTGCGAGCAGAAGCACTCTGAAGTGACAGGAGAGTTAGACTTTTCTCTTAACTGTCCTTGTGAAATGCCATTTGTTGTAACACTTCGGGCATTGGTTAATAAAATCTAAGACAACAGTCTGAAATATGTGTTTTGAATTTCACATTTGTTTGTTTTAATTACAAGGGCGATTTTTTTTCAAACTACAGCGTGTTTTTAAATGAATTTTTGAATCCAAACCTCTTCAATGGAAGGGCATGGCATGTCAAAAAATCCTTATTCTTTGAGCAAGTCAGGTAAATGAGGAGAAATCTAAGGGAAGCCACCACTGAACAGAGGGAATCGTTGCTATCAGTGGGGCTCAGAGAACACAGGCCTTTAATTGCAACGAAAGGAGCAACACTCCAAATGCTCTTAATAAAAACTGATTGTGTCTCTGAATTCCACAGTAAAGCTCCCCACAGGATGTCTGACAGAGACTCAGAAACCAGTAGCAGTAGATCTAACAATGCCAATAAATTTAACAATGAAGTTATCAATTTACATCCAATAACATATGGTTTAGAATAGAACATCACTGAAAAAATTACCACGAACATCTATCTTCCCCCAAATTTAGATAACGTATAACTATCATAAAATTATTTACAGTTTTATTACTAGTCTAGCCATATATGTCCCTTTAGGAAAAATTTAAAATTTGAAACAAGAATAATTTTTTTATTTATCTGATGATTATTTCTATGACTCAAAAAACAAGCACTGGTTGTTGTTTTTCATGGTTTTATTTCCAAGAACATCTGTGTTCTTCTGATGCAGGCTAGCAGCCATGTGATTCCACTTTGGCTAATTACTCTTGCTAGTAAGGAGCTGTCCAGATTTGAAGTCACTTCTAGTGATCTCTCTGCTGAGAGTGGCTCGATGGAAGGTCAGGGCCGGGGGTGGTGGTACCATTTTTGCAAATGGTAGGAAAGAAAATGAGAATAATAAAGGTATTGGTACTTAAAGACAGTCTCTTTTATCCAGAGATCAACTGTTGTCTACAAAGTGATGGAACATGGACTTCTTTGGTGGTCCAGTGGTTAAGACTCTGCCTTCTAGAGCATGGGGTGTGAGTTCAATCCCTGGTTGGGGAGCTAAGATCCCACATGCCACATGAGCAAAAATAATTAGGTATCATTATATGAAAGGTAACAAACTTTTGATCAGTAAAATGAACATAGAGTGTACTATCATTTTGTTGAATAGGCAGAGATTTTGCCACCTGAAAATTTGAGAGAGAAAAAAAAATCAAAACATAAAACAGAAGCAATATTGTAACAAAATTCAAGGAAGCCTTTTAAAAGTGTTCCTAATAAAAGTATTTAAAAAATTAAGTGATACAACAAATCTAGGACAAAGCTAGAGCAGAACCAGAGCCCAAGACTTTATATTCTTCGTTGTTTGTTCTCTGTCCTCTTGGTCAGGAATTCTGGTTATGGCGGCATATTCTTCAACTTGGCTCAGTCTCTCTTTGTTTTCATCTCAACTCAAAGCAGCAACTTTCTTGCTTCCTATTATGGTTCTCAGAGGAACGGATTTTCTGCAAGGGAGCATCTCCACTTAAGTCTTTTGTGTTTTAAGCAGAGTTTTAGTTGAAAACGTAGCTTGTGTTTGTATCTTTGGCATTTAGGGTTCAACTTAGCTTAATTTTCATAGTAACAAAAGAGGGATGGAGGGGTCATTTGAGAGGACAAAGGGTAGATAAAAAACAGACTATCATCTATTGGAGGTCAGATGGCCATGGACCCAGTGAGGGGTGGGCAGGTGAGATGCGTTTGTAGGGGTGGCATGAGGTTAGAAATCAAGAAAATAATTGACATGAAGAAACAAGAAGAATCCAGCAGCCCAAGCAGAGGATCTGAGCTCCAGAGAACCAGGGTCCAGACATTTCTTCCATCTAATTTTGTAATTTAAAAATAGCGATAGGGTGTGGGATTCCCTGGATGTCCAATGGTTAGAACTCAGTGCTTTCACTGCCCTGGGTTTGATCTCTGATCGGGGAACTAAAATCCCATAGCTGCAAAAAAAAAAAAAAAAAAAAAGAAAAGAAAAGAAAAAATGGTAATAATAGTGGTAGGATATTGATTTTTATTGAAATGTAATTTTTTAAAAGCTATTTGGACATACTTAGGACTCCCTCTTGTCATCATTTCCTTTGTCAGTTAACATTTATAATGAAGAAATCAAAACTTTGTATATTTGTAATCTTTTAAGATTGTTCTTTGAGGTGTAAGTATATTCAATAATATTCTCATTTTATAATAATCCATGGAAATAGGCTGACACTTTAGAATTCAGCATGACTGTGTCAAGAGTGGAAAATATGTTTTCATTTAAGTTAAGAAGAAAAAAGAATTCATGGTCAAATGACTGTTAAAATATAAATAAGAGTTGGAATGAAGAAAAAATCCAGAGAGGGTTGTAAAAAGTACTGTGTTGGCAATGATGCTAGTTATGACTCTGATGGCCAGGAAAAATATTATAGTGTTTCTCATGCCATCTAAAGGCTAATATCACAATTTATGGACTATATAGAATGTTGTATTTAAACTCCTGGGAAATTTTAAAGCTGTATATACCAAGATAATACTTGAGGAAATAAAAAAGTATAAATACTTGTGTTTTAAATCTTCAAGGTGGCATTAAAGTTGTGAATGTGAAGTTCACAGCCCCCGATCCCCTTTGCCTCAGCTTCTCCTCCAACTCTCCTTTTTCAGAAGTAAAAAGGACAAAAACCACATGCAAAGATTCTGGTAAAAATATTTCTTAAGAGATAGAGAAAATAAGAATGTGAAAGGAGGATCAAGAGAACTGGGAGCAAATATGGGACCAGGAAGGAGTGGTTAGGGGTATGTGGTTAGGGCAAAAATGTGAGTGAATCCTTAAAGATTTGGGGAACCAGAGAAGTCTAAAGGGGAGTAAATGCTAGTAGGAGATGCAGGGATTTTTCTGACCATCCTTAAATGTTTGAGAGAGAAGTGAGGATGTTAATTCCCATTTGGGCCATTCTTCTTTCACTGGGACCCTGATCCGCAGTTGTACAGTAAGGGTCAGGGCATAAAGACTGTTAGATCCAAGTGACAGGAGACCACTCCATCCTGACTAGATCTGTGTTGGAGGACAAAAATCCACAGGTTCTGGGATTTCCCTGGTGGTCCAGTGGTTAAGACTTGACCTTCCAATTCAGGAGATACAGTTTGATCCCTGGTCGGGGAACTAAGATCCCACATGCCTCTTGGCCAAAAAACTGAAACATAAAACAGAAGCAATTTTGTAAAAAATTCCATTAAGACTTTAAAAATTTTCCACATCAAAATATCTTTAAAAAAGCCTGCTGGTTCCAGTGTATGTTATCTTAGTTTACTTAACAGCTGTCTAATACTGATGCTCTTTTGTCTCATGTATGGGTAAGGAGGACCGAGATTTGGAGAGAAGGCTTGGGTTGACCACGTGCTGACAGCGTGTACCCACACCCATTCTCCAATAGGCTGGCCCCGTGCTCTGACCCCTTTCTTCCCTTTTTAAACAACATTTTAAGAGTTCAAGATTGATTCTTCTTTTTTCTCTCAATCTGAAGCCCCCATCACAAGTCTTTCTCTTCTGCTCTAGAAGATATTCAACAGAAAAGATGGGTGATGAAATGCCAGTCCTATGTATGGCTTTGCTGGCTGGCTCGTTTGACCTACGGGGCCTTAAGACCTCTGTCTCAGATTTTCCCAAGTGAAAAACAGGCCTAGAAACGTTATTCTCATTCTCACAGAGAGTTAGCAGCAGCAGCAGAAAGGCAGGGCTGCCATACAGATCCCCAGGAGTAGAGCAGTTAGTAGAGTCAACAAGAATCTAGTTCTTCCCATGATCAGCCTGAAGTCTTCCTCACAAGACCTTAGTAAATGAATGCCTTGGCAAACTAAGGATTGATTGGGACTCTGGTTCTGTTGCTGAGGTAGAATTCAGAATCTGAGCTGTACTTCTGCACTTATGAGAATTGGGGGTGAGAAGAGATGGGGCCAGAAAGGTTCTTCCAGGTGTCTCTGGAGCAGGCAAAGGTCCTTGAGTGAACATGTACATTTGTTGACTGGAGTATCAGACCCTGTAGAATAAACCCTATTCAAATATAGATGTGTGACTCAATGGGTCACTTGTTATATTACACACACAAATTATCCTTCATTAGCTTCTTTTGTTTGGGGTAAATTGCAGTGACAGTAATATGGACTTAAATTCTAGTCCTCTTATCAAACAAATTCAGAATGTACACTCTTGCCCACACTGATTTCATAATAAGTGCTCATCCAAGCATGTTTGTTGCTTGGATGGAAGAGGGGCACGTCTTCCTTTCCAAGCCTTTCTGAAATTTAGGGAGTATTTGGATGAAGGCTAGTGATTCTTTTGATGCCAGGGGTTACTCAGTGCTCATCTGACATTTCAAACTGTTTGGCAAAGGGAAGGCCGTCAGATCTTGTGCTTTTGTGGTCAGAGCTTCCCTGGTGGTTCAGGTGGTAAAGAATCTGCCTACAATGTGGGAGACCTAGGTTCGATCCCTGGGTTGGGAAGATCTCCTGGAGGAGGCATGGCAACCCACTCCAGTGTCCTTGGGGCTTCCCTGCTGGCTCACGTGATAGAGAACCTGCCCGCACAGACCGAGAGCAGCACCGCACAGCCTTCTGCTGGCAGATCGCTTAGCTTCCCTGCTGCATCTGAGACCAAGGGACCCAGAATAAGGTCATTCCATCAGGAGGAAGCAACAATTGGAAAGAAGCTTCTTTACTTTTTGTTAGAGCCTTTTCATGACTGACTGGATCCAGAAGAAGGGACATATTGATTCTGTGTCCTTTTGCTGAGTATGGTGGCATGACAAGTGTGACCTACAGGACATACTAGATAAGATTTTGGTATTGCAACAAAAGCAAACACAGCAGAACAATAGATCACAGAGTTCAGGTTGACCTGAGGCAGTCAGTAGGCAGTCCTAGGCATTTTGTCCTGGTAAGGAGAACTGTTCATTTCATTCATAAGTTTCTTCTTCTTCTTCCCCTTCTTCCTCTCCTTATCCTCCTCTTCCTTCTTTCCTCTTTCTCTTCCCTTTCCCTTCCACCTTCTTCTGAAAATGCTTTGGAAACTTTCTCCAAAGGGAAATGTCCTTTCCAAGCCCAGAATTGTTAATCCTTTTGCAGACCAAGTTTCTGTCTTGTTCCAAAAAGAGAGCATTGACAGTAAATTCGGTGTCTCCTTAAATTACCCCTTTATTTAAACCGTCAAATGTGTTTCATTTGTTATTGTTGTTTGCTGTTATTTTTAAGCCACAATGCTTACCCATCCTTACACCATCTATTTTGGGCACCCCAAGACGAAGAACTGAAATCAATGCTGGCTGTTGCTTTCTCAATTAGTTCAAGGGTTCCAAGAAGCCCTATGTGCCCTAAGCATTGTCTATTAACTCGATAATAATGACTTACACACATGTGTAATGTTCATTGATTTTATTGTAAGGAATAAGATACAAACTTGTTTATAAACATTATTAAATCTTTAGTAGCTTTTGGCTCTTTCAATGTGTATTGAGTATAGCGATTATGAAGATATTGTTTTGAAAAGCACAAAGGGATTCTAATGTTGAAAAAAGATGGAAGTCAGTGGGGCAGAAAATGAGATTCAGAAGAGCACCTACCTCTCCAGACCCTCCATCACTTTATCTGGTTCCTCACAGAATTTGTTCCCCTTATGGGAACCGGCCAAAATGGACCAAGAGATCGAATGACTTGGGAAAGAATTTCAGCCCTGTTCCTTCATTCTTAGCTATATATAACTGTGGTCAAGTTCCATGGCCTCTGAGTGCCTCAATTTTCTCATCTGTACTATGGGGACAATAGTTGTTGTTGTTCAGTTGCTAAGTCATGTCTGACTTTTTGTGACTTCATGGGTTGTAGCATGCCAGGCTCCTCTGTTCCTCACTGTCTCCTGGAGTTTGCTCATATTCATGTCCACTGAGTCGGTGATTCTATCTAACCATATCATCCTCTGTTACTCCACCCCCCATTCTCCTTGCATCAGGGTATTTTCCAATGAGTCAGCTCCTTTGCTTCAAGTAGCCAAAGTACTAGAGCTTCAGCTTCAGCATCAGTTCTTTCAATGAATATTCAGGATTGATTTCCTTTAGGATTGACTGGTTTGATCTCCTTGCTGTCACTAGTAGGTCTATTTAAACTGTTTACAATAAGGCTTGGAGTACAATTACTATTCAACAAATAATAGCTACTGTTTATTAAAGATAACAATGACTTTTCTTTAAGAGGCCAAGACTGAGAAATTTCAGTTTGATTGGACAGAACCCCTGTTTATCGTGAGTGTCCTTTGCTTGAGCTATGTAATGGGGAGAAAGGGCTTCCCAGGTGCTGCTAGAGATAAAGAACCTGCCTGCCAATTCAGGAGACATAAGAGATGTGTGTTTGATCCCTGGGTCAGGAAGATACCCTGGAAGAGGGCATGGCAACCTACTCCAGTATTCTTGCTTGGAGAATCCCATGGACAGAGGAGCCTGGAGGGCTACAGTCCATACGGTTGCAAAGACTTGAATGTGACTGAAGCAACTTAACATGCATACATGTGTAGAAAACCCTGCCTTCCCACAAAGGATAAAGTGCTAAAATGATCCCCAAGGAACAAGGCTGATGAAAATATTTAGTTTTGTTCTGATTGAACAAACTCAGCACATGTTTAGTAGTTCCTTTATTTTTAGATTAAAAGGAAAAAGGAGAAGCCAAGCCTTCCAGATAAACCTGCCTGACAGCTTGGGACCACTGACCAGAGAGGACTGCTGATCATCCAGGCTCCCACTGGGCTGCCTGCCTGTGTCCTTCAACCTTGACGACAGGTTCTGGAAGACAACCTGGCAGCCCTCTCACAGTCCATTAAGGCAGCAGATGCAAACAGACTCAGAAGCCAACTGCTGAAATCAGGTTAATTTCAGCCCTGTCCTGGGGCTGCCCACTCACAGCCAATGCCAACTCAACCCAGAACTCTCAAGGTTAGGTCATGGTAAAGCTCTCACTAATGGACATTTCTCAGTAGGATCTGTGCTAAATAAATGCAGAACTGGGCGGCTGGATGGCTTCTGTTTCGAATAGAAATTGCAAGCCTATCATTAGGAGATGGGAGGATGGTTGAGCATAGGAATAGGAGACAAAGACACAGAAGCAGAGTCAGGTGAATAGGGAAATATCTGGCACTTGATCTATGTTCATTTCCTAGAAGATGAAATTGTTTCAGGAACACTGGACTTAATTGGGTTATGTGATTGAAATGTTTATGAAACAATAAGGTTTATTTGTATCTTCCCATTGCAACAGTAGTGTGGACCCATGTGGAGAAGCAGAAAGAAAGAGAGGAGTAGTTCAAGGATCATTTGTTTTTATCTTTCTCAGCACTCTGTTTGGCTTACTTGTTGACTCAAGTTTGTACTTACACTGAGAAAAATCTGCTTCTAGGTTTTTCTCTTGTGATTCACAGTCAAAATGATTTGAACTTAAATTTGGGGAAGAGGAAAGAATTTGAAGGTTGCCATCTTTTTTATAAAAGCTTTTTGTTTTATATTGGAGTAAAGCCAGTTGAGAATGCTGTGACAGTTTCATGTAGACAGTACTCAGTCATACGTACATGTGTATCCATTCTCCCCAAATTCCCCTCCCATCCAGGCTGCCACACTGAACTTTGAGCAGAGTTCCTTGTGCTATGTAGTAGATGCTTGTTGGTTATCCATTTTAAATATAGCAGTGTGTACATATCCATCCCAAGCTCCCTAACCATCCCTTCCTCCCATTCTCACCCTTGGCAACCATAAGTTTGTTCTCTAAGTCTGTGAGTCTGTTTCTGTTTCATAAATAGTTTATTTTTATCATTTTAGATTCCACATACAAAAGATCTTATATGATATTTCTCCTTCTCTGTTTGACATACTTCATTCAATATGACAATTTGTAGGTCCATCCATGTTGCTGCAAATGGCATTATTTCATTCTTTTTAATGACTGAGTAATATTTCATTGTACAAATGTACCATATTTGTTTATCCATTCCTGTCAATGGACATTTATGTTTCTTCCATGTCTTGGCTATTGTAAATAGTGCTGCTATGAATACTGGGGTGCATGTATCCTTTTGGGCCATGATTTTCTCTGGAGTGGAATTGGTAACTCTCTTTATAGTTTTTAAGGAACCTTCGTACTATTGGAACAGTGTTTTTAGTTTTTAAGGAACTGAAGTGACTGTACCAATATATATTCCCACCAACAGTATAGGAGGGTTCCTGAAGGTTGTCATCTTTGTGGTAACAGTTACACTGCCTCTTAGGGAAAACACCTTTCTATTAGTCTGAAAGGGAAAATAATGTGCTTTTTCTCTCTCATCATTACATTTCTGGTGGCTGTGTTTCTCTGATGGGCTGGTCCTCTATTCACTCTCTGTTGTTTTCCTTGGTGCTGCCCCAACTTCCCTCCTTTCTCTGCCCCAGCACCCAGTTCAACAAGCTCCACAAATGGCCATGTGTGCCTTTTCTAGACTGGGCACCTGGCTGAGCACTGGGGTATAGGAGACAAGTATGTCTGATCCTTGTTCATAAAGGGTCCATAGTTCTAGTGGTATAGGACTTGCCTGCCCCTTGGGGAAAAGTCAGGGCAAAATGAGTGGAGGAATCCTGAGAAAACACTCTTTTCTCTGCAGTTCTTACCTACAAAATACCCTAGGCTCATTTGGGTTCATGGCTGGTAAATGAAGGTGACCAGAAGCTTGCTTAACTGGGTATTTTCCAGAGTGATGGTTTAAGTAGCAGTGCTGCCTGTAGTTAAGTGCCTGGGTATTGGAATTAGACAGGACTGGCTTGGAATTCTGGCTTTGCCATGAACCACTGTGTGACCTTGAAAAATATACCTAACCTCTCTGAGCATCAACTTCTGCATATGCTAAAATGGGATAATAATAATGAGTTCATAGGGCTATTGAATGACATAAGAAGTGCAAAGTGGGTAGCACATGCTAGGGGCTTAATAAATGGTAACTGCTTTTATTTTATAGCTGTTTATGTTTGTGGATGAATTCTGAGCCTCTGTGAAGGGTCAGACTGTATATAGGGAGCAGTTGACACATGAGCCATGGGTACCTGGGAACTCAGGTGGGTCTGAGGAGGTGGGGGGCAATGATGACCTCTTAGCTTTGGCAGCAGTTGAGTCCTCTCCTGTGGAAAGGAAATGGCCCATTTAGCCAGCTGCATAACCAAACTGCTACCATCAGAGTCTTTTTAAAATGGAGCTTTGTAAATGTGTGCCATGCAGCCTACAGTAATGAGATTCATGCTTCTTCAGTGGTAATCTTCCACCAGACAGCATTTTAAATCTTTTCCTATTTGGTGCACAGAACTGAGTCCAGGATATATATATTTCCAAGTGTCATTTTTAATTTAATGCATGATTGAACGTATTACCACTGGCACAGCTAAATAGTTAAACTAGAATCTATCAATTTGTCCTGAACTGTTGACACGCAGGGTAATGCTACAGTTAAATTAAATTTAAATATAAGAATGAGAGGCAGCTTGGTTTCCTGGCAGCCCTGGGGGCTGCTTTCTCAGTGAGGCCTGGCTGCAGGAGGAAAAGGACATTTTAAAATATGAGGTGCATCACTCCCCTCCCCTCCGTATGGCTCGGGGAATGTGCTGATTCTCTTGTGTTTCTGGTTGTTTTCCTGGACTGTGTGGCGGAGCAGACCAGGTGTCCAGAGTCTGGCAGGAAGACACTGTGCAAATGTAAAAGCAAATCACAGTTAATAGGAAAAACCTGGTTTGCAAATCATAACAGTTCAGAATGGGAACAGATTTGGGAGACCCCAGAATATCACAGTCAAGGAGACCAGCCAGAGCTTTTATCCAGCTCAGAGGGTCTGGGAAACCTGCCCAAGGATGTCTGAGTTGAGAACTGGGCCCTCAACTTAGAGTAAATGTTTTCTTCTCTGCATCTGAATAGGCTTAATGCAAAGACATGGCCAGGTATGCCGCACTGCTCATTTCTGTGATAACCTGGGCAAGTGAGTGAGCCCCTTGGAGCTCAGTATGCTTGTCTATAAAATGGGGGTAGACTCATTAGCTGTCTCATCGGGTTGTCAAGACCACTAAGCAAGTTCTAGGTGTGGAATGATTACGATAGTGACCCATACTTGAGAAAGGCCCTGTAGATAGAAACTAGTCTTGCAGCTGTTGTACCAGTAAATATTACTTTACTATTGATTCAACATTTTCTCTGAACTGTTTTCTAGGAGTGGGAACACTCACACCCCCAAGTGTGTCCTCCATAGCTTGGTCCTCTGGTGTCCCCTTGCAGAAGGATTTGAGATGCCCCATGCATTAGTCAGTCTGCTGGGAGGGCCGTGAGGAGTTCCTGAAAGTTGGAGAGTTAAAACCGGAGACACACATTGTCTCATAGTTCTGGCGACCAGAAGTCCAAAGTCGAAGGGTTGGCTGGGATGTGCTATCTCTGAAGGCACTAGGGGAGGACCCTTCATCACTTTTTCTGGCTTCAGGTGGTTCCGAAAGCTCCTTGACTTGTGCCCACATCGTGCCAGTGTCTAGCTTCATTGTCACCTGGTCTTCTTTTCTTTCCAATGTGTCTGTCTTTTGTGCGTTCCTTATAAGGATGTTCATTATTGGGTTTAGGACCTATCTGGGTAACCCAAGATCTCATTTCATCTCAGATCTCATTGTGAGATCGTCACCTTATCTGCAAAGACCCTGGTAATGTGCCTTCACGTGCTAAGTGCTCAACACATAAAAAAAGTGAAAGTATTAGTCTCTCAGTCATGTCCGACTCTTTGTGACCCCATGGACTATAGCCCACCAGGCTCCTCTGTCCATGGGATTCTCTAGGCAAGAACACTGGAGTGGGTAACTATTCCCTTCTCCAGAGGATCTTCCTGACCTAGGGATTGAACCCAGGTCTCCTGCAATGCAGGCAGATGCTTTCTCATCTGAGTGACCAGGGAAGCCCACTCAACACATAACTAAAGCTTTATTCAGAAATTCCCCTTGGATTATTGTGAAATAAGTGAAATCCAGGTATAAGGGGCTGCTTCTGGTTTCCCACGTAGCTCAGAACACAATGGCTGCTCAAATGCAGGGATACCCAGAATACACCCACAAATATGGTCTGTTTGAAAATTCTTAAAAGGAAATCAACTCAGCATGTTTCATTACTGATAAACAGAGCAACCTCTATGTACATGCCTCACATAGAGAAAGGAAGTTTCAGTCACATGCTTTCATAAAAATGACCTAGAAATTTAATAGCGTCCCTGTAGGATGCTTTAAGTCCAAGTTCCTTCTGGACTATTCTGAAGGAAAGTCCAGTATTCAGACTGTGTAGGGAACGGTGCTCAGTTTCCTTGTTTCTGCATTGTTTGGATTTGCATCATTCATTACTTTTGAAGCCCAAACGTAATGGGTGGAGGAAAAAGAAAAGTAAGGTCCATCTATCCATCTACAGTAGTGACATCAGATGCAGCTGGCTGGCCAGCCCTGCCAGCTCCGCTAGGCCTGCTGCTCAGAGCAAGGGAGGCAGCTGGCTGGCCCCTGGTAAGACTTTGTCATCTGTGCAGCTGTGAGCCCTGGCTCATTGCTGCTTGAGCTTGGTGTAGACTGCCAGCTGCTGAATCGCCGGTGATTATGCTGAGATGCCCAGCAGATGAGGCACATTTAAGTCATGCTGCTTGTGGTCAGTAGCAGCCATTGTTATCACTGTCCTACTGATGGAGATTTAAGCACTCAGGTGATTTCTTAATTCCTTTGGCCCCTGACCTTTAAGATGATGATCAGATTTTTATGAGCTCTTAGACCCTTTTTTTAAAATTACTCATGATTTCGCCAAACCTGTGTTGTTGATGCCAGCAGTTCTGGGACAGAGCTTGCCATGATTAGAATTCAAGATACTTTTGAAGCTGACTTTCATTTCTTGTTCTTCTTAGATGATGCCAGAACTTGGAGTGTTCTGTATCTTTGAGGGAACTTCAAAACTGAGATACATACTAAAACTCTTGAGTTGGGTTGCTGGGGGATAGGGACACTGGACAAGTTGATAAGAAGGTGGGAGGGGTATAGTGTGTCCTGAAGTGTGATATCAAGGTCACCAGGATAACCATTTATAGCCACCAGGTCAATGAGTTCTGAAATTTGAGACTAGCCAAGAATCATTCTTTTGACTTCAGCCTGTCCTTTTATTGAAGAGCAAGTGCTCCTGGGAAAGGCTAGCCAATTCATCTGTTTTCAGACATGTCTACTTGAACATACATGTGTCTATTGGATCATTTGCTGAGATTAGGTTTTGTTGGAAGGGTGCAGGAGGGAAAAAGAGGGCACTGGATGTCTGAATGGGGTGAGGAATCAGGAGAGGGTCATGGGTAAGAGATGATAGAAAGAGCGAGGCTACCTTCATGTATTTTCCTAGGCTTGGCACCATGAAGAATGGAGTGATGGGATATCTGGACATCTTGGATGACAGCGACAGTGAGAAAAAAGGTATGATTAGAATTATGCTCCCCTAGAGAGAGACAGGGTGATCCAGCCAATAGCTTAAAATACAGCAGAGTGTTAATTAGGGTCCAGGGCCTTTGTCTTATAATAATTTTTTTTTGGATGTAAAATATAGCCTGATACTTTAAAATATACTTTTTCTCTCCTACTCCCACCCAACACAGCACTCATAGACCATCACTGGTAGCTTAGTCTCTCTCCTTGGCTCTCCAGATGCCATTTTGGAAGTAGGACAAGGGCTTTCCTGCAAAGTCATGGTACAAGAGCTGATAAGTGGAAAATACAATGTTACACTTATATTTAAAAATAACAGGTATGGACTGTTCTACAGCCAGTGGGTTGTAAATATTATCGGGTTTCCTTTATCCCCTAAATTAAAACTAGCCTGTGAAAATTAAAAATGGCAAACCTAAAATTACATTATTACAGGGAGAAATAAGATTATTATGGTTTTGGTGGGGTCAAACCATGAAATAGAATAAACTTTGTTGGTGAAACTGACTCAAGAATTCAGAGTGCAGGAAATTAATTCCATATCTCAGAGAGATAAGAAAGATTAAGTTAAGCAGGCTCATATTTAGTGATTCATAAAATACAATGAAAAAAAGGGAGGGGGACTTCCTGGTGGTCCAGTGGTTAAGCTCCACGCTTCTACTACAGGGGGTGTTTGATCCCTGGTCAGGGAACTTAGATCCTGCATTCCATGCAGCTCAGGAAAAAAAATTTAAAAATAAAACAAATATCGTGAAATCTAGAAAAATGGTACTGATGAACCTATTTGAACATTGACATCTTAGGATCCTATCAGTGAACTAAAATGGACAGGAATGGGTGAATTCAATTCAGATGACCATTATATTTACTTCTGTGGGCAAGAATCCCTTAGTAGACCTCATGGAGTAGCCCTCATAATCAACAAAAGAGTCTGAAATGCAGTACTTGGGTGCAGTCTCAAAAGCAACAGAATGATCTCCGTTCATTTCCAAGGCAAACCATTCAATATCACAGTAATCTATGGCCCAACCACTGATGCCAAAGAAGCTGAAGTTGACCAGTTCTATGAAGACCTAAAACACCTTCTAGAACTAACACCAAAAAACAATGTCCTTTCCATCATAGGGGATTGAAATGCAAAAGTAGGAAGGAAAGAGATAACCGAAATAACAGGCAAGTTTGATCTTGGAGTACAAGATGAAGCAGGGCAAAGGCTAACAGAGTTTTGTCAAGAGAACATGCTGGTCACAGCAAACACCCTTTCCCAACAACCCAAAAGACGATTCTACACATAGACATCACCAGATGGTCAATCCTGAAATCGGATTGATTATGTTCTTCGAAGCTGAAGATGAAGGCACTCTATACAATCAGCAAAAACAAGACCTGGAGCTGACTGTGGCTCAGATCATGAGCTCCTTATTGCAAAATTCAGGCCTAAATTGAAGAAAATAGGAAAAACCACTAGGTCATTCCGGTGTGACCTAAATCAAATCCCTTATGATTATACAGTGGAGGTGACAAATAGATTTAAGGGATTAGATCTGGTAGGCAGAGTGCCTTAAGAACTATGGACAGAGGTTTGTAACACTGTACAGGAGACAGTGACCAAAACCATCCTAAAGAAAAAGAAATGCAAGGGAAAGTGCTTGTCTGAGGAGCCTTAGGGATAGCTGAGGAAAGAAGAAAAGTGAAAAATATACCCAACTGAATGCAGAACGTCAGAGAATAGCAAGGAGAGACAAGAAGGCCTTCTTAAATGAACAATGCAGTGTATATATATATATACAGTAGAATGGGAAAGACCAAGGATCTCTTCAAGAGAATTGGAGATATCAAGGGAAAATTTCATGCAAGGATGGGCACAATAAAGGACAGAAATGGTAAGGATCAAACAGAAGCAGAAGAGATTAAGAAGAGGTGGCAAGAATACTCTGTATCCATACCTGGATAACCATGATGGTGTGGTTACTAACCTAGAGTCAGACATCCTGGAATGTGAAGTCAAGTGGGCCTTAGGAAGCATTTCCATGAACAAAGCTAGTAGAGGTGATGGAATTCCAGCTGAGCTATTTCAAATCCTAAAAGATGATGCTATCAAAGTGCAGCACTCAATATGTCAGCAAATTTGGAAAACTCAGCAGTGGCCACAGGACCAGAAAATGTTGGTTTTTGTTCCAGTCCCAAAGAAGGGCAATGCCAAAAGTTCAAGCTACTGTGCAATTGCAGTCACTTCATATTCCAGTAAGGTTATGCTCAAAATCCTTCAAGCTAGGCTTCAACAGTACATGAACTGAGAACATCCAGATGGACACACTAGATTTAGAAAAGGCAGAGAAACAAGAGATCAAATTGTCAACATTTGTTGGATCACAGAGAAAGTTAGGGAATTCCAGAAAAACATCTACTTCTGCTTCATTGATTACACCAAAACCTTTGACTGTGTGGATCACAAAGAAATGTGGAATATTCTTAAAGAGATGGGAGTACCAGACCACCTTACCTGCATCCTGAGAAATCTGTATACAGGGCAAGAAGCAACAGCTAGAACCAGACATGGAACAATGGACTGCTTCAAAACTGGGAAAGGAGTACATCAAGGCTGTATAATGTCACCCTGCTTATTTAGCTTACATGCAGAGTGCATGTGTGCTAAATCGCTTCAGTCACATCTGACTCTTTGTGACTCTATGGACCATAGCCCACCAGGCTCCTCTGTGCATGGGATTCTCCAGGCAAGAACCCACTGGAGTGGGTTGCCGTCCCCTCCTCCAGGGCATCTTCCAGCCGCAGGGATCGAACCTGCATCTCTTAAGTCTCATGCGTTGGCAGGCAGGCTGTTTACCACTAGCACCATCTGGAAAGCCTCTACATGAAGAGTACATCATGTGAAATGCCAAGGCTGGATGAATCACAAACTGGAATCAAGATTGCAGGGAGAAATATCACCCTCAGATATGCTGATGATACCACTCTTAACAGCAGAGAGTGAAGAGGAACCAAAAAACCTCTTGATGAGGGTAGAAGAGGAGAGTGAAAAAGCTGGCTTAAAACTCAACATTCAAAAAAATAAGATCGTGACATCTGGTCCCATCACTTCATGGCAAATAGAAGGGGAAAAAAGATCTGGCCTCTAATTTAGAGGTTATTTATTTTTGGACAATTGTCACTCAAGATTGGAACCTGTAATCATTAGCCTGGGTTAACCTCAGTGTTTCTTTGAAAGTAGTTATTGAAGAAAACTATGTTTCTTCCCTTAAACTTATAAACCCTGTTACAGGAAATTGAATTTACTCCCTAATAACTAAACTCTGTATAATTTTACTGGCCATAGTAATATAAACCAGGTTAAATTTCTCTTTTCAGAAAAATTTTTCTTAATCCAGAATTTCCTCCTTGAGTTAGCTATACAAGTAAAATAAGGTTTTGTTTATGTCTAAAGCCACAAATTCTCATAATTTCGCAACTCACCCCCCTCTTCAAGATAGGAGAGAGCTCTAGTCTTTCTTGGGGGGTCTCTCCTCCAAGAAATAGGATAATAGGAGAACCCTGGAGAGTTTATAAGGGCTAAAATGGGACCTGTCAAGCCTTGTTCTTAAACCTGCATGAGAATCCTATGCCTCCAGGATGCTTTCAGCCCTCAGAACCCAAGACACTGATACCTGGTCCTGAGACTGTCACTGAGGAAATGTGGGAGATTGAGAAAATTCAAATATTCCCTCTTAAATCAAACACAAGATGGTTCCATTGTCCATCTGTGTCCAGTGAGGACTCTGATTGATTTTACCTAAATTCAAGTAGAAAGTCAAGGTTATGTAATGAATATAGGGCTCTCACGATAATCACCTAACATGCTCAGGGCAATCATGTTCTAGATTTTTAGTATCAGAATAGCTTGGCAAATAGTGTGTATATACGTTGGGGTGGAGTGAAGATTTCTTTCAGGATTCCTGTGTCCTTAGAATTCTATGTCACTTACACATTCTGAATTTTTGAATAATACCCATTAGGCTTCTTAAACCTACAGGTGAAGTTTGCTTAAGTTAATACCTTAATTCTCCTGAGGTATCCAGTTCTGCAAAACAATTATATCAAGACATTTTTTGCTTGTTTTGAGCTGCTGAGGATATGCTAGGCTGGAGAAATGTGCATTTGACAAACACTGAAGTTGAGTTTTTGGCTCATTATCTTCAACTGAGAGCTTCCCAGGTGGTGCTAGTCGTAAAGAACCTGCCTGCCAATGCAGAAGATGGAAGAGATGCAGGTTCGATCCCTGGGTTGGGAAGATCCCCTGGAGGAGGGCATGGCAACCTGCTCCAGGATTCTTGCTTGGAGAATCCCTATGGACAGAGGAGCCTGGTGGGCTACAGTCTATAGGGTTGCAAAGAGTTGAATATGAGTGAAGTGACTTAGCACAGCACACGCACGCCCTTGGATGGGGCTTCTTATGGGACTTTTTTAAGGTCAATGTCTCCATCCAGTCCAACCGAGTTCTGTTACATGTTTTGAATCTCATGGTATGTGGCTGAGGGTGTGTATCATATTGCTTTACGCTAAGTGCTCTCCTATTTGGAAGAATCTCATTATCGCTCCTCTGTCACGAAATGCTGTTGATAAATTGATCCTATCAGTTACTCATTGGGTCCTTTATTTAATAAATAATGCCTGCACTATTCTTGACCATTAGTCCAGAATTAGTCAGCATGCATTTTTTATGCTCTAGGGATAAAACAGGAAAATAGACATGCTTTCAACTATCACAGAGCTCAACCTAGCAGGAAAAACAGACATTAAGCATATAATTATGACTATTAAATGCATGGTTACAGGTATGAGAAATGCTGTAAAGGAATTCTAGGTGCTATGGGAAGGTTTAACAGGCAGACCTCAAAGTTGGGGAAGTCAAGGAAGATTTTTTTGAGGAAGGTGAAGCTGAAATAGGATGGAAGCATTTACATATGACTGTGTGGCAGGGATGCAATTTTTACTGGGTTTTAGGATGTGCCTGGGTCCCAGTTACTGTGCTCTAGTGGCCACCTGAGTTGGCCGTAAAGCTGTTTCACTTGTCTCTGCATTTCTGGGGTCAGTGATTCAATGGGCCATGTGTGAAACTATGAGACTGTGCCCAGACCAGGAGCTAGAGGGAACCTTAAAGATTTCCTTCAATGACGAGTCATGTTCATTATGGATTTTAATCCTTTGAGTATCCTGAGTTTCTGGATAGTCAATGAAGAAATTAAGAGCCTTTCTTTCTACTCTAGTACTAATGATTAGGGTGATTCAGGTTTCTACTCTCATCAGTTCCAAGGGGAAAGTCATATAATGTGGGTCTCACTAATAATGGCTTCTAGTCAAGGGCTCCCTCCATGAACACAGCCCTACATCCTTCCCAGCTCAGCCAAAGATTCTCGGGGTCTTCTCCATCTACTATTACTTCAGAATAAGAATCCTTTCCTGGATGTCCCAGAATGATCCTCCTGTTTTGCTCACTACACGGCTTCTCCACTGTGCTGATACTTTCCGTAGAGTGCCAGGCGGTACCTCTGAATAATTTGACATTAACCTGGGACTAGGTTCTCTTGTTTTGTTGAAACAAGGTGGCCATGTGCTCTGGGTTACCAAGAGCATCCATGCTTGTAGTCTTCTTTCCCTTGAGTCAAGGTGAGGGTTCTAATTTACCACAGTCAACCCACTGCTTCTCTGGAAATTGTACAATGCCCCTGGGAGAAAGGGCTTCTCAGGTGGCACTAATGGTAAAGAATCCGTCTGCTAATGCAGGAGACATAAGCAACACAGGTTCCATCCCTGGGTGGGGAAGATCCCCTGGAGGAGGGCATGGCAACCCACTCCAGTATTCTTGTTTGGAGGATCCCACAGACAGACGAGCCTAGCAGGCTACAGTCTGTGGGGTTGCATAGAGTTGGACACCACTGAAGCAACTTAACATGCAGGCACGCATGCCTGGGAGAAAAAGAGGGAACCAAGAAGCAATATAGATGATCACACCCAATGCTGCCCACGTTTGGTTTCCTTTCCACTCCTGCAGCCCCTAACACACTTCTTGAGTGGCAGTGTGGACTGTTGAGCCCCTACCACACTTCTTGGGTGGCAGTGTGGACTGTTTAGCTTGGAGAAAGAGGTTTTGACCCAAATGGAAGGACCTGACGTCTCTGAACTCAGTGCAGATAGTTCGGGGGAGGGGAAGCCCTATCTTATGACACACAAGTTTAAATTTTCCAAAGCTCTGTGTGGGAGTGGCTGTTATAAATCCTGTTATCTGTTGATGGGATTTGAGCCTGAACCGCCCACGTGCTGCTTTGAAATTTTCCTCCATCTGTTCATTTCTGCAGAGCTTATTTATTTATTTAGGACAAGAGAATTGGCCTAGTAATGTCCCCAGCTGAAGAATTGGGATGGTAGATCTGAGGAGAAAATAGATAACTGTTTGCTGGGGGGTTCCTGATGTGTGTCTACCTAGGTCCCCTTCCTCTGGTATCTTCAGATTAAAAGGTTCTGGTGATTCAGATTAGAAGATTCGATTTATGGTTGATTAGCAGTAGAAGTTAGCAGTGGTGACTGGTCTATTCTCAGTGTGGGGAGTCCTACAGAGTAACAGTGGGGGTGTCCACAGAGGCCACTAGAAACTGAAGTGAGTAGCTTTCAGATCACGACATTGTGATAGGCAAGGACTGTTTACAAGGCTGTGGAAAATAAGATCAAATAAATATTTAGGGACTCAGCTTGGACTTGACCCAACTTGTACCTACTTCAGGAAGGAATTTGATCCTTAATTTGCCTTTGGGAAACTTCCCATAATTTTTTTTTTTTCCTAATTCAACCTCTAGAGTTTTCTTCTTATCTCCTTCTTGGTTATGAGTCAAGTACATCCCAAGGCTTCCTTTCCCAGAATCACTTCCTTCCCCTTTGATGACAGGTGGGGTTTTGGCCCCAATTCCCACTCAGGTTTTTTGACCCATGTCTGTTGTGGACAAAATGTTGTGAACAAAAGCTCTTAGAGCCCTGGCCCTTCCTCTCACCTCTCTCCTGTCCTTGGCCACAATCCTTCTGCAGACCCAGAAAAAATTGGAGCACTATCTTGCAGTTATTTCATAATCATGAAGCACTTCTTGGATGTTTATGCCTTTAGCAGATATTCACTGAGTGTCCCATATGAACAAAATATAGAACTGAAAATGTACACAAAGTTTTTGTTCTCAAGGACCTGATGGCTGAGCGGAAGAGACCTACGTAGAACAAGAAACTATACATACACTCATAATTTTCCATTGTGTAAAGTGTTGTGAAGAGTGAAAGGGAAGTAATCAAAACTGGGGACCTGAATGGGCTGAGGGCTTCCCAGAGGAGGTGACTTTCTTCCTGAAGTCATGGCTTCTCTTATTTGCATTTCCCCCCACTATTTGCATTATGTTTAGATTCTACTTCTGTTAAGGGTGTGATTGAGAATTAAAGCAACTCTTGTTCTATTAAAAATGAATTTTCTCGGCCTGGTGCACTGGGAAGACCCAGAGGAATCGGGTGGAGAGGGAGGTGGGAGGGGGGATCGGGATGGGGAATACGTGTAACTCTATGGCTGATTCATATCAATGTATGACAAAACCCACTGAAATGTGAAGTAATTAGCCTCCAACTAAAAAAAAAAAAAAGAAAAAGGTTAAAAAAAAAAATGAATTTGCTTGGGTAATTCTCTCCATCCCTGTTACCTCTGGTGCTTGATTACTGAGACCAGGAAAATACAAGACATCCAGGGATAAATTATTTTGTAACATCATGTTTACAGAGTGTGAGCAACTCACTTGGAAACTTTAGGCATTAGTCTTACTTGTGATGTGATGAAGTCCCTGGGGAGGGAATAGACTAGGTAGAAAGCTAAAAGGAAGACTTAGCTGACAGTTAAGACACCAAGCAGCCAGAAGAGGTAACCCTCTCTGCCGTTTGTTTTGGTAATCCCAGCTGCCCTAAGGGCTGGGGGTTTGTGTAAAACAGAATGTGTGACAATGGCTGGGTTGGGGATCTACCACAAAAATATTTGAGACCTGCTCCTTGGAAACCCCAGTCCTAGATGAATGTTTTCCCAAGACTCCACAAAAAGTCATAGATAGGCGATGAGGGTCCCCATATCAACCACTTGGGATGAGCCCAAGAATCTGCATTTCTGCCACGTTCCCAGGTGATGCTGCTGTTGCTGATCCTGCAAGCCAACTCCATAATCTCTCTCCTGGTCTCTCTCCCTGGTCCTGCTCCTCATTTCTCATATGGACACTGGTTTTTACCCACATTCTCATCGTTGTTTCTCTTTTCTGTAATTCTACCAGCCCTAACACCAGCTCAGCTCACACTTTGGTCATTTTTGAAATGAGTGAAACAAACAAACAAAAATATATTCTCTTTGCCTTTCCAGTAACACATCTAAGGCTTAGGGGAGCACACAGGACTACCCCATATCCAGAAAATAGATCCTTTTTTTTCTTTGTCTTTCATTGTCTCCATTAAGATTGTTTCAGCCTTGTAGCTTTTTCATTGCTGCACCTGCTTTCTTTCTTACAAATACTTTCAACCTAAAACAAACTGGTTATGAAACGAAATTGCACATCTACATGGGAACACGTTTATAATGAATTTTCTTTCCAGTTTACTGAACCATTTTTGGATTTATTTGGCAGTGAGTTTGGAGATCTCAGAAGAGGATGTAGAATCAGTGATTTATGCATTGTAATTTGGATGGTGTAGCAGGATTACAGTTCTGATGATGTCACACATCAAGGCAATGTGTTAATGTTTGCATTTCTAGTAACATTTTAAAAAGTAAAAAGAAATGGGTAAAGTTAATTTTAATAGTATATTTTATTTCTTATCTAAAATATTTTCATTTCTACACATAATCAGTATAGAAATTGTGGGCTTTTCTAGTGGTTCAGAGGTAAAGAATCCACTAGCCGATGCAGGAGGCACAGCTTTGGTCCCTGAGTTAGGAAGATCCCCTGGAGAAGGAAATGGCAACCCACTCCAGTATTCTTGCCTGTGGAATCCCATGGACAGAGAAGCCTGGTGGGTTACAGTCCATGGAGCCACAAAAGAGTCAGGACACAACTTAGCTACTAAATAACAAGAACAAGAACAACAACAACAACATTGTTTTGTACTAAGCCTTTGAAACCCAATGTGCATTTCATATTTATAGCCTATTTAAATCTAGACATTTCAAGCACTCCATCACCATGTGTGGTTAGTGGTTTCTAAATCATTGTTTTCCATTTCCTCTTTGACTGCCTGGATTTAAGTACAATTGGCTCTCGGTATCCCAGGGTTTTGAATCAGCAGATTCAACCAACCGAAGATCAAATCTGCAGATGTGAAACCCCTGAATACAGAGGGCAGACTGTACACACTGTTTTATATGAGACATGAGCATCCCTGGAGTTAGGTATCCTTGGGGATCCTGGAACCAATCCCAATCAGATGTCAAGGGGTGACTGCAGTGTCATTTAAAAATTAAGGCCTTTCAATATTGATGTCTCTGACATCTGTGTTAGAGTGAGACTAGTGTTTTATAAGCATAAATGGGACATCCAAAATATATATCAATATAATGGGTCAAAGACGAGTTTTTTCTCATTCACATAAAATCCAAAGTGAATATTCCTGATCAGCAGGTGGCTCTTTTCCAGGCAGTGATTCAGGAACCCTGCTCCCTTCTGTTGTGGCTCCTCAGTTTTCAACACGTAACTTTCACAGTCGCCATGCTCTTGTGTATCATGCTTTTTTCAGCTGGGGGTAGCTGGCCTGTGAGTGATGCATATTATGTTTGTGCATCATTGCTTGACATGTCTTACTGCGAGGAAGTAAGACATAGCTGTGTGCTCAGGAGAAAAGGGAAACAGATTCAGATTGGTGACCATCTAGCTAGTTTTCACCGTAGTTTCAAAGGATCTAAAGGGTTTATCTCTGCAAAGAATAGAGGGAAGAATGTTCTTGGCAGGGGAAAAGATACATACAAGGCTCTGAGGCAAGAAAGAGCTTGACATGTTTGAGGAGCTGAAACAAGAATAGGGTGGCTGAAATACTTACTGGGGAAGCATAGTAAACTCTTTAGACTCTTAGGTTAATTTCTCTTTCAGTAATAGTCTGGCCTATTTTTATGTATGTCCAAAAGAGAAATAATAAAATAAATACTATGATCACACACACTCACACACACAAAGAATAGGGTGGTTGAAGCATGGTGAGCAGGAATGGAGCAACTGAGAGAGTGGTGAAGAAATGGGTGGGGGTCCAAGTAGGAGAGCAGTCTGGGATTGTTAATTTTTGTTGTCATAAAATACAGGTAACATCAAACTTAACAATTTAACCATTTGTAAATATATCATTCACATTGTTGTGCAACCATAACCACCCTCCATTTCAAGAATATTTTTTGTCATCTGAAACTGAAATTCTGTACCCAATTCCCCCTCCCTCTAGCCTTTGGGAACCACTAGTTTACTTTCTGTCTCTGTGAATTTGACATGGTTTTAGGAACTTCTTATAAGAGCATTCATATAGTATTTGTCCTTTTGTGTCTGGCTTATTGCTCCTAGCATAATATCTTCAAGGTTCATCCATGTTGTAGCACATATCAGACTTTTATTCCTTTTTTAAAGACTGAATGATATTCCCTTGCACACATATAACACATCCTGTTTATCCATTCATCTTCCATCAGTCGGCCTTTGGGTTGTTCCACCTTTCAGCTATTGTGAATAATGCTGCTTTGAATGCCAGTGTACACATATCTGTCTGAGTCCCTGCTTTCAATTTTTTGGGCTATATACCAAGACAAATTGCTAGATCATATCATAATTCTATATTTAATTTTTTGAGGAACCACCATAATGTTTTCCTCCATGGCTGCACCATTTCGCATTCCCACCAGCAAAGTGCGAAGGGTCCATTTTCTCTACATTCTCCCCAGCACTTATAATTTTGTTTTTCTTTTAAAAATAATAACCATAGTAATGGGTATGAATGGTACCCATAGTAATGTTATCTCACTGTGGTTTCAATTTGCATCTCTCTAATGTTTAGTGATGTTGAGCCTCTTTTCATGTGCTTATTGGCCATTTTTGTCATTCTTATTTGGAGAAATGTCTGTTCAAATTTTAGGCCTTTTTTGAATTGGTTTGTTTAGTTTTTAATTGTTGTTGAGGGAGTTAGGATTTTAATCTCAGTGCAATGGAAAGGCATCATGGCACTCAAGCAAGGAAGTGATGTTTTAGGGAGAACCTATGCCTTTCTCAAAGGATTGTGTGAAATTCTCCAGCAACACAGGCTGCTGGGTCCAGAAGCAGTGTGGGTGGATATGGATGACATCACTAACCACAAGAGTCTCTGTTCACTATGAGCTAAAAGTGTCACGTAATTAGGGCAGAAGGCTTAGGTTCTGTTTTTCCTCCCACAAACTTCAGCGACGTCCTATATTTCTATGCTGTTCCCATAGTGTCCCATATTTTCATACACTGAGACTGAGATGGGGTGGGGGTGGGGCAAAGCTCTGAGTCTGTGAAAATGATTCACTCTCCAGGGCCCATGTAGTCCTGTGAATTTTTTAAAAATTGACTTATCTTAGTTGATTTTAAATGTTTCAGATGTACTTTTTCAGATTATTTTCCATTACGGATTATTGCAAGATATTTAAATTTATTTATTTTTGGCTGCATTGGATTCTTCATTGCTGTATGCAGGCTTTCTTTAGTTGTGGTGAGTTGGGGCTACTCTCTAGGTACAGGGCTCAGGCTTCTCATTGCAGTGGCTTCTCTTGTCCTAGAGCACAGGGATCCTCAGTGGCTGCAGCTCATGGGCTCTGTAGTTGTGGCACACGGGCTTAGTTGCTCTGCAGCATGTGGGATCTTCCTGTAGCAGGAATCAAATCCATGTCCCCTGCATTGGCAGGCTGATTCTTAACCGCTGGGCCACCAGGGAAGTCCTATTGCAAGGTATTGAATATAGTTCCTGTGCTACACAGTAGGTCCTTGTTGTTTATCTGTTTTACATATAGTAGTGTGTTTGTGTTAATCCCAAAGTTCTAGTTTATCCCCCCTGCCCCTTGCCTCCACCTGGGCCTGTGATTCTTAAAGGGCCTGATGAGGGAACTCAATTAGTTCAGGCACTGATCTTGGTTGTTGTGATTACAGCGAAGAAACCTGTTCCTTGAAAAACTGGTGATATTATCAATTTATTTCATACCAGCCCAACAGAAACAACAGAGTCTGAGTAAGAGATCAGTGACAGGGAAGCGATAGGGCTTCTGCAGTCCTGAGAGCTAGTTCCCCTCATTTGGTTTTGTACATCCCATTATGTTCAAGTCAGAATTCGATATTAGACTTAACAGAGCACTTGACAATTTTATCAGTTTATCAGAGTAGGACACGAGCAACTGAGCACGCATGCATGCCCTGTGCTATACAGTAGGTTCTCATTAGTTATCTATTTTATTTGTAGAGATGTGGATGGATATGTTCTTGTTTACCCACTAAGGCAGTGGTTCTCAAACCTGAGTGTGTTAAAATTGTCTGGTGGTGCTGGTTCAGTCACTAAGTTATGTCCAACTCTTGCGACCCCTTGAAGTATAGCCTGCCAGGTTCTTCTGTCCATGGGACTTCCCAGGCAAGAACACTGGAGTGGGTTGCCATTTTCTCTTCCAGAGGATCTTCCTGACCCTGGTACTGAACCTGTGTCTCCTTCATTGCAGGCAGATGCTTTACCACTAAGGGCCTGTTCAAACACATAGTGCTGGGCCCAGTCTCCCCAAACTTCTGACTCAGTAGGACTAGGGTGGGCAAGAATGTACATTCCCAAATGCCCAGGGGTTGCTGCTGCTGCCGGTCTGGGCCTCCCTGTTGAACCCTCACCTGAAGACACTAAGCCTAGCCCTGTAGAGTCAGAAAGCAAGCTGATTTAGGGTTCTTCAGTTAGCGGTGACTCAGCTACTGTTCATCGTGGCCTGGTGATAGGCAGCCACATCCTCTGGGGAGGTTTCCTTCTGCACTGCAGTATGCAAGGTGTTCATGTGGGGGGTAGGGGTGATGAACACAGACATGCCAGTCCATGACCCTGGGGATTCTTCAAAGCCCACTGCTTTTCTGTGCAGACATTGTAAGTAGAAAGCCCCAGGCCCTGATATGGCTGGGAGAAAGTTACCTACTCTTTCTCTCCTGTTTGTTTCATGTGATGAAAAGGGATACTGCTATTGTCTCTATTGCTCAGCAGTACACAGGCATTAATTAACACCCGTGAAAATCTTTGATCTCATTCAGACAGCTCATTAAAAATATATTAATTGAACATCCACCTTATGAAACCTTTGTTCTACATACTGGAGATAGAGCAGTGAACACAAATCAGTCCTTGATCAAGTTAAAAATTTTTTTCCTAGTGGCAGAGATACGAAATAAACAAATGGAAAGGTAAATATGTGCTATGTTGGATGGCAATAGATACTGTGGGGGAAACAGGGTAGAGTATGGGAGACAGGATGTGGTGAGAATGGAAAGATTTGCCCTTTGTGTGTTTGTGTGTGTGTGTGTGAGCACATGTACATGCATAGTGGTCAGGGAGGTGTCTCTGAGAAGATGGCACTTGGGCATAGACGCTGAGGAAGTGAGGGAGTGAGCCACGTGAAAATCTGGAGGAACAGTGTGTTAGGCAGAGGGAACAGCATGTGCAAAGGTCCTGGGATGAGAGTACTTGACATTTCAGGGAAGAGCCAAGAAGCTAGTGTGACTAGTGAGGAACCAGATTAAAGAGGAGAGGGTGAGAGAGAAAGTCAGAGAAATAACCAGGACCAGCTTGCATGGGACCTTGTAAACTATTCTAAAGAGATGAAGTGGGCATCACTGGAGGGTTTGGGGCAGAGAAGGGGTACAGTGGGATTTACATATTAAAAGGTTTTTCTTAGCTGCCAGTGGCACTGTAAGGGAGTTATGGGGGCCAGGCAGGAAGGAAGACCAGTTAGGCTGTAGATTCAATAAACAAGATGAGTCATAATGGTTGATGGGATCAGGATGCAAAAGGGGTGATCTTGAAGGAAGAGCCAACAGTATTTACTCATTTAGACTAGGGGGAGGGGGAGAGAGAGGGGATACAGGATGGTTCCAGGTTCTTTGAGTCTAGCAACTGGAATAACAGAATTGCCAGTAATTAACTGAGCCCGGGGAAACATGCATAAGAAGCAGGCCCGTGGTCTAGCTGAGCACACAGGAGAGAGGAAAACAATATAAGATGTAAAGGGAAATCACTCAGATCCTACAACCTCAGCAGAGGTTTTATTTTTATTTTATTTACTTTTATTTTTTGTAATTCTTTCCATTTTCTATTCCTATTCATTTGTAGTTTACACAGAGGTGTAGATAACATTATTGAGTAGTTAAAATATGACAGTTAACTGTAATAAGCATTTCTCATATCACACTGAATCCTTGAAAACTGCCCAGAATAAAGACCACAAAAGCTTAGACAGGTTGAGTAACACCTAGCTAGTAAACAGAATTCAATTTCACCCAGAACTAGAGTTTCACCCAGAACTAGAGTTTCACCCACAACTGTCTGACTTCAAAAATCCAAGTTATTCCCTATTGCACTACATTTCTTTATTATGTATGTATATAAAACCCAGAGAACCCCAAGTGTTACAGCTTTTAAAGTCATTGTCTCCTTTCTCTGGTGCTGATGGAGTTTCTCCCCTTCCACAAGATTCCTGCATCCTTTTCAGGGATCACTTTCCCTGGAATGTCTGAAATAAAGTTTAGACCTCCAGGGCTAAACGTGTAATCCACCATGAGGTTTATTGACTTGTGACAGTCGGGGAGAGCACTCCAGGGAAACCAGAGTGTCTCATTACACAGAGGAGGTGATGAGGTTGTCAGGACTGGGGGAGACGGTGGGATTTACCTCAGATTCAACTAAATCAATGTCATGGTTTCAAAGCAAAGTAGGGCTGTGTGTAAAGGAATTAGCATTCTCCTGGGCTAAGGGAGCAGACTCAGATTTTTTTTGGAAATGACAGGGTTAAGAGAAACATGGGTGGTTTATCCAAAATCCCTTATCTGAGGCTCTGCACCTGGGTTGGAAATTCAGGCTACTTCGTCTGTGTCCAGGATGACTGGGCTCTCTCAGCTAAGAGTGGGATGTTCCATTCTTATGAAAATGATTTTGGACAGGAAAGTTTCTGGAAATTTATAATTTTAGAGAACACAGTTTCTCAGGTCTATGTCTTTTTTTAAAATTTTTTTAGAAATAAAGTCTTTAATTTACAAACATTTTACATTTACAGAAAGATTATAAAAGAGATTTGCCATAATCTGCCTACTTATTTGCCCCTATTATTACCATTTAACTTTATTATGATACATTTATTAACAATTAATGAACAAATATTGATTTTAAAAAAAATTTTAAATTGGAGGATAATTGCTTTACAATGTTGTATTAGTTTCTGGTGTACAACAAAGTGAGTCAGCCATATCTATACATATATCCCCTCCTTCTTGTACCTCCCTCCCACTGCCCCATCCCGCCTCTCTAGGTCATTACTGAACTGAGCTCCCTGTGCTATCCAGCAGGTTCCCACTAGCCATCTATTTTACACATGGTAATATATGTATGTCAGTGCTACTCTCAGTTCGTCCCACCCTCTCCTTTCCCCACTGTATCTCTATTCCTGCCCTGCAAATAGGCTCATCCGTACCATTTTTCTAGATTCCATATATATATATGTGTGTGTGTTAATATATGATATTTGTTTTTCTCTTTCTGACTTACTTCACTCTGTATAACAGGCTCTAGGCTCATCTATCTCAGTAACACTGACTCAAATTCATTCAGGGCTATGTCTTTTTGCTTATTAACAAAGGTGCTCAGAAGGAAGCTGACTTCTCTGCTCTGTGCCCTTATTCCTGGGGCTCCTGTTTTTCTTGCAACCCAGGCTCACTCTTCCACCGTCCTATTGTGAGGCGAGCAGAAGTAACACAACTTAGATTAGGAGTAGGCCTTCCTACTATCAGGTAGCTTTCGCTTAACAATGACCACTGTTTGCCAATTAGGACCAATTAGCTTTCACTGATGTTTGCCAATTAGGAAATTAGGAACAGGGAGGAAACCCCCAGGAAAGTCCCGCGCGCGCAAAAGTATTGACCAATGAAATTGCTTTGCAAACGTGTAACCAATCCGCTTCTCACCCTATAAATTTGTGTAACAGCTTGGGCTCGGGGCTCTCTGATCCGCACCACTGCATTGGTTGCGGGTGGAGAGTCCTGGCTTGAGTCAGTAATAAACTTCCCTTCCTGCGAGTTGCATTGTCTTGGAAGCCTTCTCTCTTCCCGCTCGGGGATTTGGACATCGGGCATAACATTTGGGGGCTCGTCCAGGATCCCTTTACCGGGGGAAGAGAACACTTCCAGGACAGAGGGGAAGGATAGATAATAGCACCGGTGCTCAGGAAAACTCAGGGAGCCCGAAACCCAGCACTGTGTTGTCATCTGTCCGTGTGTTTGTCTTTGGCTCTCCGTGTTTGTGTGTGTGCCGGCATTGTTTCAGGCAGGACAGGAAGTCCAGAGTAAAACCAGGGCTCTGCTGCAAAGCAGGGAGGTATCTGGCACAGGAAAAGCCCAGAGTAATTCCAGGGCCCTGCTGTAAAGCAGGGAGGTATCTGGCACAGGAGAAAGCTTTCTCTAGCCGGCGTAAGGCCGAGGCCAGCGAGCGCGCTGGAAGGCAGCCGGCTCTGTGGGAAGGAGAGCTCCTCTCCTGATCCCGAGTCTGGTCTGGTCAGGGGGCCCGAAAACCCAGCGCTGTGTTGTCGGCCGACGTTTGTCTGTCTGTGTGTTTGTCTTCGGCTCTCCGTGTTTGTCCATATTTGTGTGTGTGCCGGCATTGTGTCTGGTTTTTAATTAGACTCTTTTCAGGCAGGAGTTTCAGTGAACAGGCGAATGGTTGTGGGGCAATTGATGAGTCCCGGCCAGGGCTACACTCTGGCTGACTCTGAAGGCTCTACAATAAGTGAGCCTCAGTAACTAGAGCCCAACCAGATGAAACTCTCCTTTCACTATGATTGTCAGCAGCTGTTGCAGGAGCGAATTCTGGCAGAAGCGCGGAAACGGGTCCCAGGGGCCAACGGGAGGCCAACCGCCCAGCCTCATCTCGTGAACAAGGGGTTTCCTCTGTTGCGGTCTAACTGGGATTTTGAGCGAGCGGAAGGTAGGGAGCGTCTCCGAGTGTATGGCCAGACTCTGATGGCAGGCCTGCGGGCCGCAGCAAGAAAGCCAACAAATTTGGCAAAGGTAAGGCAAGAGCCCACTGAGAGCCTTCCTAGAGAGGCTAATGGAAGCTTTCAGGCAATATACACCTATGGACCCCCAGGCTGAGGAGTCACGTGCTGCAGTTATGGGGGAGTCATTAATATCCCCAAAGCTGCCCTCTTTGAAGAGGGATGTCTCTGATCCCCCTTTTCATATGCACAGGACCTCACATAGGAGAGTGAACATAAACAGAAGTGAGTGAAGGGGTTCCATTTGCCTTTAGGAAGGACATCTGGATGCATGCGGATGAAGTACCAGAGGCAGGGAAGCCAGTGAGGAGGCAATGTGGACAGTGCATCCCCTGAGAGAGCCTGAACTGAGGAGGATTGAAGGGAAGCAGAAAATCACATCCCCAGAAAGGCTGGAGGATGGCTGAGAGTGACTGCAAGGGAACCTCAGGTGAAGTGGCTAGGGCCTCCCTGAGAACAGGAGCTGAGGGGAGGGAGAGACTCAAAGTCTGTAAAGATAGGAGCAAATGCCTGACCCTAGGGGGCTACTAGGAGACACTCTCTACTACCCAGGTCATGGCTGGTCCAGGCAGATGAGAGAGACCATTTTACAGTTGTTTTCTGGTTTTCTGGGGGCTTGTGCATCTGACCTGGTAGGTGGACCGGATGGATTATTTTACCCTCACTTCACATTTTCACTTCGTCAGCAAAGTGGACATGCCCGTCAGGGTGTACCTGATGCTCTCCATTAGACTGCCTCGGGCCATGAGGGCTGTTCAGTGGTGTGTAAGTGATAACTGTAATAGCTCTATTACAATGCACACTCAAGAGTAAACCGTCCCATTAATCTTCACTGCATGAGGAAAAAAGCATCATTTGATGAGATACTAGAAGAATTTGCTGGAAGAAATGCCCACAACATAGTGTGAGGATGAAGAACAAAAGAAGCTCTGTTTTTTTTTTTTTTTTAAGGTGACATCACTGATTCCAAAAGATACTAATTGAGGACTTACTATGTGCCAGGAACTGTTCTAGGCACTACATAGAGCAGTGAATGAAGAAAGCAAGACCCCTTCTTATGGAGTTGATATTTGGTGAGGGAGACAGGCAAATAACAAGTAACAAATAAGTGAGACAATTGAATTGTGGTTAGTGCAGTGAAGACAGAAGATTCATTTTCCTGAACTCAGGTTTGGCTACTTGTCATTCAGGAATCCAATACTGAGAGACAAGTGTTGGGTAAAAGGAAAGACAGCTTTATTGAGGAGGCTCACAACCCTGGGGAGAAGGTGGGCTCATGTCCCAAAGAGCTAACTCTCCCTTGTCCATCAGGGAGCCAGAGTTTTGTTGTTCAGTTGCTCACTCATGTCCGACTGACTCTTTGTGACCCTGTGGACTGCAGCACTCCAGGCTTCCCTGTCCTTCACTATCTCCCAGACTTTGCTTAAACTCATGTCCATTGAGTTGATGATGCCATCTACCCATCTTGTCCTCTGTCGCCCCCTTCTCTTCTTGCCCTCAATCTTTTCCAGCATTAGGGTCTTTTCCGATGAGTTTTTAAAGGAGAGTTTCAGGGGTGCATATGTGGGGGAGGTTGTGTGCGGAGTAGCACAGTGAGCTCTGACAGTCACCTTGAAATTGATTGTGCAGCAGTATGACTAGCACCATCTTGATTGTTTTAAGTACAGTTAATCTTCAGTTCTAAGGTCAGTTTGTTTCCATTTCCTTGAGGCCAGCTCTTGGAATTGTGTAAGACGGAGCACTTTATGTCCCATCTACAGTCTGCTCTTCCCGCTGTTAACGTCTCCCACCTGGTGAGGGTTTCAGTATCTGCAAAACAGCTCAAAGGACATGGCTCTGAATTTATCTGTAGCCTTGAGGAGAAACTAAAGGTCTTTGACTATGTTTAATGGCTGTTACTGTTTTGTCTTATTTGACTGTCTTCCTTTGTTTCTGCATTTTCTCATTTCTCTGATTAAATTTGTTCTTTGACTGAAGTTTTCCTACAGCAGGCAGGTGGAAAACATGGTGGGTGAGGCCAGGGTGGGGAATCTGCCCTGGAAAGGCCCCATAGGATGCTGGTCTGTAACATTAATAGGGCAACATGATGGAGTATATTAGGATGGTCAGGGCAGGCCTTTCTGATAAGGTGATGGTGAGGCTTATTCCAAGGAAGTTGAGGCTCAAACCATGGAAGTCTCCACTGATGGCAAGTTGAAAGCACCAGTGATCTAGGCTTCAGGCAACTTTGATTAGGAATACCATCAGAACTCACGTAACCACCTTCTTGCAGTGGCCTCTCTCCACGTTCCTAATTGATTAGAAGTACAGGCTGCTTCGACCTTGATGAGACATGGATGTTTTGAGAAGACACCAGACTGCATCTGGTGTAATACTGTTGTTGTCAGCTTAGGAGATGAGAGCATGGAGGGTGCAACCTCCCTGGGTCTCAGGGCTACCATGGGAGGAAGAAGGGCAGGAGTGGAGGGCTTTGGACCCCCAGTGCTGGGTGCTTCCTGCTCCAGCCATGGACCCTGGACTGTTTTTCTTTACTTCCTTTTCTCACATCATCTTATGGACCTCCCAGTCATGTTATCGACTCTTATCGTCTCCCTTACCTTCTCTTCACAACATCATATGTCTTGAAGAGAAGCTGTACCTAAGGCTAAAGAGAGAATTTATTACGTTATAGCCTACCACTTTTTAGAAAGACCATGCAGGGATCGACACCAATCATGCAGAATTAAAGTTATCCATATGTGTGTGTGGATGGACCATCTATGTATACATACATGTTCATGTGTGTATATTACCACTAGCACCTCCTGGGAAGCCCTATGAATATATATTTAAATATATTTATATATAAAATTTGAAAATATATTTTATTCCATATCTTACATCTATTTTTTTGTCTTGTGATAAAGTATCAGCTATGAGGTCCCTATAGAAATGAAACATGAATGTGACTGTCCTTTGACCTTGAAGTCCAATACAGACTAACTAGGACAGGATGATTTTGGTGGAAGAGGAACAGTGTCCCTGATCTTTGTTCATGAAGGTCACAGCACTGGAGCTGGGGTGGCCAGGTGCTTGGGTCACCCTTGGCCAACCTGCCTCTAGCTGCCAAGGTTCATGGGATCAGAGTCCATCTCTGGCATGTGGTGCTGTTCCAGAGCTGCTACAGCTCACGGAGCCCCATGCTGACTGTGCTGATCCCGCAAGACCTCTGTGAGCTCTTTCATTCTGTTGCTCCCTGAGGCTGGCTGGGAGCAGATGGCGTAGACAGGCCCTAGACACTGGGGGAAGAAGTTGTCCGCCCAAAATCGTCCCCCTCACTGTGGCATGAAATACCCTTTGTATTAAAGACCAGCAAGTCAATTACTTAATGTATTTACACTGAAGTATAGTTGACTTAAAATATTATATTAGTTTCACATGTATAGCAGAGCGATTCAATGTTTTTGTAGATTATATTACATTTAAAGCTATAATAAAATATTGACTATAATTCCTAATATGTGATATCCTTATAGCTTATTTATTAGTAGTTTGTATCTCTTAATCCTGCATCCCTATCTTGCCCCTCCTCCCTTCCATCTCCCCACTGGTAACCGCTGATTTGTTCTCTATATCTGTGAGTCTGTTTCTGTTTTGTTATATTCATTAATTTTTAAATTTTGTATAAGTGATAACATATAATATTTGCCTTTCTCTATCTGACATATTTCACTAAGCCTAATACCCTTCAGGTTCATCTATGTTGTTGCAAATGGAAAAATTTTATCCTTTCTTATGGCTTAGTAATATTCCATTATGTGTGTATTATCTTCTTTATTCATCTGTTGATGGAGACTTAGGTTGTTTGCATTTCTTGGCAATGAACATTGGAGTTCATGTATCTTTTTAAAATATTGTTATTGTTTATTTTGGATATATACCCAGGAGAGGAATTTCTGGATCATATGGTAGTTCTATTTTTAGGTTTTTGTTTTTTATAGTGACTGCGTCAATTTACATTCCTACCAACAGTGCATACATGTTCTCTTTTCTCCACACCCTTGTCAATACTTGTCATCTGTGGTCTTTTTGACGATAACTATTCTGAGAGGTCGGAAGTAATAATCTCTTTGAGGTCATTTCTAAAGGTGCTGGACAGGGAGGGGGCAGTTTCTAGATAATCTTCTGTGCCCAGGGGGATGAGGTTACTTATGGGGAACCCATCTCCTCTTTCCTGTATTTATTCATTTGACAAATATTAGGGTGAGTACTATGTGCAAGGCACTATTTAGATGTGAGGATAGAATGGTAAACAGAAGTCCTCAATCTCACAGAGCTGATATTCTAGCAGGGATGAAGGAAACAGTGAAGAGATAAATAAGTAAAATGAATAGTGTCATAGATGATGATAAGTACTTTGGAGGAAGATATGCAGAGGAGGTAAGGAATCCCAGTGGGAGGGGGATTCATGATGCCCTTTTAAGTAGAACGGTTAGGAAAGCCCACGGGAAGGGAAAGAGGTTATGCAGTTCTCGGGGGTGGGGTGGGAGGTGTTCCAAGTAGAAGGACCAGTAAGGGCAGACGCAGAAAGTGGGATTCTGATGGTGACTGGGGACCAGCGTGGAGGCCGCGTGGCTGGAGTGGAGGAGGTGGGGAGAGAGGAGGGGATGGGGTTAGAGGCTGGAGGGTATCAGCTCAGGTACGGCCCTGTGCTCTGAAAGCACCAGATGTGGACACCATTGGTGCGGACACCATTGCAGACTTTTGAGCTGGGGAGCTACATGGTCACACACCGGAAAGTATTGCGTTGGGCACTGTGTTCAGGATAGACAAAAGTGTAAACTGTAGATCAGCTGGGAGGCTCTGGCTGTAACCCAAGTGAGATATGACAGTAGCGACCCTGCAAAGGGGGTAGGTCTGTGCAAGGGACGATTCAGGGACCCTGAAGACCGGAGCTATTTTCTCCATAACTTGGTGTATTGTAGATTTTGCTATAAATCTCCCTGGCATACACACTTGCTTCCAGAATCACTGATAAGACCACTGAAGAGGGCCTGTTGTCTCAGGCCCTGGAGCTTAGACCATGTGTCCCTCCCTCCACTCCCCAACCCCCCACCCCCCGCCACCACACATGCCATGGCCAAGCAGCACCTCATCACCTCCTGCACAAGCAGAACGGGTTGAAGATTCGTCGATGAAAGGGCTGGAGGTACTAACTCTCCTTACCTTTTCCTCATCCTCGACACCTGCTCAGCTCTGGTCTCTGTGACCTTGGACATGCTGCTAAATATATACATTCCCTGAAGACCAGCTTTTATGGGGAGGATGTTTGAACTGTGATTTGTGTGCTTGTTCAGACCAGAGGCAGGAACCCTGAGTTCATGGAAGGGCATCTGTTGGACGGATGCAGATGGACGTGGCCGTGGCCCGACCCTTGCACATTTGCTGAGGTCCAGAGGGGCAACTCCTGCCCCTCCCCACCTATGGACAGGAAACCACAGATGGCTGGGCAATTTCATGTTCTGTGATGTTTTCAAAGCTCCCTGTGTGGTGTGTGCAGCCACACTGCTTACTTCCAGGAAACTGCCTCCAGTGTGGGGAATTTGTCATTTGTATCCAGCTCCATTAAAAGCTTTGTAGTAGTACAAACCCCAGGCAGAAATGGCCTTTCTCTAAATGCCAAGAAAATCACTGAGTTCAAATGTATTGTGTTTATAAAAAGAACTCAGGCGGAGTGATTTTTCACACCTGGTGCTTCCCCTGTTCACTGTGAACGTGACAAAACATTCTAGTGGCAATGAGATCATTTGCCCTGACTATCTTCATGGTCTATTTCCTTAGAAAAGATTATTCTTTGTTGCTCTTTAAAAAACTGTATTATGAGTTATTTTGAAAAGATGATTTTTTTCAGTGCACAGGAGATACCCTTCTTCAGATTTGGCTTTTTTGGGGGTTTAAGTTTAGGAATGCTATGCCTTAATATCTACAAGATGACAAAGGCATTTACCTTTTCATGCAGAATTTCCACTTTGGGGATTTATTTTGTAAGTTCACGTCCCTGTATATGAAATAACATCTTAAGCATTGTTTGTAGTGACAAAGAGAAACTTGTTTAAAAAACCTCCACAATGCCACACCTTCATAGCGGGACCCTATGCCATGTAAAGAGGGATCAGGGTGTGCTCTTTTTACCAACGTAGTACGATTTCTAGGATATGTGATTTAGTGGAAGAGCGAAAGAAGACAAACAGTGCTAATTTTTGCATAAAATGGAGGAAAATAAGCATATATTTGTACTTGCTTGCATATCATAAAGAAACACTAGAAGGGAAAAGAAATGGATAAAAATTATTCCTTTGGGGGCAAGAAAATGGAGTGGATGAAGATGTGATGCAGTGTATTTATTAAAGTTTTGGTGCTACAGTCATCATATATTTTATCCCCACAATTTTTTTTACAAGACAGACACACCCAATCATATCCAGGCTCCAGTGGCTCGTCACTTGGCTTCTGACAGTGGTGCAGGGAAGTGCAAAGAGCTTTGATAATTATGTAATTTTTAAACACCAGCCAGTGGAAGGCAGGGGTTGCGAGCAGGCTCTGGGGGAGGAAATAAGACCCAGGACCTACATGAAGGCATTTACAGCCTAGCAGAGGGGACAGGTAAGTAAACTGCTGGTGATAACACATTGCACTGAGAATCACATGAGAGGAAAGTACAGGATGCTGTGGTGCTTGGAGGAGGACTGGAGAGGAACATGGAACTCCTATAGGGGATGGGGCTGGAGACAGAGGTGAGAAGGAAGGAGCTGGAAAGAGAAAGAATGGAGAGGCTCAATGGAGCAAGGAGAAGAGGACATAGTGTGGAGTTTGGTGTGCTTAGGGAAATACAGGCAATTCAACACAGCTGAAATGGAGTGGGTGAAACTGACAGGGGAATGATGGGACGTCAAAGACAGGAGAGAAGTGACCCAATCATAAAGGTCCCTTTTTGTCATCCTATGACTGATGGTGCTTTTGCTACCAATACCCTTCCTCCCTTTATCCAATCTTCTATTTGTGGTTAGCATATGGGTTCTTGGACTCAAGACAACATTACCCAGCCTCCTTTGCAAATGTGTATGGCCATGTGACTACATTCTGGCCAATGGGATGTGAATGGAAGTGATGTGCACCTTCTAGAAAGTGCCTTCAAAGGATGGAATGTGCCTTTTCCCTCCTTTTCCCCTTTCTTCTGGCTGAAATGCAGATGTGATAGCTAGAGTTAGAGCAGTCATTTTGGACCTAATGGAAGACACTTAAAGAGATGAGTAGAGCAGTGAGACTTAAGGGCCTATTTATGTAAGAGAGAAGTTATCTGTTCCTAGCAGTTAAATCTAATACTAATTAACCTGGGTTAATTAGTAGTTATTCCTCAGTAGTTTAGGATTATGTTTCAAATATATCCAACTTCACTTTAATAGCTTTATCTCAAGTTAGGAACCCTAAGTTTAGTCTGTAAATATTTTTGGTCTGCACAATGTCTTTGAGTGAACATCTCTGTAATCTTTCTATCTGTTAAGTATGTGACTTTTGGATAATTGAAAACCCATCTCCTTCTAGCTTGATATCATGTATTTTAATCAAGTATTGAAGAATGGCTAACAGGGTGGACTGTGACACCAAACTCCTAGCATTTGAATCCTGCCTGTGCCACTTACCAGCTGTGTGACTTCAGATAAATTTTTTGTTCTCAATAAATCCCAGTTTCCCCCTCTCTAAAATGAGGAAACAGATAGTCCTTCCTTCATAGCCTTGTTGAGACAATCAAATGATAAAATTTAGGAAGAGCAATTAGCACAGTGCCTGATACTTGTAACCACCTGATACATACTAACTTCTAATACTAGATAGGGTCTCCCATCCTTGAGAATCTTTAGGTACATTTCAAATAGTCTCATCAGCATACCCAAAACTCCCCTCCAAGAGTCACATGAGGCCCCCTTTCCAAGCTGGATAGCTCTTAGAAACCACTGAATCTCTGCTTCATTTTCTGAGACTGGCATTCCCAGTCAGCTCTCTGCAGCATCCTGGGTTCTACACTAGCAGCCAGGTTATTGGCTCCACCTAAAAAGAGAAAGCATGTCTGTCTCCTCATGGAGAAGTCCAGGGACCCATGTCCCCAAATCCTGGAGGCACCACTTCATTTTTTGATATGAATGCACTTCCTTAATTGTGCCTGTGCAACCATATGTGCCAGTGCTTAGCCCCCCAAGCAAAATCTCTCTCTGGCCAATGTGAAGGGTTTCCAACTCTACAGGGGAGCTAGGGCAATATACAGTCAAGAGGGAGGGGGAGAGTTTGCATGGCCACACATTCTTTCATGTTTCCAGAGGGGAACCATCTCTGACTTATCTTCATTGTCTGTGAATCTGTGAACAAAGCAACTTGTGCCAGAGTATCTCAAGTAAGCATCCTCCTAACTGTTTCTTGTGAGCGTGCGTGCTAAGTTACTTCAGTCGTGTCCGACTCTTTGCGACCCTATGGATTGTAGCTCACCAGGCTCCTCTGTTCATGGGATTCTCCAGGCAAGAATACTGGAGTGGGTTGCTGTGCCCACCTCGAGGGGCTCTCTTGACTGCATCTCTTATGTCTCCTGCCTTGGCAGGCGGGTTCTTTACCCCTAGCGCCACCTGGGAAGCCCAGCTGTTTCTTAGCAGTTCACAAAATACAGTGTTATGTTAATGATACAAGTTAATAGCAAATGGAACACTCTCCGACATAAATCACAGCAGGATCCTCTATGACCCACCTCCCAGAATATTGGAAATAAAAGCAAAAATAAACAAATGGGACCTAATGAAACTTAAAAGCTTTTGCACAACAAAGGAAACTATAAGCAAGGTGAAAAGACAGCCTTCAGAATGGGAGAAAATAATAGCAAATGAAAAAACAGACAAAGGATTAATCTCAAAAATATACAAGCAACTCTTGAAGCTCAATTCCAGAAAAATAAATGACCCAATCAAAAAATGGGCCAAAGATCTAAACAGACATTTCTCCAAAGAAGACATACAGATGGCTAACAAACACATGAAAAGATGCTCAACATCACTCATCATCAGAGAAATGCAAATCAAAACCACAATGAGGTACCATTACACGCCAGTCAGAATGGCTGCTATCCAAAAGTCTACAAGCCATAAATGCTGGAGAGGGTGTGGAGAAAAGGGAACCCTCTTACACTGTTGGTGGGAATGCAAACTAGTACAGCCACTATGGAGAACAGTGTGGAGATTCCTTAAAAAACTGGGAATAGAACTGCCATATGACCCAGCAATCCCACTTCTGGGCATACACACCGAGGAAACCAGATCTGAAAGAGACACGTGCACCCCAGTGTTCATTGTAGCACTGTTTATAATAGCCAGGACATGAAAGCAACCTAGATGCCCATCAGCAGACGAATGGATAAGGAAGCTGTGGTACATATACACCATGGAATATTACTCAGCCATTAAAAAGAATTCATTTGAATCAGTTCTAATGAGATGGATGAAACTGGAGCCCATTATACAGAGTGAAGTAAGCCAGAAAGATAAAGACCAATACAGTATACTAACGCATATAGGTGGAATTTAAAAAGATGGTAACGATAACCCTATATGCAAAACAGAAAAAGAGACACAGATGTACAGAACAGACTTTTAGACTCTGTGGGAGAAGGCGAGGGTGGGATGTTCAGAGAGAACAGCATTGAAACAGGTATACTATCAAGGGTGAAAGAGATCACCAGTCCAGGTTGGATGGATGAGACGGGTGCTCAGGGCTGGTGCACTGGGACGACCCAGAGGGATGGGATGGAGAGGGAGGCGGGAGAGGGGATCGGGATGGGGAACACATGTAAATCCATGGCTGATTCATGTCAATGTATGGCAAAAACCACTACAATATTGTACAATATTGTCAAGTAATTAGCCTCCAACGAATAAAATGGAAAAAGTAAAAAAAAAAAAAAAAAAAGCAAATGGAAAGGGTAACTAGCATTTATCTAAGGCCTTTTAAGTACCAGGCACTTTATATATATATCATCTCATGTAATCCTCACACCAAAGCTGAGAATGGTTAGCCCAATTTCTGTAGAAGAAACTGGGTTTCAGAAAGGATAACTTGCCTGAGGTCACCCAGATGATATACAACAGGGCTGGGATTTGAACTCTGGTCTGCCTGGCACCAAAGCCCTTTCCCTCTGCTGAGCTACAGCAGAACCTGCGTAAGTAGCAAACATCTGTCCATAACACTCTCCCCCAGTATTCCACTGACAGTCATCTGTTACCCACAGGGAACTGCAGTTGTCTACAGAAAACCTGGTCCAGATTAAGGGCCTCAGCAGGTGACAAGGCACTCTGAATAACATCATGAATGAGGAAATAGTGCAGCTTATTGCCTAGGCTGGAGGGCAGATCATTGACTGACTGCCAACTTTGGGGAAAGTCGGCTGTTTACTAGAGATAAATCAAACAAGGAATATTTCAACATTAAGGTATATGAGTTTCGGCAGGGAAAGATTTGATGACTTAATGGTGAGCACTGGAGGCTAATTTGGAAATAGCAGATAACTCCGTCTGTACCTAAAACGGTAGGCTGAGTTATTAAAATGGAGTGCCGACGAGCCTGGAGACAGTGTTATTTAAATTGGACGGGATAGAGGCCATTTAGTCCCAGATGATGGCTTTTATGGCTGCTTAGGATTCATGATGTGTTGGGCCTGTTCAGGTCAGTGGCCTGGCTGTGTGCATGGCACCTCCTAACGGATCGGTGGACTGGAGTCAGCTATCAGCCTGCTGGATGGGTCCTCTGGCTGCAGAAGGGGACATTAGAGAAGCTTACAGATGAGTCCCCCATCTGCCTCTGGACTCTACACAGCCAATGCTCAGTTACCTGAATGGAGGACAAGAGCTTTGCCGATCTGCAGAAAACTGCATTTTGACCATCGTGGCTGATGTACCTACCTGGGCATGTTGCCAAGGTATGAAGGCCGAATAACATTTGCTTCTCCCAGCCCCACCTACAGTATGGTTGCAGGAGGAGGGCAACCAGGCAGCCTCAGTGTGACAAGCTAAGTGATTGGATGGTGCAAGCATGAGCAGCTATGGATGGGGTTATACCAGTCCAAATGGGTATCAACCTGTAAGGCATCCTGAGGAAGCTACAGTTCCCACATTGGACAGGAGAAGGCAATCCTGAGAGGGTCTCTGGATGCCAGTGTGTGGCTACTTCCCTACTGGCCATTGGGGCTCCTACCAGGAGGCAAAGGGGCATTTGCTTATCAGGATGCCAACGTTGTCACCAGACTGGTCATCTCCCTTGCCATAGCTGCCCATGTTTGCACCATCCAGTTCAAGAAGAGAGAAGGAGAATGAACGAATAAATTTTCCCATCCTTCACTTTTTTTGTTCTATTTAGACCCTCAAGAGATTGGGTGATGCTCACCCAGCCAGGCTGAGGAGGGTGGTTTGCTCAGTCCCCTAATTCAAATGCTTATCTCTTCTTCCCTCAGTCCACTTATTCAAATGCTGCTTCTTCTGAAAACACCTTCACAGGCATAATGATGCAGAAATAATATTTTGACAGCTATCTGACTTTGCTCTTTTTGGCCTTTTGTATTTTCTTAATGAATTTTAGGATCAACTTGCCAATTTCTAAAAAAGAAAAGAAGTAAAATTTTGGGAATTTGATTGGGGTTGCATTAAACTTATAGATAAATTAGGAGAATATTTGATGTTTATAATACCATGTCCTATAGTCCATGTACATGTCATACATCTTAATGCATTTACTTTCTCTTTATTTTATCTTAGTAGTGTATTTTTAGTTTGCATTGTAGATGCAATGCATGCCATAGTGGCTATTGAAGGTCTGAGTTGTTTCAAAGGCAACAAAAGGATACATTGAGAAGCTAAACATTCTTTTGAATGAAAGTTGAAATGTTTTTCTATTAGCTCAGCAACCACCAAACTACACAGCCTTTACCACAGCAAGAATCTGGAGTGAACTTCAATCCTCCTTTCCAAACAAAAAAGTGGACTATTGTAGGTTGAATTGTGTTTTCCCCCCAAAAGGTATCTTGAAGCCCACACCCCCTTTTCTTGGATGCAAGAAAGTCTGAGAAATACAGTTTTTGACATTTGAGTCTCTGTGATGCAAGAAGGCACACGAGCAGTGAAAGTGGTGTTGAGTGAGCCAGCTCGTAGCCCTGAATAAGAGGTTAGGATGTTTACTGCCTTGGTTTGTGTCTGGAAGAGAAAACCATCCAGATCAGCTCAGAGGGTCTTCCCCATCTCAGAACTTCTCCATAGTGCCTCCTTTTTGCATACTGTTTAGTTCTACCCACCTCTCACTCCCTGGTAGTCTTGGATTTTGAGATTTAACTCTTTCCTGCCCTTTCCTTTGTGAAGGTGACATTAGTACCTGGTTTCAAAAGCTCTGACAATTCATAGTATCTATTTCCCGGTCCATAGAAACTATTGGTCAGTCTGCCCTCCCAACATGTTCAAGGCAGAAGCCGATTCTTGAAACCTCTAAGAGCCTCCTCTCTTTGCTATCGCTTTTGTCCTCGGAGTTCTTTTCCTGGGACTGGCTGCAGTTCTGTCTAACAATAGCACCACATGGCATCCTGCCTCTCACTCTACTTCCATCAGCAATACATTCTTCTCTCCCCTGGTGCAGCTGACTGCCGGGTGCTTTTGAAATAGGATCAACAACACATGCTGCTACTTGGCATCAGTACACACTCACACATATGTAATGTGTGTGGTCTAGCCACTCTCTTCCACTATGGCAACTGGGGCACAAGCCTTGTGAGATCACCCTGGCACAGTCCACAGCATCCAGTGATGTGTGCATGGGCTCTGGAAATGGCACCTACATGATCCAGTGAAGAAGAGTGACATTGTCATGGTGCCCAAACCTGAGTGCCATCTTGCCCCTTCTCTTCAAGTGTGAGAAAGGCAGTTGAGTGGATTGCATTTGTATTGCTTTGGTAGGAGGTAAAAAAGGGCTGGGGAGTTTCATAAGCTTCTGTGACTGTTGGCCCCACATTCTCCTGAAGAGCGAGCTGTACTGAAAGCTGCTCTCTGATCTTTCCTAAGCTCTTTGACAGACATATATTTGATGCTACAGCTGCTCAGATCATATTTATTTTTGGGTGAAGGAGAGGCTGGCACTTGTACTTGACAACAGGATGTGATTGGTTGAATCAAGCTGGCTATCGTGTCCTTGATTCCTCAACTTGAATTAGTTTTCTGCTGTGTATGTCAGTCAGGGTCCAGGCAGGAAACAGATGGACTCCTCCAATGAAATGATTGCAGCGAGTTAATTAAGGCAATTTTTATAAAGTGGAGGGAGTAGTTTAGGGGTACCCGCAAGAGACTGTGAAGCATCCTTTGGTGGGCTGAAAGGGCCAGAGCAGGGAGCAAGTCTGAGAACTCTGGAGAGAAGGGTTGTAAGGAGATGGCTGCCTGCCTGTGCTCTTAGGCTCAGAGAAACAGCCACTCCTTGGCATGCAGCAGGGAGGGGCTGGTGGAACACAGCCTCAGCTTCTTCCTGCCCTCCTGTCTCTTACCCCTCACTGAGCCAACCAGCCAGAAGCCAGAGGGCAAGGAGCTCCCCTGCAGCCTACAGAGATCAGTGGGTTCAATGACGGGTACAAAGTGGGAGTGGAGAAATAAGTAGAAAATCACCAACAACTTCACTGGAACATACTAGAATGAACTTCCCCCACTGTGCTTGGGCACAAGAAATGTCTCATTGCTTTAGTTTTCTAAATTGAGGTAAAACTGGCTCAAGATACCATTATTATCATAAATCACAAATGAATATCAGTTACTGAGAAACAGCCCTGTATGACACTGGGTTTTAAACTGTCCTGGCTCTTATGTGACTGTGGGAAAAGCTGTAAGCACCCTTTCTGTAGTAGATGCCTGTGTTTTTGCCAGTTTGTTCCTTTGTTTTAGCAAATAGCCTCTCATGTTCATACAGGAAATGACTTCCCCCTAGTTGTACATATACTGATTGTGGCGGATTGTTAACCAAGTGCCCTGCCCTTCTTTGGCCAAGGGGTGGGCAACCAACCCACCAAGCCAGTCACACTCAATTTTCTGAAAGTTTGAATTGGAGCTGAGTACTTGATACTTAGACCAGATGGTGCTAGTGGCAAAACACTTGCCTGACAATGCAGGAGACATAAGGATGCGGATTCCATCCCTGGGTCAGGAAGATCACCTGGAGGAGGGCATGGCAACCCACTCCAGTATTCTTGCCTGAAGAATCCCATGGACAGAGGAGCCTAGCAGGCTATAGTCCATGGGGTTGCAAAGAGTTGAACACAACTGAAGCAACTTACACACTTGCATTTGATACCTGCACAGAAAATAGTCAGAGAAGGCAATGGCACCCCACTCCAGTACTCTTGCCTGGAAAATCCCATGGATGGAGGAGCCTGGTAGGTTGCAGTCCATGGGGTTGCTAGGAGTTGGACATGACTGAGCAACTTCATTTTCACTTTTCACTTTCATGCATTGGAGAAGGAAATGGCAACCCACTCCAGTATTCTTGCCTGGAGAATCCCAGGGATGGGGGAGCCTGGTGGGCTGCCATCTATGGGAACGCACAGAGTTGAACACGACTAAAGCGACTTAGCAGCAGCAGCAGCAGCAGCAACAGGAGAAAACAGTGGAAACCGAAGCATCCCAATCATGGAGCCCTAAGGAGAAGGTCATCTCTTGTTACCTCGATAACCTGAACTTTGATGGTTTCTGTCCTTTTGGAGACCTGGGTTTTCAGTTTTCTCTCTGATTCTCTGAGATGACCTTTATAATTACTAGCATTGTTCTTGTTGCTTACAACCCAAGCCTCCTTATAGCTACACTATTGTTGGCATGGCAACGTCTGCTACATGGTAACTTTGCTTCCCCTGTTTCTGACCTCCCAGCAGCACTGGGAGAGCTGCAGGGAGCTCTTTGCCAAGGTCTTCCTCCAACCACAGGCTTTACCAGAAGGGACCTTTGTCACACTTATAAACTGCAGGCTTGGTGTCCAGCCTGTCATTAGGTGTCCAGGGAGCATCCTGGGGAAGAGGGAACATCCCCACCACTTGTGCAAAACCCATCCCTTTGTACCCCATGTTCCCATCCTTCACTTCAAGGAGTTAAGACTGGGTTGGGCCAGTTCTCTGGAATCCAAATCTTCAGTGCTCTCATCTTTTGGACTAGTGACCTGTCTTACCTTGGTAGCCCACATTAAAAATAATAAAACTTAACTCCTTGCAAACAAGATAACTCTTGATTTCTAGGGTTCAAAACCTTGGACTGTCTTCTTAAATGGTCAAGTGCTGGGAAAATCCTTTATTCTGCTGTGAGAAAACTTTAGTATAAGATAAAAAAAAAAGATACACAAAAAGTTTTTTTCTCAGATGGTTAATACTGTAACATTACTCTCTATATTTTTGACAGAATGAATCTAAATCTACACTATGTATATCTGGGGTATCTTCTCACTTTCTCTTTCCTCAAATATGATTGTCATGAATATAATTTACTAATAAACTAGAAGGGATTTCTGTGTATGCAAATAAATTATATTTATCCATAATTAAGTATATGTCATTATATATAAACAGTATCTCTTTTGAAACTGTTGGAAAAATGAATGAAATAATACCTACAACAAATGAATCTCTACTAATTCACTGGCACTGGTCATTAATGACCTTAGTCAACATAACTGAGACAAAACTCATGGTTTTGTCTTAATTAAGACTTCCCTCACTGCACCCATTTTTCATCACTCATGCATCATGGCTACTGATCTCAGCACTGTTCCTCCCCAGTCTTTCTGGTAAACCTCCATGTCTAAACTATATCTCATCACCTGTAAGAAAATTTCCAAAATTGATTGGTATTTTACCTTTATGTAATATGAATGTATAATATAAATCCAAACACATGTTCACTTTCTACCACTTGTATGTATTTATGTCTGTGTTATGTCTATGTCTGTTATTCTAACTCCAGAAAGAATGAAGGGATGGAGCCAAAGCAAAAACAATACCCAGTTGTGGATGTGACTGGTGATAGAAGCAAGGTTCGATGCTGTAAAGAGCAATGGTGCATAGGAACCTTGAATGTTAGGTCCATGAATCAAGGCAAATTGGAAATAGTCAAACAGGAGATGGCAAGAGTGAACGTCGACATTCTAGGAATCAATGAACTGAAATGGACTGGAATGGGTGAATTTAACTCAGATGACCATTATATCTACTACTGTGGGCAGGAATCCCTTAGAAGAAATGGAGTAGCCGTCATGGTCAACAAAAGAGTCCAAAATGCAGTACTTGGGTGCAATCTCAAAAACGACAGAATGATCTCTGTTTGTTTCCAAGGCAAACCATTCAATATCACGGTAATCCAAGTCTATGCCCCAACCAGTAACGCTGAAGAAGCTGAACAGTTCTATGAAGACCTACAAGACCTTTTAGAACTAACACCCCCCAAAAAATGTCCTTTTCATTATAGGCGACTGGAATGCGAAAGTAGGAAGTCAAGAAACACTTGGAGTAACAGGCAAAATTGGCCTTGGAATACAGAATGAAGCAGGGCAAAGGCTAATAGAGTTTTGCCAAGAGAACACACTGGTCACAGCAAACACCCTCTTCCAACAACACAAGAGAAGACTCTACACATGGACATCACCAGATGGCCAACACCGAAATCAGATTGATTATATTCTTTGCAGCCAAAGATGGAGAAGCTCTACAGAGTCAGCAAAAACAAGACCAGGAGCTGACTGTGGCTCAGATCATGAACTCCTTATTGCCAAATTCAGACTTTAATTGAAGAAAGTAGGGAAAACCACTAGACCATTCAGGTATGACCTAAATCAAATCCCTTTTGATTATACAGTGAAAGTGAGAAATAGATTTAAAGCACTAGATCTATAGACAGAGTGCCTGATGAACTATGGATGGAGGTTTGTGACATTGTACAGGAGACAGGGATCAAGACCACCCCCATGGAAAAGAAATGCAAAAAAACAAAATGGCGTTCTGAGGAGGCCTTACAAATAGCTGTAAAATGAAGAGAAGCTAAAAGCAAAGGAGAAAAGGAAAGATATTCCTGTTTGAATGCAGAGTTCCAAAGAATAGCAAGGATAGATAAGAAAGCCTTCCTCAGCAATCAATGCAAAGAAATAGAGGAAAACAACAGAGTGGGAAAGACTAGAGATCTCTTCAGAAAATTATGGATACTAAGGGAGCATTTCATGCAAAGATCGGTTCGATAAAGGACAGAAATGGTATGGACCTAACAGAAGCAGAAGATATTAAGAAGAGGTGGCAAGAATACACAGAAGAACTGTGTATTTTGTACTGTATACAAAAAAGATCTTCACAACCCAGATAATCACGATGGTGTGATCACTCACCTAGAGCCAGACATCCAGGAATGTGAAGTCAAGTGGGTCTTAGAAAGCATCACTATGAACAAAGCTAGTGGAGGTGATAGAATTCTGGTGGAGATATTTCAAATCCTAAAAGATGATGCTGTGAGAGTGTTGCACTCAATATGCCAGCAAATTTGGAAAACTCAGCAGTGGCCACAGGACTGGAAAAGGTCAGTTTTCATTCTAATTCCGAAGAAAGGCAATGCCAAAGAATGCTCAAACTATTGCACAATTGCACTCATCTCCCACGCTAGTAAAGTAATGTTTGAAATTCTCCAAACCAGGCTTCAGCAACATGTGAACCATGAACTTCCAGATGTTCAAGCTGGTTTTAGAAAAGGCAGAGGAACCAGAGGTCAAATTGCCAACATCTGCTGGATCATCGAAAAAGCAAGAGAGTTCCAGAAAAACATCTATTTCTGCTTTATTGACTATGCCAGAGCCTTTGACTGTGTGGATCACAATAAACTGTGGAAAATTCTGAAAGAGATGGGAATACTAGACCACCTGACCTGCCTCTTGAGAAACCTGTATGCAGGTTAGGAAGCAACAGTTAGAACTGGACATGGAAAAACAGACTGGTTCCCAGTAGGAAAAGGAGTGCATCAAGGCTGTATATTGTCACCCTGCTTATTTAACTTATATGCAGAGTACATCATGATAAACTCAGGACTGGAAGAAGCACAAGCTGTAATCAAGATTGCCGGGAGAGATATCAATAACCTCAGGTAGGCAGATAACACCCCCCCCTTATGGCAGAAAGTGAAGAAGAACTAAAAAGCCTCTTGATGCAAGTGAAAGAGGAGAGTGAAAAAGTTGGCTTAAAGCTCAACATTCAGAAAACTAAGATCATGGCCTCTGGTCCCGTCATGAAGTGACGGGAAATAGATGGTGAAACAGTGGAAACAGTGTCAGACTTTATTTTTTGGGCTCCAAAATCACTGCAGATGATGATTGGAGCCATGAAATTAAAAGACATTTACTCCTTGGAAGGAAAATTGTGACCAACCTAGGTAGCATATTAAAAAGCAGAGACATTACTTTGCCAACAAAGTTCCGTCTAGTCAAGGCTATGGTTTTTCCAGTGGTCAGGTATGGATGTGAGAGTTGGACTGTAAAGAAAGCTGAGCGCCGAAGAACTGATGCTTTTGAACTGTGGTGTTGGAGAAGACTCTTGAGAGTCCCTTGGACTGCAAGGAGATCCAACCAGTCCATCCTAAAGGAGATCAGTCCTGGGTGTTCATTGGAAGGACTGATGCTGAAGCTTAAACTCCAATACTTTGCCCACCTCATGTGAAAACTTGACTCATTGGAAAAAGACCCTGATGCTGGGAGGGACTGGGGGCAGGAGGAGAAGGGGATGACAGAGGACAAGATGGCTGGATGGCATCACCGACTTGATGGACACGAGTTTGAGTAAACTCCGGGAGTTGGTGACAGACAGGGAGGCCTGGTGTGCTGCAATTCATGGGGTCGCAGATTCAGACATGACTGAGCGACTGAACTGAATTGATGTTTGTCTATCTCTAATCTATTTCTCTATCTATCCATCATCCCTGTGTTTACATAAGCAGAGATTTTGCTCATATGTTAAAACTTAATTACGAATAAGAACTTATTTATAAGCAGAAGAAACAGGTGGGAGAAAAACTATTCTTTGCCCTGAACATGCCAATTTATTGAACTTCAGACAAATAGAAATAGTTCTCTTGTCTTCTTTTTGAAGAGAAGGAATTAAAACCATCTATCATAATTTAATGGTAACAGATTAGAACTCTATACTGACATGGGAATCATAAGAATTATACAAAAGAGCACCATGCTATAGGCAAGCAAAGTTGATCTAGGATGGACATATTGTCTTAAAAATGTTAACTGTCTAACAATAAACAATTAGTAAAAATTTTGGTAGCCTGGAAGACTGAAAAATTTCTTTAATTACTGAAAATTCAAGTTAGTATTGGGAGAAGAGAAAGAATACTGTATTGTGATTTATGATTATGAATCATAAAATGCCCGGTTTCAGTGCAAAAGAGAATATTTGTTAGGTTTACATTTTATGTTCCAGGAAGCAGAATGATTTCAGTTTCTTGGTGATTTATGTCCCTTAAATACCTTTCAAAGAATACTTATAAATTCATGCATGTCTGCAGAAGTTGATGGGACCTACAGAAAAGACTTCTAGGCACAAAATTTTTTCTTTACTCAGGTGTCTCACAAATTGGAATTCTATTAGAGACAATACTTTTGTATTATGTTTTATCCACATTTTCATGATTTATTAATGTTGCAAACATAAACCACCATCTTCAGGAAACTGCAGAACATAAAGATGCAGAGGTCTTAGCTCTGCCTAAGGCTTTATAGCTAATAGGGCTCCCTACACATGTTAAATAAGCAACCATATGTAGCAAAAAAAGAAAGTATGCTTCAAAAGCATATAAATACAGTAGTGAAGGAGAGAGCTTGAGGTATTACCTTGAAAAGAGGCCTACAGGGGTCCTGAAGCTGATGGTCCATAAGCCTGCGTGGGGACTTGAAGAATGATGGATCCAAAATCACTAATGGAATTCAAACTTGTTAGGAACAAATGCCCTGACATTTGAAAGCTGGCCTTTGAGGTGGAATGTGTGGACTCACTGTATACTTTGAGCCTCTGAGTCCAGAAATAAGGGTGTGAGCAGGGAGTTTGACTTGTTGAGGTGGTAGTGGTTTAGTTACTAAGTTATGTCCAACTCTTGTCACCCCATGGACTGTAGCCCACCAGGCTTCTCTGTCCATGGAATTCTCCAGGCAAGAATACTGGAGTGGGTAGCCATTTCCTTCTCCACAGGATCTTCCTGACCCAGGGTTTGAACCCAGGTCTCCTGCATTGCAGGCAGGTTCTTTACTCACTGAGATATGAGGGAAGCTGTTGAGTTGGAGTTTGCTCTAATGCCCCTCTCTCGCTCCAGGTCCCTGCTTCTTCCTTTCAGAACCGTTAGAATTCAGTCTGAGAATACTTCTTGCCACCCTCCTCTACCTCATAGACTTGTCCCCATTCTAAGATGTCAATGCACTGACCACCTAAGGACCTGGGAGAGTTGAGCATTGATCCAGATCACTTTCATCTCATCTCACTGGTCCCAACCCCATTACAGATATTTCAGTGATTTTCACTTTTTGCCCACTGTATATGTCCCTAGAATTTCCCTGTCCCCACATGAATCCATGACAGCAAAAAAGGGTGAATCAGAAAGGAAAAATCAATTATATTACTTTTATAATAAGCTTGTTGCCCTAAGCCTCCCAGGTTATCAGTGCTGCTGGTCCTTCGGGCTCTAAACCTTCAGGTCAGTGTTTTATATTTGTGTTAAGGAGTTGTATCTGGAATCAGACTAGGAAGGGATCTGAAGCACAGCATTGGTCACTGCAGCAACAAAAAGGATGCTGCCTGAGTTTCCACACTACCAGCCAGTATTGATGACTCAGCAGTACTGATGCCTGCCTTCCATTCAAGGTTGTAGTAATGACGGATTTGTCCTGGGCAGAGAGCCAGTACACCGCCTGACTGGCAGACACCTTTGCCCAGAGTTCTTTCGTTCTCTCCCTACATAGAGGGGCCCTAGTGGTCCTGGGAAGAAGCAGTCCTATGACCCAGTATGTAAATGAACTCCTTGGAAGGGATTTTGGGGACTTGGCAGTGCTGCCTCTTTGCAGGTTCTAAAAAAGGGCCAATCTTCCATAGAAAACTCTTTTAGAAAGTGTGCCAGCCTGGGAATGGCCTTACAGGGTGCTAATGAGCAGATAATGAGGACATAAGGAGCCCCGTCTGATCACTTTGATGGAAAATGAGAGAGGTGGAGAGATATTACATATAATTAGTCTTTATCTTAATCACATTCTAGCTGCATCCTCAGACGTAATCCCAACAGTAGCTACATGTGAAATGGACAAAACTCTAGTAATTAGGTAGAATTTCCAACATTTATATATATCTGTCATTATTTTTTCATTTCTAATTTCTTCTCTCTTTTTTCCTTGATGAATCTGGCTAAGGGTTTGTCAATTTTGTTTATCTTCTCAAAGAACCAGCTTTTAGTTTTATTAATCTTTACTATTGTTTCATTTCTTTTTCATTTATTTCTGCTTGGATCTTTATGATTTCTTTCCTTCTACTAATTTTGGGTTTCTTTTCTTCTTTCTCCAGTCGTTTTAGGTGTAAAGTTAGGTTGTCTGTTTGATGTTTTTCTTGTTTCTTGAGGTAGGATTGTATTGCTATAAACTTCCCTGTTAGAACCCATAGGTTTTGAGTTGTTGTGCTTTCATTGTCATTTGTTTATAGAAATTTTTTGATCTCCCTTTTGATTTTTTCAGTAACCTATTGGTTATTTAGAAACATGTTGTTTAATCTCCATGTGTTTGTGTTTCTTACAGTTTATTTTTTCTTGTAATTGATATCTAGTCTCATACTGTTGTGGTTGGAGAAGATGCTTGATACAATTTCAATTTTCTTAAATTTTCTGAGGTTTGATTTGTGACCCAAGATGTGTTCTATCCTGGAGAATGTTCCATGTGCACTTGAGAAGAAGGTGCATTCTTCTGCATTTGGATGGAATGGCCTGAAGATATCAATGAGATCCATCTCATCTAATGTATCATTTAAGACTTGTGTTTCCATATTAATTTTCTGCTTTGATGATCTGTCCATTGGTGTGAGTGGGGTGTTAAAGTCTCCTACTATTATTGTGTTATGGTCGATTTCTCCTTTTATGTCTGTTAGTATTTGTCTTATGTATTGAGGTGCCCGTATGTTGGGTGCATAGATATTTATAGTTGTTATATCTTCCTCTTGGACTGATCCCTTGATCATTATGTAGTGTCCTTCCTTATCTCTTGTTACTTCTTTATTTTAAAGTCTATTTTGTCTGATACGAGGATTGCTACTCTAGCTTTCTTTTGCTTCCCATTTGCATGGAATATATTTTTCTATTCTCTCACTTTCAGTCCATATATATCTTGAGGTCTGAAGTGGGTTTCTTGTAGACAGCATATATATGGGTCTTGTTTTTGTATCCATTCAGCCAGTCTGTGTCTTTTAATGGAGCATTCAAACCATTCACATTTAAAGTAATTACTGATATATGTGTTCCTATTGCCACTTTCTAATTGTTTGGGGTTGATTTTGTAGATCTTTTTTCTTCTCTTGTATTTCTTGACTACATAAGTCCCTTTAACATTTGTTGTAAAGCTGGTTTGGTAGTACTGAATTCTCTTAACTTTTGCTTGTCTGAAAAGCTTTTTATTTCTCCATCAATTTTGAATGAGATCCTTGCTGGGTACAGTAATCTTGGCTGTAGATTTTTTTCCCTTTCAGTATTTTAAATATATCCTGCCACTTTCTTCTGGCCTGTAGAGTTTCTGCTGAAAGATCAGCTGTTAAGCATATGGAGTTTCCCTTGTATGTTACTTGTTGCTTCTCCCTTGCTGCTTTTAATATTCGTTCTTTGTGTTTAGAGTTTGTTAGTTTGATTAGTATGTGTCTTGGCATGTTTCTCCTTGGGTTTATCCTGTATAGGACTCTTTGTGCGTCTTGGATTTGATTGACTATTTCCTTTTCCATGTTGGGGAAATTTTCAACTATAATGTCTTCAAAAATTTTCTCATACCCTTTCTTTTTCTCTTCTTCTTCTGGGACCCCTATGATTCGAATGTTGGTGCATTTGGTACGGTCCCAGAGGTCTCTGAGACTGTCCTCAGCTCCTTTTGTTCTTTTTACTTTATTCTGCTCTTCAGAAGTTATTTCCACCATTTTATCTTCCAGCTCACTGATTCATTCTTCTGCTTCAACATTCTGCTTTTGATTCCTTCTAGAGTATTTTTAATTTCAGTAATTGTGTTGTTTGTCTCTGTATGCTTATTCTTTAATTCTTATAGGTCCTTGGTAATTGATTTCTGCATTTTCCCCATTTTGTTTTCAAGGTTTTTGATCATCTTTACTATCATTATTCTGAATTCTTTTTCAGGTAATTTTCCTATTTCCTCTTCATTTATTTGGACTTCTGTGTTTCTAGTTTGTCCCTTCATTTGTGCAGTATTTCTCTACCTTTTCATTTTTTGAAAAATTATTGTGTTTGAGGTCTCGTTTTCCCAAGCTTCAAGGAAAGTTGAAGTCTTTCCTTGAAGAAGGTTGAATTCTTTCTTCCTTTTGGTTTCTGCCCTCCTAAACCAGTCCATCCTAAAGGAGATCAGTCCTGGGTGTTCATTGGAAGGACTGATGCTGAAGCTGAAACTCCAGTACTTTGGCCACCTCATGCGAAGAGTTGACTCATTGGAAAAGACCCTGATGCTGGGAGGGAATGGGGGCAGGAGGAGAAGGGGACGACAGAGGATGAGATGGCTGGATGGCATCTCCGACTCGATGGACATGAGTTTGAGTAAACTCTGGGAGTTGGTGATGGACAGGGAGACCTGGCGTGATGCGATTCATGGGTTCGCAAGGAGTCGGACACGACTGAGCAACTGAACTGAACTGAGCTGAAGGTTGGTCCAGTGGTTTGTGTGAGCTTCACATAGGGTGAGATTTGTGCTGAGTTTTTTTGTTCATTTGTTTGTTTTTCCCCCGGTGGGCAAGGCTGAGTGAGGTGGTACTCCTGTCTGCTGATGATTGGGTTTGTATTTTTGTTTTGTTTGTTGTTTAGATTAGGCATCCTACACAGGGTGCTACTGGTGGTTGGGTGATGCCGGGTCTTATATTCAAGTGGTTTTCTTTGTATGAGTTCTCACTATTTGATACTCCCTAGAGTTAGTTCTCTGGTAGTCTAGGGTCTTGGAGTCAGTGCTCCCACTGTAAAGGCTCAGGGTTTGATCTCTGGTCAGGAACAAAGATTCCACAAGTGATTTGTTATGGCATTAAGGGGGAGTAAAAGAAATATCCAAAAATGAGAAACCAAAGCTGAACCCCAGACAAATGGCAGTTACAAAATCAGGCAAATAATAATTAATATAATGGAATATACACATATACATTATACACCCATGAGCAAAGTGAAAACAGTCCAACAAAAATAAAGTACAGTAGATTGATTTGGCCAACAAAGGAAATAAAAAATTATATTTACCAGTTAAGAACAAAACTAACTTAAGCACAAACTGGAAAACAAAACTAAAGCAAGGTGCCAAGTGGAGAATAAAGTAATGAAAACAAAGCTAACAAATATGTTGAGAGGAAAGGAAAGAAAGAAAACAAAGAATAGATCTGCAAAGTTAAATAAAGGTAGATGAAGAAGATTTATATACATTAAAGATTAACTGCAAGGGGAAAAGAACAATAGGAAAGACAAATGCAGGAATAAATGTAGAAAAAAATAATAAGTTTAAAAAATTAAAAATTGAAATTCTGAAAAAGAGAAAAGAGAACAAAATGGAAGAAGAAAGAAAAAGGCGGGGGGGTGGGGGGGCAGGGAGGAAAACTCCACAGAACTGCAAAAGCCCAATGTAGAGGCAGAGGTTTATAATAACAATAGAAAGTGTGACTGAATATACACATATACATATACACCCATAAGCAGAATCAATACAGTTCAACAAAAATTAAGTGCAATAGATTGACCTGGTGAACAAAGGAAACCAAAAAATTACATCTACCAGAGCAAAATTAACTAAAGCACAAACTGGAAAACAAAACTAAAGCAAGGTGCCAAGTGGGGAATAAAGCCATGAAAATAAAACTAACAAATATGTTGAGAGGAAAGGAGAGAAAGGAAAGAAAGAAAGAATAGATGTGCAAAGTTAAATAGAGGTAGATAAAAAGAAGATTTATATACATTAAAGATTAACTGCAAGGGGAAAAGAACAGTAGGAAAAGCAAACAAAGGAATAAATGTAGAAAAAACAATAATAGGCTTAAAAAATTAAAATAAAAAAGAGAGAAGAAAAAAAAGAGGAAAACTCCCCAGAACTTCAGAAGCCCAATGTAGAGGCAAAGGTTTATGACAACAATAAAAAATGTGACTGAGGAAAAAGAAAAAAAAAGACAACTCAAAAGCTTAATTGGATTTCTTAGTGCCAATAAAATCGACAACTACAACGAGGCAGGGGGAGGAAAAAAAATCCAAAAGAATCTGCAGAACAAGTAAAAAAATAATAATAAATGTTTTTCTTGAGTCACTGCTGTCGAAGTCCTTCCCCATGCTGGGAATCACAGTCCAATTTACCTCCCTAGGATGCCCTCCAACACTGTACTGATTCTCTGTATCGCTGTGGGGGCTGCTCAGATTCTAATCTGGTTCTACTCCTGTGTGTTCTTGCCTCCAATGTCCACAGCTATTAGAGCTAGTGCATTTTCTTTTGTGGGAGCTCTCAATGGCCTTTTATATATTCCATACACACAGAGTCTGCTTAGTTGATCGTGTGGATTTAATCTACAGCCTGTACAGCTGGTGGGAAGGTTTTGGGTCTTCTTCCTTAGCCGCACTGCCGCTGGTTTTCAACTGTGGTTTTATTTCCACCTCTACATGTGGGTCATCCACTAGGGTTTAGCTCCTGAGGCTGCCCTGGAGGGCTTGGGTTTGCTCCTGTGAGGGCCAGGTGTGGAGGTGGTGCAGCTGCCTGGGTCCCAGGGGTTCTGGCAGCACCAGGTACTCAGGGGAATTGGCAGGTAGGGTAGTAGGAAATATAGTGCTCTAGAAGGGTATGGCAACCAGTATTGGCCAATACACTCCAGTATTCTTGCCCGGAGAACCCCATCTCTGACAGAGAAGCCTGGCAGGCCACAGTCTACAGGGTCGCAAAGAGTTGAACAGGACCGAAGCAATGCTGTGCGCATAAACACAAGACTTTTCCCCCCCCTGTGGCAGCTCTGCTGCAGGGAGAATTGATTGTGAAGGTGGTGCAGCTGCTTGGCTTGCAGGGACCCTGGCAGTGCCAAGTGTGCAGGGACACGGACTGCCTCCACCGCAGGAGTTACGGCCCTATCAGAGTCTTTTTTCGAGCCTCTTGTAGCTGGCAGTCAGAAGGCCTCCCTGGCCAGTCTTTCTCCTTAGCTCCGCCCGTTCAGGCACTTAGAGGGCTCCCTTGCCTGGGGTCCTTCTCTGTTGTTTGGCGCTCTATTTTCTCATTCTGTGAGAACACATGTGAATAGAAGCATTAATATTTAATATAACTACATAGTTAAGACCATTTCACAATAAATGACTGAAGGAGTCTGAAATTTACCATCTTATTGACCTTTTGGGCATTTGGTATTAATTATTTTATGTTGAATATTCTCTATATTTTTTTTTCAGGAGCTAATTAGGTTGTATTTCATTTGGGAAACCTCACAAGGGGAGGGCTCTTACCTGTAGACATTTTGAAGTTAATTCTTTTTTAGCTCTTATTCTAGCAAAAATAGGGAGTGAAGATATTCCCATTATTTTCTCATTCTCTCCCCAGCTGTCCTTTGTTCTTGTGTTAGGCCCAGCTCAGGGGCTCCTTGGTCCTTCTGACAGCAACCAAAAGAAAGAATGAGGAGTTGGCTGCCAGCATCTGGTTTGATTCTCAAGTAGAAACAATATTTAAATTCCATGTTAATGATGGTCCTGCCCATACACAGCCCTGGGAGAAATCATTACTAAGACAATAGTTAATGTGATGAAAGAACAGGGGACAAACATGGAAATAAAGCACTTAATAGCAACTATTTTGTTAAACAATGCAATAGTATTTAAGAGAGACATTCCATTTTCTCTCTTGGATTATTAATATTTTTAGGTTAATTTCCCTCTGTTTTGTATATTGCATTACTTGAATAATTTTATATTTAGAAATATTTTGGAATGGAAAACTTTCCTATATTGCATATGGTGAAATTTAGCTTCCCTTTTAATATCTTTAGTTTTTTTTTTTAAGATTTCTTGTGTGGACCATTTTAAAAATCTTTATTAAATTTGTTACAATATTGCTTCTGCTTTATGTTTTGTTTTTTTGACCACAAGGCATCTGAGATCTCAGCTCCCCAATCAGGAATCGAACTTGTACCCCCTGTATTGGGAGGCAAAGTTTTAACCACTGAACTGCCCGGGAAGTCCCATCTTTAGTATTCTTTTTTTTTTTTTTTTCCATCTTTAGTATTCTTAAACAGACTTCTTCTGGAGAATGCGAATAGAAATATTTAGTACATTCCTATGAAATGCCAATATTGTTCTCTTTTTAAAAAATTAGTAAATATTTATAATATATAAAAAACTCTTTCTTAAAAAAATAATGTGTTAGTGGTGAATTTGGTCATGGTCATAGAAGCTAGACCTTTGAGAATGATTACTGAGATTCATTTTAAAACACCTTTGTGTTCTCTCTTGTATTAAAACACATCACAAGGGAATGTTTAGTCTTCATTCTCCTGTGAGGGAGAAGTTGGAAGTCAACCCTGAAAGGTACATTCACAGAGGATTGCCATGATGGAATTTGTCTACTCAACTTCACATCAATGCTGAGTTTATAAACCTCAAAGTTTCTTTGCTCCCAGCTCTTTGCTTGACTTTTCCATCTTGACATTAGCTCAAAGTGAGGAGTAAAGGATGATAACTTCAAGTTGTGAGTTTTATGTCTTCAACCTGTTGACTTGATAGGGCCCAATCCTGTTAGTTCCTGTGGGATGGTGATGAATTTGTCATTTCTTGTCTCCTTGCAGAAATTTCCCCTTCTGTCTCATGTTCTGATTTCCAGTGTACAATTAAGGCTAAAACTCTCTCATCTTTGTTGTTGTTGCTTGGCTGGCTGACACCAGTGTTCTTGGGTGATCTTTGGTTTGACATTACTGGATAGCATGGTTTGCTGTTTGCAGATGTATGCATTGCTATAAGTAAATTTGGGCACAAAAGATTTAGAAAGAGAAGAATCCACTGATAGCATAATTTACAAAGAGATCAGTAGTTTTGAAAAAGTATTCATCATAATACTCAGTTCTTAAATGGCTCTTTGTTGTGGTGCGAGGGCTCTGCTGCCCTGCAGCGTGTGGGATCTTAATTTCTCTACCCACGATGAAAGCTACATCACCTGTACTAGATGATGGATTCTTAACCACTGGACCACCAGGGAAGTCCCCACTGTGCTTGATTTTTAAAAAGTGGGATCTGTCCATCTCTGTTCTTTATCTACTTTATCAATTAGAAGCAGAGTCTCTATCTTATTTTTTGGATTTTTGTAAAGATAAAGCTACTTTCACAAGTATAAGCAACAGGACATATTAAGACAATAGTCTAGATAATCCAAGCCCCAGATTACTTTGATATTGCCCAATAATTGTAGGAAAAGTATACCTGAATCCATATTACCACCTACCTTGAGTTTTCACATATAGTTTTGGGAGTTTTTTTCATCATCAATTATAAAAATAAATCACAATAATAAATATTTTTGGCCAGATTTCAGCCCTGTTCACAATTCTATTTTTTTAAATAAACTTGAAAAATTTTTAGAACAGAGTTAGATTTGTAGAAAAATTGAACAAAGAGTTCTCTTTATAGTCTACACACAGTTTCCTCTACTATTAATGTCTTTATTATAACATAGTGTATACGTATGGTATATTTGCCCAAATTAATGAATCAATATTGATATATAAATTATCATATCAATAATAAGATAAAGTCCATACCTCATTTAGACTTTCTTTGTTGTTACAAAATGTCCCTTTTCTGCTTTAGGTTCCCATCCAGGATACCCCATTTTGCTTACGTGTTATGTCTCTATAGGGTCTCCTTGGCTGTGACAGTTTATATAGACTTTTCCTTGTTTTTGATGACTTTAACACTTTTAAGGTGCACTGGGTCAGGTATCTTATAGAATGTCCCTCAACTGGGGTTGGTCTGGTGCTTTTCTCATGGAAGGACTGGAGTTAAGGATTCTGGAAAGAGAGAAATTAGTAGAAACAATCTGCCACTTTCAGGTGGCTCAGACAGTAAAGAATCTGCCTGCAATGCAGGAGACCTGGGTTTGATCCCTGGGTTGGGAAGAATCCCTGGAGAAGTGAAAGGTTACCCACTCCAGTATTCTGGCCTGGAGAATCCCATGGACTGTATGGTCCATCTGGTCACAAAGAGTTGGATACGACTGAGTGACTTTCACTTTCACTTTTCATCACATTGCATCAAGGGTACATACTGTCAGTATAACTCATCACTGTTGATGTTGACCTTGATCACCTGGCCAACGTGTAGTGTATCTCAGTCAGGGACTCTTTCAATAGGCAAATCCCCACTGCATATTAAAAAGACAATAAAGAAATTTCTTTATGTGTCACCTGTTAGGACACAGTTTTATTTGAAAGAAACTGTACCTATAATGTTAATTTTGGGCAGTGAGAGATTGCATGAATATAGAATGAAACAAAACTACCTATAATTGACAAAACAATTGAATTTCTGATAAAGTTTCATTTGATTTTTAAACGTTTGCAAGTATGAAAAAAAACACAAAAATTGCATCTAATTGTTCTGAATCCTATATTGTAGTAAACACTAGACTTTTTACTACTAAAAGACAAATGCTAATATAATTTATTCATTAAAATATTTGAACATGTTGCTGTGCTGGTGTCACAGAGATATATGTTAGAATTACAAACCAAGGTTTTACTTTTTCTTACCTGTGGGCCTATTATTTGTAGGAAAAGTAGGGATTAGGGAAACTACCAGACATTGGGAGAAGAGTCAGGTCATTAACAATGTTAAAAGAAATGATAACTCATGGGCTGTGTAATATGACTATGAAACATTGTCTGCATAAAAGTTAGTTGTTGATAACTGGAACTTCCATCAACCAACCCAGATGCAGTCATTAATCAATGTTACATACACAAACAAAGAAGACTTATTCACAGGGGAAATTTGAAATATGTCAGCAAAGCATTTTCTCCCCATCTTGCTTCATTTCATGCTGGCCAAATATTTAGAATTTCCTCTTCTTTGCTCTCTAGTGGATCAGCCATTGGCCTGTATCCATGAGAAGGCAATATGCCCAGTTGAACAGTATATCCAGTACTTTTAAGAATATCCCTGGAGATTAATTTCATTTGATCATTTACAGGAGAAATGTTTAGTGAAATAATATTAACACTCTGTAGGATGACATAATATACAAAATTACACTTGCCTGATGAGATGTTTAATAAAATTGAGCACCAGTTCCCAATCAGACCTATGAAAAGAGGGAATAAGAATATTGTTCTTCAAATGAAATAATATTTGTGGCAATGTGGATGGACCTAGAGATTATCATACTAAGTGAAGCAAGTCAGAAATAGGAAGACAAATGCCATATGATATCACTTATATGTGGAATCTAAAGTATGGCACAAATAAATTTATCTACAAAACAAAAACAGACTCCCAGATATAGAGAACAGATTTGTGTTTGCCAAGGGGGAAGGGATTGGGGGAGGTGATTGCGGGAGGGATGTGTTGGGAGTTTGGGATTAGCAGATGCAAATTAGTATATATAGGGTGGATAAACAACAAGGTCCTACTGTATAACACAGGTAACTAATAATATTCAATATCCTATGATAAACCACAATGGAAGTGAAAGTCACTCAGTCATGTCCAACTTCTTGCGACCGCATGGGCTATACTGTCCATGGAATTCTCCAGGCCAGAAATACAACTTCAAATGCAATAAATCCATGGTGATAAAGTCTCCTTCATTTAGATCGCCTAAATATATTCAAATATGAAGAAATATGAATCTTTTACTTAGAAATAAGAAGAAATAAGACAGATTCTTTACCAGCTGAGCCACAAGGGAAGCCCAAACCATAATGGAAAAGAATATTAAAAAGTACATATATGTACAACTGAATCATTTTGCTGTACAGTTGGAATTAACGCAATATTGTAAATCAACTATATTTCAATAAAATAAAAATGTAAACATTCTTTATATGGTAAAACTGTCCATTTAATATCATAGGTAAAAATCATACTGAGCTTACATATATTCAGAATTATTCACCCTCAACCTGATACAAAAATAATTCAGTACAATTCAATTCTTTTATTCCATAAAATTATGTATTTAGCAACTATTTCCTAATGCTGAGGACACAGTAAAAAGCAAAATAGACAGAGCCTTGCTTTCTCAGAGCCTAACATATTTTAATCTCAGGTTGTATGGGAAGAAGGTAGAAAGATGAGAAACACATGCATAGATGCAATGTCGCATGGTGAAAAGTGCAATGGAGAAAAGTAAAGCAGGAAAGGCTTAGGAAGCACAAGGAGAGGAAGTAATTTTAAATAGGGGAGTCAGGGAAAAAGCATCACTTAGAATCTAACATTTGAACAAACACGTGGAGGTGGTAAAGGGGTGAGCCATCCAAATACCAGGGAAGAGCTTTCCAGGCATCCGTAGTAGCAAGTGCAAGGGCCCTGAGGCAGGAATGTATCTGATATGTTCAAGTAATAATAGCATCTCCTGTAACTGGAAAGAATTTAATGAATAATGAAGTCTTAGGTTGCACAGATGGAAGAGGCAGACCATCTAGGGCTTTGCAAAGAAGTATCAAGAATCTGTCTGCAATACAGGAAACATAGGTTTGATCCCTGGGGTTGGGAAGATCCCCTGGAAAAGGGAATGGCAACCCACCCCAGTATTCTTGCCTGGAGAATTCCATGGACAGAGGAGCCTGGTGAGCTACAGTCCATGAGGTCACAAAGAGTTGGACACAACTGAGTGACTAATACTTTCACTTTTCATCAGGATTTTGGAAGATTTTGAGCAGGAATGTGACAAAATCTGACCTAACATCTTGAAAATCACTCTAATTGCCCTTTTGGACTGTGCTAAGGAGGCTGTTGCAATAATCCCTGTGAGAGGGCCTTGTGGCTGAGATAGAGCAGTGATGCTAGGAAGGACTGGGATTCTGGAAGTGTTTTGAAGGTATAGTCAGCAAGTTTTGCCTACACATAAATGTGGATGTGAGTTTCTTTTCAGCATGAGTAGCAGGATGGAGTGGCTTTCACAATGGCTATTTTTCAGAAATTTCTATTTTCTTGTCCACATAATAACGTATAAAAAAGAAATGAGCTTTAAAAGGAACTCCATTAGAAAACTATGGTTATATACTTAGAAGAGCTAAAATAATCAACCAAAGCTATTAAATAGAACAGTGAGAAAAACTGCTGGTCAAAAGACAGAATCACGCAGAGAAGTCCTATACTCTAATGCCTTTATTATCCAGCTAAAAATATAATAATAAAAGACTTCCAATTTATGATAGCCACAAAATTGAATTATGTGTTGATTAAACTTGTGTGAGAGTATATAAAACATATTAAAAAAAAAACTACAAAATTTTCATGGTAGACCACAAGGCCTGACTGTGTAGAAAAATACATCCTTTTCGGAGAGGAAGGTTGAGTGAAGGTGGCAATTTTTTCTGTTTGTAGTTTTAAGACACCTTATGGCTCAGACAGTAAAGGTTTTACCTGAAATGCGGGAGACCAGAATTCGATCCCTAGGTCGGGAAAATTCCCTGGAGAAGGAAATGGCTACTCACTCCAGTATTCTTGCCTGGAAAATCCCATGGTTGGAGGAGCCTGGCAGGCTACAGTCCATGGGATTGCAGAGTCAGACACGACTGAGTGACTTCATTTCCCTTCACTTCTTCAGTTGAAATACCAATGACGTCACTGGTGTTTTAAAGAGTTCAAAATAACTGATTCTATAGTATTCTTGGAAAGATAGACAAAAATATGAAAGTGTTAATGAAGAACTAATAATGATAAAATATATTTTTAAAAAATAACAATAATTGAACTGGTATTAGAAGGAAAAATACAGATCATTGAAATAAAATAGGGCATGCATAAATAATTTTTAGTACATATGTAAAGATAATACATGGCAAATAAGTATAATAGAATTATATAGAACAAACTTATTCTATTCATGCTTCTGGAGTAATTTTATTTCAGTGTGGCAAAAGACAAATTTACCTCAAAAATTAAAATAGAAAACTAAGTCGTATGCAAAGAGATAGTTTATTTAACCAAAGACAGAAATCATTTTAGATTATTAGAGAAGTTATAAAGAAAAAAATGGGCAAAGGTTTTAAAATAAAATTCAAACTTCTGTACAATTAAAACAAAGATAAAATAGCAGCAAAATAAAGAAAAAAATTTTAAGTTCTTGCAGGAAGTCCAAGTGTCACATGCACAGTTATTGAATGTTTTTCAGGATTTCTGATGTTTTACAAATTTACCTTTACAACAGATAGAAATTTAATAGATAAAATATGTAAACAGCTTATAAAATCCCCAAAACCACCACCAAATCTCCAATAGACAAGTATATGTGTGTGTATATATATATATATACACACACACATAAATGGAGAATAAACAAGTCTCACAAGAGAAAAATTGCTTAACCTCATTTATCAGAAAATAAATAGAAATTAAACTCATTCCAGAGTAAATTACACACCTATTAAATAAGTCAACATCAGAGGAAGTGCTGATGAATTTTGAAGCTGCCTCTTGCACTAGAGATGACGCTGGAAATTGATTCATTTCAACAGGGCAATGTTTTAGGCAACATGAAACTAATTTTAGCTTTATTCTAGTAATCTTAGTATGGGGAAGTGTGTGTATGAAAATAATTTAAAAGGAAAGCAAATGTTATCTGTATAAAGCTGAGTTACAGTGGTATTACCTTCAATAGTTACAACAATAACTAGAGAGCAAAAAAATCAAATATTCATCACTTGATTATAATGATGAAGTAGCCTATAGTTCAACAATCTGATGTGAGCTGTTTATTATGAGCCTAAGGTGAGGAATAAGAAAAGTAGTTATCAGATAAGGATTATAGCAGAAAATAGCAAAACACAAAATTTTGACTATGATTCAAATATCACAGAAGGTTTACCTGTGCTTAAAGATGAGAGATGTTACTATGAAAGATAGTTGAGTCTTGGTAAAGGAGTCTTGGTAAAGGACTTTGTGATATAATTTGTGTAGAATTTTAAAAAAATCAACATTAAAGAATTAACAGGAACATCTGCATATACTAACAGATGAATTGGAGGTATTTGGGTGTTACAAGAAAAGTACTGATTTGCCTGTTTCCTATGCTTTGTCTTCTTTACACAGTATTGCTCATTTCATTTTAGAACTGGGGTGGCAAAAATGTCAAGGCTGTTGGCACCTGCATTCTGTTAGCCCTTTGGGAGGGGAGTCCTGGCTGTAGGTGGACTGGTGGAGTAGGTGGGTTGGTGAAGCTGACCAGGCCATGGTGCTGCATGGACAACATATGTCCTAGGGTTTGGGGACAGGGTTGGAGTCTTGTGGAATTAGAATGCTGGGCAGAGGACAAAGGCAAAACCAGCTGTGTGGATCCAGCCAGCCCAGCAAGGAAGTGGCATATGAAGGCATATGTATTGGCACAATACAGAATATCATGGACTCCTTTCTCTGGTTTAGAGCTAAGATGGACTGCATTTGCTGGTGAGTGGCATCTGAAACTCCCCTGGGTGGCCCAGGGAGGCCAGGAGTGGGGCTACCATCCACAGTTGTACTTCAGAGGAGTAGGCAGAGAATTTTCTTTGAGTCTGGGTCTGAGCAATAGCAGGACAGGATGGGTTCTGGGCTCAGGTCCCTGAAAGACATTAGGGAGAGTGCCCAGGTAGGCTTGCCCTTATGTAGGCCTTGTATGGAGTGGTCATCCACTCTGGAACCTTGTGTGTTCATGTTAGGCAACAGCTCCGACTGAGAGGCCTGGCATAGGGGAGGAGGGTGTAGGCATGAACCATCCCTCTGGGACCAGCATCTCCCAGAGCACATTGTCCTGGTTGAAGCAGAGGAAGAAAGAAAGCAAAAACATGGGAACTCTCTACTGAGATTAAGACCTTTGAACAAAGGTGCTTCAAGCCCTCCTTAGCAGATTAACATATCACTGTTTCTATGCCTCCTTCATGTTTTCTCAACATTTCTATGCATTTTCACCTTTCTTTTTATTTCATGGGAAGATACAGCCCTCTGCCCAATGACAGCCCCTCTGTCTGGGAATCCATTCTCCTTCGATTCTTTTGGGCTTTGTATGTCCTTTGTCTTTTCATCTTGCTGGCTTCTTTAAAATATACCTGTGACTCTTCTGCTATCAGCAGTAACAACGAACAAACAACGATGTCTTCTCCTAACCCTATGAGCTCCTCAATCTATACCTTTCTTCTTGTCTATGAGTTGATCATGCCCTCTTTGAACAATTACAATAAAACTTCTATCTTCCTCAAATTGGGACACATGGTTTCGAAGGTATTGGCCTTCTGTGGACCCCTTTGCCTGGCAAAGCAATAAAACAATTCTTTTCTACTTCACTCCCCAAAAGACAACTTTATTGAGGTAAAATTGACATGCAATAACCTGCACTTTTTTGGTTGCACTGGGTCTTCATTGCAGCTCACAGGTTTTCTCTAGTTGTGGCAAGCAGGCTCTCTAGTTCCAGTGCACGGGCTTAGTTGCCCCATGGCATATGGGATCTTAGCTCCTTGAACAAGGATCAAACCCATGTCCTCTGCATTGGAAGGCAGATTCTTAACCATTGGACCACCAGGGATGTCCCAACCTGCACATATTTGAAGAACACAATTTGAAAGTTCTTACACGTTTACACATCCTTAAGATCACCGCCATCGTGAAGATAATGACATAGTCATCACCACCCACGTTTTCCTCATGCCTTGTGTTAATCCCTCCCCTCTGTGGACCCTTTGCTATATGTTCACTCCTTCCTACACCAGTCCTATTCCCCAGGAAACAACTGACCTGCTATCACTATGCATTAGTTTAAACAATCCAGAATTTTATATGAATGGAATTACATAATATGTATTTTTTGGTCTAGTTTCTTTCATGCACTGTAATTATTTTGAGATTAATCCACATTGCCTGTATTGATAGTTCATTCCTTGTCTTTGTCAGGTTGAGAAAGTTCCTTTCTATTACTAGTTTGCAGAATTAAAAAAAAATCAGGAATAGATGCCGAAATTTGTCATTTGCTTTTTAAATACATCAATTGAGGTAATTTTATGTTTTTTTTCTTTTTTAGTTTGTTATTATGACAAATTACATAGGTTGCTTTCAGAATGTTAAACCAACTTTGTATTCTTTGGATAAGCTTTGGCTGGTCATGATATATTATCTTTTTAATATATTGTTAAGTTCTAGTTTCTATAATTTAGTTTAGAATGTTTGCATCCTTGTTCATGAGGGTTACTTAATTTATAATTTTCCTTTCTTATATTGTCTTTATCTGATTTTGATATCAAGGTAATGCTGACCTTATAAAATGAGTTCATAAATATTTTCTCCTCTTCCATGTTCTCAAATAACTTATAAAGAATTGTTATTTCTTCTTTAAATATTTGCTATAATCAGTGAAGCCATTTGGGCCTGATTTTGGAGGGGATAAAGGGTGGGAAGTTTTATTTATTTCAAATCTTTCTTCTTTCTATTCATTTTGTATTTCTGAAAAAGTCTTTATAGCTTTTGCTTTTGAAAGTCACTTTTGTTGGATCAAAGAATCCTAACAGTTTTCCTTTAAATTTATTAAAGGATGTTGCTCTGCTGATTTCTGATAAGAAATCTAATGTTACCTTTACCTTTGTTCCTCTGTGTGTGACATAGGTTTGTTTCACTCTGGTTGCTTTCAAAATAGTTTCCTTGTCACTGATACTGTGCAATTTAATTACAATGTGACTTGGTGTAGTTTTCTTCATGTTTCTCATGCTTAGAGTTTGTTCATCTGTAATGTTTAATTTGGGGAAGTTTTAGCCATTATTTCTTCAAATATATTTTCTGTATTTGCCTTTCTTCAGGGATATAAATTACATGTACACTAGGCTGATAGAAGGGACCCTACAGTTCACAGATGCTCATTTTGTTTTATTTAGAAAAAAATTTTTTATCTCTTTCAATTGGCATAGTATCTACATTTTCAAGTTCACTAATTTCTCTTTCTTTAATATATAATCTCCATTAATCCAAACCAATTTTTTTTTTCTATTTTTGACATTGTAGTTTCTAATCTCTGAAAGTTCAAATTGGTTCTATTTTGTATCTTTCATATCTCTACTTAATTTTTTTAACATATTCAATAAAATTATAATAACTCTTTTGATGTTCTTTTCTGATAACTTTAACAAGTGTGTTAGTTCTGGATGATTTTTATTGATTTGTCTGTTATTTAATGGTCATAGTTCCCTACTGCTTTCCATACCTGGCAATTCTTATTAGGTGTCAGGCATTGTAAATTTTGCCTTCTTGGGTGCTGGATATTTTTGAACTTATATAAATGTTCTTTAGCTTTGTTTTGGAACACAGTTAACTTACATGTCTTGCTATTCAGATTTGCTAGGCACTGATCAATCTATGGTGAATTATTCCTTTTTTCCCAGGTGGTGCAGTGGTAAAGAATCCACCTGCCAATGCAGGAGACACAGCTTTGATCCCTGGGTCAGGAAGATCCCCTGGAGGAGGAAATGGCAACCCACTGTTGTATTCTTGCCTGGACAATCCCATGGACAGAAGGACCTGGCAGACTACGGTCTATGGAATTGCGAAGAGCTGGACACAACTGAGTGAGTGAGCATGAGCATCCCTTGCTACTGAGGCAAGAACTTTTTGAGCATCCTACCTAATGCACCATGAATTAGGCTTTCCTGACTGGATGTATGAACAGGTACGATTCCTGGGCCTGTGTGAGAACTCTGTCCATCTTGGTCCCCCCTGACTCTCAACTTTGTCTCCTAAATTTGGGGAATCTGATTCCACTTGGGATTCCCTCTCCGTTCTGGGGCCCAAAACACCTTTAGCCAATAATCTGAGACAGTTATAAGGCAAATTGTGGATCATTGTCCTTTGTTGCCCTGCTTTCAGTATCTTAAAAAATATTGGTTCATATATTTTGTCTGTTTTTTTGTTTGTTTGTTTTCGGTGGGAGGGTAAATTTTGTCCCTGTTAACTCCATCTTGGCTAGAAGCAGAAGTTCTTGGAAATATATTTAAATCCTATTAAAATACAAATATTTACATGGCTGCAATTAGAGTATATGTATCATTTTATGGTCAAATCAACATTATGTCTCAGACAGACAGTTTCTATATTTCTAAATAGCTTTCATAATTGCCCTTTTAGTAGATGCAAAATATTCCACAGTGTGCCAAATTTATTTGAGAGCAATTTATACATTAAAGAATGATTGGTTCCAAAAAAGAATTTCAGATGGCTTACTGACAAAAAGGCCTACTAAATAAGAGTAATACACTATGAATTAAAAAGAAAAACAAGGTTGAGGAAAACCAAGAAAGTAATAATGCCAACTATGATAATATCTGCTCTAATTGAAAATAAAATTAGGCTTCAAGTATTCTGGCAGCCAAAGGTGCCAACTGTGATGAGTTCTATTATTTTCATTTTATGGATGTAGAGGAGATTTAAGGGAACTGACTGTTATTTAAGGCCTACTGCGTTCTGCTTAACCAAAGGCATAATAACATTTGACTTGATTTTCACCTCATCCTCTTGGCACCTACCCTGTGTCACAGAGCAAATGACAGAGTAGCTTTCTGATTTCCAAGAGGAAAATGTCATAGCAAGGATTCTGGGGCTAAAGCCACCAGTCATTCAGACTATCTCAGGAGGGACAGACATTTTCCTTGTACTAAATTCCAAGAGAAATTTGTTGCATGGGGCAATTTACACAGGCAGCAGTGAGTGACTGAAACATCAGAGTCTACCCAACAGCTTCACACTAAGTACAGAAGAGGTTTTTATTGGCTTTTTTTTTTTTTTTTGCAATAGATTTTGCTTGGGGTGACATTAAACTGTGCTTTAACTGATGTGCTTTTAGGAGGAGCTACACTGAAAGGAGGGCTTCCCAGGTGGCTCAGTGGTAAAGAATCTTCCTGCCAAGCAGGAGACATGGGTTGGGAAAATCCCCTTGAGAAGGAAATGTCAACTCACCCTAATATTCTTGCCTGGGAAATCCCATGGACAGAACTTTTCCTGGCGGGCTACAGTCCATGGGGTCACAAAGACTTGGATATACTGAGTGACTAAACAGCAGCAGCAACACTGAAAGGAATTACTATGCAGCTTTCTTGAGATGTTACATTAGCCAAAGATGGAACTTAGTTACTTAGAGGAAAGGATTGCTGTTCTCCAAACTCTATTTTGCTGATTTTGATTGCTCTTGGTTAAGGTTTTACAAAGATCTATAGAGCTCATATCTTTGTTTCTTTCTTTGTTTGATAAGGGTTTGTTTTATACTAATTGATTTTTCTTCTTCAGACTACTCCATTATTCTTCCCAGTTTAATCTCTACATCTGTAATTCAACTAAAAGCTCCAGGCATCTTTGTGGAGGAACCATTATGTTTGGAACTCTGAGGTTCTCTTTCTTCTCCTCTGTCAGACTGCTAGTTTTCTTCACAAAAGCCCCATGTTCTACCCACCCCTTCTAGTGTGCTGTCCTTGACCCTTTCTTCTTGTATTTGACATTTTAGCATCGTTATTGGTGGCCAGTTTAATATTATTGAGTTCCTACTGATCTGTGCTTGATGCTTGGAGCTATGGGATTTCACAGAGAGAAATGGTGCCTGATTCTGATGTCAGGTTGTTCATTTTCTAGTAGGAGGATAATAAAGGAAAGTGAACAATTGTTGCAAAAAAAACAGTAACTTAAACGTTGTACAAACAGCGGAGGCACTCATGGCACCACTGGGTCCAACCGCATTCACTCCACTCCATCTTCCCACTGCATTTGAACTTGGGTGGACACTGATATTAAGCTGCAAACTTTTTTGTCTCTTTTCCAACTCTACCCCTTCGTTTCTACATGGTCACCTCCAGAGATCAAGTCCTGAGCCTTTGGAGTGGGAGCACTGACTCCAAGACCCTAGACTACCAGAGAACTAACCCTAGGGAGTATCAAATAGTGAGAACTCATACAAAGAAAACCACTTGAATATAAGACCCGGCATCACCCAACCACCAATAGCACCCTGTGCAGGACACCTAATCTAAGCAACAAACAAAACAAAAATACAAACCCAATCATCAGCAGACAGAATTACCACCTCACTCAGCCTTGCCCATCGGGGGGAAAACAAACAAAAACTCAGAACAAATCTCACCCTATATGAAGCTTACACAAACTACTAGACCAACCTTAGGAGGGCAGAAACCAAAAGGAAGAAAGAATTCAACCTTGAAGCCTGGGAAAAGGAGACTTCAAACACAGTAAGTTAAAAAAAATAATGAAAAGGCAGAGAAATATTACACAAATGGAGGAACAAACTAGAAACACAGAAGTCCAAATAAATGAAGAGGAAATGGTCAAACTACCTGAAACAGAATTCAGAATAATGATAGTAAAGATGGTCAAAAACCTTGAAAACAAAGTGGAGAAAATGCAAGAATCAATTAACAAAGACCTAGAAGAGTTAAAGAATAAACATACAGAGACAAACAACACAATTACTGAAATTAAAAATACTCTAGAAAAAAATCAATAGAATATCGGAAGCAGAAGAATGAATCAGTGAGCTGGAAGATAAAATGGTGGAAATAACTTTTGAAGAGCAGAATAAAGTAAAAAGAAAGAAAGGAACTTAGGACAGTTTCAGAGACTTCTGGGACCATATCAAATGCACCAACATTCGAATCATAGGGGTCCCAGAAGAAGAAGAGAAAAAGAAAGGGTATGAGAAAATTTTTGAAGACATTATAGTTGAAAATTTCCCCAACATGGAAAAGGAAATAGTCAATCAAATCCAAGACGCACAAAGAGTCCTATACAGGATAAACCCAAGGAGAAACATGCCAAGACACATACTAATCAAACTAACAAACTCTAAACACAAAGAACGAATATTAAAAGCAGCAAGGGAGAAGCAACAAGTAACATACAAGGGAAACTCCATATGCTTAACAGCTGATCTTTCAGCAGAAACTCTACAGGCCAGAAGAAAGTGGCAGGATATATTTAAAATACTGAAAGGGAAAAAAATCTACAGCCAAGATTACTGTACCCAGCAAGGATCTCATTCAAAATTGATGGAGAAATAAAAAGCTTTTCAGACAAGCAAAAGTTAAGAGAATTCAGTACTACCAAACCAGCTTTACAACAAATGTTAAAGGGACTTATGTAGTCAAGAAATACAAGAGAAGAAAAAAGATCTACAAAATCAACCCCAAACAATTAGAAAGTGGCAATAGGAACACATATATCAGTAATTACTTTAAATGTGAATGGTTTGAATGCTCCATTAAAAGACACAGACTGGCTGAATGGATACAAAAACAAGACCCATATATATGCTGTCTACAAGAAACCCACTTCAGACCTCAAGATATATATGGACTGAAAGTGAGAGAATAGAAAAATATATTCCATGCAAATGGGAAGCAAAAGAAAGCTAGAGTAGCAATCCTCGTATCAGACAAAATAGACTTTAAAATAAAGAAGTAACAAGAGATAAGAAGGACACTACATAATGATCAAGGGATCAGTCCAAGAGGAAGATATAACAACTATAAATATCTATGCACCCAACATACGGGCACCTCAATACATAAGACAAATACTAACAGACATAAAAGGAGAAATCGACCATAACACAATAATAGTAGGAGACTTTAACACCCCACTCACACCAATGGACAGATCATCAAAGCAGAAAATTAATATGGAAACACAAGTCTTAAATGATACATTAGATGAGATGGATCTCATTGATATCTTCAGGCCATTCCATCCAAATGCAGAAGAATGCACCTTCTTCTCAAGTGCACATGGAACATTCTCCAGGATAGAACACATCTTGGGTCACAAATCAAACCTCAGAAAATTTAAGAAAATTGAAATTGTATCAAGCATCTTCTCCAACCACAACAGTATGAGACTAGATATCAATTACAAGAAAAAATAAACTGTAAGAAACACAAACACATGGAGATTAAACAACATGTTTCTAAATAACCAATAGGTTACTGAAAAAATCAAAAGGGAGATCAAAAAATTTCTATAAACAAATGACAATGAAAGCACAACAACTCAAAACCTATGGGTTCTAAGAGGGAAGTTTATAGCAATACAATCTTACCTCAAGAAACAAGAAAAACATCAAACAGACAACCTAACTTTACACCTAAAACGACTGGAGAAAGAAGAACAAAAGAAACCCAAAATTAGTAGAAGGAAAGAAATCATAAAGATCCGAGCAGAAATAAATAAAAAAGAAATGAAAGAAACAATAGTAAAGATTAATAAAACTAAAAGCTGGTTCTTTGGGAAGATAGACAAAATTGACAAACATTTAGCCAGACTCATAAAGAACAGAAGAGAGAAGAATCAATTCAAGAAAATTAGAAGTGGAAAAGGAGAGGTTACAACAGACAATGCAGAAACAAAGGGTTATAAGAGAGTATTATGAACAACTATATCATAATAAAATGGAAAACCTGGAAGAAATGGACAGATTTTTAGAAAAGTTCAATTTTCCAAGACTGAACCAGGAAGAAATAGAAATTATGAACAACCCAATTACAAGCACTGAAATTGAAGCTGTGATCAAAAATCTCCCAAAAAACAAAAGCCCAGGACCAGATGGCTTCACAGGAGAATTCTATCATCCATTTCAGTTCAGTTCAGTTCAGTCGCTCAGTTGTGTCTGACTCTTCATGACCCCATGGACCACAGCATGCCAGGCCTCCCTGTCTATCACCAACACCCAGAGTCTAGTTAAACTCATCTCCACTGAGTTGGTGATGCTGTCCAACCATCTCATCCTCTGTTGACCCCTTCTCCTCCTGCCTTCAATCTTTCCCAGCATCAGGGTCTTTTCAAATGAGTCAGCTCTTCGCAATCAGGTGGCCAAAGTATTGGACTTTCAGCTTCAACATCAGTCCTTCCAATGAACACTCAGGTCTGATCTCTTTTATGATGGATTGGTTGGTTCTCCTTGCAGTCCAAGGGACTCTCAAGAGTCTTCTCCAACACCACAGTTCAAAAGCATCAATTCTTTGGCCCTCAGCTTTCTTTAAGGTTCAACTCTCACATCCATACATGACTACTGGAAAAACCATAGCCTTGACTAGATGGACCTTTGTTGGCAAAGTAATGTCTCTGCTTTTTAATATGCTGCCTAGGTTGGTCATAACTTTCCTTCCAAGGAGCAAGCGTCTTTTAATTTCATGTCTGCAATCACCATCTGCAGTGATTTTGGAGCCCCCCAAAATAAAGTCAGCCACTGTTTCCCCATCTATTTGCCATGAAGTGATGGGACCGGATGCCATCATCAACCCTTTAGAGAAGAGCTAATACCTGTCCTTCGGAAAGTCTTTCAAAAACTTGCAGAGGAAGGAACACTTCCAAGCTCATTCTCAGAGGCCACCATCACCCTGATACCAAAACCAGACAAAGACAACACAAAAAAAGAAAACTACAGGCCAATATCACTGATGAACATAGGTGCAAAAATCCTCAACAAAATTTTAGCAAACAGAAATCAGCAACACATCAAAAAGCTCATACACTATGATCAAGTTGGGTTTATTCCAGGAATGCAAGGATTCTTCAATATACACAAATCAGTCAATGTGATACACTATATTAACAAATTGAATGATAAAAACCATATGATAATCTCAATAGGTGCAGAAAAAGCCTTTGACTAAAATCCAGCACCCATTTATGATTAAAACTCTTTAAAAAATGGGCATAAAAGGATCCTACCTCAACATAGCAAAGGACATATATGATATGCCTACAGCAAACATTATTCTCAGTGGTCAGAAACTGAAAGCATTCCCCCTAAGATCAGGAACAAGACAAGGTGTCCACTTTCACCACTATTATTCAACATAGTTCTGGAAGTCCTAGATACAGCAATCAGAGAAGAAAAAGAAATAAAAGGAATCTGGATTGGAAAAGAAGAAGTAAACTCTCACTGTTTGCAGATGACATGATACTGTACATAGAAAACCCTAAAGATAGTATCAGAAAATTACTAGTGCTAATCAGTGAGTTTAGCAAAGCTGCAGGATACAAAGTCAATACACAGAAGTCACTTGCATTTTTACATACTAACAATACAAAATCAGAAAGAGAAATTAAGGAATCAATCCCATTCACCATTGCCACAAAAAGAATTAAATATTTGGGAATAAACTTACCTAAGGAGACAAATGAACTGTATGCAGAAAATTATAAGACACTAATGAAAGAAATCAAAGACAACATAAACAGATGGAGAGATATTCCATGTTCCTGGGTAGGAAGAATCAATATTGTGAAAATGACTGTACTACTAAATGCAATCTACAGATTCAGTGCAATCCCTATCAAATTACAATGGCATTTTTCACAGAACTAGAACGAGAAACTTCACAATTCATATGGAAACACAAAAGACCCCAAAGAGCCAAAGCAGCCTTGAGAAAGAAGAATGGATCTGGAGGAATCAACCTTCCTGACTTCAGATTATGGTTGAATAGGACTTCCCTGGTGGCTCAGATGGTAAAGTGTCTGCCTACAAAGCAGGAGACCCAGGTTCAATCCTTGGGTTGGGAAGATCCCCTGGAGAAGGAAATGGCAACCAACTCCAGTACTCTTGCCTGGAAAATCCCATGAATGGAGGAGCCTGGTAGGCTACAGTCCATGGGGCCACAGAGTTGGACACGACTGAGTGACTTCACCTCACTTCACAAAGCTACAGTCATCAAGACAGTATGGTACTAGCACAAATACAAAAATATAGACCAATGGAACAAGATAGAAAGCTTAGAGATAAATCCATGCACCTATGGGTACCTTATTTTTGACAAAGGAGGCAAGAATATACAATGGGGTAAAGACAGCCCTTCTCTAAATGATGCTGAGAAAACTGGATGGCCACATGTAAAAGAATGAAATTAGAACACTTCCTAACACCATACACAAAGATAAAATCAAAATGGATTAAAGACCTAAATGTAATTTCAGAAACAATAACTGTACAAAAAAGATCTTGATGACCCAGATAATCATGATTGTGTGATCACTCACACTCAGCTAGAGCTAGACATCCTGGTATGTGAAGCCAAGTGGGCCTTAGGAAGCATCACTACGAACAAAGCTACTGGAGGTGATGTAATTCTGGTGATGTAATTCTGTATTTCAAATCCTGAAAGATGATGCTGTGAAAGTGCTGCACTCAATATGTCAACAAATTTGGAAAACTCAGCAGTGGCCACAGGACTGGAAAAGGTCAGTTTTCATTCAAATCCCAAAGAAAGGCAATGCCAAAGAATGTTCAAACTACCGCACAATTGCACTCATCTCACACACTAGGAAAGTAATGCTTAAAATTCTCCAAGCCAGGCTTCAGCAATACATGAACCGTAAACTTCCAGATGTTCAAGCTGGTTTTAGAAAAGGAAGAGGAACCAGAGATCAAATTGCCAACATCCACTCGATCATCGAAAAAGCAAGAGAGTTCCAGAAAAACATCTATTTCTGCTTTATTGACTATGCCAAAGCCTTCAACTGTGTGGATCACAATAAACTGTGGAAAATTCTGAAAGAGATGGAAATACCAGACCACCTGACCTGCCTCTTGAGGAACCTGTATACAGGTCAGGAAGCAGCAATTAGAACTGGACATGGAACAACAGACTGGTTCACAATAGGAAAAGGAGTATGTCAAGGCTGTATATTGTCACCCTGCTTATTTAACTTATATGCAGAGTACATCATGATAAATGCCGGGCTGGAGGAAGCACAAGCTGGAATCAAGATTGCCGGGAGAAATATCAATAACCTCAGATATGCAGATGACAACACCCTTATGGCAGAAAGTGAAGAAGAACTAAAGAGCCTCTTGATGAAAGTGAAAGGGGAGAGTGAAAAAGTTGGCTTAAAGCTCAACATTCAGAAAACTAAGATCATGGCATCTGGTCCCATCACTTCATGGCAAATAGATGGGGAAACAGTGGCTGACTTTATTTTGGGGGGCTCCAAAATCACTGCAGATGGTGATTGCAGACATGAAATTAAAAGACGCTTGCTCCTTGGAAGGAAAGTTATGACCAACCTAGGCAGCATATTAAAAAGCAGAGACATTACTTTGCCAACAAAGGTCCATCTAGTCAAGGCTATGGTTTTTCCAGTAGTCATGTATGGATGTGAGAGTTGAACCTTAAAGAAAGCTGAGGGCCAAAGAATTGATGCTTTTGAACTGTGGTGTTGGAGAAGACTCTTGAGAGTCCCTTGGACTGCAAGGAGAACCAACCAATCCATCATAAAAGAGATCAGACCTGAGTGTTCATTGGAAGGACTGATGTTGAAGCTGAAAGTCCAATACTTTGGCCACCTGATTGCGAAGAGCTGACTCATTTGAAAAGACCCTGATGCTGGGAAAGATTGAAGGCAGGAGGAGAAGGGGTCAACAGAAGATGAGATGGTTGGATGGCATCATCAACTCAATGGACATGAGTTTGAGTAAACTCTGGGAGTTGGTGACCGATAGGGAGGCCTGGCATGCTGCAGTCCATGGGGTCTCAAAGAGTCGGACATGGCTGAGCGACTGAACTGTACTGAATGCATATATATAGAATCTAGAAAAATGGTATTGAAGAATTTATTTACAGGGCATATATGGAGAAGGAGACATAGAGAATAGCCTTATGGACATGGGGAGAGAGGAGGACAAGGGTGAGATGTATGGAAAGAGTAACATGGAAGCTTACGTTACCACATATAAAATAGATAGCCAATGGGAATTTGCTGTGTGACTCAGGAAACTCAAACAGTGGCTCTGTGTCAATGAAGAGGGATGGAATAGCGCAGGAGATGGGAGGGAGTTTCAAACGGGAGGGGATATATGTGTATTTATGTCTGATTCATGTTGAGGTTCGACAGAAAACAACAACATTCTGTAAAGCAATTCTTCTTCAATAAAAAGTAAATTTTAAAAAGATGGTAAAGCAATTAAAATTGCTATTATTGCTCTATTCCAATTAAATTTTTTTAAAAAATAATTTAAAAAGTTGTATAAACAAAGCACATTTGGATGCTCAAATGGAAAAGACAGAAAATGTTGCATCAAGGTTATAACTCTTGGTATTGAAAGTTATGTAAACCTATATACTTTCACCAGAGCCAGTTTTTGCAGCTCCCGGACTTGCTTGGCCCCTATCATGGCCTCTGGAATTTAGCTCTTTGCTTGGTGGGGAGCCCAGCTGCTGTCACTGTCATTTCACTTCCTAGCACAGCCAGCCATCCCAGCCTCCTCCAGAGTGTTGGCCAGACTTTGAGCCAGCTTCTATCACATACACTGAGGAAGGACCCTTAGCAGCCCCGGTGCCTACAAAGGTGGGACTGGCCCACAAAGGTGAAAGATGTCCTTTCATTTCTGTGCTCGCATGTTATGCCTTTATGTTATGTGGATGGCTACCTGAAGGTCAGCTAAAACTCTGAAATGTAAGGGAGTTCATGACCTGTAGAGCCCATTTAGCAAACAAGAGTCAGCTGATGGACAGGAGCAGGCTGGTAACCCCCTCACCCACTCTGATGGACCATCCCAGGGAATGAAGTCCTATGCCTGTCTGGTCTCCATTCCTCACTACTGAGCATCTGTACTGTGACCAGTTGTAAAGGTACCGTGTGGTATCCACTCTCATCCCCTCCCGTCTCCTTCACTCTTGCTGCCCTGAGATGACATATCCCAATAATGTCCTCACACTTGAGGCGTGTTGCTGGATGTGTTTTCTAGGTTCTTTCTATGGCAGGGATTCAGGGTGAGGCTTTCCAAGCAAAGTGCAGAGAGAGGGAGGCAGGTGTGCTGAGGTCTGGTGTCAGTGGCTGGCAAGCAGTCTCTCGCCCACAGGTGTCCTGGGCTTCTCCATACAGGAACTCCTCCGGCTGGGCCCACTGTGGGATACACAGTTCCTCTGCCCTTGTCCACCAGCTGCAATAGCCAGATAGTTACTTTTTCCCTTATGCTTTCTATAATTTCCAAGTATGTAATCCACATGGAATCATAAACCAGAAGTCATAAAAGAGAAGTTCTATGTATTCCCTTAAATTCCAACTCAAAAACAATGACGTTCTTGAAGCTAAAAGTAACCTCTCTCTGCTCTGTGATGCCTGAACTGTTTTTAGGTCACTTTATAGCATTTATCACAGACTGTCTTGTCTCATAAATGATTCTTGGGTATCATTGCATCTACCAGATGAAAAGCCACTTGAGGGGAGAGATTATAATTGAGTTTTGTACCTTCTGCAAAGCCTATCACAGAATACAGCATATAGTAGGTACTCAACAAGGATGAGCTGAATACACTTAGCAACCCATCCATAAGGTTAAGAGAACCCGCAAATATGTTCCTTAAATCATTACTATTATTATGGTTAATTTAAAATTCTTTTATGGAACCCACCAACATATCTAAAATGTTCGGCAGCTCAGTACAAAGCCACACTCAGATCATACTGTGAATTTTCAAGCACCTGACAGTGGAGATTGATTCTCAGACGTTCCCAAGGTCAGGACATTAGAATCCAATCCAACAATATGGAAGAGAGTTTTGACCCATTGGATTACCATAAGAGACTTTTCATTTACTCCAGAAATATTAATGGAGTGAATGAAAAGTTTCTTATGTCCATAGGAACATTTAAAGGTTATTGATTTCTTTCCCCCAATTTTTATTTAGAAAATTGATTTCCATGTTCCTATACTTCATACTGTGTAGTTAATTCCAAAGAATTTTTGTAGTCATTACAGCAGGTGAATAAAGGGAGAAATCAGAAAAGGGCATGAGAAACTTGCCAGAAGTATTAGTAATTGCTATTTTTAGTTGAAAAGGTGGACTCTACAAGAAGATATAAGCTTGGCAGTGCTCATAAAAAAGAAAAAAAAGATGACTTAATTTTCTTAAATCTTTGACTCTGGGAAGCCTTTATATAATAAGCCTGGGCTGACTTCTTCTTCTTTTTTTCCATTGACATCTTCCCAGGAAAATGCTGCACGATATGATTTTCAAGGCTAATTTGCTTTTTTTTGTCTTAAGCACTGTCCCTGGCTACAAATTATCCTTCCAAGCCTCCGTAAGATAGAGTCTCCTTCAAAATTCCTAACAGGCAGCCTGGTGGAGAGATGGGAGGGAAAGAAGGGAGGGAGGCAGGGAGGGAGGGAGGGAGAGAGAGGTAGAGGGTGTCTGTCTGCCGTGTACATGTGGTGCAGGCAGGGAGATCAGAACGCTCACAGAACAGGCAGTGTAATTACATGGCCCTCGGAAGTATGCTAGCCCCACGGGGAACTCGGCTTGCCTGTCTACTTGGGGAGGAAAAGTAGATTTGGGGATGGTGGAAGGGGTCAGTTCATAACTGACTTCCTGCTTGGTTCTGGTGAGAGCATCTGCTCATCTCCAGTGACTGCCTGATGCTCGTGGTCAAACTCTGCTCTCTCGCTCCTAGAGACTTGATTTTGCAAAAGGGAACACACCTTTCTGCAGGAAAGAAGACTCTGGCCAGACTGCGAGCGGTAGGTTGACATCCAGCTTGTTTATGCAGCAGAATTGCTGAGAGATGCAGAGAAGGCGGGGAGGGGAGGTTATTCAGGCTGCCTGATTTATCTGCAATAGGAAATGTTTTATTTTAATTGTCAGTTAAAAGAAGAGTTGCTGCCTAGGCTCAGGTGCCAGTGAAGCATCTCAGCTTTTATAATTGCGTTTGATGTGGTTTCTGTGCTTGCACGGCTTAGGGAAGCTAGGCAGGGTTCACCTTTAAAAAACCTGCAGCTTCCTATTTTTCCTCTTTTTCTCCTCCCTCTCCCTAAGCAGAATTCCCACCCCTTCTTGCCAACATCTCCTTGACCTCCCCTGCCACCCCATGTGAAATGTGGCCACTCAGTGTCTCGAGCCCTTTTGCACCTGAGTCTGGATTTTTTGCTGTTTTGCTGTAGGTTTCTGTGGATACTCTGCAGTTGCCCAGGGCCCAGGCGGACTGAGTGTGCAGGAGGTTCGTGTATGGGAATCGGAGACCATGGCAGTGCAGCTGGTGCCAGACTCCGCGCTCAGCCTGCTGATGGTAAGTGCTCGGGAGGAGGTGGGGCCCGGGCAGCGCCCAGCTCCAGCCTCTCCGCATCACACACCACACACCATGGGCTGCTGCTCTTGCTGCTTCAGTAGCTGCAGACATGTTCAAAATCTCTGCTTTATCCCACACGCTGTTCTGAAATGATTTCTTAAGTAAAGAGTCTCAGCCATGACAAAGCACTTCCAGGGAAAAGAAGCCTTAGATTTGCCATTTTAGAAACTTGTTGCTTAATGCTATTTTGAGAGATGAGTTTGCAAACAGGTGCTGAGAGCCTCCGGAAATAGATTCCCACCAACGCCTCCCCCTGGATTTCAGCATCCTCTCCCTGCCCCCCAGTGCGCCTTTTTTTTTTTTTCAATCTAAATCGAGGTAATCAGGTTTGTTTGTTTGTTTATTTACGTCTTCTCATGGCAACCGTGCAATTTTTTGCCCACGCCGTGATGGAATAGGCCTTTCATTCCAGGTGCCCGTGTGTCTACTCAGATTTCCCCATAAAATCAGCCCATGGGGTTGGCTTGTGGCCTTTTGTGGCAGTTGGGCTGCAGAGCTGGAGAAAGCTTATCTCCCAACCACAATTGAGGAGACGGTGGCAAGCTCTGTATGGATCACTGACCTACTTTCAGTTGCTCTGTGATTTCTGTTATGTTAAAAAGGCCTCTGCTCTTAGCATATTTAAACAAACAAGGTCAGTGACATTGCCTTGTTTTTACTCAATTGACCTTTTGCTGGACTCTGGATTCAGGGTTAGCTTCTTCTGTCCTGTGGCTCCGCCCTCCTCCTCACCGTGTAGCCCACGTGCCCTGGGGATGCTGACGGAAGCAGCCCGCATTAAGCTGGGTATGTGAATGGGTGTCACAGTGACACGGGAGATTTTACGCACAAAGCATAAGTACTTTGGCTGTGTGCACTGGCCTCTCCTTTCCGATGGAGAAGGGGAGATGCTGATTTTTGGAGACCTTGGGAGTTTGTTAAGGCTGCTTGGAAGATGAACAGGCTGGGAGCCTATCTCCTGGGTGGTGAGCCAGGTCAAGCTAGGAGACAGATCCCTTGGTTCTGCCTTATCCCAAATGTGGTTTAGGCCACAGAGGTACTTGAAATAATTGAGATCTCATGAGCCTCTGCTGGCTTCTGATGTCACTGGGGCAGAAGGATGGGAAAGAATGAAAGTTGTTTTCTGGAGAAATTACCCTTTGTACATTTTCCTTCCATCATAACTTCTATTGTTTGGTGATGCTTTAACCTCCATCATCTACGCATGGCCACAGAAGTGGATGGTGGGGATTTTGAATGTTTGTGACCGTGGCAGGCACTGAAGTGTCAGTAATTGTGAGGAGCAGGGGACTCCCAGGAAACTGAGAGTCTGGGTTATATGCCAGAAAAGTAGAGATGTAGCACGCTCACATGTAGGTATGCACGTATATATTATCTGATATTGTTTAAATAATACAGAAATAAATTCTGCATTGTGCTAATGCAAAGCAGAAACTTGTTCTTGAGAAATGGCCTGCTTGCTTCCAGATTTCTGCTCTGAATTCTCTCTCGGGCTTCTGAGCACCGGGATATCTGTCTGTTTTCCTGGAAGCCCTAAGGTTGCATCTTTGGTACCCAAACAGCTCAACATCCTGGTCTAGCTGCTTCTGATACAGACACACGCAGGTTCTCCTGGTTGCCAGATATTCCTGGGGCTCCCAGATGTTACAGTCACCAACCCGGAAGTCTCTGCAGCTCAAACTTTATCCTCTCTTTGTCAGCAGCCTCTGCCCTCAGATCTCTCCCCAGAACTCACCTCCTGCCCAGATTAAAGGACTGTGTGCACTTCTCACTTGGAAACAGGGGGAAATAGCTCTTGACACTGTGATGGACCTTTAGATTAGAAAACCCTGGAGCATTGTGTGTAATCGGAGTCAATGCATGTTTTCTAGTTCATGTGTTGTTTGTGGGAATTTTCCCCTATGGACTTCACTGCTTTTTTCATCTTTAAGGGTAAAGCCTTCAAGCAATTATTTCCCTGACCAACTACATGATGAGTGCAAAAATTATCAGCAAGTCCAGAAGGAAAGAAAGAAGGAAAAGAGGCTGTTTAGCAGAGTTGCTTTGGCTGTGAGTTGAGGAAGGAAGCTATAAACATTATTATTTATTAGCTAATCAATCAGCCAATCAGTTCCCAGTATTTATGGAGTGCTCAATGACTGAGGGAAGAAGCATAGTGTAAGATCGAGAGTGGAAGCCCCACCACCCTCCCAAACACCCAGTCTGGGGGAAGGTCAATATCAGGATGCCTGATTGCAATTCTGGTTCTGTGCCTTGGAGTCACCGGGCTGCAGGGAATCCCAGGGGTGAGGGGAGGAAGGGGGAGCATAGGTCCACGCCCATTGCTTTTGGATAAGGAGTCGGCCAGAGGTTATATTCAGTGTAGCCTCTAAATGGTTCAGGGCAGATGTTTATTTGGCAGTGTAAATGGCAGCAGAGTCTAGAGGTGGAAAACCCTGTGTTCTGTTCCCGGCTTTACCATTCACTGGGTGATCCTGGGTATGTCGCTTCCCCTCTCTGTGCCTTAATCTGAAGGGGGTCATGCTCATCACCAGGATTCTTTACAGCTCTGTTAGACATGATTTCAGACCCCTTGGAATAGTATTAAATATTTAGAAGAGGGCTCCTAATGCTTTATTCAGCATCGTGTCTTATTTGCACCTATAGCATGTGAACAATAGTGCTTTTGGAAATGTGTTCCCATCCATGTGGCTTTTACACCAGGGTAAGTATGTTTCATACTATTTGCTGGAATGGGTGAGCATTAGGATTCATTCACATTCTGCTGTCAGGAGTCCTACCCCATGGAAGTCTGATTTATATTGTTGGACAAGAGCAGATGACTTTTGAGAAGTGCCTAGTTGCCTTTGTAATGTGGGGCTGGGTTTGGGCATCTGGGTGGGGTTCTGGGTTGTACTGTGTGGGTGATGAGATTCCACACAAGATGAAGGCCCTCAACAACCAATGAAGGGTGATCTTGGAGAGGATGGGTGCTAGTGGTGGGGACAGTCTCCCATGCTGTGGAAAAGCCCATCTTTCCAGAAAACTTGGGAAGCAAGAAAAGATATGTGTTTGTCACACTGTTAGGAGCTTTCAGCCTGATGTGAGTAATTGTAGAGCAGGAAGCTCATTTGCTGAAGTCATGTGAGTTTGGAACACACTAAAGCCGGGGATTCACTGATTATTTTGTAGTGACAGGATAGAGATACACAACCAAGGGGCTACCAAAATGACATTGTGACATTTTAGCTTTGAGATTCTGAAAGTTCAGACACTGATTAAAATTATTTTTAATGTAAATTAGCCAGCTTGTCAATAATGCACATCATGTTTTTCTGCAAGCAAAGTGTCTTTATATATATTATCTCATATAATCCCTTCAATAATTTTATTTTTAAGACAAAATTGTTAATCAGAATTTGGGAACCTGTCAGTGGTCACACAGCAAAAATTGATGGTGCAAAGTCTCAAAATTGAGGTCCTCTGACTCTTAAGCCAGTGCTCTGATACCATTTTAAAGCTTGAGAAACTGGCCACCAGGATCTTCTGACACTTTGGATCAGGCCCTCAGGGGGGCCTCACCTTGGAGCCCTTTTGCATTTTCCGTGTTTCTAGGTGGGTAATCCTGGCTTCCTGGTCATCATTATTCTTTTCCATGTAGACATGTAAAATCAAAAAGTGGCATACCACAAGTATGACTCAAGACATCTGGTTTGACGCTAGCCAAATGAAGTATTTTTATATCTGTCAAAGACTTGCTGTGTTTTCAAGGTCCCATTCTCTCAGACTCTGTTTCTAAGAAATTTCTGTTCTAAGAGCCACATTTTACAATAGGAAAATTAAATATGTAAAAACTCTAATTCATGAGTCAGATGAATTAGCAGGTGGTTATTCTCAATGAATGAAGAGTGTGAATTAGACTATCCAGCAGGTTCTTTCCTTTATAAAAATTTGATTTTATATTTCTGAAATTCTCTCTAATAGAGTCACTCCTTGGTTTGTTTTAAATAGATTCCAGTTGATAATCTGCTGTCTTGTAGCTTTATTTTTCTCATTTCATTTCATTATAGACTCTTCTATCTTCAACCACTTTCTTCATTTGGATATTTTCTTTTTAATTAACCAAAAATTATTTGCTGAGTATATGCTCTGTCCAAAAAGAATAAAAACTGGTCACTGGCTTTAGTGGACTTATAATCTAATTGGAGAGACAAGATAGAGATATGTGGAGACTCTATTACGCATTCACAGGATGACTTCAGAGAATGACATAAGGACTGTAATAATACAGTGCATAACCATTACCAAGTGAGCTCTGGGGTATGCTGAGTTCAAAAACCCTGGGGTGCACTGATTGTCAGAATGGAGGAACTGATTAAGTTAGGTATAGTGTTGAGGAATGGATGTGTCAAGAGAGGAGATTTGAGGTAAGGAGAGTGATGGAATTACACTCAAATCTATATTGTGTTTGGGCAATGGAAATCAACTGGTTTGCATAGAGTGGCTATAAGTAACAAAGGGTTACATGGTCAGGAGAATAGATTGGGGTGTGATTAAGGTCTAGTTCTGTTTGTTGTTGTTCAGTCACTAAGTTGTGTCTGATTCTTTGTGATCCCATGGGCTGCAGCATGCCAGGCTTCCTTGTCCTTCACTATCTCCTGAAGTTTGCTCAGATCCATGTTCAGTGAGTTGGTGATATTATCTAACCATCTCATCCTCTGCTGCCCTCTTCTCCTTTTGCCTTCTGTCTTTCCCAGCATCATGGTCTTTTCCAATGAGTCAGCTCTTCACATCAGGTGGCCAAAGTATTGGAGCTTCAGCTTCAGCATCAGTCCTTCCAATGAATATTCAGGGTTGATTTCCTTTGGATTGACTGGTTTGATCTCCTTACAGTCCAAGGAACTATCAAGAGTCTTCTCTAGCATCACAATTCGAAAGCATCAGTTCTTTGGTGCTGAGCCTTCTTTATGCTCCAACTCTCACATCTGCACATGACTACTAGAAAAGCCATAGCTTTGACTATATAGGCCTAATATTCACCTAAATTTGACCAGTGACAGGTGTCTATTCAGAATTTCTATTAAAACCACAGATTTTCACCAGACCCCAGTTGGTAAATGGCATAGACTAAAATTGAACTCTCCCTTGAGGAATCTTGCTCTTGAGTTAACAATAATAATCTTTATTTTTTTCAAAGTGCTTTTGCATTTGTTGTCTTATCAGATTTCCTCTGCAATTCAAGTGGGACAAGCACTCTATTGTTCTTTTATATGATGAAGCTGAGACTCAGAGAAGTTTAAATGACTTGCCCAACATGAAATTGAAATATTACCCAGGTTTCCATGATGGCTAACTCATAAGTTTGAAAATGTGATATTGACAACCTTTGTGGAAATTCAAAGAATAATACAAAGATGGGACCATCTAAGCATGGGGCCTGGGATGGGGACCCTGGATGTTGTAGTCTACAGGTGTGACTGGTTCATTTATCTTTCTGGTTTAAAGTAGAATAATTATGCAAAGTCTCTGGGAAATGTCTTGTCATTGTTACAACTAAGGCAGTAACTAAAATCCTTCTTACACTTAATTGTCTAGTTTCTAAGGTGTGATTTCCTAATGGGTAAATCTGAAATCTTGATATCAATAATTTTTGTCATTAGTGTTTAATATATAAATTTATCTGTTCTCAGAAGATGAAATTTGAAATCAATGACAGACAAATCACTTCTCTCAGATCATTCTTTTTGAATATATATATTTTTTCATTTTATATCAAATCTGTCTCTCTGGTTGTGACAGAGACCTACTCAAATTAGCATCACAAAGAGAGGAAGATATTGACCAATATAATTGGGAAGACCAATAAATGACACAGCTCCAGGAAAAGCTGGATCAAGGACTTTGGGTGATGGCCTCAGAACTGTTTTCTGCCTCCCCCGGTGTCTCAATTCTACTTTGCTCTCATTGACTTCAGGCTCTGGAAGATTCATCCTCCAGCAACTCTGGGATTATTTGTCCTTAGGAGTTAGTGAACCAAGCTAAATGAATAAGACTTTTTTTTTTTTTTTTAACAAGTTCATCTGTTACCATCTGTTTGGCCCTGTTGGATAATAGGCTTTTCCTAGAACAATCACGATGAGTCCAGGAATGTGTTCTTTGATCAAGCAGGTTGGCTTCTGTCTCTAGACCTGAGGTGAGGAAGGAGGTGGGTCAATTGCCTGAAAAATCCACCTGAATCACATGAAATGGGAAGGGCAAGTTCCAAAAGGAAAAGAACTCTCTGTAAGAGGGGAAGGGATATAGTAAAGCAAAACCCATAGAAGTCCATTACAATGGTCATTGCAACGAGTTTACCATTATGGGAAGCCTACAGAACTAGCCATGGAGGGAAAGCATTGGTGAACCCTAAATCATAGGTTCAGTTTCACTCAAAAAGATAAATGGGAAACCCCAATTGTCTAAATAGTTTATGCTGGGTTGAACAAGTCTAACCATCACTAAAGTGGGATAATAATAGCTACTATTAATACATAAGATTTAGAATAATTCAATGAGATGTGTATGCAGAGTACTTAGCACTGTTCCTGGACCAAAGTTAGTGCACAGTAAGTCCAGCTATCCCTAAGTATCCCTGGGAGGTTAGTTTCAGTACCGCAGTGGAAACCAAGGTCCTCAAGTTCCCTGTATAAAATGATGTAGAATTTGAGTATAACCTACCCACTTTCTCCCATGCACTTTAAATCATCCCTAGATTGCTTATAAGACCTCATACAATGTAAATGCTATGTCAACAGTTGTTATGCTGTATTGTTTAGGGAATAATGACAAGAAAAGAAATCTGTGCATGTTCAGCACAGACATAAACATCATGGGTCTGACTATACAGAGCATGTCAGCAACAATGTAATATTATTAGGGATTGCTTTCACTCAATGATCTGAAAGAGAAATACATAGGATAAAACAGAATATTTAAAATACAAATAGAAAATATAGTTATAAATATAGAAAATATAAATGTATTCTCTCTCTCTCTCTCTCATAACCACACATGAACCCAAACCCTAGCTCTTCTCTCTTTCTCTCTCTTTTTGGCTGCACAGTGCAGCATGTAGGATCTTAGTTCCCTGACTGGGAAACAAATCTATGTCCTCTGCATTGGAATTACAGATTCTTAACCACTGGACTATGAGGGAAGTCCCTGGTCCTTTTCTGTTGCTAACCCTCGTGATGATGATGGTGATGGTGATGTTTGCTATATGTTGCCTACAGTGTGGACATTCTCACGGAATGTCAGAAGGATCATCTGCACAGGAAGAACTGGGTTCTCCTGGTAGATGTTGATGCTGTGGAGGAGGTCAGGGGTATTGGCGTCAGGATCTGTGGAGTTTGAGGGCTCAGGATCTTCAGGCATCGAAGGCTGAGGTTTCACAGTTGCAGATGCTTTAGTTAGCAGTGTTGTTATTGGAAGCTGGGTTTTTTTTTTTTTTTTCATTTCCTTTGCATCAGCAAATAAATCTAGTGGTGGTTGTAAGAGTGTTGTTATTCCTCTGGTGACACAGAAACTTTGTTCCATGTAAAGACTGTGCTCAAGAATCATGTCCTTTAAAAACATTTGTGCCTGTTGAAAGTCTGCTTCAAATTTTTCAAGTGTCCAAATTGATGGCTCTGCCTCCTTTAAATTTTCTGCATCACCACCACCATCATCATCATCTGTGAGGATTTCAGCATGTCTTCAAGTTCCTTATTGGTAAGAGTTCCTGTATGTTCTTCTACATGTTCCTCAACATCACCCATGATGATGTCAGAGAATTCTTTCCCACCAGTTTCCCTTGCAATGTTCAAGGTGTTCCTGACTTTTGCATCAAGAGCAGGGGAGCTCCTGAAATCTCTGCCTGCCTCACTCCATAATAGTTTCCAACACACATTGACTGGCTCCAGCTTTAGGGCACTGACAGACCTCTGTAACTGTGAAGCGCTTCCATAAATCAGTGATGCTGCTGTCTGGTTGACATCAAGGGTACCACAGATCCTCCTGAAGGTGAGGGAGGTACGTGTCACCTTCGTGCAGTTGATGATACCTTGATCAAGGGGATGCAGTAGCGATGCAGTGTAGGAGGCAGAAACATCAGCTCCATATTCTCAGCAGGAGAAGCAGAGATTGGGGTGGCTGGGAGCCAGTGTAATGTCAGTTGCAAGGAAGATTGTGAATGGCAGTGCCTTCTCTTCAAAGTGCTTCTTCCTTTTAGGAATGAAGCATTGATGGAATCATTCCAAGAGTAAGATGGCCATTACCCAAGCCCTCTTGTGGTGCCAGAACAAGTGCAGGTAGTTTTCGGTTTGGTTCTTAAGGGCCTGGGGATTGTTTGCTCATTTGCTTTTGTGACCTGCTGGGTTGCCATGTGGCACCAGAGTGAGGTGATCTTTTAGACTTTGAGCCCCGGGGCTCTTTTGGCACTGGCACTCATGGATATAGGTGTGATTAGGGATCATCCTCCAGAACAAGCCTGGATCATCACAACTGAAAGCTTGCTCTGGACGGTAGCCTTTCTCTTCCCTTCTGTGAGTCTCCTGAGCTCTTCTGGGAACCATGATGCTGCCTCGACATCAGGCCATGTGGGTTCTCCCATGATCTTTAAGTTCTAGAGGCTGTAGCAATATGCATAGCTAGTCAGCCTTCCCTCACTAGCTTTAAAGTCCTTCGTCTTCTCAGCCTCCTCAGAGTAGTTCTTGTACAGACTATGTGCTTTCTCACACATCATTTTGCCATCAACAGGGACATATTTCTGTGACATATCCTCAAGCCACCCACTTAATAGTTTCTCAGTCTTTGCAAGCACTTTTTCACCAACCAGAGAGACCTCATTTGCCATTGTAGGGGCAGCACAAACACTGCCATGGATTTCAGCTGCTTTCTGGTTTACTGCTCAAATGTTGGATTTATACTTATTGACTCTATGGCCCACTTTGGCAAGTGGCACGCCACTTTCTAAAAGATCTAGGATTTTCACTTTTTCATCAAGAAATAGCCCTTTATGCTCTCTTAGACTTCAAGGGGTGACTTTGACCACTTACTTGCTTTGTAGGAGTCATTTTTTTCACAGAAAGAAAGGGTGCACAAAACATAGCAATGCATAAATAAGACATGAGGTTGAACAAGGCTCATTCAAGGAGTGCTGGGGAAAGACTGAGGACCTGAGAAGGTAGATGCTCCAGCAGGGAATACCTACCTACACATCGCTTTATTCAAATGTATTCACTGTGGTGCTCAGAATATGGCTAATTTAAGTTTTTCTTATAGAAACTTTCTGGAATTTTCTTCCCCAATATTTATGACCAATTTTTGGTTGAATTGTAGGGGGGTGCATAACCTGTGGATACAGAGGACCAATTATATTAACTGCTTGCTTTATCTTAAAATAATATGAAACAACCATCTACCCAAACTCATCTCATTGGATTCCTGCAGGAGACAGAATCAACCTAAAAGAAAAAGTCTCTCTTTCTGTAAACCCAGTCTCTGAACAATCAGTGACCACTTTTGGACAATCAGGCAATGGTTTTAGAAAAACTGGTGCTCTGAGGGTCAGGTGAACCATTCCAGTCAAATTTAAATTTGCATTCCTGTCTTGAATAACTAACAATTTTTTCTTACTCTCTAAGGGGAGATGATTAAAATATGGACTGCAATATGTTCTCTCTGGCAAATGCAAAATGCCCACCATCCAGGCCTGGTACACATGACTGGGCAGCTATTAGTGCATCTCTGCTAAAAATTAATTGTGCGGCTGCTTTGCAAAGTTTAATGGCGGTGTGGAGAGCATATGGTCCTGGTGCAGGTAGCAGTTTCTCATTGAATTCTCTGCCAAAATAGGAAATCTAATGGAACATATGGTATGTAGCCTGGTTGTAATCAAAGGTCCTGGAAAGATGCTTGACTAAGATTGTGTGGTACATACCGAGTAGGACACAATTCCAGTGTCGGGGTAACAGTGCATCTCATGTTGCATAGTGATGAATGCTTTCTATAACCCTGGATATTGACATTTTGGTTTTGCTGTTTAGACCTGGAGGAGCAATTTCCCTGAGGGGTAGAGGCACTTCCTTTTCCCAAGAAACATTAAGCACAACCATGATTTTAATTTTAATTTTTCATTCTTGACTGTCTGGTGGTGTCTGTGGCTCAGGCTTGCCCCCAAGCTCCCGGTGATTACCAAACCAAATGCTTATTGATTTATCCTCCTGCATATCCTGCAGGTACCTCAGACTCAGATCACCCCAAAGAGGACTTACGCTCTACTCATAGTCTGCACATCTTGGTGATAGCATCATTTACTCTGTCATTTCAGAATTCACCTTCTACTCTTTCTTCTCCCACATCCATCTTGTCCAGTTATCTCCAGTTCCTGGTACTTCTGCTTCCTTCTCTTTTCCCCTATCTGGCTCCTCCTTCCCCTCCTCCCCGACTCCCGCCACTGTTTAATAAGTCTATAATCTCATGTACCTGGGCTACCTGCAGAGCCACCTACCTGGTCTTCCTGCTTCTGTCAGACACAGAACACTCCTTGAATTTGTCCACTTTGCTCTTTTCTCATGCTGCCTCTTCATCCCTCTGCACGTGTTCCAGAGTGATATTTACCAAAGAAAGGTCTACTTTCTAGGCCTAATATCCTCTGATTGTACCCAATTACACACAGAATCAGGCTCAAGCTTTTCAGTATACCATGTTGGTCACTTCAGACTCTGGTCTCTACTCACCTGCATGGCCTTATGTCCCACTGTTCCCTCCACCAACCTTCAAAATTCCTATGTTAGCAGTTGTATGATATGTTCTTTCCACTATCTGGATTCTCATTCTTTTAGTTTCCCCTTTATTTCATTCACACACACACCAATTTTTTTCTATCATCTCATTTATTGATAACACTGCTATATGATATTTGACTTCTGCATCTATTTTCCTTAATAGAGTGTGAGCCCATCAAAAATAGAGAATGCTTGTCATCTATTCAGTCAACAAATATTTACTGAATACCTACTAGTCTCTGGACACTGTTTTAATGTAAAGGATGCAGCAGAGAACAAGCTGAATGAGGCTTCTGCTGTCCTTGAGATCCCATTCTCTGGGGGGAGATTAAAAAATAAATATATTGAAAATAAACAGAAATATAAATGTGTAAGAGCCCTACTGGGAATGTAAAACAATCATGGGGAGACACTACTCTAGCTTTAGAGTAGGTGATCAAGGAAACCTCCTCAGAGTAGGTGACTTTTAAGCTAAAGAGCAACTGGTAACAAGGAAACAATGGGCTATGGGCTAAACTTTTCATCCAAAGAAAAGGCTATAAGACCAGAAGGAGTTTAGCAAGCCCCAATGCCTGGCACTGAACTCAGTGAATTGAGTAGATTGATGTCAGGATTGAGCACTTCCAAGCATTAGTACTGGGCCAGGCTCTGGGAGGAATCTGAGGTAAGTACAGAGCATAGTCCTTATCCAGAGCTTAAATCTCATTAGAGAAGCAGAATTACAGAAAACATCGAGGTACCACTGCATGAAAGGAAATGGCCCCAAATTAATGGATGTGGTACCAACAACATGTTGGAAGGCGTTCAGAGGCATGTGGCTGTGGTCAGGGGGACAGGAGAGTGAAGCTTAGAGATCTAGCTAAGACAGAATCTGTGGAAGAAAAGGACGTCAAGTCACATCAAAGGGTGCATTTCCATCCAGTTTTATTGCAATATAATTGACATACAACATTGTATTAAGTTTAAAGTGTACAATATGTTGATTTGATACAGTTATATATTGGAGAGTGATTACCACCATAAACAATTTGTCCACCAAATGGACGAATTCATTAGCTAACACTTCCCTCTTGCCATATAATTACCAGTTCATTTTTGTGATAAGAACATCTACAATCTACCCTCTTAGCAACTTTCAAGTATGTAATACCTCACTAACTGTAGTTACCAAGCTGTACACTAGATCTCCAGAATTTATTCACCTCCTAACTGGAAGTTTGTACCCTTTGATCAACATCTCACCTTTTCCCTCATCACAGCTCCTGGTAACTCCATTCTACTCTCCATTTCTGTGAGTTCAGCTTTTTTAGATTCCATGTATTAGTGAGATAACACAGTAATGTCTTGCTCTTTCTGGCTTATCTCACTTAGCAAAATGCCTTCAAGGTCCATCCATGTTGTTGCAAAGGCAGGATTTCCTTCTTTATATGACTGAACAATATCCCATTGCATACATATTCCATGTCTTTTTTATCCAGTCATCTATTGATGGGTGCTTACACTGTTTCCATGTCTTGACTAATGTACGTAGTGCTGCTGTAAACATGGGTGTTCTCACAGATATCTCTCTGAGATCTTTGTTTCATTTCCTTTGGATAAATACCCAGGAGTGGAATTGGGGTGTATTTAATTTTGATGGAAGAGGGAAAAGAGAAGGTATCTTCCCTTTAACAAAATGAGGGAAATTCAGGAGGAAATGATTATAAATGGCCAAGCATGGGAAGGGGATGATGGCAGAGGTGGGATGTGAGGGAGGGGTTGGTCAGGAGCCAATGGTCTAAATGAGGAGGAAGAAAGCCAGTGAATCGAGTTGGCACCAGATGAAGGAAGATGCTACAAATGCTTCAATGAGCACCTGGGGTGGAATCAGGGGCACTTAAGAGCCTGCCTTGGGTGGGGACTGACTTAATGATTGTGGGGGTGGAGAAGTTTAATCTGGAGGTAGCATGCAGGGTGCACTGGGGAGATGGAAGGGAGAATTCAGGTTAGAGTCATTTTCATCAGTTCTGGTGGGGGATGAAGAGGCAGCATGAGAAAAGAGCAAAGTGGACAAATTCAAGAAGTGTTCTGAAGGCAGCATCCTTAGGACTTTATGATGGATTGACAGTAGGGGACCACACACAGGGAGAAGTAGCCAAGTTGGCAGAGTATTGGCTATTGGCACTGCAGGGAGTGGGGACAGATAGGAACAACTTCAGGGTGGGAAATTCAATATGAAGAACAGGCTGCAATTAACTTAGCAGTCTGAGTGGAGGTGCTGAGGTAATAACAAGATTTCCCAGCAGAGATATGTGATGGGTAGTTGGAGATGCTGGTCCCTTTGGGTCCGGGATTAGATGTGAAGGGGCAGAACTGGAACCGAGACCAGAAACTCAGGAATCCTGAAGAAAGATTGTAGGGAGGAAAAAACAGGAGGTCAAGCCTGTGAAAGGTGAATTCCAGCAGATGTGGTTAGAAAGAGTTCATATTACCTTGGTATATGAGGCCACCTTTGGGCCATATCAATGTTACCTTGACTGTTGAATTAATTTTTCTTGTGTTAAATATACCACATGGCCTCATTGGAGCAGTCAAGAAGCTTTTTTGCTAGACGCTGGTTAAATGCAGTTCCATTAGATGACTGTACTTTGTCAGATTTCTGTAGTGCGTGACTGAGCTGGGAATGTATGTAAGCAAACTATTACTAAACTTCACAAAGCAGCTGATGTGTCTGTCGTGTGTATGTGTGCACATGTATTCCAGTTATACTGCTGCATACAACTATCTCACACTGTGTGACTTAATGCAATCATTTTACTGTGCTCACCAATTCTATGGGTCACAAGTTCCAACAGTTGATGATGGGAATGGCTTGTCTCTGCTCTAGTGTCTGGAGCCCTGGCTGGGAAGAGTCAAAGTCTGGGGTTACTAGACAGGTGGAGTCTGGCATCTCCTGGAGGTGTCTCCACTTATATATGGTGGTGGTGATGTTGCTGTCAGCTGGACCACAGCTGGTTGTGTTGACCACAGTGATTGTCCAGGGCCTCTCCCTATGGCTTGGGCTTCCTCACAACATGGCTACTTCCAAATAGTTGCACTGCTTACATGATGGCTCAGGACCCAGAACCAAGTGTCTGAGCTAACAAGGCAGAGCTGTGTGCCCTTTGGGGACCTAGCCTCAGTGGGCACACAGACCAACTTCTGCTGGATTTCCTTGGTTGCCAGAAGTCACTAAGGCTAGACTCGGAGAGTCTAACCCTAAATGGATAGGATGAGCCCCCACCTTTTGATGCAAACATGTCAGCATATTTTCGGATGTGTTTAAAAGTCATCACAGTGTGTGTTCCTTCTTTGTAACCTAATTGCATGTTCCTTGAGGGTCTTTTACTTGTTGTATTATGCACAACTTGTCTATGGAATTTTGCTTCATAAGTATTTATTGATGGAATGGTAGATTGATATCTGAACATGCCAATTATTTATTTATTTATTGCCTATTAGCAAAGAGTTGCTTTTGACTTCTCAGGTTTTTAATCCAAACTCTAAATATCCGAAGAGTCACAAGTGTTTCATGCTTCTATGTTGTACCTTCAAAGACTGCCCAGAGAATGTATGAGTCATGAAGAATGTCAGGATCCATGACCTCTACCCCAGGTTTTAGTTCCCACTGATGACTGGGAGCTAATAATGCAATAATGTTGCTTCCTTTACATGCTTGGAATTTGGACTCCTAATTTGTTTTGTGTCTTTACTGCCATGTGTCAGGGTAAAAGAAGGGATGTAGCTTGGTGTTAGGACTGAAATGCCTTTTATTTTTCCCCTCTTGAAGAATGTGAGCATAATTGAGCCGTAATGAACACGGCTGAGGTCATTTCCCAGGGATTAATGACAGGGAGAATGTGTTCATGGCCTGAGGCTTAGTCTTTGGTCATTAACCTAGTTGGTCATTAATATTGTCCAGGAGTGCTTTATGTTAGGCCATTACAATCACTGCCGTATGCCGCTATGATCAGGGATGTGAATATTACCTGTGTCAACAACTATTTGCTACCTCCCCATTCCCCATGATTACTGAGCCAGGCAGTAATACACACTCCAAAACCATGAAGCACCAAAGGCAGGAAAATCTGAAGCTTTCCTTCCCCCCTCATCCCTTCTCCCTCCTCCCTTTCCCTTCCTGCTTCTTCCCTTCCCCTCTCTTTTAAAAATGTTTGTGGAAGGTAGCACTTAGATAAAGCACTAGGATATAGGAATAGATATGTAAATACCACCTGGTCCCTGCTCTCAAGAAGTTTAGAGTTTTGCTGGAAATGTCAATACGCAAATAATTCCAACACAGCAAGTTAATGTTATGACAGAGAAATCGTCAATGTATTATAGAACACAGGAACACAGAGTAGGAGCCTTTAAAGGGTACTGATGTTTCAGGTGAGTTTTGAAGGATTAGAGATGGGAGGTGGATGGTGGTGTTGGGAGCTCCAGGTATAGGGAACAGTGTACACAGATGCAAATGAGAGAGCTGTATGTTTCAGCAACTATGTGGCATTTGGGTATGGGAATAGTAAGAGGGGATGGCAGAGATGAGATCAGGATCCTAGCTAGGCATGGACACAGGCTGCTTTCTGAGCAAATGGTAAGGAGTTTGAACTTGAAACTTACTAAGGGTCACTAATGCTTTTAAACATGGGATGATGTGCTCAGAGTTGGGATGCAGGAATATCACTTTAAAAGTAGTACCAAGAATGGATAGAAAGAAGAAGTTACTTGAGGAGAGGGAACCTGGGTAAGAGGATATGGAAATCATCCTGTTGATAGTCCAGTTGGATGAATGCCGGGCCAGTGGGGATGGAGGGAAGGGATAGATTCATGGGCCACTGAAGTGGAAGGCAGAGATGGGTGCTTCATCATGACTCCCACTAATAAAATAAATACCTGCCTCAACTGGCTTACAGTAGGAAATCCTTTAGTTCAGATAGCAAGTCCAAAGGTAAAGTCATTACGAGACTCTGTTCCCACCCCTACTCCCACCTCCCCTGCTCTCTCTGCTCTGTCTGCAAGCTGTCTTCCCTCACATGGTCACAAGGTGGCTGCCAGCAACACCTGTTCAAACCTAGGTGGAGAGAGGAAATGTTTTTCCTCTAAATAGGAGCAATAAATTCTTCCTTTCTTTTTGAGAGCGCCCACTCAGGTCATCTGCCCTCCCCAGGGGAAAGTCAAGCACCAGCTGACTTAAGCCTGGGATTATGAACTGATCACTAGCCAAGAGGCATGGAGTGAGCCTGCTTGGCTTGGATACATCAGTATTTGTGCTGGATCTGGGAATGGGGTCAATTTCACATAAGAGGAAGAGAAGAAGGTGGGTATGGTTGCTGCAGAGCAGTATCTATGACTAGAGCACAGAAAAGGGCACTCAGCCCTCCCACCCTTCCTTGGGAGAACTGGAGGAAGAGAGAGGTCAGTGTGTGGATTGTGAGTTTTTTGAGAGAAGGACATATGTCTCATTCACCATTGTTTATTTAGCTCTTATCTCAGTGCCTGGCACATAGTAAGTGCTCAGTAAACATTTGTTGACTAAGTAAACTCATCTAGAAAGTGACCTGAGCTTGAAGGTACAGATCATGAGATGAAGTAGAGGAAAAATTTCAAGCAGAGTTAAAAGAATTTGCAACAGTGAAGAATCATACAATTGCATCATACATTTCAGTGAATTTAAGAAGTTTAGAATCACAGGCACAAAAGTCCAAGGCAGGGAAAGGCTGAGGATGATGTTAGAGAGTTAAGGAATGACCATATTCTGCTGAGGAGCTTGGGTCATCTCTTACAGAGAATGGAAGACACCTGAAAAATTTTAGACAAGAGAATGAAGTAATCCCATGCGCATTTGTCTAGATCATTCTGCAAAGATGTGTAGAACATGATAAAGTGAAATCAGCAGTTGGTTAGTTTTTGATGGGATGTGTAGGAGGAGTTGGACTGTGAAGAAAGCTGAGCACTGAAAAATTGATGCTTTTGAACTGTGGTGTTGGAGAAGACTCTTGAGAGTTCCTTGGACTGTAAAGAGATACAACCAGTCCATCCTAAAGGAGATCAGTCCTGGGTGCTCATTGGAAGGACTGATGCTGAAGCTGAAACTCCAGTACTTTGGCCACCTCATGCGAAGAGTTGACTCATTGGAAAAGACCCTGATGCTGGGAGGGATTGGGGGCAGGAGGAGAAGGGGACAACAGAGGATGAGATGGCTGGATGGCATCACCGACTCGATGGGCATGAGTTTGAGTAAACTCTGGGAGTTGGTGATGGACAGGGAGGCCTGGCGTGCTGCGATTCATGGGATCGCAAAGAGTCAGACCGCAAAGAGTCAGACACGACTGAGCGACTGAACTGAACTGTAGGAGTCAAGGATGACCTTAGGTCGTTATGTTGGGTGAGGAGGAAGGGGGAAGTCACAAGGAAGAATAGATTTTAAAGGATTAATGATACTTTGTTTTGGATGGGTTCATGGGAGCCAGTGAAACATTATAGGGGAGGTGTCTAGCTGTTGTCAGGTGTTTGCGTGTGAAGCTGGGAAAGAGTTCTGGTTAGGACATGCATATTCAGATTTGCCAATATTCAGGTGCCAGTTTGAACAACGCGAGAGAATGAAACCACCTGGGGAGTGTAGACTAGGTGGAGCCGTGAGCCATGGGTGAGGCACTGAAAGGGTAGGGAGTGGGAAGAAAGCCCAAAGAAAGAGACAAAGAAAGTCAAGAAGGTGGAAGAAGGTCCAGAGAATGGAGTTCTAAGAAAGACAGAGGATTGATGATTGAGGCCATCAAGTGAAGCAGAGAGATAAAGGAAAAAAAAAAACAAAACTGAAACGTGTTTATTGTATTTGCCAATCAGGATGGCAGTGGTGACCTTATGGTGAGAAGCTTCTTAGATGTGATAAAATCAGAAGCTAGGTTGCAAGTGAATGATGAGGGAATAGAAAGTAAGTAAATACACAGAAACGATATAGGAGAAGGGGAGAAGAGATGGTAACCTGAGGAGTGGAAGGAAACAAGGGAGGCATTTCAGAGATGGGGAAATCATAAGCATTGCTATGGACTCAAGGAGAGAGGCTCAAAGAGATTGCAACATTAAAAGTGCAAGGGATTGGGGAGGGGATGTTGGCAATGACGTGATCTCACAGTTCCAAAATGGCTGCTGCAGCTCTAACCATCACATCCCTCACTTCTGTGTCCAAAAGCAGAAAGAGGATGAACAGTAAAGAGAGCACTCCTTGTGTCTCTTAATTTCTATCAAGGGGGAAAATTGCTCCCCCTCCCACAACCCCTCCTAAATGCCCTCCTAAACTATTGACTGGGAATCTAAAACATACATTTCCCAATGTCCCTTGTAGCTGGGGTTCTGCATGTGGTCTGGCTTCCATGAAGCAAGCTCTCTGGCACCAGACTTGGAGAAGTGAAGTGAATGAGTTGAAGTGACTGTTGTAAATTTTCTTGCAAGCAAGATGGCAGAGTATTTGGTTCTTTGGGACCAGTTGTCGTGAATGTGCCAGTGTCTAGTCTCTGGTGTCAGAGGTGGTGGCTGAGTGACGGTCTAGGGTCTGGATGTATGCTTTGGCATTACGTTTGGCTCTATGGTGAATGACCTTTGTCAACTGGTTTTCCCATATGTTCTTAAACTACCTACTATGTGTGTGTGTGTGTGTGTGTGTTTGCATGTGTGTCTGTGCATGCGGGCATGCACGCCTGTTCTCAGTCATTTCTGACTCTTTGTGACTGCATGGACTATAGCCTGTCAGGCTTCTTTGTCCATGGAATTTTCCAGGCAAGAATACTGGAGTGGGTTGCCATATCCTACTCCAGGGGATCTAAATTCCCTAATACTCTGTAATAATGTCCTTCCTGCTTAAACTAATTAGAGTGGATTTTGTTGTTTGCAACAAAGAACCTGGGAGAACACACAAGACCCACTCCAGCTGTAAGAGGGACTGGAAAAGAGAATCCCTGGCTTTTTTAGGTTCTTCTTGGAGAGCTGAAGGTTCAGGATAATGGCTGCTGTGTAGGGAACCAAAAGGATTTGCCAAAGATAAATGCGAACCTAAATAGGTTTTAAATAGAACAGACTGGTTAAGTGTTTTATTTGGTACAAGAGGTTTTTGGGGACCATCAAAATATTTAAAGTATAACCATCATTTTATGACAGTGCTTTATGTGAAATAACCAATGGTACAAAAGCTAAACCTATTTCATTTCTGTTGTCTGCTGATAATAGCCTCTGAAACACCAGTCAGGTCACCATCTAGATTTGAGGGATGACAGTTCCAAAATAGAATTCAGAGAAGGGAAGGTAGGAAGGAAGCAGGATTATCTTTTTAAACAAATATTATAATCTTAATTATGATTATGTAGACACACAGGCAAGGTGGGCGTGGCAACCCTCCGATATTCTTGCCTGGAGAATCCCCATGAACAGAGGAGCCTGGTGGGCTACAATCCATGGGGTTGCAGAGTTGGCCACAACTGAGTGACTAAGTACACAGACACACAGGCAATATGGTTTTTGAAAATCTCGGTAGATACTTAGCCATTCAAGTCTTGGATCCAAATTCTTTTGACTATTAATACCATTTTTTGCAAATTAAGGTTATTTGGCTGGTTTTTAAAAATACAAATAACTTTACATGATATATGTAACTCATATATATATATATTTCACCCTCTGGGAAAAAATATATAACATTCCACTCTAGTTCCTTAATCCTTTGGATTATTGTGTATCCTTCCAGAAATTGTCCATATAGATGCAAATCTTTACTTGTCAATCCCTATAGCATTACTTCATTCTTTTAAAAGAATATACAGTATTGTATGAATTATAGTTTATTTAATCAATCCCTTCTTAGGCTATTTTAAATATTCTATAATTACAAACTATCCTGCAGTGAAGATTCATGTGCATCCATCTTTGTGCAGATGGCTTGAATATTACTTTTGTTCAGTCACTCAGTCATGTCCGACTGTTTGCAACCCCATGGACTGAAGCACACCAGGCTTCCCTGTCCTTCACTATCTCCTGGAGTTTGCTCAGACTTATGTCCATTGAGTCGATGATGCCATCCAACCATCTCACCCTCTGTTGCCTCTTTCTCCTGCCCTTAATCTTTCTCAGCATCAGGGTCTTTTCCAACGAGTTGGCTTTTTGCATCAGGTGGCCCAACTCTTGGAGCTTCAGCGTCAGCATCAGTCCTTTGGATGAATGTTCAGGGTTGATTTTCTTTAGTATTGACTGGTTTGATCTCTTTGCTATCCAAGGGACTCTCAAGAGTCTTCTCTAGCACCACAGTTCGAAAGCATCAATTCTTTGGCACTCAGTTTCCTTTATGGTCTAACTCTCACATCCATATACAACTACTGGAAAAACCATAGCTTTGACTAGATGGACCGTTATTGGCTAAATGATGTCCCTGCTTTTTAATATGCTGTCTAGGTTTGTCATAGCTTTTCTTCCAGGGAGCAAGTGTCTTTTAATTTCATGGCTGCAGTCACCATCTACAGTAATTTTGGAGCCCAGGAAAATAAAGTCTGTCACTGTTTCCATTTTTCCCCCATCTATTTGCCATGAAGTGATGGGACTGGATGCCATGATCTTATTTTTTTGAATGTTGAGTTTTAAGCCAGCTTTTTAACTCTCTCCTTTCACCTTCATTAAGAGGCTCTTTACTGTAGGTCAAATTCCTAGATGGAGAATGCTGAATCAAGGTATATCATTAAACATTTTTTATAGATATTGTCATATTATTCTCTTCAAAAAGACACCATGCAAATTTGTCTTTTAAAATTACACTTTCAAAGCTCTAGGTATATAAGAGCCCATTCCTATCTGCTGGTACTGAGTATGGAGACTATAGGAAAAGTGAGCTGTTCTCCAAAGGATATTTGGAATCTTACTGTACAAACAATTACTGCATTAAATGTCTGCAAAATTCAAGTGGCAAATGAGCATTGAATATCAATTACACATCTGTTCCATCTCAAAGGCAGATGGCCTTTTAATTTTATATCCCAAAAATTATACCCAAATTTCATCTCTTCCTCAGATTCCTCCCCTCTCTTCTTTAACTTCCACTGAGAAAATGGTTTATTGCACTTGTCACATATCAAATTAATTTTAACAGAAAGCACAATGAAACTCTCTTACTCACTTTAGTAAGCAGATATCTAGGACTGTATTACTAAAGAAACATATATGGGGTCCCAGCAATTGTTTAAACACTGCAGAGTACCATCCAAGCAAAATTAGAAGGTCCCTACCTTCTGTGATTTTACAATCTGGGTTGAGAAATTGACATAAAATGTAAATGATTAAAGGCCAAATACAAAGCAGAATCTAAATGCTATATGTATAATTTAGCTCTTCGTACTTGTTAATGCAAAGAAGGAAGAGGTCGCTTTGTAGAGGAGCTGTCAGGGATTCTATGAAGTAGATGGGTGTTGGTTTGGCTTTGTGGGATGGGAAGTGAAATGGAAAAGCTCTCCCCAAAGAAACGGGGAGAAGGGTGGGGTTGCTGTGAGCCAGTGGAACTGAGTGAGATCAGGGTTTGGGTGGATGAGATGGGACTACGTGACAAAAGGCCATGCTTGTTGGTAGAAATATACAGGAAATAATAGGAATTGAGTGTGATCTACTGGAAGGAGGCTTTGGGAGAAAGAAGACGTGTCATGGGTGCAGAATGAGGGCCAAGAACCAAAGTGGCTTGTGGTCTGGTCTCTCACATTCAGCCATTTAAATCCAAAGTAGACCCATCTTAGTGTCCCACGTATAAAATGCCATCCTTCTTTGTTCTAGAGCTTTGTGAATTTATCTAAATTTTTCCAGCCATTGTCCAGGACCTGAGTATATGCTCAGCAAAAGACTAAAGACTGGGGGCGGTGGGAGAAGGAAATTGATGCTTTTTCAGTTTTTGTGAAAATGATTTGTCTGGTGTTTTCAATCCTGACCTGATTTTGTCAGTACTGTGTAATTACGGGGTGCTGATCTTTAGCCTCTCTCCACCGGGAAGACGCCAGTCCATCAGGTACCTTTCCTAACAATGGCGGCAGTGGTGGTGAACAAGCATCCCATTAATGCTTGAATGTTTTCAAAGAGTGTGCTTGTCTTTCAACATGAAAACAGACTTAAAAGAGGTACACTACTCAGAGATGAAAGATATTTGCAGGGAGATAAAAACCTTTGAATTTATAAGAGGTAGCTATTTCATATGAAAGCCAAGCTATATTTTTCTCTCAATCTGCTCCTGCATAATTTTATCTGACTTTTCTAATTATGGTAACAGAACAAGAAAAATCCAGACTGCCATTCACACTCTCACTCCTTTCCTCAAGGAAAAAAATAATAAATTGGTAGTATCTACGCCAAAGAAAGGGAAACAAAGACAGCATGTAAATTTTCTTTGTGTGAGTTATCCTTGGCACGTTTCTTTCTGTTCTCTTCCCAAAGTCATTTAAAAGAGTGTCACTCAAGGCCAATTAAAAGGATTTGGATGAGAAACTTCGAGTTTACAGTTGGCCCAATCAATAGTACAATTTGTCCATCAATAGACTTCGAAATGCTCTTCAGAAATGACTACGTTTAACTGTGGCTGAATGATTAGAAAATGCAATTTCATTGAGCAAGTCAAGCCCTTCTTTGTTTGAAAGACTGAACTTCAGAGTGTTGAAAATCAGGGGGGGTGTGTGTGTGTGTGTGTGTGTGTGTAGACTATCAATTGGGTATGGAGAAACTGATGTATCTTAGATACTTTCCAACACAAAATTTTTGTCACTGACTTTTCCACATGTCTTGTGATGAAACCCATGGAGAAAGGAAGTAAAAAATTGGGAATCAGGACTAGAGTTAGTTATAAAATAAGATCAAATATGCCTTTCTTACCCAGAGAGTGTGTTTAAACTTAAAGCTTTGTTAAGACGAATTTCTTATCTTCTCTGGAGTCTGGGAAGGCAGATAAATGTTGCTAAACAAAAACTGTGGAATTATCCCACTATTTCCTCGTCTTTTCTGAAATAGCTTCAGTGGAATCTATGATTCCTGTCATACAAGTTGTCGCTCTAGGCAGGGAACATTTTGTTTCTTCCCTTTGGGTTTTCTTCTGCAGTTACCTGAACAATGTAGCCGATGAGAGAGGTTCTTCCTCACCCCCAACAGGAGGGGCAGTGGGTAGGTTCATAGTTCTGGCTCTGGAAGGTGTGAAATTAAAATAAGAAACAGAGGTTTAGCTTTTGCATCTCAAGATATCTTTTAAAAACACTGTGTAAATGTCACTACTGGCCACCTCAAGTCAGACCAAGTAGAACATGTCATGTGATCAAGTTCTTTTTCTTTTCATGATTCATTTTTGGGGAGAGTGATTTCTCACCTGGGGACATTCTCCTTGATTAGTGTATTAGTCAGTATATTGAGCTGTCTTAACAAAACCCACAGACTGAGTGGCTTAAACAATATACATTTATTTCTCAGTTACAGAGGCTGGCATCCAGGATCAAGGTGCTGTCCAGTTGGGTTTCTGGTGTGAGCTGTCTTCTGAGCTTGCCATTGGTGTTAGTGAACCAAACTTGGGTCTGCTTGCCCACATGCAGTCAAGCCAATCTACTGACACTGGGTTGTGGAGGAAGAGAGTCCATCATTTATTGCAGGGCACCAAGCAAGGAGGATGCTCAAAAGATCGGAACTCCCTGAAGGCTTTCCGGGAAGGCGTTTTAAAGGCAGTGTGAGGGAGGGAGCTGTAGAGTACCTGATCTGCTCTTGCAAAATTCCCAGATTGTTTGGCATCAAGGTGAAATTTCAAGTAGTCTAGTCTCTGTTCTTGTGGTCAGAAGTTTTCATCTGCAGGGGGTCCGCTTCACACATTTTAGGAATGTGTATCAAGACTTTATATCTTTCAGAGAACAGGTGTTCAGTGATTCTGCTATGTGGTAGATTTAGTCTAAATTGTTACCAGTTTCTCAGCTCAACAGTTATTCTGCTTTTCTATAGCGTCACATTTCCTGATCATTAACCCCCCTTTTTTGTAATTGGAGTATAATTTTTTACAATGTTGCATTAGTTTCTGCTGTACCCAGAAAGTGACCCAGCAATCCCACTACATGTCATATAGGAGAAAACCATAATTCAATAAGACACATGTACCCCAATGTTCATTATAGTTTCCTTTGTAGTGTAGCACTATTTACAATAGCCAGGAATGGAACCAACCTGAGTGTCCATAGACAGATGAATAAATAAAGAAGATGTGGTATACACATACAATGGAATATTACTCAGCCATAAAAAGGAATGAAATTGGGCCATTTAGAGACGTGGATGGATCTAGAGTCTGTCATACAGAATGAAGTCAGAAACAAATATCATATATCATATATATAATATATGATCATATATCATATATTAACATATGTATGTGGAATCTAGAAAAATGATACAGATGAACATAATCACTAACTCTTGATTCAGCCTTTCAAGACTCAAAGGAGGCCTGGGAGACTAAAGCAAAAGCCTTTTACTTCAGAGGACAGGTACACAGGGGCTTGCACATGGTTGGAATGGTAGCCTTCTCACTGGATCCTCACACGACGAAGAGACCAAGAAAGTTCCTGATGTCTCCTCCTCTTATAGTACAGCAATCTTACCAGATTGGGGCCCCACCGTTATGACCTCATTTCACCTGTATTGCTTCCATAAAAGCCCTGTCTCCAAATGTTTGTTACATTGGGAGTTAGGGCTTCAGCATATAAAATTTGGGGAAACACAAGCATTCAGTCCTTAAGAACTGGTTAACATAGCTTCATGCAAAGCCCAGCCCTTTCTTGGGTTTTGTTTTTTCTTTCTAATTGTCTCTGATTCCATGCTTGGCTTTAAATTAATAGCTTTATTAATGTGGGTTTTGTTTCTAGTGACAAATGGATGCAAATGTGTTATCAAAAGAGAAGTATCAGAAGTTCAAAACTGAGACTAAAGATAATTGATAAACAGCTTTAATGGATGATAAGTATGAATATATTCCTACTTTAGTCACAAGAGTAGATTCTTTTTGGAAGCTAAAAAAAATTTTTTAATAGGGTCTTGATTTTGCTAAATGTTTCCAGATATTCTCCCTGGTTCCCCTGCCCCTCCCCACAGACATATTGGGTTCAGTGTTTTAGATAAAGTTATAAGGATAAAAGAGCCTGGTGGGCTATAATCCATGGTATTGCAAAGAGTTGGACATGACTGAGCAACCAATACACACACACACACACACACACAAGCCTTTTTCAAGACCTGGAGAAATTTAAAATAAAAACTTTAATCACTACACCTTAAACTGAGTCATTAGGTCTACATTTCTTATTTTTTGTGACGTGCATTTCCCTCAGAGGGACATAGGATTCCTATTATGCACCTACATCAAAATATCAAAAGAGATATCCTTAATTCTTTTCCATGGAGAAAATGAGAAGATTCTGGTGGGGAGAGCCTCTGTCCCTTGCTATTCACATCCTAATACTCAGAATTTCTTGGGTGTTAGTGCTGCCTGCTCTTATAACATCCATAACCTTGAAACAGAACATTGGAGCTGTCTGATGGCATCTCAGTTTGCTCAGCTGTTCACTGCATTCTAGAATTAACTGGTTACTATTTTGGCTTAAAGGAGTTTCCTGGCTTCTCTTGGGTAAACGTTTACTTTCCCACCAGGATAGCACTGATAACCTCTCAGGGCTGGGAGAAGATATTTCTCAACTCCTTCCCCTCTTTTCCATTTTGAACTTGGCTCATTTTAATTTTCACTCTCCTATTTAAAATGTATGCAATTCCTCTGGGCTTCCCTGGTGGCTCAGACCATACAGAATATGCCTGCAAGACAGGAGACCTGGGTTTGATCCCTGGGTTGGGAAGGTCCTCTGGAGAAGGGCATGGCAACCCACTCCAGTATTCTTGCCTGGAGAATCCCCGTGGACAGAGGAGACGCAGGCTACAGTCTGTGGGGTTGTAAAGAGTTGGGCATGACTGAGCAACTAAGTGCAGCATAGCACATAATTCCTTCAGGAAAAACATATGTTTCTCATATAACAACCGCTTTCTGTCGTTTCACTCTCAGTATAATGGTTATGAATCAGATATTTATGAAGGAGCGACTAACCACCAAGGGGAGCCCAGTAGAGAAAACATCTGGTACACAAGCTTGCCATGATTATGAGCTGTATCATCTTATTACTAGCGTTAAAATCTATGAAGATGTTCCCTTGGCTTCAGATGTATGTGGTTTCTAATACATGTTATATTGTGCTGGAAACTCAAGTATTTGTATGGGAAAATATACAAACTGTATTACTTAAAATTCTTTCCAGCAATTTCCTATGTGCAGTATGCTACTTTGAAGTGTTTTGTAATTAGAGGTGGGTTTATGGGACATATGAATCTCCTTGAGGCACATGCATATCTGGGGAAAATGTGAATAATACAGCCTGGAAGAAAGGCTAAGGACAAGGCACAGACTCTCGAATATTTTCAACGACATCAAAATCTTTCCCTAACTTTTTCCCACACAAACCATGAACAAGTACGGGCTGTTTGCAAGTATAGGTAGCAGAAAGAGGTGTAGCATTCTGTTTTGATTTGGGTTCCTCCCAGAAACAGACCCTGAGGCCAGGATTTGAGCACAGGTTGTGGTTGGAGGAAATGCTTATAGGGAGGTGGGGAAGTGATGCAGAAAAGAAAAGGAAGTCAAAAAAGTAGGCATTGTCCAACTGATTTCCACTGCAGGCATGAATTACTCAATCAGGAAACACTTGGAGAAGTGTAGAGATGCCTTAGATATCCCAGTGCAGGGGAGAGGCAACGAGGGTAGTTGTCCACCAGCCCTCCATCTGCCACTTGCTGCAGGGTGCCCAGGGTCCATTCATTCTCCATCCCTTCTGATTTGTCACTTCCCAGTGCTCTGTGATTAAACAGCATTCTCCCACTTCTAGGAAAAAAGCCCTCAGACAGAGATGTGTTTTCTTTTTTTTAATATAAATTTACTTATTTTAATTGGAGGCTAATTACTTTACAATATTGTAGTGGTTTTTGCCATACGTTGACATGAATCTGCCACGGGTGTACATGTGTTCACCATCCTGAACCCCATTCCCACCTCCCTCCTGGTCCCATCCCTCTAGGTCATCCCAGTGTACCAACCCCTAGCACCCTGTATCATGCATTGAACCTGGACTGGTGATTCATTTCACCTATTTTAATATACGTTTCAATGCCCTTCTCCCATATCATCCCACCCTCGCCCTCTCCCACAGAGTCCAAAAGACTTATATACATCTGTGTATATATATATATATATATATATATATATATATATATATATATATATATAAGAGTTTTTAAGCAGTGATTGAGGATGAGGGGAGCTGGCAGGACATTGGGAGTGCCTTCCCTAGTGTCCGTGCACAGAGGAGCCACTCTGGCTTCGACATGATTCAGGCAGTATTCCATTGAACTGTAAACTAGCACCGTGAGTAGTAAATAATGATATGCTGCCTATAAATGTTTAGAGTGAGATTATCTAGTTTTATTAAATCTACTGCTCTCAACATCACTAATCAATAGGAAAATGTGAATCAAAACCACAATGAATTATGGCCTAATATCCATTAGGATGGCTACTACCAAAGAAATAAAGAAAGAAAGAAGCCCAGAAAATAACAAGAGTTGGTGAGAATGTGGAGGAATTAGAACCCTTGTGCACTGTTAATGGGAGTACAAAATGGTGCAACTGCTGTGAAAAATAGTATGGAAGTTCCTCAAAAAGTTGAAAATGGAATAACCATTTGATCCAAGCAATTCTATTTCTAGATATACCCTAAAGAATTAAAAGTAAGATCTGAAGAGTTATTTGTTCACCTATGTTCACAGCTGCTTATTTATAACAGTCAAAAAATGGAAGCAACTCAAGTGACCATAAGCAAAAGAACTATTGTTGTTAAGTCACTATGTCTGACTTTGGCAATCCCATGGACTTTAACCCAGCAGGCTCTGTCCATGGGCTTTCACAGGCAAGGCAAGAATACTGGAGTAGGCTGTCATTTCATTCTCCAGGGGATCTTTCCAACCCAAGATCAAACCCACATCTCCTGCATTGGCAGGTGGATTCTTTACCACTGAGCCATCTGTCAGAAGAATGGATAAGCAAAATGTGGTATATCTATGCAAAAGAATATTTCTCAGTCTTAAAAAGGAAGGAAACTTGGACACAAGCATTAAGGCCTTATGCTCAGTGAAAGACGCTGGACACAAGAGGATAGATACTGTATGATTCCACCTCGATGAGGTATCGAGAGTAGCCAAATTCACAGAGAAAGAATGTAGAATGATGGCTCTCAGAGACTTCAGAGAAAGAATGAGGAAAAGAAAAAAGTGCTGCAACTTCATTCATCTACCTCTTTTTACTTTTAAGTCTTTATCCCTTCTTTCTGGCTACAAATGCTGCCTGTGTCAGCCCTTGTCTTTGCCCCCTCAACTGAATTCACTGACAACCTGTGTGTGCAACCTCACACCTGCCCCGAGAGTCCTGACCATCTGGTGAAGAACATGATGGATTTCAGTGCTTTATCTCCCTGCCCCGGAGGCATAGACAGAGGCACACTTCCCAACCCAAGGACCTATCAGCCAAGTTGCAACTTCTGAGCAGCCACCTGGGGCTTCTCTCCAAATATTGTGTGTGCTGCCAGGCCCTAGCATCCATAGTTCACTGACCAGCAGCATCGGCATCACCAGGGAACTTGTTAGAAATGCAGAATCTGGGATTTCACCCCGAGCTATGGAATCACTCTTTGCATTTTGACGAGAACCTGTGGTTTCCTTTGTACATTAACATTGGAAAAGCAGTTGCGTAAGTTTCAGGGCAATGGTTCTCAACCCTGGATGTATATTAAAATCATGGAGATGGGGGAAGCTTTTGGAAAACTGCTAGTACTCTGAAGTTCTGATTGTGTTGCCTTCAGGTAAGAGTACTGTGTTAAGCACTGTGTTAAGTTATGTGTTAAACACTGTTCTAAGAATATGTGTTAAATAATTTAAGCCTGTGAATGCATGCTCAGTCATGTCCAACTCTTTGAGACCCCATGGACTGTAGCCCACCAGGCTCCTCTGTTCACGGAATTATCCAGGCAAGAATACTGGAGTGGGTTGCCATTTCCTACTCCACAGGATCTTCCCAAACCAGGGATCGAACCTGCATCTCTTGCATTAGCAAGCAGGTTCTTTATCACTGTGCCACCTGGGAAGCCCATGAAACCTCTGTAATGTGGGCCCTGTTATTATCTCCATTGTGCATTGAAAGCACAGAGAAGTTTGGTAACTTGCTCAAGTCACACAGCTGGTCCATGGCAGAGTTGGAATCCAGAGTCTGACTCCAAAGCTCATGTTCTTCATGTGATTTTTTTCTTAAGTATCTTAAAAAAAAAAATTTATTTCTGTGGCTGTATTGAGTCTTAGTTGTGGTTGCTGTGGCTCGTGGGATCTTTGATCGTCATTGCAGCATGTGGGTTTTTTTTTCAGTTGTGGTGTGCAGGATCTTTAGTTATGACATGCAAACTCTTAGTTGTGGCCTGTGGGATCTAGTTACTCGACCCAGGATGGAAGCCAGGCCCCTTGCAGTCTCAGCCACTGTGACCACCAGGATGTCCCCCCATTATGCTATTTTTGAATAAAAGTCCCCTTAATACAAAGTGAGAAGGCTTCTGTGAATACTTTCCATGCAGGGCAGACTTCACTATGAAGCTCCTTCGCTGAATTTAGTTTGATGCTGCATAACATATAAATTTGATTTTTAATAGTTTTCACTGGGCCCTCATCCACACCCCAAGGCCAGCCAGCTCAGCCTCTGGTGGTTAAACTTTGTTATTGGCCTGCAACTGACTTCAGGCATTGAAAGCACGGAGAAGGTTAGTAACTCACTCAAGATCACACAACTTGGGAAGCTGTGGGAAGAGAAAAGAATTCTGGAGGGAAACCATGTATGTAAGAAGTGGATTGAAGGGTATGAGATGTCCAGGAAAAGGCTTCGGAAGAAAGGCCATCTGCTGCAATATATACAAATCAAAGCTCTCCCACTTCAGTGAGATCTGTTCCATTGCCACCTGAACTTGGAGGCCATTGTTTCTCAGTTCTATTTCCAGCTGGAAAGCTCCTGGGTATTACTCTCCTCTCTCAAGCTTTACCCAACTGACTTCATGGGTCAGTTGATGCCCTGTTGTCATGACTCACTGAGTTCCTTCAACCTGTACCCGATCATTCAGGATTCCACCTGCTCCTTTTCCAGGTAATTTATCTTCACCTTTTTAAAATCACTGGCTCAATTCTCCCTTCTTGAATCATGTTATTAATTTCACTGCCTACAAATCCTTTCTGATTCATTGTAAATTTAGCCTTTCTAAAGCATACTGTTACATTGGAAAACATATTTTCTTATAGGAAAATAAGAATTATGTGTGGAGTGTAGTTGTATTCATAGGTCTTGAGATTGTAGAAAGAAGATAATGTTTGAAAAAAAATTCAACAGGATTCACTAGACACTGAGTATTTTTTATAACAGGTGATATGTCGTCAATGGAATGAGGCTTTAAGGTTTATAGAAAAAAAACAAACAAACCAATTTTGCTATTAAGAGCAAACTGGCCCAGTACTGAAAGTAAAACACCCTGCCCTCTGCTCATGGGACATTTCATCTTTCAGCATCTGAGATGTGGACAGTTCCCATGGGAGACCTTTCCACTCTGACACCTTTAGTTTAGATAATTCTCTAGAAGGACTCACAGAACTCCCTGAAAGCTGTTATAGTTACAATTTATTACAGTATAAGGATTCAGGTTAAAACCAGCCAAAGTAAGAGGCACTAAGGCAGAATCCAGGGACATTACTACATTGCTTTTTTTTCCCCCAGCTTTAATGAAATATAATAGACATATAACATTGTGTAAGTTCAAGGTGTACAATGTGCTGCTTTCATACATTTATATATGTTGTTGTTCAGTCACTAAATCATGTCTGACTCTTTGGGACCCCAAGGACTGCAGCGTGCCAGGCTTCCTTGTTCTTTACCATCTTCCAGAGTTTGCTTAAACTCATGTCCATTATATATGTTGCAACATGATTATTACCATAACACTAGTTACCACTTCCATCCTGTTACTTTTTTTGTGGTGGTGGTGGCAAATTTAAGATTTACTCTCTCAGTAACATTCAAATATATATAGAAATACAATATTATTGGCTATAGTCACCATGCTGTACCTTAGAACCCCAGTACAAGGGGGATCTTGTTATAACTGGAAGCTTATTCTCTTTTACCATTATCTCCCCATTTCCACCTACCCCCAGACCCTTGTAACTGAAAGATTGTTGCTGAACGATAAGACGCGGGATTCTTGGCCTCCGGAGGAGACGAATTCAATCCGGGGCCAGAGACGAGGCTGGATCGCTCAGAGCTTTTGTGTAATAAAGTTTTATTAAAGTATAGAGAAAGCTTCTGACATAGGCATCAGAAGGGGGCAAAAGAGTACCCCCCTCCTAGTCTTTAGCTGTATGTTATATAGTCACTCACAGTCTGTTAATGAAATGAAAGGAATGTCATAAAATTTAGAATGGCATCAGATAATTCATCCCAGGCCATAAAACGATTGACTTGAATCTTGTAGAAGGGCAGAATACCAACAAATAGTTCCGTTTACATAGATTAGGGGAACAATACCTGAGTAAGTAAGTTAGGCCCTTTGGCGGAACCAACTTGAAGATAGAGTCTGGGGTTCATTAACATAGCTTAAGACAATATTTCCATACGAAAAAGAAATGTATTGGTTAACTCAAAGTTTGAGAGTAGTTAGCTTTAGGTGAGACCAGGTGTCATGGCAACACAGAATGTTAAGAGAAACCTCCTTTTAAATTTGTATAGAGAAGGAAAAACAGATCGCTGGTTTGTTTCTTCCTGCCGTTTAAGAGAGATAAAAATGTCTGGCACTTACAGCCTCTTTTCTCCATTTGGAGACCCCTGGCCTTCCTGCCTGTTACCCTCTCATAACCACAAATCTCCTCTCTGTTTCTGTGAGGTCAGCATTTTTTTAAGATTCCTCATATAAGTGATATGCTGTTTGTCTGACTTATTTCCATAGCATAATGCCCTCAAGATTCTTCCAAGTTGCACAAATGGTAGGATTTCCTTCTTTCTTGTGACTGAATAATATTCTATTGTTTATATACAAAGAGTTTATCACAAAGAGGCAGACATGACTGAAGCGACTTAGCACACAATATGGGTATTTAGATATCTTGGTGAGAACCTGAGTTCAATTCCTTTGGATATACATTCGAAAGTGGGATTGTTGGATCATATTCCATTGTCCTTTCCATGGATGAGCGTTACTTTCCTGGTACTGATATTTGGCAACATGCATATAGTACTGCCAACCAGGAAAGCTCACTCAAGCCTCTGTTGTCAAGAATTTTCACTGAGGTTCAATCATATATTTCCCACATGGCATCCACATGGACTCGTAAGAGTCCCTTGGACTGCAAGATCAAACCAGTCAATCCTAAAAGAAATCAACCCTAAATATTCATTGGAAGGACTGATGCTGAAGCTACAGCTCCAGTAATTGGCTACCTGATTGGAAAATGAGCCAACTCATTGGAAAAGACCCTGGTGCTGGGAAAGATTGAGGGTAGGAGGAGAAGGGGGCAACAGAAGATGAGATAGTTGTATGGCATCATCAACTCATGCATCATCATGCACATGAGTTTGACCAAACTCTGGGAGATAGTAAAGAACAGGGAAGCCTAGCGTGCTGCAGTCCATAGGGTCACAAAGAGTTGGACATGACTGAGAGACTGAACAACAACAAAGGGCCTGGAATTAAAAAAAACAAAACACCTTCGGAGACTGGCTAATGACTTATGTGGTCTTGGACGAGTGAAAAAAGGACTGATGTTTATACAGTGCTTGAAGCAGGGCCTGGTACAGTGGTACTTGGGTTAATCCTCCACATCTCCAAGCCCATTGCCTTTCATGTAATTGAAAACTGACTCTGGGTAGAATTAAGCAGTTCAGTCTCACAAATAAAAGACCTGAGGAAGATCCGAAGGCTGGAGAGACATGGAGGACCTTGAATTTATGCTTTGCTAAGGAAGTGCATTCCACTTAGAAAGTCAGACTTTACTACAATATTGTAAAGTAATTAGCCTCCAACTAATAAAAATAAATGAAAAAAAAAAGTCAGTCTTTTGATACATTCACCAACCTTGTCAGGTAGATCTTTCTGGGTTATGTCACACAAGGTGCGTGTCTAGCTAGATTCTCCTCTGTATTCTGGGCCAAAAAATTGTTCCTTGGGACATCCTTCTAGAACCTTCCCTGTATGCTTCCACTTTCTTGCCTTCCTCTCTGCCTTGCTTCCTTGTGCGGTCCTGAGCAGAAAGCCCACCGATTGATTCTATAGTGACTTCGCTTTCCTGTTCCTCCCTGCCCCCAGCCTACTTGTCCTTGGGTTTCAACTTAGCCAACCAACACATATTGAATTCTTCTAATCTTTCCTGATAGATCAATCCTTCTCAGCCCTTAATTATTCATGCAGCTCTCCTTTGAATTCTCTTCAGGCTGCTGGCTCTTTTCTGGCAGTTGAGTCTTGTCTGAAGCAACTCATGCAGTTCCTGGGAGCTGTGCATTGGTACTTAAGGCGAGGAAGCCCCAAGGACAGACAAAGGGGTGACTGCAGTTGGGGAGGTGAGATATGCAGCAGGAGTAGATGTTGGGGTGACTCACCTTAAATTATGGCTCCCCCACTTGATAGCTGTGTGCCATTGGCTAAGTTAGTCAACCCCTTGCTGGAAAAATAGGGTGAAAATAATGTTTATATTGACTAGTGCTTATAAATATAAAATGAAGTTCTGGGTCAAAGTAAGCATCAATGCTTCTTCATGGGAGCATTTATTTTTATTAGCAGCAGCCAGCTTTCTCTCCCTCATCCAATCTTGCTATCCATTAGCTTCTCCACTGGCCAACCATATGCCTACATTTATGCCACTAAACTAGTGTAGTTCTTCAGGATAATAACTTTTGCTGATAAAAGATCACAGTTAGATGAATATGGAACAAGACATAAACAGAGAAGAGGAGGCCATTCCTTTCCATGGAAACTTTGGCAGGGAGTTATCTATCTGAAGAAAATGGATTAAAGATTCCTTAGCTTAGGAGTCTTGCACCTTGTGGCTGGTGACTACAGGAATAGGTCTGGACCAATCTCTTTGTCTCTACAAGGCTGAAAATGTCTGGTTTTCCAGGATTGTCCCAGTTTAAGCACTGAAAGTCCTATAACCCAGGAAACTCCTCTAGGGCAAATGGGAGCAGTAAGTCATCCTACAGTGAACGCCCCCTTTCCCCAATACCTTAGGTAATACCATCCTAAAATTGAGCTCAACATACCACTTTATCATCTGAATAACCCAGACTTTCCCTTGTTCAGTCTGGCAGTTGTAGTCTTTCCAAATATGGCCCCAACTTGCTTCCAAGCCTCATTTTAATGTCCTCACGCCTCATACTTCGCTCCTACCAGCTCCTCCCTGTCCTCCCGGCATGCTTCTCCCCCTTTATGAGGTGCTTTTCTCTATAAAGGCTGCTAATAACACAAATACAGTCAATCAGAGAATAGTCAATCCCAAGGTCACAAGTGGTTCCAGTGATTTTTCCTTAAACCTGGCATAGTTCACTGATTTATGTTGCTTATCTGATTCATGTATGTATTTGAGGTTGGAAGTTATGATACAGAGCAGGAATTGGCCTGCTATTCCTAAACCCACCTTCCCCTTTCCACTGCTACCTGCAGGCAAGAAAACACAAATGGAAACTAAACAAAGTCAGGAAAAACAAAGCATGAAATAAAGTGAGAACTTCAGTGAAGAAGTAGAAACCATAAAAATGGACCAAACAGAAATATTATGTCCCACAGAGCCTAAAATAGACAGCGATTATTCTGTCTTGGTGGCATGACAGCAGTCTTAGGTAGCATGTGAATGAGTGAATGTATCTGTCATAATAAAACTTTGTTTTCAAAAGTGGGCATTGTGTTAAGTTTGACACTTGGCCCATGTTAGTTCCTGATATAATTCATCTGCCTCATTTTACAGCTAAGGAAAACAGAGAGATAACATCAGTTACCGCTGCTGATTACTGCTAAGTCACTTCAGTCGTGTCTGACTCTGTGCGACCCCATAGACAGCAGCCCACCAGGCTCCTCATCCCTGGGATTCTCCAGGCAAGAACACTGGAGTGGGTTACCATTTCCTTCTCCAATGAGTGAAAGTGAAGTCGCTCAGTCATGTCCAACTCTAAGCAACCCCATGGACTGAAGCCTACAAGGCTCCTCCATCCATGGGATTTTCCAGGCAAGAGTACTGGAGTGGGGTGCCATTGCCTTCTCCAAACATCAGTTACTAGTTTGTAGCAAAACTCATGCTAAGGTCTCAGCTTTTTAGACCTCAAAAGGCCAACATGAATACGTCTACTTCATGTCATCATTCATCTACTACTGGTCAGCTTCCCTCTTGAGCTTCAGTTCCACCCTGCTGGACACAGCGATATGACTGAAGCTATAGAAATAAGGGCAGAAGGTACAGGTGATGGAACTTAGCCAAACCTATAATAAGGTGTCCTCTCCCTGCTGCCAATAGTCTATACAACAGCTTGACACTCATGTACCTAAAAATGGTACCTAGAAATCCTTCATTTTTGCTCTGAGTATGATTTCTTAAAATGGAAGCCTGAATGATATTCACAATCTTCTTTATAAATATTCATAATCTTCTTTGTATCCTCTTTCCTAAGGAAAAAAATATATAGAAAAATATCTTCTGAAAAGAGCCTATGGAGACCTGGGTTTCTCCTTGTGGAGTTAAGGGGGAGATAGCAAATAGGTTTCATCTTTTAAGATACATTTGTTCACTTGTTCCAGGATGCCTGAAGCACTGTGGAATGCTCAGGTTCAGAGAGAGAGCTCTGTGATTGACCAGTGATGTCTGCCATGGCACAGAAATAAGGAAGGAGGCTTGTAGGCTACATATTTCCATCACTAATTTATAACAGGAAGATAATTGGGAAGAAGAAGTTGCATTAACTTTCTTCTTCCTTGTTGTTCCTCTCTGGGGCAGTAATGAAGACAAAGCTACAAGAAAGGAGGCTCCTGTAATGAAGAGATGCCCTAAAGGGTACTGAATCAGGAAGGAGAGTGGTTGTAATTCATGGTGATGACTCTCGAGAAAGTAAATGAGAAGATAGGCAGAAATTCATGCATTAATCCCCCTTTGGCATTAAGAACTTGGCCTCTCTTCTTCTCCTGTAGTCTCCACATTAGCCTTTTATACTAATAAGCAGTCAGAGCTATTAACCCTTTTTCCTGGTATGTTTGAGATCATTTGAATATTATAGATGATGTAGAAAGATGGATCGTACTGATACCTGAGGGCAGATGAAGGTTGATTACAAGGGCTTGGGGGTCAGAAAAGTGGCTTCTGAATGGACAGAGCCATAAGACTGACAAGTCAAGGACAGGAAACCCTTTCTGAGAAGATGACAGGCAGGATGTGGGGAAGCAGAGAGCTCCTGTTGCAGGGTAAAGGACACGCTGCACCTACATCTAGGAACTGGAGGTTAAGATCAGCTCTTTCTCTTGAGCATCAGCCTCTGTTTTTCAGTCCGCATGTTCCTATCTGTGAGTAGCCTTGTCAGATCAGACCAGAATTTTATCGCTTTGGCCAAAGGCCTTTACAGGAAATATCTTTATCCAACAAATGTTTATGACTTTGTGTACATCACCTGGTCCCTCTTGGCTCTATTTTTCTTCTGGTGGGAGCAAGATGTGAGTTATGACTACGGTAGTTTCCCTGCCATGCCAGATGATTCATTTTTGCATTTTATCTTATAAAGACACTTCTTATTAAATAATTAAAATGATAGAAATAGTCATTGGAAAAATATTTTCTTAACAAAGTGCTTAGACATAGAGAACTGTATCATGCCCTTCTCCCCAGTTCCAAAAGGATTGTTTGTTCCGTTTTGTTTATTTCAAACCGGTTTGGACTGCTGCATCCTACTTTCTGGAATTATTTTTGAGATAATAGAACTTTTTGAAAGCTTATGCTATTGAGTTTATATAAGTTGATTTGCAAAAGCTTTTGCCATTAAGCAGTAAATTTTATTCTTTAAAATGTATGTTAAACTGAAGTTTCTGTATTTCCTTCCCACCTCCCTCTCCCCAACTTCTTATAAGGGAAGACTGCCCATCCATAGCCCCTGCTGCAACCTTATTGTATATGGTTTTCCCTCTCTTCATTTCCTTTCATCCCAGCCCCACTAGATAAGGGGAAGCCCAGAATGGAGGCAGTACCTTTGACATATGGCCCTGACAGACCTCCCACAAAAATGTGAGCTGGGTGCAGCAGATTCTTTGGTCTGGAATTAGGGAGCATGGAGAGACTGAGGCAGTAGTAACTGACATGGAAAGTTCAAGACATGTATAGGGTCAGAGAGCCTATTTTTTGCACCCAAAAAGAAAGCATTTGACTTTTTAGCAAATCAGAGGTTCCCAGTGAATCAGATCTTTAGTGGAAATTAGGTATGTCTACAGCTATGGTAGATCCTAGAGTAAGTTATCACACAAAGGGAAATATGGCCTAAAACCATCCCGTGGGGCTCAGCCCCCCAGTACTGGAAGAGTAACACCATATTGATAAGGGGCTCTCATCACCTCTTCTGCTCCATATATACTTGTCCCAAAGCCTGAATTTCTAAAGGCTGATCCTCCTCGGAACCACTGTTTTAAGGAGGGAGAGACTGATCTCATTACAGATAGATCTTAGAGTTCAGTTTCAGATCACCACAATAAAGCAAATAAAGCAAGTTGCACAATTTTTTTGGTTTCCCAGTATGTGTAAAAGTTATGTTTACACTATACTGTTGTCTATTAAGTATGCAATAGCATTATGTCTAAAAAAAGTATGTACCTTAATTTAAAAATACTTTCTTGCTAAAAAATGCTAGCCATCATCTGAACCATCAGTGAGTTGTAACAGTAACTTCAAAGATCTTTGATGACAGATCGCCATAACCAATATAATCATGATGGAAAATCTTGAAATATTATGAGAATTACCATACTGTGATTCAAAGACATGAAGTGAACAAATGGTACCTGTAGACTTGCTCAGGGTTGTAAAAAATCTGGGGAAGTGTTGCCACAAATTTACACAATGTGTAAAAATTGCAGTATTTGCTAAGCGCAATAAAACAAAGTGTGTGTGTACTAAAAATGCTTTGTCTCTGTGTCTAAAAAGACTCCAGTTTTCTCATTTACAAAAAGCAAAGAGTGAGGTAAATCAGAAAGGGAAAAACAAATATTGTGTATTAACTGATATATATGGAAATGAGAAAAATAGTACTGATGAACCTGTTTGCAGGCAGGAGTAGAGATGAAGACAGAACAGAGCTTTGTGCTCTCTGATGACGTAGAGGGATGGGATGTGGGGTGGTGGGAGGGAGGCCCACACATATATTTCTATTTACAGCTGATTCATGTTGTTGTAGAGCAGGAACTAACACAACATTGTAAAGCAATTATCCTCCAATTGGAAAAAAGCAGAAAGTCCCGGTTTACACCATCCCCATGTTGCCAGGGTAGATACAGGATTAATGGGAGACCCCGAAGGACACGTGCTGAGTGAGGCAGAGGACAGATGCCATGCAAATGAGGGACAGAATAATAGTGGAGCTCAGCACACCTGAGCCCACTGTAACCTTTGGGCAGCCTTCTTGAAAATAATATGGGAGATGATATTTAATCAAGCTTATGTGTTTCAGAAGACTGTGGTGGGGAATCTTACCAAGCAGATTTAGGCTTCAGTGACCTTTTCTGACATTACAAATAGTGTCAGCAGGTTAACACAATGCAGAATGTGCTCAGTGTAGTAGAGAAAAAAAACTTTTATGTCTTTATTATACTTTTTTTTTTGAAAGACTCTAAAGGCCTCCCTTTGACTGGTTTGTCCATTCAAATCTGCATGAATTTGGGGCCAGTTTACATTATGGATGAAGGAGGCATCGTAATCATGCCTCTATCAAGGGTCAGTGAACTATGGATTGCAATACTTGGCAGAGATATTGCATTTACTGCATGGCCACAGGCATGGCCTTATTATTTTTTCTGGAGGACACCTAATATATTTACTTGTCCCTTTTTTATTGGTCTGTGCTAGGTCATTTGGACTTCTGGTCTTCCAGGCCCTGACTTTTTGCATCGCTGATGAGTTAAAGCAGATATTGCCTATTTTTAAATTTAAAAGTAGAAGATCATACATACGAAAGAATGTATAAAATATATGTCCATTCTAAAATAGAATAAAATAAGCATTGATGTGAATAGGAAACAGACTAGCAGCCCCTAGTCCTGGTTCCCCTCCCTGTCTGCACCCTCTCCCACCCCACCTGGAGGTACCAACCTGATTTCACATTAATCATTCCTTTGCTGTTCTTGGTAGTTGTGCTGAGTTGCTATGCCCTCACAATACATTTATTTTTGCTAGTTTTTGAATGTTTTAGAGATAAAATTATCCTGTATGCATTTCCCTCTGACTTTGTCTTTAACTTGATGGGATCGCTGAGGTTCCTTCACATGGATATAATGTTCAATTATGAATATTCCATCATTTATTTATCCATTTAACTGTTGATAAGCATCTGAATTGCTTCTAGATTTTTGCTAGAGTGACAATGCCACATGAATATTCCTGAATGTGTTTTCTGTAGCACAAGTTCAAGAGTTTATCCAGGGTTTACACCAAGGAATGGAATTGTTGGGGCTTGGGGTAAATGCAACATGTATAATGTAAAATGTTTTCAACAAAGTTGCACAAATTTAACCTTTAACCAGCTATGGACAAGCATTACCTGCTCTGTCTACAGTTTCATCAAAACTTAGGATTGCCAACCTAATAGTGTGAAATGATAATCTAAATGTGAAATGACTTTTGTTATTTCCCCATTTGTTTGTGAAACAGCACATTCTTGTTCATTGGACCTTCGAGTTTCCTCTTCTGTAAAATTCCTGTTCTTCTCTTGCACACATTTTTCAATCAATTGCTTGTTTTTTGTTATTAGTTTAGCAATTTGTTACAAGCTCATAACAATTATTCTTTTCAGTTGTAATTGTTGTATTATCTACATTTGGTTGCTTATATTTTCTCTCTCCTTAAGATAATAATTTTTAGTGAGCAGAAATTCTTGATTCTAATGTAGTCAAATTTAAAAATCTTTTCTCTTTGAATTACACATTGGTGTGTTTAAGAAATTCTACCCAGAGGTCATAAAGATGAACTCCTCACTTCAGTTCAGTTGCTCAGGCATGTCCGATTCTTTGAGACCCCACAGACTACAACACGCCAGGATTCCCTGTCCATCACCAACTCCCGGGGCTTACTCAAACTCATGTCCATTGCGTTGGGGCCATCCAACCATCTCATCCTCTGTTGTCCCCTTCTCCTCTGGCCTTCAATCTTTCCCAGCATCAGGGTCTTTTCCAATGAATCAGTTCCTTGCATCAGGTGGCCAAATTATTGGAGTTTCAGCTTCAGTCCTTCCAATGAATCCTTCCAATGAATCCTTCCAATGAATCCTTCCAATTGAAATCAGTCCTTCTGATGAATATTCAGGACTGATTCCCTTTAGGACAGACTGATTGGATCTCCTTGCAGTCCAAGGGACTCTCAAGAGTCTTCTCCAACACTACAGTTCAAAAGCATCAATTCTTCAGTGCTCAGCTTTCTTCACAGTCCAACTCTCACATCCATACATGACTACTGGAAAAACCATAGCTTTCACTAGACAGACCTCTGTTCGCAAAGTAATATCTCTGCTTTTTAATATGCTGTCTAGGTTGGTCATAGCTTTCCTTCCAAGGAGCAAGCGTCTTTTATTTTCATGGCTTCAATCACCATCTGCAGTGATTTTGGAGCCCAAGAAAATACTCTCTCACTGTTTTTATTGTTTCCCCATCTATTTGCCATGATCTTAGTTCTGAATATTGCATTTCAAGGCAACTTTTTCACTCTCCTCTTTCACTTTCATCAAGAGGTTCTTTAGTTCTCCTTTGCTTTTTGCCATAAGGGTGGTGTCATTAGCATATCTGAAGTTATTGATATTTCTCCCTGAAATCTTGATTTCAGCTTGTGCTTCATCCAGCCTGGCATTTTGCATGATGTACTCTGCTTATAAGTTATAAGTTAAATAAGCAGAGACACAATATATAGCCTTGACATATTCCTTTCCCTATTTGGAACCAGTCTGTTGTTCCATGTCCAGTTCTAGCTGTTGCTTCTTGACCTGCATACAGATTTCTCAGGAGGCAGGTCAGGTGGTCTGGTATTCCCATCTCTTTCAGAATTTCCCAGAGTTTTCTGTGATCCACACAGTCAAAGGCTTTGGCATAGTCAATAAAGCAGAAGTAGATGTTTTTCTGGAACTCTCTTGCTTTTTCGATGATCCAGCAGATGTTGGCAATTTGATCTCTGGTTCCTCTGCCTTTTCTAAATCCAGCTTGAACATTGGAAGTTCACAGTTCATATACTGCTGAAGTCTGGCTTCGAGAATTTTAAGCATTATTTCACTAGTGTGTGAGATGAGTGCAATTGTGCAGTAGTTTGAACATTCTTTGGCCTTGCCTTTCTTTGGGCTTGGAATGAAAACTAACCTTTTCCAGTCCTGTGGCCACTGCTGAGTTTTCCAAATTTGCTGACATATTGAGTGAAGCACTTTCAGGATTTGAAATAGCTCAACTGGAATTCCATCACCTCCACGAGCTTTGCTTGTAGTGATGCTTCCTAAGGCCCATTTGACTTCGCATTCTAGGATGTCAGGTTCTAGGTGAGTGATCACACAATCATGGTTATCTGGGTCATGAAAAGATCTTTATTGTACAGTTCTTCTGTGTATTCTTGCCACCTTTTCTTAATATCTTCTGCTTCTGTTATATCTTCCCATTTCTGCCCTTTATTGAGCCCGTCTTTGCATGAAATGTTCCCTTGGTATCTCTCATTTTCTTGAAGAGGTCTCTACTCTTTCCCATTCTATTGTTTTCCTCTATTTCTTTGCACTGATCACTGAGGAAGGCTTTCTTATCTCTCCTTGCTATTCTTTGGAACTCTGCATTCAAATGGATATATCTTTCCTTTTCTCTTTTGCCTTAAGCTTCTCTTCTTTTCTCAGCTATTTGTAAGGCCTGGTCAGACAACTGTTTTCCGTTTTTGCATTTCTTTTTCTTGGGGATGGTCTTGATCTCTGCCTCCTGAACATATGTCGCAAACTCCCATCCATAGATCTTCAAGGCAGTCTGTCTATCAGATCTAATCCCTTGAGTCTATTTGTCACTTCCTCTGTATAATCGTAAAGGTTTTGATTTAGGTCATAGCTGAATGGTTTAGTGGTTTTCCCTACTTTCTTCAATTTATGTCTGAATTTGGCAATAAGGAGTTCATGATCTGAGCCACAGTCAACTCCTGGTCTTGTTTTTGCGTACTATATACCTTCTCCATCTTTGGCTGCAAAGAATATAATCAATCTGATTTTGGTATCAATCATCTGGTGATGTCCATGTGTTCATCATTCTCTGTGTTGTTGGAAGAGGGTGTTTGCTATGACTAGTGCATTCTCTTGACAAAACTCTGTTAGCCTTTGCTCTGCTTCATTTTGTACTTCAAGGCCAAATTTGCTGTTACTACAGGTGTTTCTTGACTTCCTACTTTTGCATTCCAGTCCCATTTAATGAAAAGGACATATTTTTGGGGGTGTTAGTTCTAGAAATTCTTGCAGGTCTTCATAGAACCATTCAGCTTTAGCTTCTTCAGCATTACTGGTTGGGGCATGGACTTGGATTACTTTGATATTAAATGGTTTGCCTTGGAAACGAACAGAAATCATCATTTTTGAGATTGCACCCAAGTGCTGCATTTTGGACTCTTTTGTTCACTATGTTGGCTACTCCATTTCTTATACAGGATTCTTGCCCACGGTAGTAAATACACTGGTCATCTAATTTAAATTCACCAATTCCAGTCCATTTTATTTCACTTTTTCCTAAAATGTTGATATTCGCTCTTGCCATCTCCCCTTTGACCTCTTCCAATTGGCTTTGATTCATGGACCTAACATTCCAGGTTCCTATGCAATATTGCTCTTTACAGCATTGGACTTTACTTCCGTCACCCATTACATCCACAACTGGGTGTTGTTTTTGCTTTGGCTCCATCTCTTCATTCTTTCTGAAGTTATTTTCCACTGATCTCCAGTAGTATGTTGGGCACCTACTGACCGGGGGAGTTCATCTTTCAGTGTCCTATCTTTTTGCCTTTTCATAAAGGCAATCCCAAAGAATGCTCAAACTACCACACAATTGCACTCATCTCACACGCTAGTAAAGTAATGCTCAAAATTCTCCAAGCCAGGCTTCAGCAATACATGAACCATAAACTTCCAGATGTTCTAGCTGGTTTTAGAAAAGGCAGAGGAACCAGAGATCAAATTGCCAACATCCACTGGATCATTGAAAAATCAAGTGAGTTCCAGAGAAACAGCAGACTGGTTCCAAATAAGAAAAGGAGTATGTCAAGGCTGTATATTGTCACCCTGCTTATTTAACTTATATGCAGAGTACATCATGAGAAATGCTGGTCTGGAAGAAGCACAAGCTGGAATCAAGATTGCTGGGAGAAATATCAATAACCTCAGATATGCAGATGACAACACCCTTATGGCAGAAAGTGAAGAGAAACCAAAAAGCCTCTTGATGCAAGTGAAAGAGGAGAGTGAAAAAGTTGGCTTAAAGCTCAACATTCAGAAAGCTAAGATCATGGCATCTGGTCCCATCACTTCATGGGAAATAGATGGGGAAACAGTGGAAACAGAGTCAGACTTTATTTTTGGGGGCTCCAAAATCACTGCAGATGGTGATTGCAGCCATGAAATTAAAAGACGCTTACTCCTTGGAAGGAAAGTTATGACCAACCTAGACAGCATATGAAAAGACCCTGATGCTGGGAGGGATTGGAGGCAGGAGGAGAAGGGGATGACAGAGGATGAGATGGCTGGATGGCATCACCGACTCGATGGACATGAGGGGGTTTGAGTAAACTCCGGGAGTTGGTGATGGACAGGGAGGCCTGCCGTGCTGTGATTCATGGGATCACAACGAGTCAGACACGACTGAGCGACTGAACTGAACTGAACTGAACTGAACTGTTCATGGGGTTCTCAAGGCAAGAATACTGAAATGGTTTGCCATTCCCTTCTCCAGTGAACCACATTTTGTCAGAACTCTCCACCATGACCTGTTCGTCTTGGGTGGCCCTACATGGCATGGCTAGTAGTTTCATTGAGTTAGACAAGGCTGTGGTCCATGTGATCAGTTTGATTAGTTTTCTGTGATTGTGGTTTTCATTCTGTCTTCCCTCTGAAGGATAAGGATAAGAGGCTTATGGAAGCTTCCTAATGGGAGAGACTGACTGAGGGGGAAACTGCGTCTTGTTCTGATGGGTGGGGCCATGCTCAGTAAATCTTGAATCCAATTTTCTGTTAATGGGCAGGGCTGTATTACCTCCCTGTTGTTTGACCTGAGACCAAACTGTAGTAGAGGTAATGAAGATAAAGGCAACCTCCTTCAATGGTCCCATGTATGTATGCACTGTGGCACTCAGTGCCCCTGACCCTGCAGCAGGCCACCACTGACCCGTGCATCTGCTGGAGACTCCTGGACACTCACGGGCAAGTCTGAGTCAGTCACTTGTGGGGTCACTGCTCCTTTCTCCTGGGTCCTGGTGTGCACAAGGTTTTGTTTGTGCCCTCCAAGAGTCTGTTTCCCCACTCCTGTGTAAGTTCTAGTGGCTCTATGGTGGGGTTAATGGCGACCTCCTCCAAGAGGGCTTATGCCATACCAGGGTCTGCCGCACCCAAAATCCCTGCCCCTGTGGCAGGCTGCTACTGACCCACACCTCTGCAGGAGACACTCAAGCACTCAAAGGCATGTCTGGCTCAGTCTCTGTGGGGACTCCTGGTATGCATAAGGTTTTGTTTGAGCCCTCTGAGCATCTCTGGCAGGTGTGGTGTTTGATTCTAAATGTGATTTTGCCCCTCCTGCCATCTTGCTGGGGCTTCTCCTTTGCCTTTGGACATGGGCAGGTTTTTGGTCGGATCCGAAATTCTCCTGGGTACAGTAGTTCAGTAGCGAGTTGTAAGTTTGGAGTTCTCACAGGAGAAGATGAACACATGTCCTTCTACCCCACCATCTTGTAGATCCCTTGTGTAAAGATGAACTCCTACTTCTAAAGTTTTATCATTTTCCCTATGGGCTTTAATAAAATCTACCAGGACTTATGTTTGTGTAGATAAGAGGAAATTTAACATTTTTATAGAATTGTCTGTCCTCTCTCCACTCATCTGTGTTACTCTGAGATAGGTAAGATCTCCATATATGCGTGGGCATATTTCTGAGCATTCTATTTTGTTCAGTTAGCCTGTTTCTCATACCCTGTGCCAGCATCAAGAAGAAGTGTTTGAGTATAAAATATCGCAGTCCAAATTTCCTCACTTTATTTCTCTTCCCAACTTGCTGTGAATAAACCCCATGTTCCTAGAGGATCAGTTATTTACAGTGGAGTCCCAAACCAATTTCACTACTAGTAAGAGATACCTGTTATTGAGTTCCTCTGTGCCAGGTATTGTGCTAGGCAGTTGGCATATATTTTATACATTTTAGAACCCAAACCCTGTGAAGCAGCTATAATTATTCCCATTTCACAGATGAGGAAACTGAGTTTAAAAGGAACTGAGTAACCCTTCCAAGATCCTACAATATGGAACCTGCAAGGCCATTTTCCCTCAATACCTCAGTGCTGTTTCCCTTGGTTTATTCAGGTATTTGTATTTTTAATACATGGTGATGACTTACTTGGATTAGGAAAGTCTAAATTCCCAGCATGAAACTGCCCATATTCCCTCTTGTCTAATAAATTTCAACTTAATTAGAACTATCCATTCTCCCTTCTCTCATCCCCTCAACTCTAGGCAAACTAGATTTCTGCAGCCCAAGAGGCCTGGAGGCTTACTTTAAAGTAAGATTTCACAGTTTCTCTTTGGGAGGAATGGAGCATCCTCCTGCTTCACTATCAGGAAGTTGGACTATGTGCTTTGTGATAAATGCCCCCCTCTTAACTACCTCTTTAAGTATTTTAGCCACACTCACATTTCTAAAAAAAAAAAAAAATAATAATAATAATGGTGAAGATGAAGAGTCTGGTGAGGGCTGGGTTGGCATACATCTTTCTTCTCAGAGTTGGTGTCTTTTCAGCTTCTTTTTTTCCCTGGAGAAAGTCATTTCATTTAGAGCATCAATTTCCTTTGAAAACGAAAGATAAGCACCTTTCTTCTCTGCAGGAGTCTAAGAAAGATTCTGTGGTTAGTTTGTAAGGCACTTTGAGCTTCTCAGGTAAGAGTCGTTTTGGAATTTCTGAGATTAAGGAATTATGGTCTTAACATCCTGTTTTTCTGAAACCTGATATTTACTGTTTTTTCCCTTTTTTTTTTTTTTTGGTCTTTGCAAGAGATACCTCAAAAGCTGGCAGAGAGGTAAACCTTAAGAAGGTGGAGAATGTGTCTTTAATAGGGGCAGTGCAAGAAAGGGATGTGGGCAAGGGTGAAGAGGGGCCTTGTTTCTCATTGGTAAAAAGACAAACATCCTTATGATAGGAATGGTCTTATTTATAAGAGTTGGTGGTGGCTGCCAATATGATTGGGTCTTAGAACGTGTTAGGTGGGCTATCCCATCCCCAGTGACTGACATCTTACTCCTTGGGTCCTAAAGATCTTCTGATCCTTTGTAATCTCTGTTACAATGTTTATATGTCTGAGAGAAATATACTGAAGGTGTTATCACTGCTGTCTTTATCAACTTATTCAATTGCTTTAGAAATGTGTTTAATAACTACCAAGTGCCAAAACCAATGCTAAGGTCAGGGGATATAAAAAGAAAGGCAACAGAACCTTCTCCCTTTAGGACCTTGTAGGCTGGTACAATACACTTAAGAAAGCTGTAATTACAGTTGTGGGAATGGTGTCTACACACACACACACACACACACACACATACACACACACACACACACACACACACACTTTCTGTAGAAACTCAGAAGAGGGGCACCTGATCGCCAGCCTACCCCACAGCAGAGATGACCTGATGGCCATGTGAGAGCATGAATGGGTCACAGAAGTGAGCATGTCAGAGAATAAGATGATGGCAAGAAAAGAATTAGAACATTAGTTGGTGAAGCTAGAAGACAAACTTTGTCTGCTTAGCAATTTTATTAAAGATTGACCATGAAAGAAAGAAAGTGTTAATCAGTCAGTTGTTTCTGACTCTCTGCGACCCCATGTAGCCTGCCAGGCTCCTCCATCCATGGGATTCTCCAGGCAAGAATACTGGAGTGGGTTGCCATTTCCTTTTCCAGGGAATCTTCCTGACCCAGGGATAAAGATTGACCATAACAGTATAGAATCCCAAAAGCAACTCGAAATATACTTCTTGTGAGAATAGAAATGTGCTGTTTCTATTGCTTCACTGGGGGCTGTGTAACCACTATACCCTTCAGAATCTTTCATTGGCTCCACTGTGCGGGCAACTACATTCTTGACCCCAAAAGTCCTTGGCAAACTTACGCACATGGATGTGGTCTCTTCCTAGCCTCCACACCCATCTGACTTTCCAAAGGATTACTTTGTTAGGTTTCATTGGTGTAGAGCAGATCCAGGGCTCTCCATCATCCCCAGGCTGGTGAGGAGATGGTGGCCTCCCTGTGCAACAGTGGAAGTGAATTCTGCCTCCGAGCCAGGCAGGCTGCTGGCCTTATGCTGTGAAACATAGCTGCTCGTCTCCTGGGGGTTGGTTGTTAGAGACTAGCTTCATAGGGAACAAAGAGGTGGGTTTCTCTTCATGCAGCTCTTTCCCCATCATAACAATTTCAGTTTTCCTGGCACAGTTTTCCTCAAGCCATTACTTAAGAGAGAGCAGCATGAATATGAATAATACGATTTGAGCAGAAAATTTGCAAAAGGTTGAGATGCGAAGGCTCCTTCAGCCTGGAGACTTGACCACATGGCCGAGGAAGCCAGAAGTCCGGTCCTGCCTGCACTTTCATTTAAGAGACAATAAGGAGCTAGTTGGGTGAGAACAGACTACAAAGCTGTCATATCCTTTCTTTCTCTTTTTAACTGTTTCTTGATAAGCAAAGAAATTTCTAGTGAGCATTTGCAATTCCTTTTTTCAGACAGCCAAGTACAAATCCATTTGCTGAGTCCAAGAAGAACTGGGGCTTCGCTAAGAATGCCAAAGCTTTACAAAGCAAAATCGGGAAGGGCAATTTCTGATCTTAAATTAGCACCATCAGGTGTGAGGAGAATTCTAATCGTCCACATGTGTTGCACAGCGATGATATTTTAGGAATTTTGAAGTTATTGCACAGATCCACCATTTTGCTTTTTTGAATAAAATAAGAAACTAGTATTTCCCAGCCCAGACTGTTCAGATCAGAACATGATCACCACCCTTTGATTCATTTACTGGCCCTTGACGGCAGTGGAGCTCCTGATCTGTTGCCTGCTGGTTGGCTGGCACTGATCCGTAATCTTAAACCTTGAGATGAGAGAGTCATTGCTTTTCAGGGAGTGCTGCTGTTGGGGAGGGGAATGAGGGAGCAGATATGTGTTGTGCACACTCAGCACCATTGCCTACCGTGGGTGCTTCACAGGTAGGGCTTTGTATAATCCTCACAACAGCCTCAAGATGTATTACTATCCCATTTTACAGGTGATCAGAAAAGTTGAGTAACTTGCTCATGGTCTCACAGACAGCTTACCTATAGGGGGACAGACCTGAGTCACTCGGAAGCTGTGCTTTTCTGGCTACAGCAAGGCAGAGACGGGAGCCAGCAGTGTTAGCTAGGATTCTGTGTCCTGTGCACCATGGGGTGCGCACCGTCTCATCAGTAGAATTTTGTAGACTCCGAGTTAAAGAGAGAACCCATCTTAGAGCCTCTGATGTTCCTTCCACTTGAACCTCATTGTTCAGACTAGTGTTTTCCACCCACATCTTTCCTCATGTCTAGAATATTAGCAGCTGCTGGGGTCTACAGCTTATAGCCCCACTGGGACTCTGACTCCTAGAGTGGGCTTTGTGATGACAAGAATTAGGCCCAGATCCAAGAATGTAAATATGAAAACTAAGCAGGAGAGCTGGGGGAGTCTTGCTGGAGGGATTCACGTTGGGGGTTTAGTATGCTTTGCTCATCACCCCAAGTCTGACCTTCACTATAACCTTACTGGGAAGTGTCATCACTTATTCTCAGATGTCTAGTGAATTTCAATACTTAAAACATATTAAACCCTGCTTTACAGTACCTCAACTATTCAGATTAATAGGAATTTTAAATCAGCACATTCAAAGTGTTCTTTCATTAAATAAACAATTACTGTGTAGCTTCTATATATCAAGCCCAGGTTGAAAGTGAAGTGAAAGTGTTAGTTATGTCTGACTCTTTGCGGCCCCAGGGATCAAACCCGTGTCCTCCTGCATTGGTAGGTGGATTCTTTACCACTGAGCCCCCCTCCCAACCACCCCCACCCGGAAGCCATAAGCCCCAGGATGAACCTGGCTTTATCAAATGTTTCCCAAGTGTAGTCCCCACTCTTAAGAGCCATCTAGGGGAGTTCTGTAGTAGTACAGAAAAGAGGACAGCTCCCTTCTGCTGTGGATTGGAGAGAAGGTTCCCAGAGGAAGACACTTTTGTGTGGACCTTGAAGGATAAATAGGAGTTTTCTAGGAAGAGAAGGCAAGAATGAAGACTATAGTTATATGACCACCACACAGGCATACAGAATAAGTACTGACAAAGTGCATACAGCACCACACAAGTTTTGCAGTCACCTTACGTATTTTATTGCCAATGTGTTTAGCTCTCTAAGAGTATTTTATAATTGTTCTTTTGTTGCTGTATATTTTAGTTACCATGATCACTATCAGAAAGTGTTATTTGGCATGCATACATTAAGTTCAAGTAAGTAGAGTTCATTCAATGGTGATATGCATGGTGACAATTTGGGGCATCTTAGGCAGATATGGGCTTCCCTGGTGGCTCAGTGGTAAAGAATTGGCCTGCCAATGCAGGAGACACGGGTCTAATCCCTAGGTTGGGAAGATCTCTTGGAGAAGGAAATGGCAACCCACTCCAGTATTCTTGCCTGGGAAATCTCACGGACAAAGGAGACTGGCAGGCTACAGCCTGTGGGGTTGGACAGACTTAGTGACTAAACAACAACAACAAAGGAAGGTATATGATATTAGCAATGTTTACTGAGTTTACCTAATGTTTACTGAGTACCTACTTTATGTCAGCCTCTGAGGTATTGGTTACACATATAACCTTGTTTAAATTTGACAACAATCCTATGAGATGAGTATTTTTGCTCATTTTTAACAGTCAAGATAACTAAGACACAGAGAGGTAAAATAGTGTTCATAGACTGGTTGGGTTTAGATACTGCCTTACTTACTAGTTTTTGTTTGATCATGAACCAGTTACTTAAACCCTCCAACCAGCAAATTGGTTGTAATAATAGTAGACTTATCAAAAGGTTGTGGGGGAATCAGTTGAGATGATCTGTATTCAACCCTTGGCCCAGTATAAGTGCTCAATGAAGTATGACTGTTTTTAGTTATTATTACAGAGGTTAAGAAACTCACCCAGAATTAATCACTATTCTATTTGATTCCAAAACATGTACATGCCTGCTTTACAATTAGAGCTCAGATTCCATGACCTACAGGGATTATTTGCAAGATAAACGAAGTTGTTGAAACAACATGTATTATAAATAAATAGTTAAAGGTCAACATTACACACAATCGAAGGAATTCTTGTTATTATGAGGCAGTGAGTAAATGGATATGAACCCAAGAGAAAACAAAAAGTTTTGAATGCCACTACATGGGTCCAGTCTGAAATCTAAAAATTTTCCTTTCTTGAATTTATTTCTTTGTCTCTTGGTTGGTGGAAGTTTTGTTTTCAGTCTTTTCATCTTTACCATGGCTATAGAAATATATAGGGTAAGGTAAAGCAACTTTATGGGGCTTCCTCAATGGCCTATTGGTAAAGAATCCACCTGCAATGCAGGAAATATGTGTTCAGTCCCTGGGTCAGGAAAATCCTCTGGAGAAGGGAATAGCAACCCACTCCAGTATTCTTACCTGGAGAATCCCATGGACAGAGGAGCTTGTCAGGCTACAGTCCATAGGGTCGCAAAGGGTCAGACATGACTGAAGAGATTTAGTATGCACACACAAAGCAATGCTCTAAGTCTGTAGTTAGGTGTTAAATATTTTATATCAAGCCTTATTTCTTTTCAATTACCAGCTTTTCAACCATTCCGTTTGAACTCTGCTGCTTTAGCAACTTCAAATTTTGGCAGAGGTCATTTTGATGTGAAGCCATTCAAACTCTGAAATCTTGCTAAGTTAAAGTCAGCACCTGCTAGGAATCTGAAACTGAAGACGAGAGATTTAGCTGAGAATTGTGGTTGGAGGAGAGCTTATAAATGACATTTAGCAAGCACTGTTTTCTGCGGACACTGCTGTGTGATAACCCCTTCATATTTGTGAGTTGAGCCTAAAACTCATCCCTGGACTCACAAGAAACACTGATGTCCTTTGAGGACACAACTCAAGTGTCCAATAGTAATGTTATCTGGACTTTAGCCTTCACAGTCCTTTCTGGAGGGAGGTATTTTGGTGTCAGGGCAAACAGCAAGAAACTACTTTTTCTGATTGTAGTTACAGTGTTTCCTAGCTCAGCAATTCAAGGAAAGGAAGGGAAGGAGGACCTTCCAGCCTGTATAAAAAGATCCCTCTGAGAGCAATAGACAGAAGGGAGGAGGTTGTGTATGTATACTTTAGCTTGGACGATCCTGATTTCAAATTCTTACAACAGGTAAAACGATGATTAATTGATGAGCAAACGTGGATGTGTCTCTTTCCAGATGGGTTCTCATCAAACCTGTATCTTTCCAGTTGCAAAGTTCATTTATGACCTGGAGTCTGAGCCGTGTTGATTCTTAGTTTCTTTATATGGCTTATTTCTGCATTTTTGTTCTGAAAGCTTCCTGCATTTTTAGCTGCATTGAACTCCATTTAGCACTGGGGGTAACTAAAGAACATCTCTTTGGAAGCCCATGACAGGACTGTGTTAGAATGTATGGGTTTCCCTTTCTCTCCTACCTTTGCTTAACCTGCTAGGCTATGACTCCTTCCTCATAACTAAAGCAAAGGCGGTTATTCATTTTATTAGAGAGCTTGTCTGGAGACTTCTGAGCCTTCTGGAAGGATTAATGAACCACAGTTGATAGTTTATCTTGTCTGTAAGCAGGAGAGTTGGCTTAGCAAGCCATGAGTTCTTTGGGATCACAATCTAGGTTAAGCCTCTACTTTTAGAAAGGACACTTGCCAGCCCCTCATAAATACCTTCACACATATTTACTTTAATTTATTGACTAGTTTGGTCCTACATGTCCCTGTGTAAGTTTACTATATCTGGGCTGAAGTCAAGTGAGAAGGAGTTTTCGTGGCTCAGAACAGGCAGACAATTGGACTGCAAATGGTTAAGAGTAGGTTAGGATGGAGAGTTAGCATTTAATGGGTACAGAGTTTCCACTGGAGAAGATGAAAAAGTTCTGGAGATGGATGGTGGTGATGGTTGTATGTGAATGTCCTTAATGCCACTGACTTGAAAAGGATTTAAGTGGCAAATTTCATGTTATGTATATTTTACCACAGACTAGGTGGTACTTAAACAACAGAAATCCATGGTCTCATAGCTCTGGAGGTTAGAAGCCTAAGATCAAGCAGAGGTAGTTTCTTCCAAGGCCTCTCTCCTTGACTTGTAGGTGACTATCTTACCCACAAGTCTTCATATGGTCTTCCCCTCTCTGTGTCTGTGTCCTAATTTCCTCTTTTTAAAAGGACACCAGTCATATTAGAATAGGGCAGCTCCCAAGGACCTCATTTTAATTTAAGTCCCTCTTTAAAGACCCCATCCCTAAATATCATCACATTCTGATATCCTGGGGGTAAGGATTTCTGCATATGAAGTAAGCTTAATAACAATAATATGAATCATTAAGTCAATCTTCAGGAAAATCAACCCTGAATACTCATTTACCAATAAGTACTGATGCTGAAGTTGAAGCTCCAGTATTTTGGTCTCCTGATGCTAACAGCTGACTCAATGGAAAAGTCACTGATGCCGGGAAAGATTTAAGGCAGAAGGAGAAGAGGGCATCAGAGGATGAGATGGCTGGATGGCATCACTGATGCAGTGAACATGAACTTGGGCAAATTTTGGGAGATGGTGAGAGACAGGGAGGCCTGGCATGCTGTAGTCCATGGGGTCAAAAGAGTCAGACACAGCTGGGTGACTGAACAACAACAGCCTATGAATTTGAGAGAACACAACTCAGCGCATAAGAAAAATACAGTTTTAGAAAGTAGGTTGGACTTGATTATCAGAAGGACTTCAAAACTTCCCATTTCTGACTTAGTGAATCTCAAGTGAAGTGTGAGAATAGCCTGCATATTCTCTAAAATTCATATGCCTTTCAGAATCTAGATATATGGGCTTAGATCTTTTGAAATACCTCCCTGGGAGCAAAGTCTGTTAGGAAAGGAGGAGAGAATGGATATGGTCAATTATTTTTACAGCTTAAACTAGACCTGTTTGAAAAGGATACTTTTTTTAATTTAAAAATTGATCTGGGTATATTTAGATTATGTTGTTTATTGGTTAAAGTTAGATTATGTTGTTTATAATACATACAAAGCATTTACATGGTTGGCTTGACCTTGGTAGGTCTGAGATGTAAGCAATTTCATAATGTGCATGGCCAAGGTCAGGGTGGAATAAAGCCAATGCATCATGAGGGGATGATTATCAAGATGCTTTTCCACCAGGTTGGGCTGCAGGGACCTAGGCAGCTCCCTTGCTGTCCCTCTGCTTTGTCCCTCTCCCACATTGCCCTACCCAACACCAGGTAGCATTGTCCTTAGAAATTAAGTGACCATTTATGTGCCCAGAGGGTCAAATTCTACTCAAGATAGGTAAAGAGCTGTCAGGAGCCTGGGGTGGTCTGCTCATTCCTCCACAATTAACATAGTGATATTGGACAGTTCACCTCTCTGGGTCCCGGTTTCCACATCTATGAAGTGTGGGATGTGTACTAGATGGCAAGAATGTGTAGTGGTTATGAATGTAGGCTTGAGTCAGGCAGACCTGGGTTGGAAGACTGTGTCGTCTTAAAGAGGTGACTTCATTTTTGACCCCAGTTTCTTCAAAATGGGGAAAATAATGGGGAGACACTTGTTATCTTATAGAGTTGTTGTGAGGATCACTGAGGTAATGCATGTAACCCTAGCATCTAGTAGGCACCCATGACTGATCATCGTCACCTCCATTACCATCTAAGCTTCCATTTCAGATTCAGAATGATGGTTCTATGATGCTAAATCACAAAGAAGGGGATTCAATTTGACAAGATGGGCAAGTGACTCATTTTTTTAATTGAGGTATAGTCAGTTTATAATATCATGTTAGTTTCAGGTGTATAATACAGTGATTCATGTGTGTGTGTGTGTGTGTGTGTATATACACTTCAGCAGTTTCTCTTCCCCCAGAGGACATCAGAAAACATTAAGTTCCCTATGCTATACAGTTGATCCTTGTTGGTCATCTGTTTCATATAAATAGTGTGTATATCTTAATCCCAACCACTTAATTTATCCCTACTTCCACCCTCTCTTTCCTCTTTGGTAACCATAAGTTTGTTTTCTCTGTGAGTCTCTTTCTCTTTTGGAAATTTGTCTGTGAGTCTCTTTCTCTTTTGGAAATAAGCTCATTTGTATCTTTTTTTTTTTTTTTTGATTCAACATATAAGTGATATATATTTTCTGTTTGGCTTACTTTACTTGGTATAATCTCTAGGTCCATCCATGTTGCGATGAATGGCATCTCATTCTTTTTAATGGCTGAGCAATTTCCATTACACACACACACACACACACACACACACACACACACACACACACACATATAAACTACATCTTCTTTATCCATTCTTCTGTCAATGGACATTTAGGTTGCTTGCATGTCTTGGCTATTGTATATAGTGGTACTATAAACATGGGGGTACATGTATCTTTTTGAATTATGGTTTTCTCCAGAAATATGCCCAGGAGTAGGATTGCTGGCTCATATGGTAGCTCTTGTTTTTTAAGGAACCTTCACACTGTTCTCTACAGTGGCTGCATCAATTTACATTTCCTACAACAGTATAGGCAGAGAAGACAATGGCACCCCACTCCAGTACTCTTGCCTGGAAAATCACATGGACGGAGGAGCCTGATAGGCTGCAGTCCATGGGGTCGGTAAGAGTTGGACACGACTGAGCAACTTCACTTTCACTTTTCACTTTCATGCATTGGAAAAGGAAATGGCAACCCACTCCAGTGTTCTTGCCTGGAGAATCCCAGGGATGGGGGAGCCTGGTGGGCTGCTGCCTATGGGGTCGCACAGAGTCGGACACAACTGAAGCGACTTAGCAGCAGCAGCAGCAGCCAACAGTATAGGAGGGCTTCTTTTTCTCCACACGCTCTTCAGTGTTTATTGTTTGTAGATTTTTTGATGATGGCCATTCTGACCAGTGGGAGGTGATACCTCACTGCAGTTTTGATTTGCTTTTCTCTAATAATTAGCAATATTGAGCATCCTTTCATGTGCCTTTTGGCCATCTGTATGTCTTCTTTGGAGAAATGTATTTAGATCTTCTGCCCATTTTTTAATTGAGTTGTTTTGGATTTTTTGATATTGAGTTGCATAAATTGTTTACATATTTTGAAAGAGGTATGAAAAAAGAATGTTATAAGCAGTATATTCAGACTCTTGACATGAGTTTTATAAAAGCTGAAAAACCCCACTTATTGGAGGAAATAGTTTACTTTGATAGTGGCTTTACGTTGAAGCTATTTATGCTTTCTAAACACCTACAGATCAATACCAGCCGGTTGTTGGAGCCCAGGCCAGGTGCTCAGCACACCCAGAAGTGATTGGGACCTTGTGAGATTCCCATGGCTCCCCCAGCTGATGCACCAAACAGACCAAAGTACCAAAGAGAAAGAGGAGAATTCCAACAGCACAGCTGTGATAAACTAGAGAAAGGAAGTCCATACATTTCATCCCGAAAACACAGAATCAAAGGCAAAAAACCAGAAAATAAAGATTCCCTTCTTGGTGTCCTCGCTGTGGGTCTCCTCTGTAACATTTGTCAGACGGGATGAGATTGATGGCTTCACCAGGCCAGGCACAGAGCTCTGTGAGCTGCAAAGACTGCAGAGTCACATGGTTACCTGGAAGACACACGACCGCCTTCAAACCCCAGGCCCGGGGCCAGGCAGGATTCTTTCCCTCATCTCATTCGTTAAACCTCTCAACCTGTGTCACCTTTTTGTGCCTTTATTTACATTCCTAAAGAAATGGAGCCTGGCCCCAATTACTTATGTCAACAAAGGGTTATAAGGATAAATATGTTCAAAGTTGTTTGCTGACTGAGATGTAGATCTCTATGAATGTGGGGAGATTGTTGAATTTTCACGTTGAATTATGGTGACCTTAGATAAGTGTTTTCCAGCTGACCCTTGAATATAGTGGATTTAAACTGCATGGGGAATACATGTAACTCCATGGCTGATTCATGTCAATGTATGACAAAACCCACTGAAATGTTGTGAAGTAATTAGCCTCCAACTAATTAAAAATAAATAAATAAAATAAAATGCAAAAAAAAATAAACTGCATGGGGTCTCCTTTCACATGAATATTTTTCACATGAATATTTTTCATGAATATTTTTCAATAGTAGAGTGTTGTAGAATGACACGATCCCCAAATGGTTGAATCCACAGATGTGGTGGCACCATGGACATAGAGGGCTGACTATATATTTGGATTATCCCCTTGCATTGTCCAAGGATCAGCTGTATTGGAAAAAAATTACCAATTGATTTAAAGCCATATTCTGAGCTTTAACTTCATAGCCTGCTGAGGAAGATGGAGACCCACCTGGGCACTGGGGACAGTAGAGTGGGGAAGAAATTAAACCTTGATTTGGAAATTATTTGTAAGTTAGAGGAACAGAGTAAAGCAGAGAGGAAATCTAGAAATAAGCTAATGTAACCCTCATTGGTTAAGTCCCTACAAATGGAGTTTCAAGCAAGGATCATTTTTTCATCTTTCTCCCTTAGACCTGAGAATAGGAACCCAAGAAGATTAATTTCTGCCCAAGGGATCCCCAATTTCAACTTCTAATTGATGTAAAATATAGGACTCTAAGCTGTCAAAGAGATCCCTGCAGTTAGAACGTCAGAAAACATAATTGACATGATGACACAGGGGGTCCTGCTGCTGGGAGCTGAGTTGGAAACAGGTCAGGTGTTGGCTGAGGGACCTGGGCTGGCGGAATTGGGTGCCATTCAAAGTCTGGCATGTAATAATGTGTTTCCTTGGTGCTGAATTTAACTGTGGTGTTCATTGTGCAGAGCTCAAGCCATTGGATGTAAATGACTCTGAGAAGTCAGTAAATGCCTGGATTCCCCTCCCCGTGGGCCCTACTGGGCTGGAGCCCCTTCCCTGACTGGTGAAGATCTTTTGGATCAGCCGAGAGCATCCTCAGTAGGCAACCTAGCATGGGGATGGAGGGGCCAGAAAGGGTGACCAGGTAGAGAGTATAGTAATAGTGTGTAGGCTGGATGTCTTGAATGTTTATTGCCAGGCATTAAGTTGTATGTTCTAGGTTAACTCTTTTAATCATTACAACAAGTGTAAGAGGTAGGTTCTATTTCTAACTTCATTTGATGGATGAGGAAACCTAGGCACAGAGAAGTTAAATAATTGTCCAGTTTCACAAGTGATAAAGCCAGGTTTCAAACCCTGGCAGTCAGGCTTCACAAGCCATCTTCTTAACCATGTTCCAACCTCTTACTAAAACTGTAGATTCATAGGCTCCTTCACAGCCCAAGGGTATACATTTTATGTATTTATTTTTAATTAAAAAAATTTTTTTTCTTGGAGTTCAGTTGCTTTAAAATATTGTGTTAGCTCCAGGTGTACGACAAAGTGAATCAGTTATATGTGTGTGTATATATACCCTCTCCCTTTTGGATTCCCTTCCTATTTAGGTCACCCCAGAGCATCGAGTAGAGTTCCCTGAGCTGTACAGTAGGATCTCATTAGTTATCTATTTTATACATAGTATCAATAGTGTATATATGCCAGTCCCAGTCTCCCAATTCATCCCCCTCTTAGTGTCCATACATTTGTGTTTCTTTTTCTACTTTGCAAATAAGATCGTCTATACCATTTTTCCAGATTCCACATATATGCATTGATATATGGTATTTGTTTTACTCTTTCTGACTTGCTTCATTCTGTGTGACAGTCTCTAGACGCATTTATGTGTCTACAAATGACCCAATTTCATTCCTTTTTGTGGCTTAATAATATTCCATTTGCCTTCTTGTTTGCTGAGATGATTCTCTCATTTCTAAACATGATTCCTCCATCCTTCCTGGCCCTCATGCTCAGATTCAGACGTTCCTCCCTGACAACAGCAAGGGCTTCTCCTGAGCATCTCATCTGGTTGGGGATGGTGGGACACTGGGCCTATGACACTCCCTCACCCCCCACAAATGTGAGAAATGTGGGCCGGGGAAGAAAGGAGGAGGCAGACAATTCTGCTGATCACATTGGAAGGAAGGGCAAGGCTATGCTGATGTTTGGCAGAAACCAACACAATACTATAAAGCAATTATCCTTCAATTAAAAGTAAATAAATTTTATATAACAAAGAGAAACAGAAAGTAAACAGAAAGAAAACTGTCTCAAGCTCGGGGGGCTCCAGTGAGGTGAGGATTCTAGCCTTTTCCTACTGCCTGTGGGGGTTCATGACATGGGGCCAGCTTTCCTCACATGATTTTAGGCAATTCCAACTTCCCTGGGCAGGAATGGAAGCTAGAGGCAGAGCGCCAGAGTGGCAAGCTGAACCTGAAAACGGGAACACAGAGTTCCTGAGCAGAGAGGCCAGAAGCCGGGGCTTCTCAATGAGTAATTTTGGAGGAAGAGCTCTCCCTGAATGGGATTCCCGAGAGGTGGGGAGGAAAGCAATACAGGGAGGTGAGGTTTGCTCCAAGTGGCTTTTTGTGGGGGTCTTGAGCAACCTCCTTAGAGGAAGTATTCAAGTTGAGTCACATTGGGTCAGATTGTGAAGCTGGACACATTGAACTTCCGCTTGGCTCTCAGAAGCACACTGTGTGCTCACGGGGCAGTGTTTCAGGCAATGTTTCATAGTCAGGACAATGAGGCATGGGTTTTAGAGCCAGAAAGGTCCTTACACATTAACATAAAATACTGTTTTCTGTTGGAAAGAAAACAAAAAAGCATCCCCTAGAGCTCATTTGACTTGGTCAATGTCAAGCGCTGGCAGGCCAAGACCAAATTCTTGGTTTTGTGATGCACTCTGATGATGTGTTTGTAAAGACTAGAGATGGATTCCTGATGGAAAAGACTTAAATTTCTACCTAAAGAGAGGTCTGCATTTAACCACCTTTATCATCTAATGGCAGTCTGGTTGTATATAAGACAAAGCAAAAACTTCAGAGCACACTGAAACAGCTTAAATATCATCCGAAAGTATAAATTGGCCTGATTCTCTTCTTTCAGACATTTTTCTTTGTTTGTTCTTTCTATATTCCCCTTCTTTACATTGCCTGACATCTTTGCATAGGCTCAGCATATTCAAATGACCGCAAAGCACATGGCTGATGTTGGATATATAACTTGTATTTGCATATTTTGACTTAAAGGCAATATTGTTGTGTGCACTTCCTGGTATATTTTGTCCATATATGCCTTTGTGCATTTTAAATACTCCCTGTACAAAGCTTATGTGGGCTTTATTTTGTTTAATTCTATTAGGAGAGGTTGAGACTTTGGCAATCACTGTTGTGTTGTTTGGTTAGTCTAAGCACTACGAATGTAAGTCTGCGAGATTAGTGATGGACACAAGGTTTTCTCCATTTCCCCGGGAAGGGGCAGAGATCCTGACATCCAGGAAATCAGACCCTCCCTTTATGGAGACAAGGTGAAACTGCCTGGCACCATCCAGTAGCTGGAGTCAGAAGTTAGACTTTGAAGGGTTGACCAGAGCAGGATGTGTCCTTCCAGAGACTGTGGGAAACAGGAAAACCAAGTATAAAGCTTGAGAGAGAGAAGGATGTCAACCTGGAAACTGAAATTCCAATGCCAAGGCCGAGGTCAGGGGTAAGAACCAATTTGTGATTCAGCTGCCAAACAGAAACTTGACAGCCAGAGATTTTAGTCAAAGGATCCAAAGTCCCCTCCACACTCATCCAAAGGACATGGAGACCAGCTTCAAAAAAGAATCCAGAGTCCCAAGCTGGAGGTACATAGAGATTAGGTCCCACCAAGTCTCTTGCCACATCTATGTCTATTGTTTGGATCTGGAAGTTCTATGAAAAGTTTAGAATTCACTTCTACCTTGAATCTAAGCTGTGTTCTAATTTGAAAAGATTAGCAGGGAATATTGCTAATTTCATTCACTCAAAAAAAAAATCGCCAGCTCTGTGAGCTGATGCATTTTATATTACCTATTTTAATATTTCATTTGCAAAATGAATTTTGTTGAATTGGGAAGCCAGTGTTATGACTAAGAGATGCAGATTGAATACTTGAATAGAGATCAACAGAATAAAAGGGAACCTTTAACCAGCATTTTGCCATCTGGCTATGTAATTTCAAATCACCATAGTTCTCTATGGTGGCAGAATTAGTTACCTCCTTGCCCCCAGGAGAGGTATGTTTAAAAAAAAAAAAAAAAGAACAGGAAGGTGTTTCAGAGCCTGAGATAACTATTTGAGCAAAACATTTGCCAGTTAAATTGATTTAAATATTAACTTCAAATATAACTGAGACAGTGGCATTCAAGCCCCTTTGTAAAGGTATGAACTTTGAGTAAGTCAACATTATCCACCATCCTAAAGGTAAATCATTCACGGAAAGATAAATCAGATGTCTTCAAAGTGTCAGTCACTGAAATTGCCATGACTTTAAGGGAAATTAGTTGTTTTAGGAAATCTTGAGAGACTCTTAGAGAAAATGAACCTGCCTTCAAAACACCAGAGTTGCAAAATGGCAGAACAGTCATGGAGATGTTGGGATAGAAGATGGCTTGGATGGCTTAGCTATAGATCCCTTTTGTTTCTACTTCTGCTTGTTCAACTTTCACAATAGGAAGACAAAGAAGTCAGTGAAAAGAATGAAGGTGTTGGAGTGGCAAAGACAATTAGCCCCAACTAAAAATCCCATGCACTCCCCTCAATTTCCCAGCATTCTTTGAAGGCAAGTTAGGGTTATGTGACTATTTCTGGCCAATGGCCTGGAAGAAGAAGTGATATTTGTCACTTTTCAGGTGAGGCAATTGAGAGCCAATATGCCTTCTCCATCTCTCTCCTCCTGCCTACAACAACCTTGACTGTAGGAAACCATGTTTTCCTGATGGCATAGCAACAAGATGGGGAAAAGTTACCTGAACTGCACTGGGCTTTGTGTGAGAAAAAAATAAACATTTATTTTATCATATTTTTTGAGATATCAAGATTTGTTGGGAGCAGTTTCTCAGGATAATCTGCTTAAGTCCTCAAATTTGTCCACTGAATAAAACAACTCTCAAAAAAGGGGGGGGAGGGGATTTGTTTGTTGCTATTCTTACCTGATCAATGTGATAGGTCCCTTTATGATTTTTCTGATAGGTGGTTGAGTAAAGTAACAAATAAAATGCATTGTTAATTAATATTAGTTTTAATGAATTACAAATGAATTTACTAAGCTAATTATTAAGTAACAGCCATAAAAGTTTCACTGAAAAGATTTTATTTTTTTAAATAAATTTATTTATTTTAATTGGAGGCTAATTACTTTACAATATTGTAGTGGTTTTGCCATACATTGACATGAATCTGCCACAGGTGTACATGTGTTCCCCATCCTGAACCCCCTTCCCACCTCCCTCCCCATCCCATCTCTCTGGGTCATCCCAGTGCACCAGCCCTGAGCACCCTGTCTAATACATCAAACCTGGACTGCGATCCATTTCATATATGGGAATATACATGTTTCAATGCCATTCTCCCAAATCATCCCACCCTCGCCCTCTCTGAAAAGATTTTAGAAATGCCATGATGGAGACTTCCCTGGTTGTCCAGTGGTTAGGACTCTCTGCTTCCATTTCAGGGGACCCAGATTCAATCCCTGGTTGGGAATCTAAGATCCTGCATGCCACATGGCAGGGCCAAAAGACCAACGCCCCCTCCCCAAACAAACAAACAAAAAATGCCATGATGTTGGCTGCTATAATTCCCAGAGCAAGGTAGGTTAATTTTACCTCCAGCTAATGACTTTTAAAGTATGTTTGTTAAAATGCAGATCATGTTATAGAATATCAAGAAAATGCCTCATTCGAGAGTTCCCTGGTGGCCTAGTGGTTAGGATTCTGGGCTTTCACTGCCATGGCTCAGGTTCAAGCTGTGGTCAGGGAATTAAGATCTGGCAAGCTGAGATCAAAGAAAATGTCTCATTGCCCTCTCAGCTTAAAAATTTTACAGATGTTGATTATTAAATAAGAAAATAACTTAATGCAAAGGTATCCCAAACCCTGTATCATAGGATGTTCTTTAGAGTAAATAAGAATGTTGTAATTGAGCACAGCTGTATTCTAACAGTTGTCATAATGGCATCTGCCAGAAGGATGTTTGCTATATAAATTAGCAATAATAATCATGGGTTCTCCCTGGTGGCTCAGATGGTAAAGAACCTGCCTGCAGTGCAGGATACCCGAGTTCAAACCTTGGGTCAGGAAGATCCCCCTGGAGAAGGAAATGGCAATCCATTCTGGTATTCTTGCCTAGAGAATTCCATGGACAGAGGAGCCTGGAGGTAGGCTATGGACCATGGGGTCCCAGAGAATCAGACACAACTGAGTTATGGGTCAAATTGTGTGAAAATTGCTTCTTCAGTGGGTAGGAAGGATTTCTCATTAAAGGGGATGAATGGGTAAAGGATTTGGGAATCTTCAGATCATGGACCATTTTGGTAGGCAGGTTAATAGTTCCCCAAAGATGTCCTAATCCTAATCCTCAGAACCTGTGAGTATGTTACCATACATGACAAAAGGGGGCTTAGCAAATGTGATAAAGTTAAAGACCTTGAGATGGGAAGACTTGGATCATCCAGGTGGACCGAGTCTAATCACATGAGTCCATAGAACAGAGAACTTTCATCAATCGGAGTCAGAAAGAGAGATGTGACAGTGGAATTAGGGGTCAGAAAGAGAGACAAGACAATGGAAGTAGGTCAGAGAGATGCTCCTTTGCTGCCTTTGAAGATGGAGGAAGGGGGCCATGAGCCAAGGCATGTGGGCAGCCTCTCAAAAGTGGAAAAGTCAAGGAGAGATTCTTCCCTAGAGACTTCAGAAAGGAGTGCATCCCTGCTGACACTTTGATTTAGTTCAGTGAGATTCATATCAGACTTCTAACCTACAAAACAAAAAGATAATGGATTTGGGTTGTTTCAGGTGTTAAATTTGGGATAATTTGTTACAGCATCAATAGGATATAACCATGGCAGAAATTAAGGCCACTCATAAAAGCTGTGATGTGGTTACCATTTCAAGGCTTTTCTTTGTTGAGCTTATGACCAGTATGGCATTTAGTGAGAATACCCACCTGCGAGAGTCACCACCCCATCCCATGGCCTTGCCCAACCAGCGGCATCCACAGAGCTGCTGTAGTATGACTTTATGGTTCAGGATGCAATTGTCTAAACACAGAGAGAAATCAAAATTTATTTCAGGTTCCCCTACTTTTGCCCCGATTCCTATACCTAAACCTCAGATAGTTTTGTCACTGGCTCCTTGTCCTTGGATTTTATCCCAAGGAGTATACTTAGTGGACAACTCTTACCCGATGGTTTCTTCAAATGTGAGGCAATTTTCTTAAATGTAGTTTCTATTTAATTTGGATTAGACCCTGATGCTTTTCATTGAAAAGGACCCTGATCCTGGGAAAGATTAAGGGCCAAAGGAGAAGGGGGTAATGGAGGATGAGATGGCTAGATGATATCACCGACTCAATGGACATGAGTTTGGGCAAACTCTGGAAAATAGCAAAGGACAGGGAAGCCTGGTATGCTGCAGTCCATGGGATCCCAAAGAGTCGGACACAACTTAGTGACTGAACAACAACACTTGATTTGGAGCATTTTCAAATTGAGGATAGGCCCAAAATATGTAGTAACTCTGAACAGTTAGCCTTGGCTCTCTTAATGGTTTGACATGGAAGGGAATGCTTACTGGCTTCTACTGGCTCTTGGCTTAATTTGGGCAAAACCTTGCCTATGTCCTGAGCATGCACATGAATTGCAAATGAACAGCTACCAATCTTTGCATTTCCGTAGGGATACCATGTCAGTTTCATAATTTGTCAGATATTTCAGACCTTAAGTGTTTTTCTCTAAGTATTAGTTAATCTTCAGTGGTTTGTTGGAGGCCCTGGCAAGTAGGTAGCACATGAAGAACTATAGCAATTTTGTTGCTACATTTTTTTATGAAGATGAATGGTAAAGTAAATGATTTGAGGAAGTCTTACAGTATATTACATTTTCAGTGTTTAGGCCTATTTGTGGAAAATAAATAGATCTATGGCTGAAGCATTATGAATGGAGAGAGTGCAAGGCATTCATTGATTAGATGAAGAATCTATACAAAGAATTCACATTCAATTATCTGTCATGTGTGTCACTGTAGGCAGTACAAGTGGCCTATAACGTTGGAAGAACTGCCTTTTACTGTATATTTGTTGAAAAATGTCACTTATTTCTTGTTTATAGCAATGCCATGATTTGATAGCTGTGTTTCGTACTTGAAGCAAAAAGTAAAACAAAACAAATATACATAAACATGCACAAACACATACCTACATACAGGTTATTCCACTAATAAATGATTAAATTTGAGCTATACATTTAAAATATGTGTCCTCTGTTTTAAATTTGATCACATTCTAATATTTGTGAATCAATTATTTGGAATCTAGAATGCATTATATCCTATAAGATAATCCTACAGAGATTAGGTGTCTAAGGCCTCGGTCACAAACAACTATTTATGTTATAATAACACTAGGGATGTTTGCCAGGATGTACAGCTAGTAAATAGAAAAGTCAGGACTCAAATCTAAATTCTGAAAATTCTGTTAATTTATATTGACACAAAAATGATTTATAAACATTTAACTTAGAGTATTTGGAGCCTTAAAAGAGATTATTTGTTCACTCCATTGAATTCTTAATTGGCTGACTTGCATACACAAATAAAATGAAGAGAGTAGTCCATTCTGGAAATAAAAATAGATATTTTGCCCAGAGAGGCTGTATTGAGTGGCTTATGAGTAAGAAGAGGGCCTTGAAATTTGGCAAAACCATATTGCCTGACATTGGGCAACTTACTTAATGGGCCTCTAGTTTCCTCAAGTTTAACACAGGTTAATAACATGCACTTCCTAGGGATGTTGTAAGGATCAAATGAGATAGTATGTGAAGATACAACTTTAAGCTATATGTATTTTTCCTTGCTTCTTCTCTTCCTTCTTTTAAACCTCCAGACATGTGTTCACAAGAACTACAATACACACAGACTTCATTTGTCTGAAAGAAACATGTGACACATAAAATAATAATTTAAAAAATCCCAAGGTCTTGATCTCTTACCTTTCTTAACCTCTCTTTATTTCTTCAGCCATGGATTTGATTTGTAGAACTGGAGCCAATTATGTTTTCTCTATGTGCCTTTGTTCTGACTCTATCAACTGCATCTATCCTCCTGCCCCAGGCATTGTGTCTCCTAAATAAAACGTGTTTTGTCAATACACAGTGCTAGCAACACTGAAACTTAAATGCTGCTTTGGAATTCTGAAGAAAAAAATAGTTCTGTTCTTGATTATTTCCATGACACAGTGTGGGGATTCATTATATCTAATGGTAGCTTGATGATATAAATTGTCTATTGACTACAACATGAACATTTATACCCATCTATTCACCCTAAAATTCTTAGTGTTCTCCAGAGAGCAGTAAAAGGATATAATTTATAATAGTATAATTAACTTTCAACTATATTTGCAAATTATATTTCTTGGAGTCTTTTCATAACAAAGAAAATAAAGGAAGTTAAACTAATGTATATACTCAAGTATGTAAATGTGATTTTTCTTCTTTCCAATTTTTTTCTCTTTTATGAATGTATTCTCTTTATGTCATTAACCTTTGAGGAAACATTTTCAAACATCCTTTTCTGCTTTCTGCTTTACTGAATGTTTGTGTAAAATAGTCCTGCATAGCCTTACACACACACACACACACACACACACACAGACACACACACACTGACACACACACACACACTGACACACACACACACACTGAGAGTTAAAAGCATCCAATGAAACAGAATTGTGGTCATTTAATTCAGTGATTCAATGGTATTGTACCAGAAAGTATATTAATAATCTAGAAATATGTTAGTCACTCAGTTGTGTCCGACTCTTTGCGACCCCATGCTCCTCTGACCATGGAATTCTCCAGGCAAGAATACTAGAGTGGGTTGCCATTCCCTTCTCCAGGGGATCTTCACAATCCAGGGATTGAACCTGGGTCTTCTGTATTGCAAGTGGATTGTTTACTGTCTGAGCCACCATGGAAGCCCCAATAATCTAAAAGCCCCTCCCCAAACTTCATCTGACTTTGAGAGAAACCTTGAGGGATAAGCAGTAGTTTTCAGTCAGGGACTAGTTTATCCCTCCAAGACTCATCCCTAGAGCAGGGATCCCCAACCTCTGGGCTGTGGACCAGTGCCTCCTGTCAGATCACAAGATTAGAAATAAAGTGCACAATAAATGCAATGCATTTGAATCATCCTGAAACCATCGCCTCCCTACATGTCTGGTCTATAGAAAAGTTGTCTTCCATGAAATTGGTCCCTGGTGCCAAAAAGTTTGGGGACCGCTGTCCTAGACGACATTTGGCCATGTCTGGAGAGGTTGTCACAGCTAGAGAGAAGGGGTGAACACATCTAGTCTATAGAGACCAGGTCTGTTAAACAGTCTGTGGTACACAAGACAGACCCCCGAGTGCAAGGAATTAACCAGCTCCAAATGTCAATAGTGTCAAGCTTAGGAAACCTGCTCAAAGCTTGCAGATTGTTCAGCTCACTGGTCCGTGTGATTCAGCACTTTTGATACTGGCCATCTTCAATACCAGACCATTTGACCTGTCTCCTGAGAAATCTATATACTGGTCAAGAAGCAACAATTAGAACTGAACATGGAACAACAGACTGGTTCCAAATCAAGAAAGGAGTACGTCAAGGCTGTATGTTGTCACCCTGCTTATTTAACTTGTATGCAGAGTACATCATGCAAAATGCAGGACTAGATGAAGCACAAGCTGGAATCAAGGTTATGGGGAGAAATATCAATAACCTCAGATATGCAGATGACACCACCCTTATGGCAGAAAGCAAAGAAGAACTAAAGAGCCTCTTGATAAAAGTGAAAGAGGACAGTGAAAAAGTTGGCTTAATACTCAACATTCAGAAAGCTAAGATCATGGCATCTGGTCCCATCACTTCCTGGTAAATAGATGGGGAAACAATGGAAACAGTGAGAGACTTTATTTTCTTGGACTCCAAAATCACCGCAGATGGTGACTGCAGCCATGAAATTAAAAGATGCTTGCTCCTTGGAAGAAAAGTTATGACCAACCTAGACAGCATATTAAAAAGCAGAGACATTACTTAACCAACAAAGGTCCGTTTAGTCAAAGCTATGGTTTTTCTGGTAGTCATGTATGGATGTGAGATTTGGACTATAAAGAAAGCTGAGCACTGAAGAATTGATGCTTTGAACTGTGGTGTTGGATAAGACTCTTGAGAGTCCCTTGAACTGCAAGGAGATCCAACCAGTCCATCCTAAAGGAGACCAGTCCTGGGTGTTCATTGGAAGGACTGATGCTGAAGCTGAAACTCCAATACTTTGGCCACCTCATGCGAAGAGTTGACTCATTGGAAAAGACCCTGATGCTGGGAGGGATTGGGGGCAGGAGGAGAGGGGGACGACAGAGGTTGAAATGGTTGGATGTCATCATTGACATGATGGACATGAGTTTGAGTAGGCTCCAGGAGTTGGTGATGGACAGGGAAGCCTGGCATGCTGCAATCCATGGGGTGGCAAAGTTGGACATGACTGAGCGACTGAACTGAACTGAATCTTCAGATTATTTTCTTTTTTCCCCAAGTCTGAAGACTTGTGCTGAGGCAAGAGGGGACTTGGTAGCCAGTTACTGAGCTACTCTGAATGCTTCTTTATTTTCAAAATGCATCACAACCTCCTCTCCATATATCCCTCTAGCAAATGGTGGCTGTTATCCCATTTGACATCCAGATCACTCTTTCTCAATTAATTTACATTATAAGGTCCATTTTCCCATTATGTTCACCTATTTTATTTTTAGACAGCATAAATAACTCCTGTTGAAATAATAGGAAGAGACATACATAGCATACTTAGACAATCCATTGTTGCAGCAGCTTTTGGGGCAGGTAGAGATAATATCATTACTCCAACATGAGTAGGGAGAGTGATGGGGCACCACCAGGTGGGATTTATGATAAATGGTTTTCTCTTTCTCCTTGGTTGCTCTGGCAACCAGTAGCAAACACATGTGAAGCCATAGTCCCAACCTATCTGGAGGGCACTGATTTGGGATGCTAGTAGGCAGATCTAAAATATCTTGACTTTTTAGAATTCCATAGCCAGATCTTATTACTCAGAACCATTCCTAAATCCTTGTCATGTAGCTAGTGAGCCATTCTATTTTAATTCTGGTAGGATTATTAGAAATCACTATAGCAATAATCAGTTTTGCATTTTTACTCTCAGAAATGCCGTCTTTTAAAAGTATATTCTTATTATTTCTAGCTTGTATAATTTTATAAATATGAGTCCTTGTTCTAAAGTTTATATGATTTACTTAAAAAATTTTCATCTAAGAAGTGATGGATTTTTCTGAATTATAGCATAAATCACAAAACATCTTCCAAATCCCTATCAAAAAACTTTTAGGTTAAAAAGAAAAACCTATTTGAATGATCCTACAGATATAACCAAGGATAAAATACCATCTGCTCATTTTAATCAGGTATAACCTTAAACTAAGGGCACTGAAGAGATTTTTTAAAAGGACAATGATAATAACATTAACATATTTTGTTATAATTTTGTAGCACTTTAAAATTTAGAAATCATAATAGTTAACTTTTATTGGGGAATATTATAGATCAGGCACACAAATATTTTGTGTGAATTATTCCATTTTATCCTCACCACTGTCCCATGAAACACTACAACTCTTAATCTACTTCAGAAATGAAGAAACCAAGGACCTGAAGATATTTAAGTGTCACATTAAAGTAGTAAGTGGAGTCAGGATTGGAACCCAGATCTGTGTAATCAGATTCTGGGTTCTTTCTTTAAAAAAAAAAAAAAAAGCAGTTTTTAAAAAAATTAATTTAAAAAATTTATTCTTTGGCTTCATTGGGCCTTTGTTACTGTGCTCAGGCTGTCTCTAGTTGTGGTGAGCGGGGACTACTCTCTAGTTGCAGTGCACGGGCTTCACATTGTGGTGGCTTCTCTTGGTGCAGAGCACATTCTATAGCATGCAGGGCCAGTAATTGTGGCATGCTGGCTTAGTTGCCCTGAGGCATGTAGAACCTTCCCAGACTGTGGATGGAACCCATGTCCCCTACACTGGCGGGGGGATTCTTAGCCACTGGACCACCAGAGAAGTCCCAGATTTTGGGTTCTTAACTATGTGCTTTCACAAGCACCATCATGCTGATTAAAAAGGGTACAGTGTCCCAGTCACTGGGGCAGTCACTCCAACTTCCACAGAATGTATATAGGTTAACTGCTTTCATGCATTCATCTCTCTGTTTTCTCCCTGACATATATCCATCCTATCTTAGCTACCCATTAACTTGACAGTTATCACAGGGCAGTGATAGCTATGATAGTTGGCTCCTTTGATCTGTAGACCTCTAACTCTAATGCCAAGTTCTTCTTATTCCTTCCAGTGTTGACTCATTATTGCCCCCAAATTGGACAGAGGCATGATATGATGGTTTACACCCACAGCATCACTCCATCTGTATTCTCCCAGCATCTCATAGCAGTGAGCTAGCTGGAGGTGCAAAGAAGGCAATGGCACCCCACTCCTGTACTCTTGCCTGGAAAATCCCATGGATGGAGAAGCCTGGTAGGCTGTGGTCCATGGGGTCACTTAGAGTTGGACACAACTGAGTGACTTCACTTTCACTTTTCACTTTCATGCATTGGAGAAGGTAATGGCAACTCACTCCAGTGTTCTTGCCTGGAGAATCCCAGGGATGGGGGAGCCTGGTGGGCTGACGTCTATGGGGTTGCACAGAGTTGGACATGGCTGAAGTGACTTAGCAGCAGCAGCAGCTGGAGGTGGGCTGTGAACTTGACATTTCTTTAGGTCTTGAGCTTGAACTTGACTCCATAATATGGTCTTTCTTGTTTTATTAGAAAATTAATATTTTAAGTTACTTACCAGGTGATTTATTTAACTTCTACTTCCTGAAACTTTGACAAAAGCGACCACCCTGGAAAATCTCACATGGTTCACCGGAGGTTTCCTGCTGCCTGACACAAGGAATCATGCCTCTTAAGAGTATCTGCTGTGCTTTGGGAAACAAGGGAGGGATACCTCTTTGATCCAGAAGTAGCACAAGTGGCTTTGGGAAAAGTTGAGAGCCAATAATGGGCAAAAGGGTTCTTTTTTCCCCAAAACTTGAAATAATGGTAATGGATTATAGTATTAAGTGACTAGTTCATCCTTGTGTCAGTGAAATTTAGAGGAAGTAAAAGTTGAAGGCAGGGAATATATAGACCAATAGGTTTTTTTAATGAAATATTCCATAGGAATTCCTTATATTCAGGCTAAATAATATTACAACCAAATTGAGGGGGCGTTCACTTTATTTTTTTTAATATAAACTTAAGTTAGCACTGAGCACAGGGCATAGTATAACATTTGAAATATGGAAAGGATTCAATAAATGTCTGTTGATAAAATTAATAATTCATTGATGGCTATGAATCGGTCATCAGTAACAGTCTAGCAATACCTTAGCTATGAAAGAGTAACTTTGAGGATAATGACTACTTCTAAAGGGAACTAGTTAGGCATTGCACAACATGAAGAACAGGCCTGTATATTGTCTTTTTTATTTATTTGGCTGCCTCGGGTCTTAGTTGCATCCTGTGTGATCTGTCCTTGTGGTGCACAGACTCTCTAGTTGTGTCTTGGGCTCACTAGTTGCGGCACGTGAGCTTGGTTGCTCCATGGCATGTGGGATCTTAGTTCTCCAACCAGGGATAAAACCTGTGTCCCCGGCACTGCAGGGTGGATTCTTAAGCACTAGATCACCAGGGAAGTCCCATCTAGCCTGTATATCTGTTACCCTTTTTCAGGATACTCATCTCAATGAAAGCTGGGGTAAAAGAAAAGACAGGAAAATCCTTGCTCAGACACTTGTGGTTTGCTTTATGGAAAGACAGTGGCTGCAGTGCCTCCAGAGACTCCAGGAAGTAGCTTTATCTCTGCTGTTACTCCATCTCTAAACTGGGCATAACCAGCTTCATGGGAGGGCCATGTGGATTAATGAGCTCATCTTGTGAAGTGCTTGGCAGATGGAAGGGTCTTGAGTGGTGCTCTGATTGTCTTCATTAGTTTTTGTAGACAGTCCAAGAGTGAATCTTTAGCAAGGATATGTGTGATTAATGCCACAGCTCTTTATAGGTAGTGTGGGGATGTCCGTGCAGGGGAGAAGAGCCTGATGCTGCTCTACCCCATCTCTTCCCCTGGTCACCACTGACTGCTTATTCCCCAGCCCCAGTCTAAGTATCTTCTTTGGATTACCTCTTCTGGCAACTGAACTGTCTGCAGGAATGTCTTAATTAGGTTTGGGATTTGCTTCTTGTCTTAGTTGTTTCGGGTGGCTATAACAAAATACCAGAGGATGTGTTAGTCACTCAGTGTTGTCTGGTTCTTTGCAACCCCATGGACTATAGCCTGCCAGGCTCCTTTGTCCATGGAATTCTCCAGGCAAGATTGCTGGAGTGAGTAGCCATTCTCTTCTCCAGGGGATCTTCCCAACCCAGGGATCAGACCAGGGTCTCCTGCATTGCAGACAGATTCTTTACTGTCTGAGCCACCAGGAAGCACACCAGAGGATGGGTGGCTTATTGACATTTATTTCTCATGGTTCTGGAGGCTGGGAAGTCCAAGATCAACGTGCCGGCATATTTGTTGTTTGATGAGAGCCCGCTTCCTGGTTCACAGGTGGTTGCCTTCTTGTTGTGTCCTCACAAGTCAGAAATGGCCAGGAAGCTCTCTGGGATCTCTTTTATAAGGGCACTAATCCCATTCTTGAAGGTTCTACCCCTATTACCTAATCACCTCCCAGAGTCCTCACCTCCTACACCATCACACTGTAGGTTAAATTGCAACGGATGAATTTTGTGGGGACACAAACCTTCAATCAATAGCCTTTATCAAGGGCAGGCCTGAGTTACAGTGGAAATTAAGTGTCTTCCAGTTCTTCTAATGACTCCAAGGGCTTCTTGAACATTGTCCCTGTTCTGCACACACTCCAACCCCAGAATACTAGGAGTTTAGGAGGTCTTGTCTGGGATCCAAAGATCCCATCATTGATACCACCAACCTCTACCAATCCTTGTAGCATCTTCCTGGCGACAGCAGGTGGTGGTGTGTGGTACATGGACAGACTGAGGAAACTCAGAGCTGGCTGTGGACAGGGATGACTTTCTGGTGAAGGATATTTACGAGAAACAGCCTCTATATTTTGAGGTTCCAAAGTATATGAAATGGATCCACTTATTAATATTTTTTTTAAAAAGAAAGTTTATGAAACAAAGGAAGAAGATGGAAACTTTGGGTGATTCTTAGCAGCAAGCTTGTCCAGAGGCTTTACAAGCGATTTATGTGGCTAGCCCCACCTCCCTCTGGATTGGCTGAAGTCAAGGCCATGGGCTCATGAGTTTCTGTGCAGGGACCTCAGCTCTGCCTAGAAGACGCTTCACTCGGATGGGGCTGGTGGGGAGGGACCAGCTGGGCCATCTGGATGTCCTGCCAGCTCCCAGGAGAGGGTATCACTGTCCTGCTTTCTCAAATTAAGTCTGTCCAAACTTCATGGCTCTGTGTCCTTAAACACTGCCATCAGAAAATAGCACATGAGTCCCTTCTTGGCTATTTGTCCTGAGAGGAAATTTCTGAGCAAGAATGGGACAGGAATTCAGGCCAGGGGGGTGCTGTGCTAGTTTATTTACCCCGTTTGCTGGATCTGACTGACAGAATGAGAACAGCACGGACTGGATCTGCTGTTTACTTCCTTTATGGCTTGCCCTCTGGTCTTCCTGATGAATTAGGGAGCTATTCAGTATGCTGACTTGTTTAATCTACTTGTAAAAGAAAATATTCTTTAGGAGGGGATGCTCTTCACCGAGATCTTAACACACCTGAAGCCTGAGGCCGCAGGACCACCAGGTGATGTGCTTTGTCTTTTTCTCCATCACTAGAGCTTTATCTTTTGTCTCTCAACCCCTCTGGGAATGAGAAAGAGGCTCATTCTAAATTCCTTCTGCTGCTCACACCCAGAAGCCTTTTGTATGTTTGTAAATCATGAACTCTGGCAAGGGAGGGTCTCAGTTGGCAGGATGAGGTAAGAATGGTTCAGCTTTCTGAGCAAAAACACTCAAGCTCCGGCTCCTTTCTGCCTGCCCCACCATCATCATGCCAATAGCACCATTTATGCTCACATTCCAGAGCCTTCTGGATAAGCCTCATTACACAAAATATTATCACGAATATTTACGTATAATCATTACCCAGAATTTGCAAAGTGCCAGCAATGAGATTTTTAACATGCGTGGCAACTTCATGCTGTAGTTATTTAAAGGCTGTTTTACAGAACCAGATCTCAAAGGAGGAGGTAACTTGCCTAGAGTTACCTAGTTAGTATTAGGGAACCAGAGAGGAGATAACCAGGTGAGGGAGATGATGGGAAGCCATGTCTCAACCCAGTTTTCATGTATTTGAAGAAAAGTGCAGACTGAAATACGGTATCTGCATTTTGTGGCTTTGTAGGAAGAAGACAGGTTTTCCTCCAGAATCTTTCCACTTATGAATCAAAGATTATTCTTGAAATTTTGGGAGCATATGGAAGTGGAAGAAGTATGTTGAGGAATGACACAAAGATATGGAGAGAAGGACAGAGAAGTCTAGAGGGGGTCAGAGGGAAATGAAGAGTATGTGTGTGTGTGTGCGCGTTTGTGGTAAGACTGTGAATAGCTGCCTCCCACCAGCCTCTGGTTGGTTAACAACCTCCCTTGAGGCCAATACCTGGGTTGGAGTCTCTCAGTTACTTTTCTTTGGACACAAGTGGCCTCAAAAGAACCTAGTAGAGTAATTTTACAAGATCTTTTTTAACTACATTACTGCCAAGAGAAAAGATCCTTCCTCGCTCTCCCTTCAGGCTACAGATGAAAGAACTAAGGTGCAGAGAAGTTAAACGATTTACCCAAGGTCACCAACTCACCAACGACCGAGCCGGGATGAGAGCCCAGGTCTTCTTTCCTCATTGGGTGGCACAGCCATGGCATCCTCTTTGGAAGGGAAAAGTGAATTTACAGTGAAAATCGCTCAGTCGTGTCCAACTCTTTACAACTCCATGAACTATACAGTCCATGGAATTCTCCAGGCCAAAATACTGGAGTGGGTAGCCTTTTCCTTCTCCAGGGGATCTTCCCAACCCAGCAATTGAACCCAGGTCTCCAACAGATGGATTCTTTACCAACTGAACCACAAGGGAAGCCCTTCGGAAGGAAAATTATTTGGAAAAGGCAGCTGTTCAAAAGCAGCAGCTTTGATTAGGGTCCTTGAAAGGAAAGAGCTGGGCATTTGGGCTGGTGGTGAGGCAGTAAACCTTTCAGTACAGGACTACCTGGATGGGGAGATAACAGGGACACATTCTGACAACCAGTTAGATATCAAAACTGTCTGTTAATAGGGGCTGGTATCATGCAGCATAAATAGCTGATTACATGAGGCAAAAGTCTTAGCCCCAGAACCCAGAATGGTCTTATCCAGCATCCTTAAAGACTCTCTCCATTGTTCAGTTCAGTTGCTCAGTCGTTTCCAAAATCTTTGAGACCCCAAGGACCGCAACATGCCAGGCTTCCCTGTCCATCATCAATTCCCAGAGCTAGATCAAACTCATGTCCATTGTGTCAGTGATGCCATCCAACCATCTCATCCTCTGTCACCCCCTTCTCCTTCCATCTTCAATCTTTCCCAGCATGAGTGTCTTTTCCAATGAGTCAGCTCTTCACATCAGGTAGCCAAAGTATTAGAACTTCAGCTTCAGCACCAGTCCTTCCAATGAACACTTAGGACTGATCTCCTTTAGGATGGACTGGTTGGATCTGCTTGCAGTCTGAGGAACTCTCAAGAGTCTTCTCCAATACCACAGTTCAAAAGCATCAATTCTTCGGCACTCAGCTTTTTTAATAGGTGTCACTGTGTGCGTTTAATAATGCCATTGTCATGCCTACTGTGTAACTACTGTATATCTAATAGATATACTTGCTAAAGTTTTCTTCTACACTTTTTGATATCTGTTCTCTCATTTATTGGTTTCTGCTGATGTCCAAGTAGATGAGAGCAGTCAGGTTAACTACATTTAAATATGGTCTGGAGAATTCTTCACATTTAGTTTGTTCATTTATTTATTCACTCATCAAATATGTATTTAGCCCACCATGCCTAAAGAATCCATAAACAAGAATATAAGCAAATGTAACGGGAATAATACTCCCAATATTTAGTCAGTATATTTTGATGCCCCTTTAAATCTAAACTCGACGTAGCCTCAAGACTGATTCGTGAGGCATATTGCCCCAAGGAAGGAAAGATTGGACGCTGTGTGGAACAAACGGACCAGGGATCATGTTGATGGCTGAAGGCCAGACTCCAGCTTCTCAGTCTCATGTGTTCATTGCCCAGGTACCATCTTGTATTAAAATTCTCCCCAAGAAGTTAGGCATAAAGCTCTTAGAGATCATCTATGTCAATGTTTTCCTTTTCCCAGTGAAAAACTGGCTTTAAAATGTGAGTGACATACTCAAAGAAGTTAGTGGCACAGCCCAAAACTTGACCCGAATGCTCTTTTTGGAATCGAGCAATTCTGAACAGTATATCACCGTATCTTCTTTGTTATTAGGGGAAATGCTCAGATTTTCTCCTATATTCATGTTTTACTTTTAATTCATTTTTATGGTCAGGGAAATAGTTTGCCTTGACAAAACTCATGTTTCATCATTGCTGGGAGAGTCTCTCTTAAGAACAAAGGTGGGGATTGTGAGCATGGCTGGTGAATGCTCCTTGACTGTTTTGTGAGCTTGGCTGTGAATGCCCCTTGAGTCTGTTCTGCTCCTTGACAGGAAGTGGTCAATTTGAAGTGGTCAAGATCAGCATGTGCCTTGAATGGTGATCATTCTGGCTTCAGTTCTAGTCTTCATAATGATTCAACACTGTCATTGAGGTGTCAGACCATGAAAGAAAACACTTTCCTTGTGACATAATGAGTATGTCACATTGGGGCAACTGGTAACCCTCTGATTGGATCAGTGTATGAAACTTGAGCCCCAGAAGACTTTTCATGTTTTCTCTGTGTTGTTGCAGGTGTTGGCTTGACCATCGACTCAGTCATTGTTTGGTGTCCATATCTACAGACTGGACAGTTTCCCTCTGCTAGATTGTTTGACTTGTGGGGACTAACACTTTATTGGTTTACTTGAGGATAAACAGATCCCCACCTAGAACTTGGATTACTGTGAAAGCAAATGAGAGTCTGCATGGTATGGAAGGGAGAGAGGGCAGTGGTTGGAAGGTGGATCATGCTAAGCTGGAGTCTGGGTCTTTCCATGACCTGATGAGACTCTACTACAGGTCACTTCACTTTAATTCACTCCTCTTTGTTCCCTTTTCTGCATTATGTCAGTGATAGTCTGCCCCGGGAGTCTAGTTGAGCTGCCAACAAGATGAGACATGGATTTTTTTTTCTCTCTGTATCTGGACATTATCTATGGCATAGAGATTTTTTTCTTTCTTGCAATGCTAGTATTAATTTCCTCTGAGTATTGTTAAGAGGAGGTAGAGGTATACATGAGAGAATAAGCTGGAACCACGTATGGATGGGAGATGCTAAATGGGACACTGTGGTCATCATGGCATGTATCCTATGAGCCATGTGGAAGCAGATCCCATGGTGACAATGTCAAGCTGCCCTCCCCCAGTGTGGGAAACCTGTAGTCAACAGGGAGGGAGACCTACAAGGTGCATCCAACTCTGTGCTTGTACATTTTCAAAATGAGTTAATTCAAGCATTTTCCTTTTCAAAAATGTTTTATTTGGTGAAAAAATTTATGGTCGCTATTAAAAATGTGAAAAAGAAATTATGGAGGAGAAAATTAAGATGATTTTGTATTGTGACACCTAGCGATATGAAGATTTTAATATTGGCAAATGCTTTCTCTGAAAAGTTTCTCCAATTGCATTACCATTGCTGGAATATGGATGCTCACTTCACTGCATCAAAGCCAGCATTAATTATTAAAATTGAAAAAAGTGCCAGTTTTATTGATGAGAACTGGTGGGCAAAATATTGTTTTAAGTAATATTTTATTAATATAATTGTTGAAAAAATTATATATTTTTTAGTTGTGAATTTTTGTTTACAGGTATGACTACTTTTAAAATTTGTTCATGTGTTCTTTTTTATTTTTGAGGCCACTTTGTATGTTTGGTACATTAAGCATTACATGTCATTGTTAAAAATAAATATTTCCCCTTGTTGTTTGTCCCATACGTCTTATTTTTATTTATTTATACATTTGACTGTTCCAGATCTTAGTTGTGGCACTTGGGATCATTGATCTCTGTTGAGGCATTCAAACTCTTGTTGCAGCATGTGGAATCTAGTTCCCTGACCAGGGATCAAACACTGGGAACCTGTAGTCTTAGCCTCTGGACCACCAGTGAAGTCCCTGGTTCATACTTTTTTAATTGTATGATTCCATTCCTTTTGTTACAGGATATGATTAGTATATAATACATTGCACATATTTAAAGTGTACATTCTTGATAAACTTTGACATATATATATATATATATATATATATATATATATATACACACATATATATACAGTCATTAAACCATCACCACAATCAAGATAATGAACCAATACATCATTCCTACAACTTTCCTTGTGTCCTTTGTAATCCCTCTCCTAGCATGTTAAATTTGAACAATTCTACTGGGTATCTAATAGTATCTAACTGTGGTTTAATTGGCTTTTTCCAAATAACTAATGATACCGGACATATTTTCATATCATATTGCCATTCTTATATCTTCTTTAGTGAAGTGTCTGTTAAAATTATTTGTCCATTTTTAAATTTATCTTATTATTGAACTTTGAACATCAATATATAAATATTTTAGATAAAATCCCTTTGTCATATATATGTCTGCAAATATTTTCTCCCAGTCTGTGGCTTGCCTTTTATTTTGTAACGTGTCTTTTAGGAATATAAGTTTTAAATTTTGACGAAGTCAAATTTATTGATTTCTTTTTTTTCTAGTGTATGTTTTTTGTGTCCTAGTTTAGAAATATTTTCCAAATTTTGGATTATGGTCCATAGTGTTGCAAAAAGTGGGACACAGCTGAGCAAACACACACACACACTCACACACACATACAGACACACCCAAGGCTCTCCAATATTTCCAGCACCATTTGTTGAAAAGATTTCCTTTCCCCTCTGAATTTTGCATTGATGTCCTAGGGCTGACATAACAAATTACAATCTGGGTGACTTAAAACCCAGAAACTGACTTTCTTCTAGTTCTAGAAGATAGAAGGTCAAAATAAGGGGTGAATCCTTCTTTTTCTCTTCCTAGCTTCTCATGGTTGCTGGCACTCCTTAGCACTGCTTGGCTTACAGCCACTCCAGTGTCTGCTTCTGGCTCCATGTGACAGTCTTTCCTCTGTGTGTCTGTTTTCTATTCTTATTAGGATACCAGTCATACTGGTTATAAGGGCCACCATGCTCCTTATGAACTCATCTAAACCGGTTACATCTGCAAAGACCCTATCCCCAATTAAGTTCACATTCTGAGACTCTGGGTGGACATGCATTTAACCCAGTATAAATTACTTGGACACTTTTGCTGGAAATAAGTTAACCATGTATGTGACTTATACTCTTTGATTTGGTTCATTGCTTTTATGCTTCAAAAGTCATTTATCATCCTGAGGTCAAATATTAACCTCTGTTTTATTCCAACTTATTAAATGTTTTGGCTTTTAAAAATTGGGGTATATTTTGGAGTATTTTATATAGTTACACGGTAAGCTTATTTTTTTCTTCCAAACAACCAATTTCTTTTTTTCTTACCTAGTACCTAGTATTTATTTTAGGTTTTAATTTCTGAAGATATACACATGATAATTTATATAAATATCTGTATATGATTACATATACCTTTTTAAATTTTATTTTTTGTTTGTTTACTTTTGGCTGTGCTGGGTCTTTCTTGCTGCATGGGCTTTCTCTAGTTGCAGCAAGCAGGGGCTACTCTCTAGTTATGGTGAAAGGGCTTCTCTCATTGTGACATATGGTCTCTAGAGGGCACAGGCTTCAGTAGTTGGATTGTAAGGGCTTAGCTGCCCTGTGGCATGTGAGATCTTCCCAGACCAGGGATGGAATACGTGTCCACTCCATTGATAGGCAAATTCTGAACCAATGGACCACTCCAGAAGTCCCTACATATACTTTTTTTTTTTTAAAGAGAGTCATCATCCATTTCAGGGGTAATTCATCTCTTGCCCTTTCTGTTTCTTCCTTTAAGTTCTTATTAACTTATACAGTAAGACCAATTAATGACCATTTTGTTCTAATACTGTTTTTGAGATTTTTACCAGGATTGCTCTCTAATAATCGTTGTAACTTTATAATTGACTTTAACAATTATCAGGGGAAAATTTCCTATAACTTTCATACTTTCATTTTTTTCTTGCTTATTTGTCAAAATAAACTTTAAAATAATTTAGTCAAAATTGTTCAAGTCCACTGTAATTTCTACTCAACTAGCATTGTACTGATGCACAATTTTGTAGAGGACTGCCATTTTTTTCAATTTTAGTTACACCACAGAGAAACCTGTTTATGCCTTCTTTTAATGTGATTTTTTTTAATATCTTTCATTAAAGCTTTATAGTTTTCATGGTATGGGTTTCTATTATGCATTTCTTGTTAGCATCATTCCTAAATATTTCTACTTATTGATTTCCAGTATAAACAGAGTCTTTCTTTTCTCTATTACATTTTTTTAACCAGTTTTTTAATCAGGAAACTGAATGGTTTTGGTATATTTATATTTTATCTGGTGACTTACTTAAACTACCTTTATCAATTCAATGATTTTCAAAATTGCTCTTATCTCCTTTTGATATCCAAGCTTTAAACTTCATTTATTTATTTAGGGTCCCTTTCATGATTGTTTTCTCATGTCTGGACTAATTACCTTTTCAGATCTGCAATTTGAGGCATGTTTGCTCATAACTGGATTCCCAGTGTCCAGCAAGTGCTATTCTACTAGTCTGATTTTCTCATGCCTTTGCTTCTTTGTTCTCTGAAATTCTAAGCATCATGGTGCATTAAAATGTATAATTTCCAGTGAGTAGTAACACCAGTGCTTTTCTTGGGTCCCCATCTACATTTCCTCTTGGAGACCATGCTTTGACACAATGTCCCCTACCATTTCCTGTCTGGTGGCATACCCTACTTCTTTTCCTGAGAATTGCTCTGTCCGGTTGGGTGGAGGAGATCTGGAGTGGGTAGTACTGTGTTGCAATTCTTTGCCAAACTGCTGTTGAAATATTAGGATAGTTTTCTTAAATCTTAGAAGAGATGCTCACTATTTATCTTGAATGTTTCATGCTGTCATATTCTACAGAAATGATTAATGATGATGCCAACTCAGTTACTTAGTCTTCAGTGGAATTAACCTTGACCAGAGCATAGATGAAGATACCAAAAATTTCTTAACATGAGCAAAGTCTCTGTTCCAGCAAGAGATCATATACCCATGTCTTTTAGAGATGAATGTATATATATATTCTTGGTCCTTAAATGTTATTAAAGTAATCTATTTGATTCAGAGCTATTCAGATTTATCTTTGTCTTTATTACAAATTATGGAGAGCAAAAGATAATAATCTGTTGAAAAAAGTAAGAATTCATGAGTCTACAGTGATGTGAATGAATGAATAAATTAATGGGGAAGAAAGGACAGCTCTTCCTTAAAGTAGAATGTCAACTAATGCATGCAAAATAAATTATGGAATTAAAAACACACCATTTGCCAACCAGCATAGTAATAATTGGCTTAGCATAGTGGATCAAAATTTGAGGAATAAAAAGATATTTACATGGTCTCCAAGTATATTCCCCACAAGCTACTTTTTGTTACAAAGAGAAAAATAGTAACTTTACAGTATAGATCATGACAGACATCTCCTGAACCAATGATCAAAGGTAATGTTGCCAAAAATGGCACAAATGGACAGCAAGTGCCACCTGACACCATGCTGTGAGAACTCGGCATCACTTGTGGAGTATTCCTGCCAAAAGGCGTAACTGAGCTCTAATTATGAGGAAACATTGGACAAACCCAAAGTGAAGGATACTCTCCAAAATAACTAGCCTAAATTCTTCCTAAATATCAATATCATAAAATACAGACAAATAAAAGAGTCAAGAATTGTAGATTTGACATGATGTGTCATCTAAATGCAGCACATGATATTGAATTCTTTTGCTATAAAGGAAATTATTGGGACAAATGACAAAAAAAAAATCTCAGTAAGATTTGTAGATTAGATGATAATAATTGTTCAGTGGTGGTTTCTTAATGTTGATGATTTCCTGTGGTTATGTGACAAAATAGTTTGGTTTTCAGAAAGACATGGTAGAGTATTTAGGGACACATTTTTCTTTAAATCTGAGAAAAATATGAAAGAGAAAGAAAAGGCCAAAACAAGTGGAATAAAATGTTAACTTTTGAGAAATCTAGAAGAGTGTCTGGTCATATGTAAATCTGAAGTCTTATCAAAATGAAATATAAGCAAATACAAGTCTTAAAAGTAAAAGTATGTTAGTGAGATGTCATTTTGTACCATGTTTTAATTGTCATACTATTAAGCACTTACATAGCACTTGCTCTTTGGTCCTGTATTTTACTCATTTAGTTTTTTTTTTTTTTTTATTAGTTGGAGGCCAATCACTTCACAACATTTCAGTGGGTTTTGTCATACATTGATATGAATCAGCCATGGATTTACACGTATTCCCCATCCTGATCCCCCCTCCCACCTCCCTCTCCACCCGATTCCTCTGGGTCTTCCCAGTGCACCAGGCCGGAGCACTTGTCTCATGCATCCAACCTGGGCTGGTGATCTGTTTCACCATAGATAGTATACATGCTGTTCTTTTGAAATATCCCACCCTCACATTCTCCCACAGAGTTCAAAAGTCTGTTCTGTATTTCTGTGTCTCTTTTTCTGTTTTGCATATAGGGTTATCGTTACCATCTTTCTAAATTCCATATATATGTGTTAGTATGCTGTAATGTTCTTTATCTTTCTGGCTTACTTCACTGTGTATAATGGGCTCCAGCTTCATCCATCTCATTAGGACTGGTTCAAATGAATTCTTTTTAATGGCTGAGTAATATTCCATGGTGTATATGTACCACAGCTTCCTTATCCATTTGTCTGCTGATGGGCATCTAGGTTGCTTCCATGTCCTGGCTATTATAAACAGTGCTGCGATGAACATTGGGGTGCATGTGTCTCTTTCAGATCTGGTTTCCTTGGTGTGTATACCCAGAAGTGGGATTGCTGGGTCATATGGCAGTTCTATTTCCAGTTTTTTAAGGAATCTCCACACTGTTCTCCATAGCGGCTGTACTAGTTTGCATTCCCACCAACAGTGTAAGAGGGTTCCCTTTTCTCCACACCCTCTCCAGCATTTATTGCTTGTAGACTTTTGGATAGCAGCCATCCTGACTGGCGTGTAATGGTACCTCATTGTGGTTTTGATTTGCATTTCTCTAATAATGAGTGATGTTGAGCATCTTTTCATGTGTTTGTTAGCCATCTGTATGTCTTCTTTGGAGAAATGTCTGTTTAGTTCTTTGGCCCATTTTTCGATTGGGTCATTTATTTTTCTGGGATTGAGCTGCAGGAGTTCCAGAATATTGGAAATAAAAGCAAAACTAAACAAATGGGACCTAATGAAACTTAAAAGCTTTTGCACTACAAAGGAAACTATAAGTAAGGTGAAAAGACAGCCCTCAGATTGGGAGAAAATAATAGCAAATGAAGAAACAGACAAAGGATTAATCTCAAAAATATACAAGTATTCATTTAGTTTTTATCCTGTGAGCAAAGTGGTGTTGTTTTCCCAATTTTCAGACCCAGATTGAGGGACAGTAAGGTTAATTAATTGGCCTGTATTTATATGCTAGTAGAGGGAGGACATGAGATATGAACTCGTAGAACTCTGGATCCAGAATCCTTGTAAGGGCTGAGTAAGTCACAATAGACTTCTTATTTCAAAACTCATTCATAATATCTGGAACTGCTTTTCGGAAGTTTCTGTATAGAGTCTGTATTAATTGTCTGCTTAGCAATAGTAGTAGCAGTCTGCTTAACATGTTACCCCAAAACTTATGACTTGAAATAACAGACATTTAATACTCACAGTGTCTGTTTGTCAGGAATCTGGGTGCAACTCAGGTGGGTGTCTCTGTTTCAAGATTTCTCAAAAGGTTGTAATTGTAGTTGAAGCTGTTGGCTGGGGCTATGCTCTCATATGAAGGCTTGCCTGGGAGATATTTGCATCCAAACCCACTCCATTGGTTGTCAGGAGTTCTGGGTTCTGTACCATATGACTCTCCCACAAAGATGCCTTGTGATGTGGCAGCTGGACTCCTCCAGTTCAAGCAAAGAGAAAGACAGAGAGAGAGAGAGAATGCCTAAGATAGAAGCCACAGTCTTCTTACAATTGGACCTCAGAAGTGACATCCTGTGTTTTCTACTTACGAGAAACAGTAAGATCGTCTCACCTGGGAAGAGAAGGGAATTTCACATTTCACTAGGGAGTAAATACCAGGAGGTCGGGGTCATTGGTGGCTGTCTTAGAGGCCACTTACCACAGAGTTTATGTATTAGTTGTGTATATGTTTTCACATTTATTCTTGTTGGGTATAAAGATTGCTGTCTTTTAAATTTTTGTTTTATTTATTTATGGTTGTGCTAGGTCTTTGTTGCTGTGCAGAGGCTTCTCTAGTTATGGTGAGCAGGGGCTACTCTCTAGCTGCAGTGAGCGGACTTCTCATTGCAGGGGCTTCTCTTGTTGTGGAGCATGGTCTCTGGGGTTCAAGGGCTTCAGTAGTGGTGGGGTGCAGGGCCTAGAGTGCACAGCCTTCAGTAATTGTGGCACACAGGCTTAGTGGAATGTGGCATGTGGATTCTGAGGCATGTGGAATCTTTCTGGACCAGGGATTGAACCTGTGTCCCCAGCATTGGCAAGTGGATTCTTAACCACTGGGCTACCAGGGAAGTCCAATGATCTCTTGAAAGAGGCCAGTTTTGAATGCAGCTAGAAACATGTGACAGAAGAATGGAATGGCAGCTATCTAAGAGATGATTTGTCCTGGCAAGGAGTACAATTGGCTTCCTATTCCCTTTTCCCATTTAGTACCATTAGCCCTCTAGGTACTGGACATCCCTCCCAGGTACCACCAAGTGACCGGCTGTAACTTTGGGCCCTCTCCCTGAGACTGCCCATTTCCTTACTGTTCATTGGGTCCATGTCTTCATCCGCCTGGCTGAACTGGATTAGTGGACTCCCTGAGGGTAGAGAATGTGTCATTTTGGCCAAAACAGTTACTTCCCACCTAGCACAAACCCTGGGCCAGGAACTGGGTTAAAAGAGCATTGGCTTCTTCCCTAGGAGAGTTTGATTGATTTTTGGCCATAGCAGAGGGCCTGACATATGCCAAGTGCTTTGCACACTTGGTTGGTTCTATAAGACAGGCTATTATATCTGTGCAGTTGTAATGGGGAGACCAAACAGATTTTGGACTTGATACCTTCTCGGGATTACAGTCTTAATCTTTTCTCCTTAATTGGAAAATCCTTTTGCAGGGCAACACCTCTGTGAAAGTATTTCAGGCAACAGTTTATAAAACAAGACATCATTTCCACCTAGTTCTGTCTCCTGCCATTCCATGTGGCCCGCTTTCTCTTTCTTGACCCCCTGAAATTCTCACTGTTGGAGTTATGCTTTTGGAATAGGCATGACTTTTTTTTGAAGCAAGAAAAAGAAAAATATAAATTGGAAAATAACACCTCATTTAATTCCATTACCCAGAGATTAACTAAGTTAACTTGTTGTTGTGCTTTTTCCTCATATTTTTTGATGTATGCATACTTTTATTTTTTAAAAATGATAAAGTTAGGGAATTCCATGGTGGTCCAGTGGTTAGGACTCCACGCTGTCACTGTTGTGGGCTTGAGTTCAATCCCTGGTCAGGAAACTAAGATCCCAGAAGCTGCAAGGTCAAAATAATAATAATAAAGCTAGAATCACATTACACAACCTCTCATTTTTTCCACTTAACACTTCATGAATGTTAAATATGGCTGCTTACCATTCCATTGTGAGCATGTAAGTAGTTTAGCACATCTCTCATTGTGGATTCTTAGTCTTTTTCCAAGGTTTTGTCCTTAAAAATAATGCTATCATGAATATCCTTGGGCTAAATAATCATGTGAATTTCTGATGGGCTCCCTCTGATAAATTCCTGTATGTGAAATTACTGAGTCAGAGAAAAGAATGATGACTGCCGTGGATTCTGAGACCAGCAGGAAGCCGTGGAAAGACAATTGGCTGAAGAAAGTGAACACAAGGTCAGGGGCCACATGAGGGGAGTACAGGCAGTGGTGTTAGTGGTTCAGCATGTGACCCCCTGGCCTGCAGTCAAACACTAGCTCTTTGATCTTAGCAAAGTTACTTCAACTTCTGAACCTCAGTTTCTTTTTCTGTAAAATGGGATGAATGATCTCAAGTGAATCAGACTATAGGTCCAAAAGGCTTTTACCAAAAGCATCCCTTATTAAAGAAGCCATGTCTAAAAACTGGGATCCTTACAAAGTGTCTGAAAATTTGAAATCCTTTAACTAAAAATGGTGGCAGTGTTAAAAGAATCCTTCTCCCAATGCAGGAGATGTAAGAGATACGGCTTTGATCCCTGGTCGGAAAGATCCCCTGGAGGAGGAAATGGCAACCCCCTCCAGTATTCTTGCCTGGAAAATTCTCTGGACAGAGGAGCCTGGTGAGCTGCAGTCCACAGAGTTATAAGGAGTTGGACACAACTGAGCACAACACACAGAACAAAATATTGTTTAAAGAGAACACATTGGCATGAAAAGACTTGCATCCCTGAAATGTAAGCATCCCAGACATCCCAGCATTTGTTTGGGATTCTCACAGGGGTTTCTTGACAAAATACAGAACAAGTCAACAGAAAGGAGGCAAATGAATTGAACACAGATTTAGCAATTATTTCCGAGAATCTGACCTCATGAATTGAGAATACTGGATGCCGTTGTAAACAGAGCTTCTGAAGATTTCCTTCAAAGGCAATAGTTGGTTACATTGTGCTGCTCATAAATACACACCTATAGTTTGAATACATAAAACAGCTGTCCTAATGTTATATTAATGCATATTCATGGCTTGGGATAAACTTTCTAGTGACAGAGTACTATATCTCAAACAACTCAGATGGAAATGAAGATGACATGTTCTGGAAAAAAATGAATTGAATGACTCAAAAATTGGCTCTAGAGATAATGAACATGCTATGAATAAAATTATGTAATGATATATCAGACTGGAAAGAGGCAATATTTCTCCATTAATGCATAATTTAAATAGTTTGTGGTTTTAAATATGTATGTGCAACCAAATTAATATTAATAAATTAAATTTTGTAAGTCATATTTACTTTAGCTACAGCCCTAAGAGTTTATATAAGTGACTGGATAAAAACTGGTATTGGGAAGATCTTCTCATTAAGATGGGTCTGCTTATATTTGGGTATAGATGTATTAGTTATTTAACTCCTGGTGTTGTGTGAGAATAAAGATGTGATGTTTATTGATGCTCAGGCCTCTTCCTGGCACATAGCAAGTGCTCCAGTCTGCTGGCTTGTACCATGGGGGTGTCAGATGGCAGACATCAACTCCGGTTGAATACCCATTGCGGGGCTAGGGGTGGGGGAGGGAGGGAGTATAGGACATAGAAGCATAAGGCACACTTACTTCTTCTATCATGTGACATAGGATAGGATTTGACCATCTACAGTGGCTTGTTTCCAAAAGTGATTTTTTTTTTAACTCTTAGAAATAATGTTTTGTGTAAGGCCCCAGTAGAGCTTTCTGGCTCTTGCACTGTGTGTGGAAGCACTTTACAAATTACCCCCCAAGTTTCTCTATGTCCTCACGACACATGGAAGCATGGAGTGGAGCTGAGCTTTACTTCATGGTTGAGACTTCATCGTGTGAGTCCTATGCCCCCTGTGGCATCCACTCCCTCTCCTCATCATCTGCGCCTCCCTCAATTGGGCTCATTCCCATTTGTCATTTGAAAGGAAGAGAATAGATGTGTCTTTCATACCAGCTTCCTCTGCCAGATTGTGACATATGGATCCTTGGGCTGCTGTTTAAAACACTGGCTAGAGAGAGAGACAGGCAGAGAGAGGGTGAGACAGAGATAGAAAGTGAAACAGAGACAGAGAGAGATACAGAGAGAGAGGGAGACAGAAACAGAGAGAGATACAGAGGTACATATATAGAGAGAGGGAAACAGAGAGAAAGACAAAGAAACAGAGATATAGAGGGTTATAGAGATAGAGAGAGACACAAAGACAGAGAGAGAGGTAGAGAGAGACAGAGAAGCAGAGAGAGGCAGAGAGGGCTGTCTGCATGGTAAGCTAGCTAGTTTAGCAGAAGAAGAAAGTGGCAAGAAATTTAATGTGATCTTATTCCTCCCAACAGGGGCTCTGAGCTGCGTTTTCCATTATCGGGTTTGGGGGACTGTGTAATGTCTTTATCCCTGGGCCTGAGGCCCGAACCTAGGTCTTCAGTAGCAAGTGCTCAGCAGTGGGACCATTGGAAAGATAAATAACTGTCCTTCTGAGGCTCTCTGTGGCCACCTAGGTAGCATACTCAGTTTCTACCACAGTGAAAGCAGGATTCCCCCAAAGATGCCATCTGGTCTCCTACTGGCCTCTTGGGGTCCCTAGGCCCCCCGTGTGACCAGCAGTGTGTACATATGGATACCAGAGGAGACCTGCTGTTTCTATCCCACCCCCACCTCGTGTTGGTTTACATACTGAAGAAGCTGCTCACATAGCCAAGTGGAGAACTGCCAACATCCTTTATTTATTTGGAAAAGTCTGCTTTGAAGAAAAATGGTCCAGGGCTTCACATACATGTAAAGGCTGCCGGGTCTCTGCAGTGAGCCTGTGGCTGGCATCTGCGGCCCCCTCCCCTTCCACGTCCCTGAAGTGCATGCTCTCAGACCCCTCTGCTACTGGACATACCAGCTCTCCTCTCCTACATGTCTTCAATCCCTCTGTGTCTCCATGTATTCTCCCTTCTCTGTTTTCCTTGAAGAGGGCATTTACCTCCCTCTCTACCTTGTTGGCACCATACCTTCCTTTGGGAATGGTGCTACACATTTCTGCCTAGGGGACTTGGTGTTTTGTCAAAACAACTTAATTTCTTTCAGCCCATTCTATCTCTGTGTGTGTGTGCTTACTTAGTTTTTTCTGAATCAGGACTCCTTAGTGTATTTGAAAAAGTACTTTCCTGATATGAGTAACATGAGATCTCGTGTTTGGTTGTGATATAAAATTTTTTCTTGATAAACTGACATTGCCTCCATTTCTCTGTAATACTCCTGAATCAAAGACCTAAATCTTTACTGAAACCTGAGAAAACTTTGGTGGTTCAACAAGAAACTAAGCATCGACCAACAGATTCTCTGGAAGGTTCCTACTGAGCCTAGGACTAGATTTGTCCTTGGTGGGGGGCAGGGTAGAGAGTTGATCTGGGGGAGCCCCTTGCAGGGGTAGGTCAGCAGCCCACAAAGACTCCCTTTGGGTCACTTCCAGGATTACAGCCCAGGCCTATGAGAGAGAGGGGTTCTTTGTGGCCAGTGTGCTGCTATGTTCTCATGGCAAAGCCAGCTTTAATTTTCTAGCATCAGTAGCTAATGAGTATTTTCAGAGTTGCTCTCTGATCACTGGCAACCAGGGGAGGCTAGAGCTACTGAACAAAGAACCACAGACTCAGAGGCTTACACAATAGGAGTTTTGCAGTTCTGGAGGTTGGAAGTCCAAGACAGAGGTGTCAGCAGTGTTGGTTTCTTCTGAGGCCTCTCTCTTTGACTTGTAGATGTCCACCTTCTTCCAGTGTCTTCACATTATCTTCCCTTCCTTGAGTGTTTGCGTCCAAATTTCCTCTTAATGTAAGGACTCCAGTGATATAGGATTGCTGCCCACCCTGAGGGCCTTATTTAACTTAATTTAATAACCTCTGTAAAGACCCAATGTCCAAAAGAGAGTCACATTCTAAGATACTGGAGATTATGGTTTCAACATAAGAATTTAAGGGGAATGCCTTTCAGCTGTAACAGGACTCAAGCATCTACTGGAAAGCATTTTGCTCTCTTCTAATGCCATAAATATTGTATATGTTCCTCTTCAACTTACCCTCTGGGTGATTTATAAGTAGGAACTCACTTTCTCCACACTTCAATCCTTTTGGGTAGGTATTAATTTTGTCACCATTCACAAGGAAAGAGTAAAGGAGGATAACCTACTGATACCTCATAGCTGGTCACCGGCCCATGGACCAGAGGCCAGACTCCGGCCCCACACTCTCTTCCCTGTGTAGATCCACCCCTGTTTCTCAGCCCTTCCCCCACCCCAGCACCAGCACTGTTCATCCTGATCTGAGAGCCTAAGAAAGACTTGAGACTTAATTCCTCGGGACCCAAGGTAAACTGTGCTGTGCAGTGTCTGTGAGCAAATGTGTCAGAAGAATGAACATTAGGGTTTTATCTCTCATTTTACAGCTGGGGTCATAGGATGTTGAGCCTTTGTGGAAGAAATTCAAGGGATCCAACAGCACTGGAGGGCTCTGCTTTCCAAAGAAGACTATTCTTCCAGAAAGGTGGTGCTTATTTAGACGTGAATCAAGTGGGGCAGATAAATCATTATTTTATCTCAAGGATAAACAACATAGCCCTTTAGAGATGACAATGACTCATAATGGTTGGTGGTGGTGGTTTAGTTGCTAAGTCATGTCCGACTCTTGTGATCCCATGGACTGTAGCCTGCCAGGCTTCTCTGTCCATGGGATTCTCCAGGTAAGAATACTGGATTGGGTTGTCATTTCCTTCTCCAGGGGATCTTCCTGACCCAGGAATCAAACCTGGGTCTCCTGTATTGCAGGCGGATGATTTACCAACTGAGCTATCATAATGGTTCTTAATGGTTAAACCAGACATGAATGTTAAAGGGAACTTTACATTACAGTGGAAAGTGAACAGGTTTTAGAGTTTTAGCTGTTAGTACTAATTTAGTGGGTGTGATGTTTTGCCCCAACTGCTTCATCTGGAAAATGGGTACGTAATATCTCATTGCAGAGTTGCTGATGGTTTACAGATTATAGGCAGACATTATTTCATTGCACTTTACTGTGCTAAACAAATACTATTTTGTTTTTGTGCTTCTTCTTCTTTTTTTTCTTACAAATTGAAGGTTTGTGACAACCTCTTGTTGAGCAAGTCTATCAGCGCCATTTTTCCAACAGCCTCTGCTTGCTCCATGTCTCTGTGTCACATTTACAGTGATTTTCACAGTATTTCATTTTCATTCTGATTATATTTGTCATGGTGATCAGTGATCGCTGACCTTTGATGTTACTACTACAACTTTCTGGAGGCTCAGATGATGGTTAGCGTTTTTTAAAAAATATATATGTCCCCTCTTGAGCCTCCCTCCCACCCCACCCCTGTCCCACCCCCTAGGTTGTCACAGAGCATCAAGCTGAGGTCCCTCTGCTATACAACAGCTTCTCACTAGCTATCTATTTTACACATAGTAGTGTATATATGTCAATACTAGCATTTTTTAGCTACAAAGTGTTTTTCAGTTAAGGGATGTGCTTTTTTAACGTTAAAAAAAGCACTCTTATTAGACTACACTGTAGTTAAACAAAGCTTTCTACGTGCTAGGAAAACAAAACTATGTGATGTACTTTATTGTGATATTCACCTTATTGAGGTGACCTGAAACGGAAACTGCAGTATCTCTGAGGTCTGTTTGTATATATGTTAGGGTACCCAGTTCAGTATCTCAGGTTTTTTTTTTTTTGGTTCTGTCACAAAATATAGGCTTGGCTAAATAAACTGCAGTAACAAATTACCCACAGTCTTAGTGGTTTATCCCTACGAATATTTGTGTCTAGTGTAGTATGTCTCCCCCTGACTCATCACTCTGATAGAAAAGCCACCATCTCAAGCATTGCTGGTCACCAGCCCTCTCTCGAGAATCTTGCACCATCAATGAATGCTTCTGTTTGTGAGTGATAAATGTTGCTTCTCAGCACTCACTAGCTGAACCCAGCCATGTGGCTCCACAGAAGCGCAAGCAGGCCCTGCACGCAAACTTTCCAGTACCTGCCAGGAGGAGTAGGTGAAGAGCAATAAGGACACTTCACTCTATAGTGTAGGTACTGAGTGCATGGTACCAATATTCTTGAGGCTTCCCAGGTGGCTCAGTGGTAAAGAATTTGCCTGCCAATGCAGATGTAGGTTTGATCTCTGGGTCAGGAAGATCCCCTAGAGAAGGAAATGGCAACCCACTCCAGTAATTTTACCTGGGAAATCCCATGGACAGAGGATTCTGCAGGCTACAGTCCGTGGGGTCACAAAAGAGTGAGACAACCAACATTCTTATAAACAGGTCTGCCTTTACTGAAAACTACTGTACTCGCTTTCACTTGCTCTCTTTCCAGAAGGGCTTAATGAATCCTAATCAAGTGGACTAATTGCTTGAGGTGCATATCCTCTTGCCCCCTCACCCTTGGGGAAAATTATCTATGAATATCCCAAAGTCAGCTATTATTTTCTGAGTTGTCATGGTAGAGCTGTGTAGACTCATCTATAAAAAGAAAGCATTTTTGACCATGCATTGAAAAGGATATTTTAGGACTGTGTCAGTGACATCATATATTTGTGTGTCTTGGGCAGAGATTGAAAGTCAAGAGTTGATCATTTTTATCTGACTCATCCAGCTGAGGTCCACTCTGCTTTTTAGCACTGACCTGGATGTGGTTACATTCCAGCCCCGTACTGACTGCTCCCCTTAACTTTTTAAAAAATTGCAGTAAAATCTATGTAATATAAAATTTACCATCTTAAGCACTTAAAAAATTACTTTGTATTGGGATACAGCTGGTTAACAACATTGCGGCAGTTTCCAGGTGCGCAGCAAAGGGGCTCGGCCACGTACATGCATGTGTATGCTCTGCCCAAGCTCTGCTTCCATTCGGGCTGCCCCAGAACACTGAGGAGAGTCCCCTGCACTAAATAGGAGGGCTTGTTGGTTATCCACTTTAAATATAGCAGAGTGTACATGTCCATCCCAGACTCCTGACTATCCAGTCCTCCCATCCTTCCCCCTGGCGACCATAAGGTCATCCTCTAAGTCTGTGAATCTCTTTCTGTTTTGTAAGTAAGTTCATTTTTAACCATTCTTAAATATTTAGTGTTATTCATCAGTTCGGTTCAGTTCAATTTCTCAGTTGTATCCGACTCTGCGACACCATGGGCTGCAGCCCGCCAGGCCTCCCTGTCCAGCACCAACTCCTGGAGTTTACCCAAACTCATCTCCATTGAGTCGGTGATGCCATCCAATCATCTCATCCTCTGTTGACCCCTTCTCCTCCTGCCCTCAATCTTTCCCAGCATCAGGGTCTTTTACAATGAGTCAGTTCTTCGCATCAGGTGGCCAAAGTATTGGAGTTTCAGCTTCAGCATTAGTCCTTCCAATGAATATTCAGGAACATTCTCCTTTAGGATGGACTGGTTGGATCTCCTTGCAGTCCAAGGGACTCTCAAGAGTCTTCTCCAACACCACATTTCAAAAGCATCAATTCTTCGGTGCTCAGTTTTCTTTATAGTCCAACACTCACGTGCAGATATGACTACTGGGAAAACCATAGCTTTGACCAGACAGACTTTTGTTGGCAAAGTAATGTCTCTGCTTTTTAATATGCTGTCTAGGTTGGTCATAGCTTTTCTTCCAAGGAGCAAGCGTCTTTTAATTTCATGGCTGCAGTTACCATCTGCAGTGATTTTGGAGTCCAAAAGAGTAAGTCTGCCACTGTTTCCACTGTTTCTTCATCTATTTGCAATGATGAGACTGGATGCCATGATCTTAGTTTTCTGAATGTTGAGTTTTAAACCAACTTTTTCACTCTCCTCTTTCACTTTCTTTTTTTATTTTTGAATTTTTTTTTCATTTATTTTTATTAGTTGGAGGCTAATTACTTTACAATATTGTAGTGGGTTTTGTCATACATTGACATGAGTCAGCCATGGATTTACATGTATTCCCCATCCCAATCCCCCCTCCCACCTCCCTCTCCACCCGATCCCTCTGGGTCTTCCCAGTGCACCAGGCCTGAGCACTTGTCTCATGCATCCAACCTGGGCTGGTGATCTGTTTCACCATAGATAACATACATGTTTCGATGCTGTTCTCTCGAAACGTCCCACCCTCGCCTTCTCCCACAGAGTCCAAAAGTCTGTTCTGTACATCTGTGTCTCTTTTTCTGTTTTGTGTATGGGTTATCATAACCATCTTTCTAAATTCCATATATATGTGTTCGTATGCTGTAATGTTCTTTATCTTTCTGGCTTACTTCACTGTGTATAATGGGCTCCAGTTTCATCCATCTCATTAGAACTGGTTCAAATGAATTCTTTTTAATGGCTGAGTAATATTCCATGGTGTATATGTACCACAGCTTCCTTATCCATTTGTCTGCTGATGGGCATCTAGGTTGCTTCCATGTCCTGGCTGTTATAAACAGTGCTGTGATGAACATTGGGGTGCATGTGTCTCTTTCAGATCTGGTTTCCTCAGTGTGTATGCCCAGAAGTGGGATTGCTGGGTCATATGGCAGTTCTATTTCCAGTTTTTTAAGGAATCTCCACACTGTTCTCCATAGTGGCTGTACTAGTTTGCATTCCCACCAACAGTGTAAGAGGGTTCCCTTTTCTCCACACCCTCTCCAGCATTTATTGCTTGTAGACTTTTGGATAGCAGCCATCCTGACTGGCGTGTAATGGTACCTCATTGTGGTTTTGATTTGCAGTTCTCTAATAATGAGTGATGTTGAGCATCTTTTCATGTGTTTGTTAGCCATCTGTATGTCTTCTTTGGAGAAATGTCTGTTTAGTTCTTTGGCCCATTTTTTGATTGGGTCATTTATTTTTCTGGAATTGAGCTTCAGGAGTTGCTTGTATATTTTTGAGATTAATCCTTTGTCTGTTGCTTCATTTGCTATTATTTTCTCCCAATCTGAGGGCTGTCTTCACCTTGCTTATAGTTTCCTTTGTTGTGCAAAAGCTTTTAAGTTTCATTAGGTCCCATTTGTTTATTTTTGCTTTTATTTCCAATATTCTGGAAGGTGGGTCATAGAGGATCCTGCTGTGATTTATGTCGGAGAGTGTTTTGCCTATGTTCTCCTCTAGGAGTTTTATAGTTTCTGGTCTTACATTTAGATCTTTAATCCATTTTGAGTTTATTTTTTGTGTATGGTGTTACAAAGTGTTCTAGTGTCATTCTTTTACAAGTGGTTGACCAGCTTTCCCAGCACCACTTGTTAAAGAGGTTGTCTTTTTTCCATTGTATATCCTTGCCTCCTTTGTCAAAGATAAGGTGTCCATAAATTCGTGGATTTATCTCTGGGCTTTCTATTCTGTTCCATTGATCTATATTTCTGTCTTTGTGCCAGTACCGTACTGTCTTGATGACTGTGGCTTTGTAGTATAGTCTGAAGTCAGGCAGGTTGATTCCTCCAGTTCCATTCTTCTTTCTCAAGATTACTTTGGCTATTCGAGGTTTTTTGTATTTCCATACAAATTGTGAAATTATTTGTTCTAGTTCTGTGAAAAATACCGTTGGTAGCTTGATAGGGATTGCATTGAATCTGTAGATTGCTTTGGGTAGTATAGCCATTTAGACAATATCGGTTCTTCCAATCCATGAACATGGTATGTTTCTCCATCTGTTTATGTCCTCTTTGATTTCTTTCATCAGTGTTTTATAGTTTTCTATGTATAAGTCTTTTGTTTCTTTAGGTAGATATACTCCTAAGTATTTTATTCTTTTTGTTGCAATGGTGAATGATATTGTTTCCTTAACTTCTCTTTCTGTTTTCTCATTGTTAGTGTATAGGAATGCAAGGGATTTCTGTGTGTTAATTTTATATCCTGCAACTTTACTATATTCATTGATTAGCTCTAGTAATTTTCTGGTAGAGTCTTTAGGGTTTTCTATGTAGAGGATCATGTCATCTGCAAACAGCGAGAGTTTCACTTCTTCTTTTCCTATCTGGATTCCTTTTACTTCTTTTTCTGCTCTGATTGCTGTGGCCAAAACGTCCAAAACTATGTTGAATAGTAGTGGTGAAAGTGGGCACCCTTGTCTTGTTCCTGATTTCAGGGGAAATGCTTTGAATTTTTCACCATTGAGGGTAATGCTTGCTGTGGGTTTGTCATATATAGCTTTTATTATGTTGAGGTATGTTCCTTCTATTCCTGCTTTCTGGAGAGTTTTAATCATAAATGGGTGTTGAATTTTGTCAAAGGCTTTCTCTGCATCTATTGAGATAATCATATGGTTTTTATCTTTCAGTCCTCTTTCACTTTCATCAAGAGGTTCTTTAGTTCTTCTTCGCTTTCTGCCGTAAGGGTGGTGTCATCTGCATATCTGAGGTTATTGATATTTCTCCCAGCAATCTTGATTCCAGCTTGTGCTTCATCCACCCCATAATTTCTCATGATGTACTCTGCATATAAGTGAATCCATAGTTCTTCAGGCAATCTATCAGATCTAATCCCTTGAATCTGTTTGTCACTTCTGTTGTATAATCATAAGGGATTTGATTTAGATCATACCTGAATGGTCTAGTGATTTTCCCTACTTTCTCAATTCATGTCTGAATTGAGGTGACAATATACAGCCTTGATGTATTTCTTTTCCTATTTGGAACCAGTCTGTTGATCCATGTCCAGTTCTAACTGTTGCTTCCTGACCTGCATACAGATTTCTCAAGAGGCAGGTCAGGTGGTCTGGTATTCACAACTCTTTCAGAATTTTTCACAGTTTGTTGTGATCCACACATCAAAGGCTTTGGTGTAATCAATAAAGCAGAAATAGATGTTTTTCTGGAACTGTCTTGCTTTTTTGATAATCCAGTGGATGTTGGCAATTTGATCTTGGTTCCTCTGCCTTTTCTAAATCCAGCTTGAACATCTGTAAGTTCATGGTTCAAGTATTTTGAAGCCTGGCTTGGAGAATTTTGAGCATTACTTATACTAGCATGTGAGATGAGTGCAATTGTGCAGTACTTTGAGCATTCTTTGGTATTGCCTTTTCTTTGGGATTGAAATGAAAACTGACATTTTCCAGTCCTGTGGCCACTGCTGAGTTTTCCAAATTTGCTGGCATATTGAGTGAAGCACTTTCACAGCATCATCTTTTAGGATTTGAAATAGCTCAACTGGAATTCCTTCACCTCCACTAGCTTTGTTCATAGTGATGCTTCCTAAGGCCCACTTGACTTCACATTCCAGAATGTCTGGCTTTAGGTGAGTGATCACACCATTGTGATTATCTGGGTCATGAAGACCTTTTTTGTATAGTTCTTTTCTGTATTCTTGCCACCTCTTCTTAACATCTTCTGCTTCTGTTAGGTCCATCCCATTTCTGTCCTTTATTGAGCCCATCTTTGCATGAAATGTTCCCTTGGTATCTGGAATTTTCTTGAAGAGATCTCTAGTCTTTCTCATTCTATTGTTTTCCTCTGTTTCTTTGCACTGATCACTGAGGAAGACTTTCTTATCTCTCCTTGCTGTTCTTTGGAAGTCTGCATTCAAATGGGTATATCTTTCCTTTTCTCCTTTGCTTTTTGCTTCTCTTCTTTTCACAGATATTTGTAAGGCCTCCTCAAACAGTCATTTTGCTTTTTTGCATTTGTTTTCCATGGGGATGGTCTTGATCCCTACCTCCTATACAATGTTATGAAACTCCATCCATAGTTCTTCAGGCAATCTATCAGATCTAATCCCTTGAATCTGTTTGTCACTTCTGTTGTATAATCATAAGGGATTTGATTTAGATCATACCTGAATGGTCTAGTGATTTTCCCTACTTTCTCAATTCATGTCTGAATTTGGCAATAAGGAGTTCGTGATCTGAGCCATGGGCAGCTCCCAGTCTTGTTTTTGCTGACTGTATAGAGCTTCTCCATCTTTGCCTGCAAAGAATATAATCATTCTGATTTTGATATTGACCATCTGGTGATGTCCATGTGTAGAGTTTTCTCTTGTGTTGTTGGAAGAGGGTGTTTGCTATGACCAATGCGTTCTCTTGACAAAACTCTATTAGTCTTTGCCTTGCTTCATTCTGTACTCTAAGGCCAAATTTGCCTGTTACTCCAGGTGTTTCTTGACTTCCTACTTTTGCGTTCAAGTCCCCGATAATGAAAAGGACATCTTTTTTGGGTGTTAGTTCTAGAAGGTCTTGTAGGTCTTTATAGAACTGTTCAACTTCAGCCTCTTCAGCATTACTGGTTGGGGCATAGACTTGTATTACAGTGATATTGAATGGTTTGCCTTGGAAACCAACAGAGGTCATTCTGTCATTTTTCAGATTGCATCCAAGTACTGCTTTTGGACCATTTTGTTGACTATGGCGGCTACTCCATTTCTTCTAAGTGTTATTCATAGATTTACATAATTGTGCCACCATCACCACCATCCGTTGCCAGAACTTTTTTCATCTTCCCAGACTGAAACTCCACAGCCGCTAAATGTAACTCTCCATTCCCCCTGCCCCATCTCCTGGCAACATCGTTCTACCTTCCATCTCTATAAATTTGACTACTCTCACTACTTCACATAAATGGAATCACATGGTATCTGTCCTTTTGTGACTGCTTATTTCACTTAATCACAGTGTCTTAGAGGTTTATCTATATTATAATGTGTCTAAATTTCCTTCCTTTTAAAGGCTGAATAATATTCTCTTATATGTATAAACATTTGGTTTATCCATTCTTGTCTGCAGACACTTGGGTTGCTTCCACTTTTTGACTGTTGTGAATAATGCTGCTCTGAATATGTGTGTGAAAATACCTATTTGAGCCCCTGCTTTCAGTTTTTTGGGGGAGATCTATACCCAGAAGTGGAAGTACTGGATTTTGTGGTAATTATATTTTTAAATTTTTGAGTCACTGCCATGTCATTTTCTATAGTTTTTACAGCACTTACCATTCCCTCCATCAGGGTGCACTTTTTATACCCTGGCTGACCTCCCCATGGAGGTCTTCAGAGTATAAGTTACTTGTTTCACATTCTTGTACAAAGGACAGAGTCCTTCTTGTACCCCATTTATCATGACTTCATTGGGCATTTATTGCCTCCTTATCCTTGTTTTACTTTGTAAAGTTACTCAGAGGTCATGTACTAGAGGCATAGGTTATACTTTAAATCCTGACAAAGAACATGGGAACAAGTTATCCTTGGTATGTTTTTATTGGATTTTGGTCATTTTTTATTGCTGTTAATATACTTGCTATACCTATGGGCTGTCTATCGTAGAATTTTTCCAATATTCTTAGTAATGATGTGTAAGAAACACAAAGTCTAATATAGACATGCAGCCCCTTAGAGGTTTGTGGGAATAAAGTTACTTTAAGGAATGTACTTGATGTTTAGTTAGCATCTGACTTCTAGGTATACTAGATATATATACTAGATATATCTGACTACATGCTACTCCATCAAAAATACAAAACAAAACAAAATTTGGGGAATCTAGCTAAATCTGTGGATGTTTTCCTTCTCCTTCCTCACTCTCCATGACTCTGGATGGTAATAAATATCTCATCAGTGGAATCTGCCCCTCATTTTCTCAATATACTGTATAACCTTTTACTTGAAATGATGACTTTCCCCCATATCTCTTAGGTCCCAAGCCTGAAAAGATTTTAATTTCCTAGACTTGAGAAGTTAGCCTGTGAGGAGAGGTACAAATAAATGCTTTGAAGAGCAGTGTAGAGAAAACAGCCCCAACTTTTCGAACTGTCTGCTTCTCACTCCTGCAGTCAGGCTATTCTCCATCAGTTTTGTCTGAGCAAACAGTGCTCCACACCTGTCCACCACCAACCCCACCTGGGTGCATAGCTCTCCAAGAAAAGCAGCTTGGTGGTGATACTTGCTTAGGAAAACAGAAGATAGCCTATTTCAAGTTCTTCCTACAATGCCAGGAAATTCCTACCTGGGTGGTCCTCGAGTCCTTGGGACTTGGGAAGTCCATCTTCCCATACTTCCAGGCAGACATGCACATGCAACAGACAGTTCTGTAGTTTTATCTTATTTGCGTCATCTTTGTTCCTGACACCACTTCTGTATAATTCTCAATTTGGTTTTTTTTCTTAGAAGGGAAAAACAACTCCCCCCAATACTCTGTCAAGGAGAAGGAAATGGCAACCCACTCCACTACTCTTGCCTGGAGAATCCCATGGATGGAGGAGAGTGGTGGGCTACAGTCAGTGGGGTCGCTAAGAGTCGGACACAACTGAGTGACTTCACTTTCACTTTTCACTTTCATGCGTTGGAGAAGGAAATGGCAACTCCTGCATTCTTACCTGGAGAATCCCAGGGACAGAGGAGCCTGGTGGACTGCTGTCTATGGGGTCACACAGGGTCGGACACAACTGAAGCGACTTAGCAGCGGCAGCAGCCAATACTCTGTCAAAGGGGATTAGAGTCACTGTGACATTCTAGGCTGGCTAATAAATAATTTGAATGAAAGTTACATAAACTCTGAACACAAGTGTGAGAATTCACAGGTGTCCTTCAAACCATTGTATTTCCATATTTCTGCTCTTTATGGAAGACTTTTTTAAAAAAAAAACGAGAGATAAAAATAAACTCATAAGTGAAATCTCTTTTATGATAAATAGGAATATTAATTGCTGTTGAATAATCAGCCTCACCTGATTATTTGGAGTTATACTCAAAATACTGACAATAGCAAAAAGGTTCTAGTAACAACAGGTCTAGATAGTTTCAACTGAGTCACTAGTGGGTAGTTTAATATAAAAAGTCCAGGTCAAAGCCAAGTCTGTTTAACATACATTCTTTTTTCCCCTAAATGGGACTGACAGGCTATTTTATAAATATGGTGACATGAAATTACATTTTACACTAGCTAGCTATTTTATTATAGGCTATTTTTAAAACAGACTGTTTTATAGGGCTGCTTTATTATATACCTTGAAAGCACTGCATCTTGGTAGAAGATATTCTGTTCTCATTAAACCAGCAGAAACCTATGTAGACTGAATTAATAGCCAACAGAACTTGGGTAACTGCGTCGTCATTTGCAAAATGCTGAGCCATTAAGAGGATCAATCAGTAGGGGGTGGTGTAATCCACAAACACAGGCATTTTTCACATGGTTCTGTTCATGCATCTGAATGAAAAATTGTTCAGGATTTTATTTTTGAAGTGCATTAAGGAAAAGGCATCCCAGCAGGGGCTTGATAAAGGACTTCTCTCTTTTTCTAAACTTTTAATTTTCATTTCAGGCTTTATAGTTTGGAAACCATTTTGAAGTCAATGTAGTGAATATTAAACAGGGAAGGGAATGAGGCCAAGCTGTTACCTTGTAAAAATCAGATACTAACCTTTTATCACAGCCTGAGTGGAAGGTGTGATAGACTCAGAATGACCATTTTGATCTTGTTAAATGGGTGAATTTAGTAATAATGGTTAAATCGTAGGCAAACATAAGGGGAATTAAAACGGGGGTGGGTTTGTGAGGGGTTCCTGATCTCTAGGGCATAAACTTGAACCTTCATCTGGCGACCAAGGTTGTCCTGTTGAACTGAATTAAACTAAACATTGCCAGTGTTGCCCCTAACAACAGTTGCTAGGCGACCTTTGCCAGCATGTGGAGGGGTGGGAATCACTGCAGATCAGGGCGCTGTTTATCATCATACACCAGTGGGCTTGATTTGGGAAGGGCCTGACACTTATACTGAGTGGGCCACGTGATAAAAATGTCACACTCACCCTGGGAAAGGGAGGCATTTGGGGACGGTCTGAGAAATCAGAAATAGTTGTCATGCAGCTGGTATCGCATCCCTGCCTGTGTGATCTCCAACTGAAACTTCCAACACAGGCTTTGAGTGATCGACAGCATTGAATGTACAGTGTGACCATCCTACTCTGTTGGGGGAGGCTGGGAAGGGAAGGGAAGATGGAGCGAGTGAGGAATAATGAAGATTTCATTGCTCGATCAGTACTGAAATTGTAACTCTGGTAACAATCAATTGTAACTCTAGTAACAATCCATGTTGTACCCTATGTCACAATATCCAAATCAAGTGAGCACACACTCAAAGCATTCTTTCAATCAGTACTTGATTTAATTTGCAGTTCGCCAGATATCTCATGATGTAATTCCCTTCCTGAGGTGCAAAGGATCCTATTGCAGAAGTCTATTTATTCTTCTAAAGGTGTTACATCTATTGCAGCAGAAAATGTCGATGCTGTTTATTGAACAGATTAGCTCAGCATAAGCAGAGCCCAAGTGGGTGTTTCCAAAAATCACACCGCTCTTTGAGCTGAGCGCATGCTTGAAAGGGCATCTTTTCTTTTCCTACTCTCTTTCCACTTGGCCAATCTGTGCAGTCTCAGTGGTTGGGCTGAGTTGTGTGTGGTTTGAGTAGTTAGATCATAAATCAATAGAAACCTGCCTGACCCCACTTTGTCTTTACTGGTTTTAAAGGAGCAATTCTTTACAAGACTTTCTTTTTAAAAAGCAATTAAAAAGCTATTTTTAATTAGAGCAAATTAAAGCAGTTCATAAATTTATTAATCCCTGGAGCGTCATACCACCTAAACAACACCCCTGCTTCAGCGATTTCAACTCTTAAATGATCCAGCTCTGTTACCACGAAACGAAAAGGAAGCGAGTCTCTAGGACATTTTTCTATGAATGTGCCAGATAATTAAAATGACAGTAGCTCCAGGGTGAAATGTCATACCTGCCTTCCCATGTTCTCAATATTAGAACTGCATTTAGAAGACACTTTTATAGGTCACCAGTCAGGAAGGGTAGAAATAAATCAATGAAAAAAAAAAGCATCTTGCTCTCTTGCTCAAAAAAGAAGAAGGGAAAGAAACAGATGTTTAAAAAGGTCCTTTAGAGAAGTGATGGGTCAGAAGATGATATTGTTTCCCTAAGGGAGATGTAGGGTTTCACTGGTTCTCAGATGGTAAAGAATCTGCCTGTAATGTGGGAGACCCAGGTTCAGTCCTTGGGTCAGGAAGATCCCCTGGAGAAGGAAATGGCGACCAACTCCAATATTCTTGCCTGGAAAATCCCTATGGACAGAGGAGCCTGACAGGCTACAGTCTATAGTGTCTCAAAGAGTTGGACATGACTGAGCAACTAACACACTAGGAAGACGTAAATTGGGTGATGATCTGGTTTCTGGACCGAGCATCATGTAATGGCTCAGGGCTCTGGCTCTGAGATCAGGTTTGGACTCATTTATTGTTGCCGACACTTGCTGATGACCCCCATCAGATGTGATTTTATCTGGATAAGCTCCCAATTTGCCTACAAATTTCAGATAATAAATATATCATGCATATGCAATATATAATTAAAAAATTTGATGACACATAGTATGTAAGATGCTTCAGACTGTGCCTGGCAGTGGTAAGCTTGCAATAGCTGTTAGGGTGGTTGGTGCCTTATTTTTGCTGTAATTCGCTGGGGAAGCTGTTCTTAGGGAGGATTCCTAAAGGGAGAAGTGAGTGTTATTTGAACTTGGGGAGCACATTGGCAGGTTGGAATGGTCCCCTCAATGGCACCTATGGAGGAATTCTGGAATGACATGAGCAGGGTAGGAACAGAAGCTTCTGGAAACAGATGAGGACCAAGGCGACATCTGCCTGCTACTAGGAGATGTCCAAGGGAGGCCCTTCGTTGATAACCTCAGTGGCCTGACTCTGGTGGACACTCAGAGACCCAGAGTGGATGATGGATTCCCAGAGGGACCTTAAGTGGTCGACATAATGAGTAGCATTTATGGTGAACTTCATAGTTTCTCACGTTGTCCACTCTTTCAATCCTAGCAACAGCCTATGACATAAATAGGGCTGGGAGTTTTCCTTCCTCTCTGTTCTGTTTCTCTGTTTCTCAGCAGAAGAGAAACTGATGGTCAAAACCTGTGACTTGTTCCTGATCAAATGATCCGGCATAAGAAGTAGAAGGCACAGAGACCTAGCACATGTGTTCTACCCCCAAATCCCACATGCTAGAGTCTTGGCTTTCTGTAACAGTGCTCTATCATGTCCGCATGTCCATTTGGCTTCAGTGCAGCTGAGGGGACAACACTTGTATATCACCAGGGACCCACCTCGAGAACCTTGGTTTCTCTCTGTTTCCCATCCCAGGATTTTCCCAGAAGCCTCTTGATCCTGAAGTAGGAAAGTTTAATGCCCTTGGAGGCAACTCTCAACCAACAGGAGGGTGGAAAAGATATGGTGGAGGAGGGTGGAGAAGAGATGGTGGACAAACGTCCCAGCCTCTGTTCCCTGAGGGGACAATTTGGGGGACATCCTACAAGGCTCTTTAGGGGTCCCCAGTGAGACGGAGCCCACCCCTTGCTGCAGCAGGAATCACCCAATAATAACCTTTTTAGACTTTACTTCCTCTGTCTCACTTTTCTGCCTTCTCATGCTAAATACCTTGGAGAAGGAAATGCCAACCCACTCCAGTATTCTTGCCTGGAGAACTCCATGGACAGAGGAGCCTGGTGGGCTACAGTCTGTGGGGTCGCAAAGAGTTGGACACAACTGAGCGACTAATGCATGCTAATACCTAGGGTTTCCACTCCGATAAACTACTCACATCCTGCGTTCAGAGAAACCCAAAGGAAAGCAACAAACCTTTAACAAGGAAGCTCTAAAGCTTTTATAAGCAGGAAGGACAAAGGCCATATTTAATATTCCAGTTGAATAATTCAAATCTTCTCATTTTGTAAATTTTGAAGAATTTGAAAAATATTCCAATTGGATTCAAAATTCACCAGGGCAAAGGAAGACATTTCCCCATGTATTCTTTAAAATTTACTTATTTATTTTAATTGGAGGATAATTACTTTACAATAGAGTGGTGGTTCTTGCCATCCATCAATATGAATCAGCCACAGGCATACATTTGTCCCCTCTATCCTGTACCCCCTCCCACCTCCCTCCCCACCCCACCCCTCCAGGTTGTCGCAGCGAACTGGCTTCTGGCTTCTGTGGAGCCTGGTGGTCTGAGTCCTTGCAGGTTTGCTGTCCCTTAGCCGTGGGGCCGCCCAGAGGCACGGAGCTGGAGCACAGCTGAGGGCCTTTGCTGCCCCGTGCAGTCTATTATTCCCTTTGCTGGATTCACGCGGAAATGTGAAGGGTCTTCCATCCCCTGCGCCTTGGCAATCCCACCACAGAGCTCTGTCGGGGAGGCCACAAGGGCCAGCAGTGGGTCAGGGAGGGCTGAGCGCTCAGAATTGGTCGCCTCCTCCGGCTTGTACTCCTCGTCGTCATTCAGTGGGATGCCCGTGGGAGGCAGGGTTAGAACTTGGTATGAGTTCAGGCTCTTACTCCTGCCTGCTGTATGGACAGGAGTAAGCCACTTAGCTATCTGAGTGTTGGCTCCTCAACTGGACAAAAAAATGGTGGGGGGGGGGGGAGCAAAACTAATGAAGATGTATGTATATAACTTATGAGGCTGTTGTAGTCACAAAGGTGGAGATTTTTGTGAAAGTGCTTAGAAAACCAAAGAGAAAAAAACAAGTGTTCTTAATTTATAGGAGGTGGAGGTGGGGAAGGAGAAAGAGAAAGGAGAGAAAGTTACGAGGACCCTGCTTAGGAATTTCCATCCCCTCAGACTTCTCCTCCTGCCTAAAAACAGCTGCCTCCCCTCCACCTGTAGCCACTCTGCCTGGCCCACTCCTCTCTGCCTTCTGATCTCAGTTTAAAGCTTACTTGCTCCAGGAAGCCCACTTGGACTACCCCTCCAAAGGTCTCTGCAGTTGCTTCTGTGCCCTCATGCCAACTTGAACTTGACCCGTCAGAGCTCTTCCTTCATTGCCTGTGGTTTGTCTGCATTCCCTACAGCCCCATGACGATGGGCCTCAATACTGCCTCACCTCAGTACCTTAAGGACTTCCCTGGTGGCTCAGACCGTAAAGCGTTTGTCTACAATGCAGGAGACCTGGATTCGATCCCTGGGTCGGGAAGATTCCCTGGAGAAGGAAATGGCAACCCACTCCAGTACTCTTGCCTAGAAAATCCCATGGACAGAGGAGCCTGGTGTCCATGGGGTCGCAAAGAGTCAGACACGACTGAGCGACTTCATTTTCACTCAGTACCTAACCCAGTGCTTGACATGCAGCGTGCTCAAAAACTAAAATGAGACCAGATATGCTATCTTAATCACTCCATGGTTGAGATTTTGAAGATGCAATATACTTGGTCTAAATCATCTTAACCTTGTTACTAATCAACCACTATAGTTATTAAAATATCAGAAAGTGCAGCCCATCGCTTAGGATATTTTTCTAAGAGAAGAACAAATCATCGACTTAGGTATAGACATTACAGTCACTTTATTCAAGTTTAGAATTAGGAGGCCCAGCTTTTCCTAAAGGTGAGCCAAGCCTTGAATTATGCACTTTGGAGATTTAAGTAAACATGCCTGTTTGAAAACTTGTCAGTATACAAAAGAAACACCATCACCAGCTCACCTTATCAATATGCTACATTGTAAACTTTAAAAAATAAGTTTCCACTCCACCTGCTTTCATTTTGTGGAAGGAGTACTTTCATTTACTGAGTGCTGAAGGTGCAGGAAGCATGTGACAATGAAAGATTGTGTGTGTGTGTGTGTGTGTGTGTCAAAATTCCTTGCAGAATTTCAGCATATTGTACATAATATGCTTCTTTCAAAAAGCTTAAAATTTAAATGTCAGAAATATTGCTGCTCTGTGCTTAGTGTCTCAATCTTTTTAGACACATTTAAGTAACAGTTCAGTAGTCAATCCCTCTAGTGATTTAACACACAGGTACCTTTTCTTATAACTTTCATGTCTGTGCTCATCTTAAAGTCATAAGTATGAAACTGCTACTAAACAGTCCAAGATAGCTATTTATCTTTCCTGTCCAATTAAGTAACAAAGAATAGAAAGGTGTGATGAGAGTCTGATGCGGTTGATGTTATACTATGATCAGCGTATATCACTAAGAGTTATAAGTGCTCTGAGTCCTGAATGGGCCACAGCCCAGCTCCTATGTTCACTGCAGCACATTCATGATGGTCAGGATGTGGAGATAACCTAAATTCCCATCGACAGATGAATGGATAAAGAGAGTGTGGTATACACATACAATGGAATGTCATTCAGCCTTAAAAAAGAAGGAAATTATGCAATGGGCAATGGCATGAATGAACTTAAGTGAAATAAACCAGCCACAGAAATACAATGCTGCATGACTGCACTTATATGGGGTATTGATAATAGTTAAATTTGTAGAATCAAATAGTGGAATGGCAGTTCCCAGGTGTCAGAGTGTGGGAGAAATGGGGAGTTACTAATCAATAGGCACAGTTTCAGTCAAGTAAGAAGAAGTTCTAGAGATCAGCTGTATAATATTGCATCTATAGTCGACAATAATATACACTTAAACATGTGATGAGGGTAGGTCTCATTAACTTTTTATCACTACAAAATAAAATTTTAAAATGAACAAGAGCAAACAAACAAACAAACAAACCACAAACAAACAAACACAAAGCTACTTTATGGTAGGCTCCCAGTACAGGTATTTTGATAGTACTTGGGATTTGCAGTTTGCTGGCATCATTCTTTATTTTCTTACCCAGGCAGAAGAGCAGGTTTAGAAGAATAAAGGGGTGTCCAGTCAAGGTCTCTGTACTGGTTTAAGATATCTGTTAGACATGTCAATGGTGACTATACACACAGTTGGAGTCTGGTGCTTGAGGGAGGTCTAGAATGGAGAAGAATGTGGGCAACATCAAATTGCGCTGCCATTCAGAGCATAAATTGGGTGCAGTTATCTAAGGAGAGTAACTAGTGAAAGGAGGAGGCTCAGCCAGGCACTGCAGCCTTCAGCAGTTCCCAGGTGCACTCCGCCCACCTGGACGCTCCTGCTCAGCAGAAGAGCCCCAGGGAACTCAGGGCTTCTCTTCAGGGTAGAAAGAAGTCAAGATGTCCCCAAGTACAGTAACCTTAATCAGTGCTGGGAGGGTAGTTGCTAGCCACAAGCCAGACACAGTAGTTATCCTGCTCTAAGAGCCTTTGTTACAAAGCTGCCTGCAGGACCAGCATGGATGTTGTTCCCACAACTCCCCCACCCCTGCATCAGCTCCTGAAAATAGAGGTCCCGGAAGCAATCCTCATCTACTTTGTTTTTGCTTCATCTCTGTCAAAATACCCTGGCCACCACAGAAGTTGGGGCGCAGGGAAATTTTTCTTCTCTGCCTTCACCCCAAACCCACCACTCCCCTACTGGCTTTGCTTCTGCTTGGAATTTCCATCAGAGATCCAGCTTAGTACTGGAAGTCACATGACCAACTTATTCCAGGCCTCCCCTTTTATAACATAGACCACACTTTAACATCTTTGGATTGTGTGATTTTGCTTCTAAATCCTGCAGAAACATGAATGAGCTGTCCCTTCTCTCACCACCACCTTCTTTGGTGAAGCCATTTCTCCTGTTTGAATAAGAATAAATCATTGACTTATAAATAAGCCAATGTCTTGTGGGTACTGTATACACAGTATCTCTAATTCTTATGGCAATTCCTGAAATATAGGCTTTATTATCTGTTCTTTACAGATGAGGAGACTGAGACCCCAAGATCACTTGATCAACATCACACAAGATGAAGGGGGATTTTACACGGAGCCTTAGTTGGACTTAGTGTTAAGTATCACCTGTTCAGAATGTTTCCTTCTTGGATTGTTCATTTGTTTATTTATTGGTTGGCCACCATCTAAACTCCCTGACTATTTAACGGCATCTCACACCTGATATGTAAGACAGGTTCCCACTGCCCAGGATGGAATCCGAGCAGTTGACTCTCTCTGCCTGGTTCTCTGCCTGTGCAGAGATAATGTACCAGTGCAGGGGCAGTTGTAGGTTAGTTATTAGAGGCACTGTAGTTTTAGTGACAGCATCAAGCTCCCAGTGGTATGGGGCCAGCTGTCCAAACTGACTGATGATGGGAGACCTCAGCTATCTCCTCTGCTCCCTAGACCCCTGACTCATCTTCTTTCTTTCACTCTGGTTTCCTAGTCTCCCTCTCAGTCCAGGTGTGCTTCTCTACCTTCTTCCAGCGATGCCTCTTTTGCTTGAATCAGTCAGAGCTGCTTTCTTGGACTATAACCAAGAACTCTCATCCATGCTGCTGAGGAATCCAGGCTACCTTTTACAGGTGGGGTGTTTTACCTGGGAAAAGATGCTTCCCCAAAGAGCTATAAATAGGAATGGGACCGAGGGAGAGAGTTTTACTTTGTTCTTTTTTACCATTGGATTGAAGGCAAGTGCAACATGAAGAACATCCCTTGTAGGACGTCCTAAAGAATGTGAAAGAAGACTCGGAGACACTGTGGAGAATAGTCACGCATGAGACTCGGTGGAGTTCTTTCACTCTCAGTCTCTTCCTGGCCCTGTAAATTCTTGTTATGGGATTTTTTGAGACTCAGATACACTGTCTTCTGCCCTGGGTTGTTGCATCCTTCACTGTCAATGGTTGGATTTGCTGTCTGATTCTTAGGAGAGTCAGAGGTGAATTCAGAATGAGGATTATGATCTGTACTTATTCTGTAGAGTCCTTACAAAGTCATCCTAATTAGTTTTTGGCCTGGCAGATGGCACAACCAGCAAGTAACCTGAGGACAGAAGACATCCTTTCATACTCTGGGATTCTCTCCTCGTTTTTGTTAGCTCTGCAACAGCACAGCAGTCCTGGGCTGGCTGGAGAGTTGTTGGAAGGAAGCTCCCCTATGGGACATATGACAACAGCTGACTCTGTAATACACATGTTATCAGGGCATAACAAATACCCCATACCAAACCCCACTGAAGCAACAAATGGATGGCTGTTAACCTTGGTCTGGAAGATGTATGACAGTATGGTACCGGAAATGAAGAACTTCTAGCAATGCAGCAGTGGGTATGTAGGGAAAGATGGGGACTGCTGCTAAAAGACTGCTTAGGTTGCCCAGAAAGCCCTCTTACTGAAGCATAGCAAATCCATAAACATGGTAATGGTGAGCACAGGCCTAGAGGTGGACTAGTTGCTAACTGGAAGAGAGCTATAACCTTCCATGTCTCCATGTGTCTATGAAGGAGCAAATAAGAAAAAAAGAACAAGAGCTATAAAAGTACAGTTTATAAATGCTTTAAAACTTGAGCATGGAAAAGTTTAGAGCAATGCTGAAAATTTTCTATAATCTGTGACTCCTTCATGAGTCACAGAAGTGATTGACCTAATGCAGAGCCACAGGGGCTGTTAGTAGATGTGGAACCATGAAGTTTCCAGAATTTGTTCATGAAAGGAGAAGATCTGAATGCCTAACATAGAGACATTTCTCCAACTGCTCTTGGCTGAAAGTTTCTGCCATTTTAATAAGGAAGAATTGGTCTTTGGCATCAGACTCACACTGTAGTTATTGAGTTCTGTTTCCAGGGGAGATCTGGTCCCTTTTGATTGTGGCCCTCTGCCCACATTCATACCCCAAAGCCACATAAGACCTGCTCTGGCATTGAATGCCCAAACCAGCCCCTTGGGGCTCCATTCTGGGGCAATAAGTCTGAACATCCCTGTGTAAGATGGGCTGGTTGCTGCCTTTGAGAAATACCCCTGTGCCCAACTCACATCAACCCTAGAATCCCTCTGAAGTGGTTCAGAGAACCAGGAAGGGGAGGAGGTTGCTGATAAGAACTATATATGAACACAAGGGAAAACAGAATCAGTCTCTGATGTTTTGATTAGTGGGAGTGGCTGACCCGGGACTCACAGACTCCTCACTAGGGACTGAAGCAAACTGATCCAGAAACAGAGGGTTGGAGCAGTTGACTCAGCCAGAACTGAATTTTTTCCCCAACCCCTGAAGTCCTAGCAAATAGGCAATCAACATCCCAAATGCGTATCTTCAGAGATGCTATGTCAAGTGTTCAGACAAAAAAAAAGAGACGCATTTCATTTATCTGCTTGCCTGGCCCCCAGTTCTGTAAGAGTACCCAGCATTCTGGGCTTGGTCTCAGGAGGGAAAATGGTAGATTTCTAGGCTTGAGATTTCTTTTTCCCCGCTTCATGTTGGCACTAGAGCAAAGAAGAGATGTTAGAATTCTCAGCAGTGGCAAAACACAGCCTATTTAGAATCTTTTCCTTGTGTCGCATTGATTTATTATTTCAGGCCCACTTTCAAAAACAACTTTCTAGTTTTTGAATCTTGAATTAGGACCTGAAACGGTTTCTGATTCTGACTTCAGCTCTCCACATTGTAAAAGGCAATCACCTGGGTGCCTATGTGGTTTAACTGTAACCACCTCTGCCTCTCTGTGCTGAGTCGGTTCTTCTGTGAGGAAGCAAAACCAGTGGGTTTCTTTTGGCTCGCCTGTTTTTATTCTTTTTTAGTCTGTTTCTATTCTCGTGAATTTGCAAAGCTCTTACATCCTGTACTGAACTGAGTAGGGTCACAAAAGTGCCCAGAATGATTTTGTTTCTGGAAGTGGGGATACTGTGAAATCAGATGGTTTTGAGGACATATATTTTTATGCCTCAGTGGAAGTTGAAAACTAATAATATCAGTGTGTGTGTGTGTGTGTGTGTGTGTGTGCAAGCCAAGTTGCTTCAGTAGCGTCCAACTGTTTGCAAACCTAGGGACTGTAGCCCGCCAGGCTCCTCTGTCCATAGGGATTCTCCAGACAAGAATACTAGAGTGGGTTGCCATGCCCTCCTCCAGGGAATATTCCTGATCCAGGGATAGAACCCACATCTCTTATGTCTCCTTAATTGACAGGAGGTGGGTTCTTTACCACTAGCACCACCTCGGAAGCCCCAGTAATATCAGTAACAATAATTTTATATTATCTTTAATTCACAGTGATCCTGTAAGGTAGATATTATCCCCATTTTGCACATGAGGAAACTGAGGCTCGGAATGGTTGAGAAAATGGCAGAGGGTCATGTAGTTATTATGTGTCAGAAATGGGTTGGAATTTTTTTCTGCTCTGACACTCTACCTAACTAAAAATTATCATGAAGGCTTAGGAGTGCAAATCATTGCTCTTGTGAGTAGCAAGAACAATAGCTGCAACAAAAACAAACAACAATAATAACAACTAGTATTTATTGAGCACTTACCAGATGCCAGGAACTTTGATTGCATTATCTTCATGATCTTCACAATGATGTTGTGATTTAGATATTAACTTTATTCCTATTTTACAAACAAGGCAATTGATACCTAGGATTGCTAAAGAAACTTGCTCAGGGACCCAGAACTTTATATCCAATATCTACACTCCACGTTCCTAATTATTTCTCAGTAACAATGATCAGAAGTGTTCTTATCTGATATTAAGTAGGTGGAAGAAGAGGGTCCCACAATTCTCATTTCTGAAATGAGAAACTGTAGTGAACTTTCTGCTTCCCTGATAGCTCAGTTGGTATAGAATCTTGCCTGCAATGCAAGAGACCCCAGTTCAATTCGTGGGTCAGGAAGATCCGCTGGAGAAGGGATAGGCTACCCATTCCAGTATTCTTGGGCTTCCCTTGGCTCAGCTGGTTGTAAAGATTCTATCAATTGTAAATGAGAGGTACATGCCTTTCCTGTGTTTTACTCAGGGATGTGACACAGTGCTGTCATTAGAAAAATAATCAATGACTACATTTACAAGAAGGTCTCTGAGCAGTTGGGATCTGAGTGTTCTCTGACCATTACATCAGCTCATCTCTGTAGACAGGGGTGGAATGAAGCAAATTGGATTTTCCACCAATTCCCAAAGGGCATGAACTCAACTTTCATAGTTCACAGGACAATTCAAGTTTTGATTTGGGGCAGAATGACCCCATGTAGAGAGGACAGGCTAGCTAGAGGGTATGAGCATTCAGCTCTATTTCAAGGCAAGAGCTCTGAGGAGTCTGAATTTTAGTTTTGTTTTATATAGAACTTGTTGACAAAAATCTCTTGGTTTTTGAAATAAAAATACATGCGTGTTTATATATTTGTGATATAACAGTCTTGTATAATTGGCCATAAGAAAAAAACCAAGATCTTCAAATACATTTTACAAGTTTACGGAAGTATCTGTGGTTGCCATTTTTGCATACCTAATTTTAGTTTTAAAAAACGGCACTTAAAGCAATGCTATGTATTGAGTAGCACAAGTTTAAATGATGGTGTAGACATGCATGCACACACACACACGATGTCTACTCATGTCACCAAGTTGGCTTTAAATTAATCTTGTGTCTGTGCTGTGCAACAGAAAAAAAGTCTAAGTGAAATTGCTCAGTCATGTCCGACTGTTTGCGACCCTATGGACTGTAACCTTCCAGGCTTCTCCATCTATGGGATTTTCCAGGCACTGGAGTGGGTTGCCATTTCCTTCTCCAGAGGATCTTCCTGACCCAGGGATTGAACCCGGGTCTCCTGCATTGCAGGCAGACCCTTTACTGTCTGAGCCACCAGGGATTATTACCTCTGTGAAAACCTCTTTTCCTGAATATGCTTTAAATTTTGAACTACGTTAAGCAAAAGATGACAAAAGACTCTTACCCTGGACATAAATCCATTCCACTTTCCCGTCATTAAAAAGTTCACTTTTATCTTAAAAACATTTCTCCAGCATTGGTGATGAAGAAGGGGAACAGGGCAAGGAAAATCTACATAAGCAGATAATCCCAGCAGTACCCGTATGAAGCTGTGGGGTGTGTTTTTGTACTCATATTACATAGCGGTTCAGCTGACTATGTGAGAATACCTAATAATTGAAACTAAATCACGGAGCAATCTTGGGCAATCTGATGTAAAAATTCTGGAGAATTGACTTCCACATCCTGCTTTATGCCTCTGAACTGTGAGGGCTAGACCATAATTTTTCTAAATGTAAGAAATTAATTGCATGTATTTCTCAATGACTGAAAAACCTCAAACAAACAGAAATTGGTGATTTGTAATCTAGACCCTAATTTGCTTTAACTCAGTTACTCCAGATACATACATCCCCTGTGGGCTCTATTACACATTGATTGAAATGTATTGTTTGCTTTATGTCAGAAGTCTGCATCATCTTATAAAACTTAGCTACTCTTACATTCTTGTTTCCAAACCACATTTTTCTCAAGAAAGCCTCATTCTGTATCTTTGGACTGCAGTTATTTACTTTCTCCTAAGAAGACAGAGTTAGGAAAATACTATTTACCTACAAAATGAGACATTTGTAAACTTGTGTATGAATGGTGGTGGTCAGTCACTCAGTCATGTTCATCTCTTTGCAACCCCAAGGACTGTAGCCCACCAGGCTCCTCTGTCCACGAGATTCTCCAGGCAAGAATACTGGAGGGGGTTGCCATTTCCTCTTCCAGAAGATCTTCCTGCTATGTAAGTAGGTGACTGAATAATTGACCACCCAAGCCTTTGCACTTGTGAGGGAGAATGGGAATGTTATTAAAATTATGTCTGAATAATAAGATTAATCAATCTGATTTTGGTATTGACCATCTGGTGATGTCCATGTGTAGAGTCTTCTCTTGTGTTGTTGGAAGAGGTCGTTTGCTGTGACCAGTGTCTTCTCTTGGCAAAACTCTATTAGCCTTTGCCCTGCTTCATTCTGTACTCCAAGGCCAAATTTGCCTGTTACTCCAGGTATTTCTTGACTTCCTACTTTTGCATTCCAGTGCCTTATAATGAAAAGGACATCTTTTTTTGGGTGTTAGTTCTAAAAGGTCTTATAGGTCTTCATAGAACCATTCAACTTCAGCTTCTTGTGCATTACTGTTTGGGTCATAGACTTGGATTACGTGATGTTGAATGGTTTGCCTAGGAAATGAAAAGAGATCATTCTGTTGTTTTTGAGATTGCATCCATTTCGGACGATTTTGTTGACTATGATGGCTACTCCATTTCTTCTAATGGATTCTTGCCCACAGTAGTAGGTATAATGGTGATCTGAGTTAAATTCACCCATTCCAGTCTGTTTTAGTTCGCTGATTCCTAAAATGTCAACATTCACTCTTGCCATCTCCTATTTGACCATGTCCAGTTTGCCTTGATTCATGGATATCATATTCCAGGTTCCTATGCAATATTGCTCATTAGAGCATTGGACTTTGCTTCCATCACCAGTCATATCCACAACTGGGTGTTGTTTTTGCTTTGGCTCCAATTGATTTTTGCTTTGGCTCAGATTGTTTATATTCTTTGCAGCCAAAAATGGAGACGCTCCATACAGTCAGCAAAAACAAGACCAGGAGTTGACTGTGGCTCAGATCATGAACTCCTAATTGCCAAACACAGATTTAAATTGAAGAAAGTAGGGAAAACCACTAGACCATTCAGGTATGACCTAAATCAAATCCCTTATGATTATACAGCAAAAGTGACAAATAGATTCAAGGGATTAGATCTGATAGAGTGTCTGAAGAACTATGGATGGAGATTCGTGACATTGTACAGGAGGCAGGGATAAAGAACATCCCCAAGAACAATAAATGCAAAAAGGCAAAATGGTTGTCTGACGAGGCCTTACAAATAGCTGTGTTAAGAACGGAAGCGAAAAGCAAAGGAGAAAAGGAAAGATATACCCATTTGAATTCAGAGTTCCAAGGAACAGCAAGGAGAGATAAGAAAGCCTTCCTCAGTGATCAGTGCAAAGAAATAGAGGAAAACAATAGAATGGGAAAGACTAGAGATCTCTTCAAGAAAATTCCAGATACCAAGGGAACATTTCATGCAAAGATGGGCTCAATAAAGGACAGGAATGGTACAGACCTAATAGAAGGAGAAGATATCAAGAAGAGGTGGCAAGAATACACAGAGGAACTATACAAAAAAGGTCTTCATGATCCAGATAATCACAATGGTGTGATCACTCACCTAGAGCCAGATATCCTGGAATGTGAAGTCAAATGGGCCTTAGGAAGCATCACTATGAACAAGCTAGTGGAAGTGATGGAATTTCAGTTGAGCTATTTCAAATCCTAAAAGATGATGCTGTGAAGTGCTTCGCTCAATATGCCAGCAAATTTGGAAAACTCAGCAGTGGCCACAGGACTGGAAAAGGTCAGTTTTCATTCCAATCCCTAAGAAAGGCAATGCCAAAGAGTGCTCAAACTACCAAACAATTGTCCTCATCTCTACACTACTAAAGTAATGCTCAAAATTCTCTAAGCCAGGCTTCAACAGTACGTGAACTGTGAACTTACAGATGTTCAAGCTGGATTTAGAAAAGGCAAAGGAAGCAAAGATCAAATTGCCAACATTCACTAGATCATTGAAAAAGCAAGAGAGTTCCAGGAAAACATATACTTCTGCCTTATTGACTACGCCAAAGCCTTTGACTGTGTGGATCACAAAAACTGTGGAAAATTCCAAAAGAGATGGGAATACCAGACCACTTGACCTGCCTCTTGAGAAATTTGTTGCAGGTGAGGAAGCAACAGTTAGAACTGGACATGGCACAACAGACTGGTTCCAAATAGGAAAAGAAGTACATCAAGGCTGTATACTGTCACCCTGCTTATTTAACTTATATGCAGAGTACATCATGAGAAATGCAGGACTAGTTGAAGCACAGGCTGGAATCAAGATTTCTGGGAGAAATATCAATAACCTCAGATATGCAGATGACACCACCCTCATGGCAGAAAGCAAAGAAGAACTAAAGAGCCTCTTGATGAAAGTGAAAGAAGAGAGTGAAAAAGTTGACTTAAAACACAAGGTTCAGAAAAATAAGGTCATGGCATCTGGTCCCATCGCTTCATGGCAATAGATGGGGAAACAATGGAAACAGTGAGATTTATTTTCTTGGACTCCAAAATCACTGCAGATGGTGACTGCAGCCATGAAATTAAAATATGCTTGCTCCTTGGCAAAAAGGTTATGACAAACCTAGACAGTGTATTAAAAAGCAGAGACATTACTTTGCCAACAAAGTTCTGTCTAGTCAAAGCTATGGTTTTTCCAGGAGTCATGTATGGATGTGAGAGTTGGACTATAAAGAAAGCCGAGCACCAAAGAATTGATGCTTTTGAACTGTGGTGTTGGATAAGACTCTTGAGAGTCCCTTGGACAACAAGGAGGTCCAACCAGTCCATCCAAAAGGAGATCAGTCATGGGTGTTCTTTGGAAGGACTGAATTTGAAGCTGAAACTCCAATACTTTGGCCACCTGGTGTGAAGAACTGATTCATCGTAAAAGACCCTGATCCTGGGAAAGATTGAAGGCGGGAGAAGGGGTCAACAGAGGATGAGATGGTTGGATGGCATCACTGACTCAATGGACATGAATTCGAGTAAACTCTGGGAGTTGGTGATGGACAGGGAGGCCTGGCATGCGGCAGACCATGGGGCTGCAAAGAGTCAGACATGACTGAGCGACTGAACTGAGCTGAACTGAATAAGAGTAAACCAATGAATCATGTCAGTGTTTTATGATGAATCAAGGAGGGATGTCATGAAATGAGAAAAAGAAGACACTTCACACAGCCTGGGTCTGAGTAATTCTCAAGCTGGGCACTGCAGGATGCATAGAAGTTGAAAGGGTGAAGACGTAAGCAACAGTGTTCTAGGCTAAGGGCAGAACATATTTAAAGATGGGCAGGTAAGCAGGTAGAAATAGGGATGCAAATTGTAGCATGTCTTTTCCGATTGTTGTATTTTCTCATAGAAATGTAAAAGAAAGTCATCATCTGAAAATGAAGACTGAAAAATACTATAAGCATTGTTGGCAGAAAATAAAAAGCCACCGAAATCTGACATACTGAAAAAAAGAGCTGTCAACAATGTGAAACAACAGAAACTTGCATACACTCCTGGGCATGAAAATTGGTAGAACCACTCGGAAAACAGTGTGACAGTTTTCAGTAAAAACTTCTTGTTGTTGTTCAGTCACTAAGTTGTGTCCAACTTTTTCTGACCCCATGAGCTGCAGCATGCCAGGCTTCCCTGTACTCCACTATCTCCCGGAGTTTGCTCAAATTCATGTCTACTGAGTTGGTAATGTTATCTAACCATCTCATTCTCTGCTGCCCCCTTCTCCTTTTGCCTTCAGTTTTTCCCAGCATCAGGGTCTTTTCCAGTGAGTTGGCTCTTCACATCAAGTGTCCAAAGTACTGGAGCTTTAGTTTCAGCATCCGTCCTTCCAATGAATATTCGGGGTTGATTTCCTTTGGGATTGACTGGTTTGATCTCCTTGTTGTCCAAGGTACGCTCAAGAGTCTTCTCCAGCACCACAATTTGAAAGCATTAATTCTTCGGGGCTCACCCTTCTTTATGGTTCAACTTTCACATTCATTGTTGGCTTAAAGCTCAACATTCAGAAAACCAGTCCCATCACTTCATGGCAAATAGATGGGGAAACAGTGGAAACAGTGGCAGACTTTATTTTGGGGGGCTCCTAAATCATGGCAGATGGTGACTGCAGCCATGAAATTAAAAGATGCTTGCTCCTTGGAAGGAAAGTTATGACCTACCTAGACCGCGTATTAAAAAGCAGAGACATTACTTTGTCAACAAAGGTCCATCTAGTCAAGGCTATGGTTTTTCCAGTAGTCATGTATAGATGTGAGAGTTGGACTATAAAGAAAACTGAGCACCGAAGAACTGATGCTTTTGAACTGTGGTGTTGGAGAAGACTCTTGAGAGTCCCTTGGACTGCAAGGAGATCCAACCAGTCCATCCTAAAGGAGATCAGTCCTGGATTTTCATTGGAAGGACTGATGTTGCAGCTGAAACTCCAATACTTTGGCCACCTGATGCGAAGAGCTGACTCATTTAAAAGACCCTGGTGCTGGGAAAGATTGAGGGCAGGAGGAGAAGGGGATGACAGAGGATGAGATGGTTAGATGGCATCACCGACGTGATGGACAAGAGTTTGGATAGACTGTGGGAGTTGGTGATGGACAAGGAGGGCTGGCGTGCTGCGGTTCATGGGCGCAAAGAGTCGGACATGACTGAACGACTGAACTGAACTGAACTCACATTCATACCTGACTCATACTGGAGTCATAGCTATATCTATATGAACCTTTGTCAGCAAAGTAATGTCTCTGCTTTTAAATATGCAATCTAGATTGTCATAGGTTTCCTTCCAAGGAGCAAACATCTTTTAATTTCATCAGTTTAATTTCATGGCTGAATTTAAAGAAAAGAGAGAGAGAACTTTGCTCCTTCAAGAAATTGGGAGTAGATCACTTTTTCTGAATGTGCAGTCCTGGGTGTGAGCTGTGTTCAAGCAATGAGACTTGTATGTGGACCCAGATACTGAAAGGTCTTCAGAGCTGTGATAAGGAATTTTGATTTCATTTTGAGGTAGGGGGTCCCACTGCAGTGCTTTAAAGGCAATAGCAAGTGAGACCTCTGGGTCTAGCTGTGAAGAGTGGTTGAGGGTCTAGAGTGGAAGTCATAGGAAGGAAACGACGGAAGCCTAGAAAGGACTGTCACAGTGATAAAGGGTGGAGTCAGTGGGTAAGGGCTTTGATGTGGGGGCTGAGGAAGATTAGGGAATTAAAGATGTACTCATGGGTTGAATTGTGTACTCCCAAATTTATATATTGAAATCCTAACCCCCTAGTGTCCTTATGAAAAGAGCACACTGGGACACAGACTAGACAGGAAAGACCATGTGAAGACATGCAGGGACTCCAAGGAGAAAGGCCTAGGACAGATCCTTCTCTCACAGCCTCCGGGAGGAATCAGCCTGCCGACACCTTGATCATGGACTTTGAGCTCCAGTATTGTGGAGCAAAACATGTCTGTTGTCTAAGCCTCCTGACTTGTGTTACCTTGTTAGGACAGTCCTAGCAAACAAATACAGATGGCCACTCGGGGTTTAAGTTTGAACAGTGGGGAGCATTCCTTAAGACAGGGATCCCCAACCTCTGGGATCTAATATGTGATGATCTGAGGTGGAGCTGATGTAATAATAATAGAAGTAAGGTGCACAATAAATATAATGTGCTTAAATTATCCTGAAATTGTCCCCTCACTCCTGTCCATGGGAAAATTGTCTTCCATGAAACCAGTCCTTGGTGCCAAAACGGTTGGAGACTGCTGCTAAGGTGAACAGGAGCCTGTGGAGGGAGATGGTGATAACTCAGTTTCAACATGTTGACTTTGGGGGACTTGTCCAACCTCAGAGTCAAGAGGTCCAACTGGACGTGGACAGTCAAGGCTCTGGAAAGATGTCTGGGCTGGCGTTCCAGGTTCAGGAGCTATCATGAGTAGGATTCTCAGGCACTGATGCTGTGGGAGTGGGCCTCAGGGAAGGGATTGGGGTGAGGGGTGAACAGAAAGAGAGTCCTGCTGTCACTTTGGTACTGAGTGCTTTCTTTACATTCAAGTGGATGAAAAAGGCTTTGTTAATATGTTGCTTCAAAATAGTTGCTTGTAGGAATTCGCAAAAAAAGGCATAGTAAGCTTAGGGCATCAAATAGAATGTCTGGCTGCCCAGAGTTCAGCCTTGGCTGCCCCCTTGGGTTAAGAAATTGCCCCATTGAGTTGGTCCCAGAACAGACTCACACAGACCTTACAAGAAATGTTATCTAGACCCCAAATACCAAATTATTAATTTATAATGCGAGATAGGACTGGCAAGTAGAACAGACATGTGTGTCTTCCTAACCAACCTCTTCAACCACTTACGGAAGAGCTGTAGAGAGAAACAAATAATTAGAATGTTGTCTGGTACCCATGGAATCAGAATAAGGGGGTTAGTTTCATGGTTTGAATTGGTAAGCAGTTCAGGCTCTCATAGCCTGATGCAGTGCTCCCCATGATCCAGAGGAGATGCCGTACAGACTGCACATCGATTCATACCCTCCAGCCATCAGCTGGCTATCCTCCACCCTGGTCAGTGCAGGCATGCTGAGTCGTTCAGTCATGCCTGACTCTTGAGACCCCCATGGGCTGTAACCTACTAAGCTCCTCTGTCCATGGGATTACCCAGGCAAGACTACTGGAGTGGAGTTGCCATGCCCTTCTCCTGGCAATCTTTTCTGACCCAGGGATTGAACCCACGTCTCCTGCATCTCCTGCATTGGCAGGTGAATTCTTTACCACTGAGCCACCTGAGAATCCCTCTGTGTTTGTGAGGTACTGCCAACTTTCATCGCTATGGTGTTCCTTGCATCCATAGATGATCCACTCCATATTAATGAAGACGTGATTTGTCTTTTTTAATTTTTTGAAGAATAGCTAATTTATAATGTTGTGTTAGTTTCTGGCATACTGGTGTACAGCAAAGTGATTCAGTATATATATATTTTTTCTATTATTTTTCTATTATTTTTTCATATTATTTTTATTTATTATTTTCTATTATATTATTTTCATATATTTTCTATTTTTCATATTCTTTTCTATTATAGTTTATTACAAGTGGTTTGTCTTTGAAATATGAATATCTTCCAACAGATTAAAGACTTGCCTTGATGCCTGAAGAACTGTTCACTTCCTTTGAAATAATTCTGCATATTGCTACTTTCATCTGTTATGTTCTGACTTTCAAGCTTCATTTCCCTTATTTCCACATTCTTGGCTGTGAGGGCTGGATTTCAGGGTTGGGGATGAGGCCTCACTGTGGTTCTCATGTCAATTTCTTAAATAGGTATAAATATAATATTTTTAAAGTAGTGATTTCAGTAATGGTTATTTCCGGCTCAATGCTTTGCAGCAAATTATTTTTTCAGTTTTGTTCTCTCTTTATTTTTAGTTGTTGTTGGAGCATACTTGCCTTAGAGTGTTAGTTTCTGCTGTACAACAGTGAGAATGAGCTATGTGTATACACATGTTCCCTCCTTCCTGAGCTTCCCTCCCACCCCTCACCCCACCCCTCTAGGTTGCAGCAAATTTGTTGTTGTTCATTTGTAAAATATTGTTCCCTTACTCTCTCATCTGGGGTTTCCCTGATGGCTCAGTCTGTAAAAAATCTGCCTGCAGTGCAGTAGACCTTGGTTTGATCCTTGGGTCGGGAAGATCCCCTGTAGAAGGAAATGGCAATCTACTCCAATATTCTTGCCTTGAGAATCCCATGGACAGAGGAACCTGGTGGGCTACAGTCCAAGGGGTCACAAAGAGCTGGACACGACTTAGTGACTAAACCACCAGCACTACTACCTATAGGGTTTTCTCTTTATATTCACTCTCCTCTTGCGTGTATTTCCCCTTTCCCTCTCCCCACTATTTCTAACACAAATGCTAGGTCTCTTTGGAGTCAGGTGACTCTCTCACCCTGGACTCTTGTTTTTAGGACTGTCTATAATTCAGAGGACATGGTTCATAATGGGAAAGGCAGGGCACATCTATTTCAGGTTTGCTGGTCCATTTCTTTGAGCCCTCTTGGAAACTTTCCTTTTCCTTTAGTGAAATGAGAAATGGTTTCCTGTGGGGCCGCTCTCCATCAGTGACAAGCTGAACTTACAAATAAAGTTGATAAAACTTTCGGCCTCTCTCCCCATAGCTGCAGGCCAGTGAAACTAAATTAATCAAGTCTTCCCTCTTAACATGACTGTCATCAAAAGTCATATGCTGTAAGGAGATAAACATAAGCCTCTTTTAAGCTTCTGCTTTCATCTTTAGCTGCTTCTGGATAGTGATGGGAGTGGACCCCTGAATGGCTGCAGGTGGCAGTTGGAATTTTATCCACGTAGGCTTGCTTGCAAGTTGCTGGTATATTGAAGTTCTTTGCAGGAAAAATATTTCAGAATTTGGCCATTTTCACAGCCAAAAACGTTCCCTTATAACTATATTAACTGGTCTTTTAACTGGATAAATCCCAGGTTTTTCTTCGTGGTCTGAGTAAGGAGTGGAAATGAGGGAAGAAAAAACAAACTAAACACAGTTTTGCACTCAAAGGGCCCCCATCTGATGGGGAGATAGACACATATGCAAGAGACAATCACCTGGTAGCAGACATCCTAAAGGAGCCCCATGATGTTGCAGAGGGTCAAGGATGGGCAGAGAACTCCCCACCCCCATTAGAAGATAGGGGATTGTTCAGGTGTGGTCCCACATTGAGAAATAAAGACCTTGATTTGAAGACGCTTCTCAGAAACTGGGCTATTTCTATGGGGCTGGCTTTCTGCACATGTTGTTGGGAGATGTGGATTTGAAAAAGAAGAAGGAATTTTTCTTTCCATCTGAGGGTTCAAGGCAGCCCTGTTCTAAAAGTGAAATGGTTCGGACTCCTTCCTCAAGCAGAGCCATGGATGATAAATGCCACAGAGCCAACTTTTCAAAGGGGTGATTTGAGGGAACCCAGGGCAAAGCTCCCTGCTGTAAATGACCAGCCTTAGAGAAGAGTCCCCCAAAATCTTTTCAGCTAGCCACTCAGCAGAAATGAGTTATTGGGTGGTAGGGGGATCCATGTTACAGGGGCCTATGGGGTTGAAGAGGAGAGCTCAACACAGCGATGGAGAGGGGCCAGGGCTTCCCATCCTTGTCACCTGCCTCTGCCCACATATCATACTTGGCTCTTTTCAGTGATTCTCCAAGAACCCTAAAGAAAATCATCAGAGTCACTGGCACCAGAGTCTGTCACCTTCTAGAGAGCAGCTCTTCCTAGAGAGAAGCATGGTTGTGCCCACCATGTGGAAGGAAGGAGGAGGGAGTGTGTGTCCCTGGCATGGATGTTGCTGCCAGGGTGATTGTGCCATGCTGGCCCTGCTGAGCAGTTTTGCCTGATCATCTGAGAAATGTGGACCACTAAGGTCTTTCTCTCAGGGGAAGTGAAAATTACTAGACCAGTAGTTCTCAGAAATTTATTAATTTCAGAGCTCCATGGTGATCCCCAATAGTCAGAAGTACCACCTGAATGCAACAAGAAAGCAATAAATAATATTTCTCTCCTCAAGATGCTTTCACTCCAAATGATCTCCAGGACTTGCCTATTCAAGACTGTTTTCCAGTTCTGCAACAATTTGGGGAGAGGTGGGAGCAGCACGTGTGTGGGTGCATGCTAAATTGCTTCAGTCATGTCTGACTCTGTCCATGCGATTCTCCAGGCCAGAATACTGGAGTGGGTTGCCGTGTCCTCCTTCAGGGGATCTTCTTGACCCAGGAATCTAACCTGCATCTCTTACCTCTCCAGTATTGGCAGGCGGGGCACCTGGGAAACACCAGGGTAGCACCCTGGGGAAGCTACCACCTGGGAAGCCTGAGAGTAGCACAGTTGAATGGAAAAGGGTCACATGTGGTGAGAATCAAATTTTGAATATTGTTAAAAGAAGTACATCTAATTTCTGAGTATCTGTTCATACTACTGTTTCAGAAAATCCTCTGTTACAGACGGCTTAGTTTCTCTCTGTCTGTCACTTCAAATCAGATTTTCATACCTTCTGCTCTAAAAGGGTAGTTCCGATTATTCAACAACTGGATAAGCATCACACACCTCTTTTACACTGCACCATGGCAGGCACAAGCTGGGCTAGGTATTTTGCTGACCAGGGAGCACCAAGCAAACGTACGTTCTCTACATAATGAGAACTTTTGCTTACTAAGACCTGTTGATAATTATTTTGCACTGTCGATAGAGAACCCAAACACCCAGGATTTTCAAATGATTTCACAGCTGATTTATATGCATGAAGAATAATTCACATCATGTAATTTTCCTTGCCAGATTGATTCTTATTTGAATATTGAAAGATATGTCATTTTAAAATAATTTCATACTTCACTGATGAACTAAAATTGAGACATTGGATACATATGGCATGTGTGTGTTTGTGGGCAAGAGAACAATCGCCTTCTCTCTTAGGAAGGCAGGGACAGCAAAATCCATGAGAAGGAATTAACCATCTTTGAGAGAAGCAACCATCATTTTTTTAAACCTGTTACCTAGAGAAGTAAACCGGGGCCTCACGACTCAGTAGTCAACTGTGCCCGCTCCAGTAGCACAAGGGAGTTCAGAAACAAAATCATGGGCATGAAAAGTCCACCAATTAAGAGATACAGATTCACAGATTAACCTTCCTGAAAGCAAAGATTTTAGAGGTGCAGGAAGCTGGTTTGGTTTTGAAGAAAGGAAGGTGTTGTGATCCTTCTCCCCAGATCACACCATCCAGGACTGGCCTTGGCTCACTGGGGTCAGAGAGCCCATTCTGGATACCTGCCCTCGCACAGCACTCTCTTTGAGGCATCCCACCCAGACCCCCAGGCTTCCTTCTCTGCATTTCTCTAAACTTTGATGTGAGGCCTCCATTGTCACCAAAACCCCTGACTTAACCTTCTCCTGAAAACCCTCCACCCCCATAGATGCAGAAGTTTGCCCCTACCTGTATTGAGCAGGCCCTTGGTCAAGCTCAGACAACAGTGTTCACCTTGTCAAGAGGGTTTAAGGCCCCTTGGGTCAGTAGAGCAGCATCCAGGGCACTAGCCTTGCCAGACTTGCCTCTGCTCTGCCCAACCAGGATCCTGGGTCAGCCCCTTGCTTCTCCTCTGCCTAAATCTTTCCGCCATTGGCTGAATGACCCACTTTTTTGGGGGGGATACCTCTTCTCAGTCAATATGGTCAGATTACTAACCCCCTCATTATCCCATGTGCCTGCCTCAATGCGCTATGTCCTGCCACTGAGCTGCAGACACCTGTCACTCCAGACCATGCAACTTCTCCAACCCCCACTGCCTTCTTCCTGGATGCCAAGGCCACCAAGCAACCCACTTAGAGCCCCTCTCACCTGGTTGGTCCAGTGCAGAAGGACCTTGGGTTCTGACTTTCTCCCTTCTTTACTGATTTCAGCCACTTTAAAAGTCACTTACTGCAAAATCAGAATGCTTTCAAGCCGTTCAAGTGAATTTTCTCTGATTGTTTTGAAGAGTGCATCAGTGTTGAGAGGACTTTAAGGCCGTATAGCTCCAACATATCAAACAAATTCAACAATTGGCTGAAAAGCTGGAGATAGAGATGCCATCCTGACCCCACTTTAGTTCATTGGGGTGGGAGGGCATTGTGATTTCCAGGAAGGATTTTGAATTGCTCTGCTCAATTAAAAGAGGTGAAGGGGTCTTTTGAATGGCATGTCAAATTAGTAATATTATCAGTGATACAAGTAAAGTTAAAATTGTTTTCTGGGATGGCACAGTATAAATGAGGCACTTGAGATTTGACCTGATGGAGTGAATTCACACTGACCTGGTGTCGGGGGTCTCTTTGGAGAAGAATGGTAAGTTGTGTCTTTGGCCCCTAGAGGACAAGAGTAAACCGATGTGAGTCACCAGAACATTAACTTCTGGAATGACAGCAGAGGAAAACACAGATCTTGGACTTTGAGGGCCAGGTGATCACGATGGTAAGTGGACAACCAGGCTTGAAAAACAGCCTCTTGCTCCAGATAGTGTCTCTGATGAGATTCATAATAAATCATGTAAAATTAATCCCAGGAATCTCCACTTTACTCTCTTGTCTTGAAATCAAGGGGAGAATATTTTTATTCCTCTTGATTTCTGGTACTTCCAAGCTTTAAGAAAGATGCATTTTCAGTTCAGTCAGTTCAGTGATGTCCTACCCTTTGCAACCCCATGGACTGCAGCATGCCAGGCTTCTCTGTCCATCCCCAACTCCCAGAGCTTGCTCAAACTCATGTCCATTGAGTCGGTGATGCCATCCAATCATTTCACCCTGTGTCATCCCCTTCTCCTGTCACATGATTCATGTGACTCATCTTAAAAACCTAGGCCCTGACCCAAAGCCGATTCCCTCCTTCCCACAGTCAGGTTTTGTTCCTGGAAAGAGTCTTGGATGTGGACATTCACCAGCACGTACCCACCTTGCCTTGGCCCCTCAGAAGTTCTCAGGACTCCTGTCTGAAGGTATCCCATTTAGCTTAGCTGTCTCTGTTTACTGCTCCATTCTTGAAAAACAAAACGATAATAAATGTAGTTACTGGACACAAGACCATGGATCAGCACACCTGGTCAAAAGAGCAAGAGTTTGTAGCCTGAGACTTGATGGACTCGAAGATCATCACTGCCTCATTCTGTCATCTCAGAAACTTATTTTTCTGAGCCACAGTTTCCTCATTGGATAGAAATAATATCCAATATAAATAAGAATAGTAATATCTAGGTTACAATTTCAAGGTGCAATTAGCATGTGCTAGCATGGAGTAAAGTGAAGAAGTGAAGTTGCTCAGACAGTTGTGTCCAACTCCTTGCAACCCCATGGACTGCAGTCCATGGAATTCTCCAGGCAAGAATACTGGAATGGGTTGCCATTTCCTTCACCAGGGGATCTTCCCCATCCAGGGGTTGAACCTGGGTCTCCCGCACTGCAGAAAGACTCTTTACTGTCTGAGTCACCAGGGAAGCCTAGCATGGAGTAGGTGCCCAGTAAATATTTGCAGAATGTTGTGAATGAGCCAATTTCCCATGTGTTGCTCCTGATGTAAGTTCCAGGACATCTAGGTCCTCAAGAAAAACGTCTGACAAAGACAACAGAGGCAGTTCTTTTCAAACTTTTTCAGTCCTTCATTTTTTCTTTCTTCTTCAAAAAATTATTCATTTTATTATTTATTTGGCTGTGCTGGCTCTAGTTGAGGCATGCACTTGGGAACTTAGTTGCAGCTTGCAGGACATTTAATTGCAGCATGTGAACTCTTAGTTGCAACATGCGGGACTTAGTTCCTGACCAGGGATCGAACCTGGGCTGCCTGTATTGAGAGCACAGAGTCTTAGCCATTGGACCACCAGGGAAGTCCCTGGCAGGTGTTGTTCTTGATACAGAAAGAATCCAGAGACTCAAGGTGCCCACAGTCACAAAGAACTTATATGAGTGCTAAGACAATGCAGAATAGAAACACTGGCTTTTGAGATGTCTCCATTATTCTGTTCCTAGTTCTTTTTGTCACATAGACTGAGCCCTGCTTACCTGACTTACTCTTGCTTATTCTTTGGCTTCCTCTCACCTCCTGTTTTCCTGGCCTCTCCCTTACTTCCTCTTCTTTCTTTCACAAACAGCTCCATAGCTAAGACCCTCTTGATCCAATCTATGATGTACCACAGCTTATATGGATTGCATGAGATGGTGTGAGATTCTATATACAAGAGAACTTTGTAAACTATGAAATGTTGTACAAATGTAAAGAATGATGACATTGGTGGTTGGGATGATGCTTTGTCATTATGACTGAAGCCCAGCAATTTAACCCTAGTGATGGTAACTCAGCAGTTTTGAGTTCTTATTTGGGTCAGTTAATGAGCCTTTGAACAACTATGTCTTCTTGGTGAAAGAAGAAATGAGTCCAAAAATCTATCAAGTTCTCTGCTGGTCTGAATGAAGATGTGGATAAAAAAGGGAATCCATGTGTCTAATCTTTAGGAACATCTTTAACTTCATTTCATGCCAATTTAAACCAACTAAGTTGACATGAAACTAGGAAATGATTGGATATAGATTACAAAAGAAGAGGAGAGAGTGGAGAAAAAAGATGACTATTTTGGAGGAGACACTGCTAGCCTACAGAGCACCTTTGTGAGAATTTCTATAGGTGGTCCTTCTTGTAGATGAATAGAACCCTGTCCCAGAAGGGGGCCCCAGACTGCACAGAGCCAACTGTGACCAGATGCTCCAGTGCAGGCCACCACCTATCAACCCTGCTGGGTAGTCCAGAGTGGGAACACATGTCCTCCAAGGATCAGTGCTTAGGACTGTTTCCTCTGACATTTTAAAATTCATCTACAGAATAGGGTGCATATTCATTTTGAAAACATATTCTATACAGTAAAATGTTTAAACAAAAAGATGAATGCGTTAGGTGTAATTACAGAAAAGTGAGGAACTGAAGTTAACACTTAGGAAATCCCATGGACGGGTTTTGGGGAAAAGTTCCGAGCATGTTCTCATGTCCTCAGCAGCCAGTTATGTTTCAGACATATAGTAGATGCTCAGGAAATGGATGAGAAAGACCTAAAGAAAGCGTGGGAATTTGGGAATAGGAGAAGGAGGTTTTGGATACAAAGGAGGTTCTAGATACAGAAGGAGGTTCTGGATACACAGAGTTTAAGGAATTGGTCCCTTCCTCTGGGATCTGCTATCTCACCAAGGAAGAGGGCTTCGTTTGGTAGTTGGTACAAGACTGATAATTTACAGGTTCCTTAAAGAACTTGGGCTTCTCTGGTGGCTCAGATAGGTAAAGAATCTGCCTGCAATGCAGGAGACCTGGGTTTGATACCTGGGTTGGGAAGATCCCCTGGAGAAGGGTATGGCAACCCATTCCGGTATTCTTGCCCGGAGAATTCCATGGACAGAGTAGCCTGGTGGGCTACAGCCCATGGAGCCACAAAGAGTTGGACATGACTGAGTGTCTTTCAGTCACTCGCCCACTAAAGAAATATATTCATCTTGTGACCAAAGGTATTTTTGAAAACCCAGAAGTTTGTTTTCCTTTCCAGCAAACTCAGGTTGTATCCCTAGTTGAGATGGGGGTGTGATTCCCCATGTGTAAAATAGACAGCTAATGGGAACCTGGTATAAAGCACAGAGAGCTCAGCTCAGTACTCTGTGATAACCTAAAGGGGTGGGATGGGAGTGGGAGGGAGAGAGGTCCAAGAGGGAGGGGATATATGTAACCATACAGCTGATTCAATTCATTGTACAACAGAAACTAACACAACAGTGTAATACTCCAATAATAATAATAATAAAAAGAAACCAAGAGGTATCCCAAGAATACTAATATTAGGGTATTTGTGAAGAGAGGGGGAAAATTGAACTGATTTTATGCTTGATGTTAATTCCATCATGAATGGCAAGGATGGAGTGAATACTTGTTCAGCAAATCTCAGAATTCTGCAGGGAACTGGGAACAACCACAGTTTATGTGAAACTAGTGGGTTTTCCTCAGCCTAAACATAGAATTCATGCCCCAAAGCAGGTGAATATGGCCTTAGGTGCCTCTGTCAGAAAAAGGTTGAACTCCTTTTCACAATAGTTAATTCAGTGTCAGCAAACAGAGTTTGAAAAATAAGAAAATGAAATGACCTGTTCAGAATGATAAGACTTTCTCAGTAAGGATGACAGAGGCAGGGAGAGTGACCTCTAAGACTCCCATGACTAAATTCTTAAATAGTGTGAAATGGTTAATTTCACAGTAGGCTCTCCTTGTTCTTTGGCAAAACTTGGTGAATTTACTGACTGACTGGTTAATATAGACTTTCACTTGTGTGTTTGTACTATTCTTTCAAGTTTTCCCCCAAGATCTTCAAATAGAACCTCTAAGAAAAGCTTTCAACATGAGCGGGAGAAACAGTTGGACACCTCCACCTAGTATTCTATAGGGAATTGTGTTATTACACTCAGTTTTATTAAATTTTCTTTTTTTCCCACTTAATGCTTTTTCTCTAAAAGAAGGAAAGCAAAAAAAAGAAAAAAAAAAAAAACCTAAAGTCACTCTTGCTACTTTCAGTTTATAAAGTTGAAAGAGTTACAGTGAAAAAAGAAAACCATTCTTTCATGTTTTGACTAAGGGTAGGCATTCTATAGTCTTATTAGTGATATTCTGGTGTTATATTAACTTTGCAACCACACCGTGCAATTCATGTGGCAGACAGCAAAAAGAAAAACAAGTTAAGCATGCTATTACATTTTTTATGAGTAAGAAATATTGGTCCCTTTCAAACCAGAGTCATTTATATTGATGGCTTTAATTATTTTAGGACTTGGCTTGTTTTTCACTTAAGTATACAGATGGAATTTAAAATAACTTTTGAACCCCTGGAATGTATTTATTTTCCATGACTTTTCCTTTAAAGTCAAGACTAAGGTTTCTAGAGCTGATGGTATCTACTTTTTTCCTATTTAACTGGCTGCTACTGTGTCCTTTCAATAGTCCAACTGTTGGCATTTAAAATTTTCACTTTCTTTTATCTGAAATCTAATCTGATGAAGTGACCCAGTTCATCAAGCTTGTGCTAATTCAGCCACAATAATAAACTGCAAAAAGTTGGAATAATGTGCTTTTTATTATAAACCCATTAGCTTTATTAGTGTGATTCTGCCTTACAAATTATGATGTTCGAGGATAAATTAGTAAGGGGCTGTTACTTAGGATAATTCTTTGTTTGCATTTAGGCTCAATGCAAAGATTTTTTAAAATCACAGCTGGTTTCCTTCCTTTCTGTGTTTCCCAGAATGCTTCACCTTGCTTGTGTCTATGTGGTGTGACAGTGGAGGTCTAGGCACCGGGGAGATACGTCAGATACAAGAGTGTCTATGAACCGTGGGGCTCCAGACATCAAAACTTGTTGTTTTGATTGACAATCTAGAGAAATGCTGCCTACAAGAAACTCAAAAATTTTAGAGAAATTTGATAGAAATAGAGATATGTGGAAATAATGCTGTACAAGATAATGCATGTTAAGTACTAAGTTACAATAATTTTGAGCTCAAAAGAGAGACAAGTTATACAGTTTTTGAGCTGGTAGGACCTTTATTTTAATTTTCAACAATCTTTTTATTTACTTATTTGGCTGTACCAGGTCTTAGTTGCAGCACTCAGGATCTTGAATCTTCATTGCAGTATCTTTAGTTGCAGCATGAGAACTCTTAGTTGTGGCACGTAGGACCTAGTTCCCTTTGTATGTGTGCATGAGTGCTCGGTTATGTCTAACTCTGTGACCCCAAGGAATGTAGCCCACCCAGGCTCCTCTGTCCATGGAATTTCCCATCAAGGATACTGGTGTGGGTTAGGTTGCAATTTTCTTCTCCAGGGGATCTTCCAGACCCACAAATGGAACCTGTGTCTCCTGCATTGCAGGCAGATTCTTACCTGCTAAGCCATCAGGGAAGCCTGACCAGGGATCAAACCCAGGCCCCCTGCATTGGGAGTTCAGAGTCTTAGCCACTGAGCCACCAGGGAAGTCCCTGGCAGGACCTTTAGACTCACCTAATTCTGCTCCCTTATTTTCCAGAGGTAAAACTGAGATAAGGAAAAGTTAAATGATTTGTCTGGGCTCCCTCAGCTTACATTCAGCAGAATCACAGCTAAATCAACATATGCTAACTTGCAGCCCAGAACTTTGGGTCCCAGCACTGCCTCTTCTTATCATCACAAGTATAGTCAAGGAAGGCTACATAGAACACATGGGATTGGAGTTGCGCTTTGAAGGCCTAAGTTCAAAGACTCTAGGTAGAATTGTGTAGGTTGGACTCTGAACATCTCTCTGTTTGCCCCCATAAATGCTAATGACCAGCTCCTGAAGGGGAAGACATTCTATAAATGGATGAGATTTACATAGGCAGAGAGCATGAAAGCTCTGTAGCATCTCTCCCTGAGTGACTGCTAAGCACTGTGCCCTTCATTCAAATGGCATCAAGGAGGTTGCAGTCTTCAACTGCAACCTGAAATACTTGAAATACTGCCACCTCTGGTTTGTCTGTTCCCTGGGTTCAGTTCAGATCAGTCTAGTATCTCAGTCCTGACTGACTCTTTGTGACCCCATGGACTGCAGCACACCAGGCCTCCCTCTCCATCAACAACTCCGGTGTTTACTCAAACTCATGTCCATTGAGTCAGTGATGCCATCCAACCATCTCATCCTCTGTCGACCCCTTCTCCTCCCGCCTTCAATCTTTCCCAGCATCAGGTTCTTTCCCAATGAGTCAGTTCTTCGCATCAGGTGGCCAAAGTATTGGCGTTTCAGCTTCAGCATCAGTCCTTCCAATGAATATTCAGGATTGATTTCCTTTAGGCTGGACTGGTTGGATCTCCTTGTTGTCCAAGGGACTCTCAAGAGTTTTCTCCAACACCACAATTCAAAAGCATCAATTTTTTGGTGCTCAGCTTTCTTTATAGTCCAACACTCACATCCATAAATAACTACTGGAAAAACCATAGCCTTGTCTAGACACACCTTTGTTGGTCTCTGCTTTTAAACATGCTGTCTAGAAAAAAAAAAAAAAAAAAATGCTGTCTAGGTTGGTCATAACTTTTCTTCCAAGGAGCAAGAATCTTTTAATTTCATGGCTGCAGTCAACATCTGCACTGATTTTGGAGCCCCCCAAAAAAATAAAGCTTCTCACTGGAATATCCCCATCTATTTGCCATGAAGTGATGGAACCAGATGCCAATATCTTAGTTTTCTGAATGTTGAGCTTTAAGTCAACTTTTTCACTCTCCTCTTTCACTTTCATTAAGAGGCTTTTTCGTTCTTCTTTGCTTTCTGCCATAAGGATGGTGTCATCTGCATATTTGAGGTTATTGATATTTCTCCCTGCAATTGTGATTCCAGCTTGTGCTTCATCCAGTCCTGAGTTTATCATGATGTACTCTGCATATAAGTTCAATAAGCAGGGTGACCATATAGAGCCTTGACATATTCCTTTCCCTACTTGGAACCAGTCTGTTTTTCCATGTCCAGTTCTAACTGTTGCTTCCTGACCTACATACAGATTTCTCAGGAGGCAGGTCAAGTGATCTGGTATTCCCATTCTTGAAGAATTTTCCACAGTTTTTGTTATCCACACAGTTGAAGGTTTTGGCATAGTCAATAAAGCAGAAGTAGATGTTTTTCTGGAACTCTCTTGCTTTTTCGATGATCCAGCGGATGTTGGCAATTTGATCTCTGGTTCCTCTGCCTTTTCTAAATCCAGTTTGAATATCTGGAAGCTTACGGTTCACATACTGTTGAAGCCTGGCTTGGAGAATTTTGAGCATTACTTTGCTACAGTGTGAGATGAGTGCAATTGTTTGGTAGTTTGAGCATTCTTTGGCATTGCCTTTCTTAGGGATTGGAATGAAAACTGACATTTTCCAGTCCTGTGGCCACTGCTGAGTTTTCCAAATTTGCTGGCATATTGAGTGAAGCACTTTCACAGCATCATCTTTTAGGATTTGAAATAGCTCAACTGAAATTCCATCACCTCCATTAGCTTTGTTCATAATGATGCTTCCTAAGGCCCACTTGACTTCACATTCTAGGATGTCTGGCTCTAGGTGAGTGATCACACCATTGTGATTATCTGGGTCATGAAGATCTTTTTTGTATAGTTCCTCTGTGTATTCTTGCCACATCTTCTTAATATCTTCTGCTTCTGTTAGATCCATACCATTTCTGTCCTTTATTGAGCCCATCTTTGCATGAAAAGTTCCCTTGGTATCTGGAATTTTCTTAAAGAGATCTCTAGTCTTTCCCATTCTATTGTTTTCCTCTATTTCTTTGCACTGATCACTGAGGAAGGCTTTCTTATCTCTCCTTGCTATTCTTTGGAACTCTGCATTCAAATGGGTATATGCTTCCTTTTCCCCTTCGCCTTTCACTTCTCTTCTTTTCACAGCTACTTGTAAGGCCTTGTCAGACAACCATTTTGCCTTTTTGCATTTATTGTTCTTGGGGATAGTCTTGGTCCCTGCCTCTTGTATAATGTCACGAACCCCATCCATAGTTATTCAGGCACTCTGTCTGTCAGATCTAGCCCCTTGAATCTATTTGTCACTTCCAGTGTAAGGGATTTAATTTAGGTCATACCTGAATGGTCTAGTGGTTTTCCCTACTTTCTTCAATTTAAGTCTGAGTTTGGCAATTAGAAGTTCATGATCTGAGTCCCAATCAGCTCCCAGTCTTGTTTTTTCTGACTGTATGGAGCTTCTTCATCTTTGGCTGCAAAGAATATAATCAATCTGATTTCGGTATTGACCATCTGGTGATGTCCATGTGCAGGTTCTTCTCTTGTGTTGTTGGAAGGGAGTATTTGCTAAGACTAATGCATTCTCTTGGCAAAACTCTGTTAGCCTTTGTCCTGCTTCATTCTGTACTCCAAGGCCAAATTTGCCTGTTACTCCAGGTGTTTCTTGACTTCCTACTTTTGCATTCCAGTCCCCTATAATGAAAAGGACATCTTCTTTGGGTGTTAGTTCTAGAAGGTCTTATAGGTCTTCATAGAACCATTCAACTTCAGCTTCTTGTGCATTACTGGTTGGGGCATAGACTTGGATTACTGTGATATTGAATGATTTGCCTTGGAAACAAACAGAGATCATTCTGTCATTTTTGAGATTGCATCCAAGTACTGCATTTCATACTCTTTTGTTGACAATGATGGCTACTCCATTTCTTCTAATGGATTCTTGCCCACAGTAGTAGGTATAATGGTGATCTGAGTTATATTCACCCATTCCAGTCCATTTTAGTTTGCTGATTCCTAAAATGTCGATGTTCACTCTTCCCATCTCCTGTTTGACCACTTCCAATTTGCCTTGATTCATGGACCTAACGTTCCAGGTTCCTATGCAATAGTGCTTTCTACAGCATGAGATTTAACTTCCATCACCAATCACATCCACAACTGGGTGTTGTTTTTGCTTTGGTTCCCTCTCTTCATTCTTTCTGGAGTTATTTTTCCACTGATCTCCAGTAACATATTGGGCACCTACTGACCTGGGGAGGTCATCTTTCAGTGTCCTATCTTTTTGCCTTTTCATACTGTTCATGGGGTTCTCAAGGCAAGAATACTGAAGTGGCTTGCTATTCCCTTTCCAGTGGACCACATTTTGTCAGAACTCTCCACCATGACCCATCCGTCTTGGGTGGCCCTACATGGAATGGCTCATAGTTTCACTGAGTTAGACAAGGCTGTGCTCCATATGATCAGATTGGTTAGTTTTCTGTGACTGTGGTTTTCAGTCTGTCTGCCCTCTGATCAAGAAAGATTAGAGGCTTATGGAAACTTATGGGAGAGACTGACTGAGGGGGAGACTGGGTATTGTTCTGATGGCCATGTTCAGTAAATCTTTAATCCAATTTCTGTTGATGGGTGGGGCCGTGTTCCCTCCCTGTTGTTTGACCTGAGGCCAAACTGTGGTGGAGGTAATGAAGATAGCGGTGACCTCCTTCAAAGGTCCCATCACGCACTGCCACACTCAGTGCCCCCAACCCTGCAGCAGGCCATTGCTGGCCCATGCCTCTGCAGGTGCTGATGCGAGGCATCCATCACAAAATCACAGAGTCATTCTCCTGCTGTCCTACTCTGGCTTCAAGGCATCTTCCTATGCTTAAATGATATAGATAATTTCTGCCTGGTGTCCAGTATCCACAGGGGAAAAGCTGGCTGAGCTTGTGGCTATCATCACAGGGACTAAATGATTTTCAGTATCAGGAGTGCAGATCTGTTCTTCCATTAAGGGAGAAATAAGATCACTGGATGCTGGAAGCTCAGGGCAGACATCTGATCCATCCCCTATTGCTCTGATAAGGCAGTGGGGGTGGGCGTGGAGGGTGGAGTTAGGTGAAGTTGGAAGGACAGCAGGGACTGTTCCACTGCTTGCTAGACGCAGGAGGTCTTTGGAGGCAAAGGGTAATGATGTGCCGTCTCTTATAATTAATATTCTCCCAAAGGCTATCTTCCCAGGGCAGCTGATGCCTCTGAATTCTGGTGTGGATGCTGCTGAGCAGCCCTTGTTAGTGGGGGTCCTATAGGGAAGGTGTCGAATGGGGATAGAATGGGGAGGGCCCCCCCTTTCTCCTCCTGGGAGAGGAGTGCCAATTTGGAGCTGTCCTGGGGGCACTTCTTCAGCCCAAACAAAGACAGATTGTCTCAAGCATCAAACTGGGATGTCTTTTCATACCCTAGGCATCTTTTTGGAGTGTGAATCTACTTTGTTTTATCACACGGGTTCACTAAACAGAGATGAAGAAGATCTGGAGCCTGTTTTCCTGAGCTAAGGTATCATGGAGATACAGTCAGAGCTTTAAAGCACTTTATATTGAAATACCTCTCATGGCAGCCCTTGTACAATTTCCATAAGAAAGTGGATTAAAATGTGTTGTAATGTCTGACAGTTTCCCAAGTCACTTAATTTGACTCATTCTTAAGATTCTTACTTAAATATTAGATCCCAGCTCCAAATACTTTGTGGTCTTGGAAACATGGAAATGCATGATATCCTAGGCTGGCCCACACCAGACCCTCACTTGTCCTTTGCCCTGTCAAGGACAGTAAAGCTTTGGGGGACCCAAGATAAGTAAAATACAATTGTTGCCCCCTAAAAATCTTATCATGGCACACAAGGAGAGGGTAATTTAGCAGAAAGAGTATGTGGGCCTTTATAAGCAATATGTACATTTTAGTCTGATTCCTATCACAGTGCTGTAGAAATGTCTAGGAAACTCACTTTTCCTTGCCTGTGAAATAGAGATAGATCTCTTAAACATTTCGGGTCCTCTCTCCAGCTTTTTAGCATCATAAATAATATTGTGATGAACGTCCCTGCACAGAGATCTTTGTGGACTCTCTGGTTTTTTGGGCCAGCTCTCTCGAAGCAGAGGTGTCAACTAGGTCAAAGATTTTGAATGATTTTAAAGCTGTTGATTGGCCCAGATGCAGTTACTTCCCAGAAATACTGTATTATTTTGCATTTCCACCATGAATTTCCCTTGTGGTTCAGATGCTAAAGAATCTGCCTGTGATGTAGAAGACCCGGATTCTATCCCTGGGTCAGGAAGATCCCCTGGAGAAAGGAATGGCTGCCCCTCCAGTATTCTTACCTAGAGAATTCCCTGGACAGAGGAGCCTGGCAGGTTACAGCCCATGGGGTCGCAGAGTCAGACATGACTGAGCAACTAACACTTTCACTTTGCATTTCAATCAGTGGGGTAGGAGCCTGCTGATCTCATCTCCAGTGTTTTATGTTATTATTTTTAATATATTTTGCTTCTCCATTTAAAGATTGAGTTTTGAACTAGCTTTTTAACCTGGAACATCTGGGTCTACAAATAGGAGACTGAGTAAAGAAGTTGGGACTAAAAGGAGCAATGGAGCATAAAGTAGATGAATATATATTAAAATTCAAAATACAGGCCCCGAGTGTGGGAGAAACAGCAACAATGGTTTTTTTGTTTATTGTTTAAAAAAAAAAAAAAAACTTGTCAGTGGTGGATCCATCTTTTCATTTTTTGTTCCAATTTAAGTACTAGTTGGTTATCTGTGTGTGGCTGAGGTAGGAGGAAGAAATGTGAGCTTTCGTGTTGAGAAGGTTGTAAGAAACTTGTGGGTCTATGTGGTTATGTGAGAATGAGTTAGATTACTCTGAATATTTAGCTTTGGAAACAACCAACAGGTCAGTGGCTGGGCTTCTATTAGCAGTGGCTGGATGTGATGCCCATCACACAGGAATGCAGGCTGGGTCACTGACGTGAGGCCTGGCCTGTGGGTAGAGCAGCCATGAGCCATCTTTTGTCTGTCTGAACCTACTCCCTCCAGAATACACAATAAATCTTGGGAAGAAACAGGAGCCTCAAGAAATGGCAAGGTGGACTTCCCTGGTGGTCCGCTGGTTAAGAAGCCAACTGCCATTATAGGGGGCACGGGTTAGATCCCTTGTCAAGGGATTCCACATGCTGTGAGGCAACTAAGCCCATGTACCACAACTACTGAAGCCTGAACACTTTAGAGCCCATCTCCACAAGAAAAGAAGCCACTGCAATGAGCAGTCCACACACTGCAACTTGAGTGTAGCCCCCACTCTACTCTGGGTAAGGAGTAAGCAATGGTTCAAGGGTGGGGATAGGAGGATGGGGAGAGGTGGATTGCTGATAAGGATCGGAATGTGTGCAGGCCTGCATTTCTTTAATCTGGCCTCAGCTGATCTCCTCAAGAGCTTCTGTGATTCTTGAGGTTATCAAACTGGGACCTTCTCTCTGGAATTGATAATATCTCATCAGGTAGTTGACATCTTCCATTTGTTGGGGGTTTCATTACCTACAGAAGTACTCAAAGATATTCTTGTGTCTATTCCTTGAAGGGAATCAGGACCCTGCCCCAAGGTTACACTATTGTTTATTGGCTGCTCCTCTCTTGTCTCCAGATTCCCCTCCTTTCCTCAGTAACAACTGTTTGAACCTGCACTTTGAAACTCAGGAAAGGTTTTGGAGGCTGAAGCCTATTTCCTACAAACAAGAAACTGGGGACAGAGGGGCTTCCATGCCCAGGAGCCCCAAGGATCTTGCTTGGTTTCAGTCACACGATGTGCCATCCATAAGCTGGATAACCAAGAAAGGCAGTGGTGTAAAGCAGTTTGAGTCCAAAAGCCTGTGAACCAGTTGAGTCTATGGCATAAATCACAGTCCAAGGGCAGGAGAAGACGAGCTATATTCTGGCTCAGCAGTGAGGCAGGATTGAAGGAGTCAATTCCCCCTTCCTCCACATTGTTCTCTATTCAGGCCCTGATGAGTTGGATGGCGCCCACCCACACAGGGGAGGGCCAACCAGCTTTTCAAATGCTGATCTCATTGGGAAACGCCCTCACAGATGCACCCAGAAATAATCTGGGCATCCCAGGATCCAGTCATGTTGACATACAAAATTCACCATGACAATGATCTTGGGAGGCTACTTTAAAGATTAGGAAATTTTTCACATCCCAAATGAAGCAGAGGCCTCAGAATCTACAGGAATGAACACAATTTCTAAATAGCCTGAGTCACTTGGGCCCCAGGGAATTTCTGGCATGTGAATTCACATTCATGGGGCTTCCCAGGTGTCTCAAGTGGTAAAGAATCTGCCTGCCAATACAGGAGCCACAGATTCAAACCTTGGGTCAAGAAGTTCCCCTGAAGAAGGAAATGGCTACCCACTCCAGTATTTTTGCCACATGCAGGCAACGAATTCACATTCATAGTAATATCAGGAACTCAGCCAAGAATCAGGGAACGTATTGGGTTGGTCAAAAAAGTTAATTCAAGTTTTTCTGTAAGAAGTTACCAAAAAATAAAATGAACTTTTTGACCAACCCAATAGATTCTCAGGGTGTCAGAAAGCTTACAGGGATATAAAACAGTTACATAGCGGAAGGTAAGTTCTATAGTCCTTCCATTGCCTGGAGAATTTCCTGCAGAGTTGGAAATGCTCTATCTCTACATGGCCAATATGGTAGCAACTAGCAACATGTGGTGGGTACTTGAAATGTGTCCAATGCAACTGAGAAATTGAATTTGTAATGGTATTTTTAGAATTCATTTTAATGTAAATGGTCACCTGTGGCTGTTGGCTGCTACACTGGCTAGCACATGTCTTCAAGTGATAAAAACCTTTTTTAGGTTTATGGCTAACACTGTTGAAAGTCCAAGTCCTGTTTTAAGTAAACTTTTAATTTATACAAAGAAGTAAAATGTTATAGCTATCAAAAGTGGGATCCAGCTGCTTGCCACTCTAAAGCCAATAAAGACACCAGGTTGGTAGAAAGGAAAGTTTGCTTTATTTTGGAGGACGGCAACTGGGGATTGGAGTACGGGCAGAGAGGGTGGTTTCGTGTCAGAAGGCCAACTCCCCACAACTGACAATCAGTGGGAAAGAGCTTATATAGATGAAGGGAGGGGGCTACATGCAGAAACATCACAGTCAGCTCTGACAATCATCTTGAAATTAATCATGCAGTGGTCTGATCAGTGTCATTCTGATTGTTTTAAAAACAGTTAATCTTCAATTCCAGGCTCAGTTTCTCTGAGGCCAATTCTCAGAATTATGGCAGCTTATGGCTAAAGTCTGGTCATCGAATAGTTAACTTCTTCCACCTGGTGTGAGTTTCAGTATCTACAAGACAGCTCACAGGATATGGCTCAGAATATTACCTATAGCCCTTGAGGAGGAACTAAAGGTCCTTGACTTTGCTTACTGACTTTATTATTATTTTGTCCTGTTTGATTGCTTTTCTTTGCTTCTGCATTTTCTCACTTGTCTAATTAAACTTATTCTTTGGCTAAAGTTTTTCTACAGACAAAAAGCAGGTGGAGGACACAGTAGGGAAGGACCATAGGGTCCTGCTTTGTTTCATTATCATTTCATCAAAAAAAGAAGAATGAGGCAGCAGACTTGGGTAAAGAGCAGCTGAGTCGTCAGGCATGAAACTGAGCTTAGAGAGGATGAATTTGTTTGAAATGCAACCAAGTTGGATTTGCTTTGCTGGGGTGTGCTTTGCTGGGGCGTTGATTCCTTTCCTTCCTGGTTGCAGGGTTATTTTGGTGGTTCAGGGTTTCATGTTCAATAGGCTTGATTTTTCACACAGCTGGGGGATCTCAGCGTGAAAGCTCTCTGCCCGATCTTCCCAATCCCTCCTTGCTTGGTCCCGCTGCACAGATGTGAATGTGACACTTTAATCTTTCTCAAAGACACTGATCAAGGATGACCATTTCTATGATGTGCCCACATAGAAAAATAAACAAAATCCAACCTTATGGAATAAAAATGATATTATTCTGGGCAAGAGGAGTATCAGAGCACCAAAGGTTGCCATGTCTTTGCTATTCTTTGATGGAGTAGGTGCTAGTCGACCAGTTTACAATAGTGAGAAAAAGAATTGACCTTAACTATGGCCATCCGCCTTGACGTAGGATGTTGTGAGTTTCCACTCTTACATAAACCATCATTACCATAATTAATAATTATTTATGGATGGTATAGTGATATTTTTTCAATGAACCCCTCTTTCTTCTTTTCAACCATTTTTCAATGCTAAAGGAAACCTGGTAAATAAGAAAATTGACTATCCAAAGAAGAAACTAGCTTTCACATCTCTTACAAAAGGCTTCTTGTTCACTTTTTTAATGGTAATTTATCCACTGTTGAGGTATAATTAACATCAACCTTTGTGAGTTTGAGGTGTACAATATAATAATTTGATATCTGTCTCTGTTCTGAAATGATCACCATGATAAGTTTAGCTAACACCCATCCATTGTTAACAAATATTTTTTTTCTTATGATGAGGACTTTTAAGATGTATTTTCTTAGCTACTTTCAAATATGGTATTATTAACTGCAGTCACCATTCTGTACATTACATCCTATGATGTTTATTTTATAACTGAGTTTCTACCTTTTGACCCTCTTCACTGGTTTCATCTACCCACACCCCAACTCTCCCCTTTGGCAACCACCTGTGTGTTCTCTGTATCTATGAGCTCCTTTTTTTGTTTATTTTTTGAGATCATATAATATCTGTCTGACTTATTTCACTTAGCATAATGCCCTCAAGGTCTATCCATACTGTCTGAGTTCCATCCTTTTCCATGTCTGAGTAATAGTCCATTGTATATACATACCATATCTTCTTTATCCATTCATCCATTGATGGACACTTAGGATGTTTTCATATATTTTCCATTTTCTACAAAATAATTATTCAATCCATGTCTACTATCAATAAGTGCTTTCATCAATAAAGATGAAAAAAGGGAAAGTTGCAAAAATGTCCAATGATGATGGCACATCGCCTAATGACAAGATGCAAACAAGGCAGGTGACACCCATGGGTCCATGGCAAGTGCTTACTGATTCAAAAATCAAATGATCAGGACTAGAGGGGAAAAAAAGTAAATGTAGCTGAATTCCTATCTGATTTATATATTTGTTAGAGAGTGACAAGGGCCACTTGAACACTGTTATTACTAATTAACATAATAGCTGCTTACTTTCTAGGATCTAGACACTTTCTAGAATCTAGTGTTGTCAATAGTTTATTGGCTTCCCCCTCTCACAAGTGTGACTTGCAGAAACATTCTCTGTTAACTATAAGAAGATGGCCTGTGTAATAATTAGGCTCAGTTTCAGACAGCCCATGTGTGCTGCATGCTAAGTCACTTCAGTTGTGTCTGACTCTGCAACCCTATGGTCTGTAGCCCACCAGGTTCCTCTTTCCATGGGATTTTCCAGGCAAGAACTCTGGAGTGGGTTGCCATTTCCTTCTCCAGGAGATCTTCCCGACCCAGAGACTGAACCCGCTTCTCTTAAGTCTCCTGCATTGGCAGGCAGGTTCTTTATCACTAGCGCCACCTGGAAAGCTCATCCCTACCCAATTTTGAGATGGAAAATGAGAAAATTGTATCAGTTGTCAACTTCTTCTACTATATCAAATATTCAAGTAATTGAGTATTTAATTTATATGAAAATGTATAGGCATTGCAATAAACATTTAAATTTAAAAAGTGAAGAAAACGAAGCAAAAGGAAAGAAAGACTATCAGTAAACATTGAGTGTGCAACCACATTTCTGCATTCCATCAATGTGGGCACCAATCTGATTCTAAATACCCCATCAGCCCTGCAAAGTTAGAGACATCCAGTTCTGAAATGCATGGTAACTGCACAGTCAAAACTAATTGGGTACTTGGCAAGAGGACACCTTTTCCTGGACAGACCTCCAGGGTACAAACTTTCTGCTCTAAGATGAATAAGGTCTGGAGATATAATGTAAAACCTGGTGACTACTACTGGTTGATAATATATTGTATAGTTGAAATCTGCTAAAAGAGTAGAACTTAAATGTGGCCACCAAAAGTAAATAAATAAATAAGAAAATTAAAAATCTAATACATATTAGAATTCATGGGAAACAATAAAGGCTAAATAAACAAACACTAAAACAATAGCTAAAGCAAATGGGATTAACTTTTTTTTTTATAATAAAACTTAAGAATATAATCAACAGATAGCACTTAAAAAGAAAACTAGTAATGTGGAATTAAAATGTTTATTTGGGCAAGAAAGAAAAATTATTTTTAAATTCAGTTAACTTGAATTAGTTAATTTAGTTTTAAGTTAATTGTAAAGTCCAAAATCACTGCAGATGGGGACTGCAGCCATGAAAGTAAAATATGCCTGCTCCTTGGAAGGAAAGTTATGACCTACCTAGAGAGCATATTAAAAAGCAGAGACATTACTTTGCCAACAAATGTCCATCTAGTCAAGGCTATGGTTTTTCCAGTAGTCACGTATGGATGTGAGTATTGGACTATAAAGAAAGCTGAGGGCCAAAGAATTGATGCTTTTGAACTGTGGTGTTGGAGAAGACTCTTGAGAGTCCCTTGGACTGCAAAGAGATCCAACCAGTCCATCCTAAAGGAGATCAGTCCTGGGTGTTCATTGCAAGGACTGATGCTGAACCTGAAACTCCAGTACTTTGGCCACCTCATGCAAAGAGTTGACTCATTTGAAAAGACCCTGATGCTGGGAGGGATTGAAGGCAGGAGGAGAAGGGGACAACAGAGAATGAGATGGCTGGATAGCATCACCGACTCAATGGACATGAGTTTGAGTAAACTCCAGGAGTTGGTGATGGACAGGGAGGCCTGGCGTGCTGTGATTCATGGGGTCACAAAGAGTTGGACACGACTGAGCGACTGAACTGAACTGAACTGAACTGAACTGAAATCTGTTTAGATGCAGAGCCCAAATTTTGTAGGAAAGCTCCAGGACAATGAACAGTAGAAAGAGGAGAAAGCATCAGTACATATTATGTCAATGAGATCCCGGAGTAATGCTGAATTGCCTATCTAGTCAATAAAACCTACCTGTGATAAGATAAAATGAGGATCACATCAGAAAGGAGGATAAAGGGGGTAATAGGAGGAAACCAAGAAAGAGTTTGGGCTATCAATAAAATCCCCTGAGAAACTGATGCCCAGCAGCATCCTCACTTCCTCACTGTCCCGTCCCTGGGTCACCAGAGCCTGGGGTGTCTCCTCTGCCCTTTGCCTCAAGCTTATTAGAGTGATATAGGGCCCTTCATCCACTTAACTCTTACCTTGCGTGACAAGAGGGCTTCCAGAGTACCCCTGGCCCTTCTGAGACCTGATGACCTGCTTGTTTGGACTGATTCAGGTTCCACTGCTTCGTGGACATTGCACGGCAGTTACCTCAACATCTCAGGTCTCCCCCATGTGCTGGTCCACATGAGGTCATCTAACATGAATACCCACATCTCCCTCGCCCTGAGACTCTGAAGAGTCTGTTCTGTTCTTGTCTGATCTGCTCCTCTGTTATTCCTGGGGATCCCAAAGAAAGGATATTCTATGTGTCCAGGCAGCCACTCCCCACTGGGATCTTCCTGTCGTGTCATCATTTCAACTGTTAAGTTTGGGAATGTACTGTGAATGCTTAGCAATTCCAAGAGACTGTTCAGGCACATTTCCTGATAGGAGCTGCTTTGCTGGATGAAGGTGAAGGTGAGGAAGCCACCTAAGTTGGCCTGGTCTGTCCTGTAGACTCCTTACTCCTCAAAGAGCCCAATATCAGAAATACCAGAAAAAAGGTCAAGCTGGCATGGCATGCAGTGGGTAGTGAAGAAGTAGGACTTTTCTGTCTCTTTAGCATGGTTTGGGGATATTTGTTTCTCAAGCTTGAGGATGCAGTGTTCTTGCTCTCCAGGATTAATAATCTGTAGACACTCAGGCTTTAGCATGAAGTTGACATTTTAATATGACGTCTATGTGTATGTATGTGTATACATATGTAACAAATACTTCGAAGCAATCTTATGGGATAGAATAGTAGTAGTAGTTTTAGTAATATAATATAGTGTAAATCTTGCTATAACTAGAGTGATATATCACCTATTTGCCAAGAATGGTTTTGGTTTATGTCTTTTGCTCCAACATTATTATAGTCTCCTTCACTCTTAAAAGTTATCATTATACGAGCCATAATACAATAAATGGGAGTTCCAGTGTGTTGGTTCTGTCAAATACGAAGTTCCTTATTTGTGAGGCTGATGAATGAGTGAGGCTCCCCAAGTGGCTCAGTGGTGAAGAATCTGCCTACCAATGCAGGAGACTCGGGAGAGGTGAGTTCAATCCCTGGGTTGGAAAGATCTCCTGGAGGAGGAAATGGCAACCCACTCCAGTCTTCCTGCCTGGAAAATCCCAGGGACAGAGGAGCCTGGTAAGCTACAGTCCATGGGGTCACAAAGAGTCAGATATGACTGAGCATGCATCATGCACAGAGTGAACAAGTGAGGTTCTGGGTTGGTCTTTTGGGTACAACCTTGTTGCGGCGCCACCTGGTGGCAGGTTTCTGGGATAACAAATATCTATAGGGACAATTCTGGGTGTTGTGACTGGCTGAGACTTGAAGGATAGTAGAAGGCAACGGCACCCCACTCCAGTACTCTTGCTTAGAGAATCCCATGGATGGAGGAGCCTAATAGGCTGCAGTCCATGGGGTCGTGAAGAGTCGGACATGGCTGAGCGACTTCACTTTCACTTTTCACTTTTATGCATTGGAGAAGGAAATGGCAACCCACTCCGATGTTCTTGCCTGGAGAATCCCAGGGATGGGGTTGCACAGAGTCAGACACGACTGAAGTGACTTAGCAGGAAGGGCAATTCCCAGGTGGCTTCTCTGGTAGCTCAGCTGGTAAAGAATCTGCCTACAAATGCAGGAGACCCTGGTTCGATTCCTGAGTCAAGAAGTTCCCCTGGCGAAGGGATAGGCTACCCACTCCAGCATTCTTGGGCTTCCCTAGTGGCTCAGACGGTAAAGAATCTGCCCATAATGAGGGAGACCTGGGTTTGATCTCTGGGTTGGGAAGATCCCCTGGAGGAGGGCATGGCAACCCACTTCAGTATGCTTCCCTGGAGAATTCTCATGGACAGGGGAGCATGGCTGGCTACCATCCATAGGGTCACAAAGAGTTGGACAAAACTGAGTGACTAAGCACAGCACAGTGGCAATTCCCAGGTGGCAGTAGTGGTAAAGAACCTGCCTGCCAGTGCAGGAGACAGAAGACATGTGGATTCAATCCCTTGGTCAGGAAGATCCCCTGGAGGAGGGCATGGCAACCCATTCCAGTATTCTTGCCTGGAGAATCCTATGGACAAAGGAGTCTGGTGACCTACAGTCCATAGGGTCACAAAGAGTTGGACACAACTGAAGAAACTTAGCACACACAGTAGCAATTCTAGGATTCTTCCAGTTAGTTTGTCTCTAGTTCATGGCGATTGGCCTGGCAAACTGCTTGCAGATACCTTCACCCATCTTAGATGGAGTTGCCTGCCTTCTGCCTGGCCTTGCCTTCCTTTTAACAGTATCCTTCCCCCAGACAAAAGCTTTGTCCATCCCATTTAGACAACTAAGGATGGGCACAGAGATGGGGGTAAATCACTTTATATTTGATTTTAAGTTATCACATTTTGTCAGAGTTCTCCACCATGACCGTCCATCTTGGGTGGCCCTGCATGGCATGGCTCATAGCTTCACTGAGTTACACAAGGCTGTGATCCATGTGATCATTTTGGTTAGCTTTCTCTGAAGACCGAGTATCAAAGAATTGATGCTTTTGAATTGTGCTGCTGGAGAAGACTCTTGAGAGTCCCTTGGATGGCAAGGAGATCAAACCAGTCAATCCTAAAGGAAATCAACCCTGAATATACATTGGAAGGACTGATGCTGAAGTTGAAGCTCCAATATGTTGGCCATCTGATGCAAAGAGCTGACTCATTGGAAAAGACCCTGAGGCTGGGAAAGATTGAGAGCAGGAGGAGAAGGGGGCGACAGAGGATGAGATGATTGGATGGCATTATCGACTCAATGGATATGAGTTTGAGTAAACTCCAGAAGTGGTGAAGGACAGGGAAGCCTGGAGTGCTGTAGTCCATGGTGTCACAATGAGTTGGACAGGACTTAGTGACTGAACAACAACAAAGTTATCACAGTTAGCACTGGTAATCACAATAATAGTTAACATTTATTGAGAGATTTCTGCGATTCATCAGTTTACATTAAGAAAGTCATTTCTAATCAAATACCAGATAAATGTAAGTGCCCTGTAAACTCTGCTGTGATGCACACCCTGTAATCAACTCCACTGAGGTGGATGTCTCTCTGTATCTGTGATACATATAGGAATACTGTTTTAGTTTGTGCTTTTCTTTTTTATAAAAGTAGAGCCTTCAGATTTTGACTTAAATTGAATTTTAGCCTTGGATATCAATCTTTCATGTTCTTCATGTGCCCCCAGAGCCATTTGCTAGTAGGTATATTTTTAAAATTTTCAATATCTCTGTAACTATTGCAGGTTCAACTATTGGGTCTATGGCTGAAGATCATTCTTCAGAGACACTCTGAGATTGATCCTTGGAGAGTAGGTCAAGTCTGAGTTGACCTGATCTTAATTTCTGATTGGGTCCCAATCAACCCCAGACATCACCAGTTTCTACTAATGAGCTTCCTGCCACATTCCCCTGTGACTCTGTGTGTGTGTGTGTGTGTGTGTGTGTGTGTGTGTGTGTGTGTAGTTATATTGGAAATATTTTCAGATGGGAGTTAGAATATGCTTTTGCTTCCCTGGTGGCTCAGTGATAAAGACTCTGCCTGTTAGTGCAGAAGATGTGAGTTTGATCCTTGGGTTGGGAAGATCCTCTGGAGAAGGAAATGGCAACCCACTCCAGTACTCTTGCCTGGGAAATCCCATGGACAGAGGAGCCCGGTGGGCTATAGTCTATGGGGTTATAAACAAGTTGGACACAATTTGGTGACTGAACAACAGTATATGCTTTTGCAGTTCCTGGCTGTTGTTACTGATTTGCCTTCCCTAAGAAAATCTTTATTGAATCTCTACTCCTACTGATCTTTCACAACAAGCTAGTAAAGAGACACAATCACTGGTTTCTGAATACATTACATGAAACATTTCAGTGTTGTCAAGTGGTAAAAAAAAAAAAAATTACTTGATTCAGAATCTTTGTGTATGTTTAGTGTGGTACAGGAAACTATGGTGGTGTGTACCATGGAAGAGGATGTTCACTTCCTATGTGAACCTCTCCTGGGCTGTGCATATGCTGAAGGCTTGGATGGACCTACTCCAACTTGCAACTATTAATTTCCTAATGGTATACAGCCTCAGAAAAGGAGCCAGTTTCCCTCTGGTCTTTCTGCTATGAGTTTACCACCTCCTTGCCTGGCAATCATGTGAAGAATTGATTGGACCCAGCTTGACTCTTCCTGTAGCAGGGACACCTGGAGATCTCTCAGCGCGAAGAGTCAGACTTGATGTTCAAAACTGAGCAAGTTTATTTATTATCTGAGGCGAGAACGGAATAATTGGGGGAACCTTAGGGAAATAATTTTTGCAGGTAGTTTTCAGTCTATAACTGCAGCCCTGCGTGTCTCTGTTATTTCCTGATAGCAACTGATTCTTAATGCAAAGAAACACAGGGGAGACATTTTACTTTTGTGAGAAAGATTTACTCTCACACGCAGGTATGCTCCTCTCAGGTATGTTTTTCTTTTAAAATTTCCCTGAAATCGTGAGCCAGATTTTAGAGATTTTGTTTCTAGTTCTTGTTCCATTTCTAATTTACTGGATTATAATAAGAAATAGCCTCTGGGTGTTTCCACTCAAGCAAAAATAAAAATTAGGACATTAAGACTCCATAAAAAGGATTGTCAGGGGAATATGGTAGATTATTTTTGACATTCTAGAAGAAAGAAATAACATATACTACTAATAATAGTTCTCATTGTTCTATTTAAACCTGCCCTGAGAATAAGAATTGCTATTTAATTTTTAAGGAAGGAAGGGAAAATAAGCAGAGAGATGATTACTTAATGCTTTGACCAGTCTGAAGTGGAGTAGGGGGCATTCGTCCTCAAAACCGGGATGTGATTCATAATTTTCATCCAATGGTCTTTACAAAACCAGATGAGGCATTTTTTCAAAGGACATTTGAAATATAAAGGATAATATTTTTTAAGGACAAAGGAAGGTTTTGAATTTTATTAGAAAAGCTAAGAAAGCGGGGGGGGGGGGTCATGAAATGCAAGATTTTTATCAATTTCATGGTCTTGACATTTCAGAAATTAAAAGTTCTCAAAAATGCACCCCCACCCCACTGCCTCTTTACCACCAACCTCCTCAGTGCTTAACCCAGTGGTGTGAAAAAAGGACTTGGTATGAGGTTGATGAGTGAATATAGGAATGTATAGCTGGGTGAACTAATGAAGAAACAGGTTACTATTCTGGTATCTCACCAGTGGTTTGTTGTTGCTTGTTTCTGTTACTCTCAGATTGTTTGGGAAATGGAGACAAATATAAAAATGAAAATAATAATCACAGGGGATCACATTGTAAAGATATGGCATATTTCCTTCTGTTTTTGACGCATGCACACTACATACACACACACATGGATGTTTGTATATAACTCTATAACCTCACTTTTCTAACTTGACATCATAATATATAGTCGTGTGATTAACTGTTTCTCCAATTAGTATTCTATTGTGAAGACTTTCACAGACAAAATGTGGTTAAAAATACAATTGGATGTACCTCAATAGGATTAAATTGTCTTGCAGATTGGGTATTTAAGTTTCACTATGAAAATAATTCTGTCATGAGTTCCTTTTCTATAAATAGTTATGCCATCATAAGACAACTTCTTTAGGATGATTCCAAGATGTAGTGGAAAGGCCATTCTTGATTTGCTTTGCCTGTTTTTTATCAACCTCTTCTATTTCTCCTTTTGACCTGTCATGCTCTCTGCCGACAGTGCCTGTTTTGTTGGGGAAGGTAAAACTTGTCTCTCCCATAAGGAAGTGAATACAGCTGGTTCTCATGCCTGGTCACCTGCTGGGGGATAAGAAAGGCAGAAAGTGGCTTTAGACACCTACATCCAATCTTTTGGGGCTCTCAGATTAAATCAGGCTCTCAGCTTAAATCCAGACGTTGGTGCAACTACTGTAGAAAACAATTTGGTATTTCCTTACATAGTTAAATATAGAATTATCATGTGACCCAGCAATTCCCCTCCCAGGTTTAGACCCCAGAGAACTGAAAGCAGGGACTCAAATACATGCACACACACATTCAGAGAAACATTATTCCAATAGCCAGAAAGTGGAAACAACTCAAGATACCCATCAACTGCTGATTGCATAAACAAATCACCTGATGGATATCATTCAGTCATAAAAAGGAATAAGGTATTGATACAGGCTACAACACAGATGATCCCAAAAAACATTATACTGAGTTAAAGGAGCCGGACACAGAAGGTCACATTTTATGTGATTCCATTTATATGAATGACAGAATAGGTGAATCTATAGAGACAGATCACAGATTAGTGGTTGCCAGGAGCTGGGGAGAGGGAAGAATACTTACAAGTGTCACCAAAGCTGCCCCATTGCCATAGCACAGCTCTCAAAGCAAGGCATATCCCTGGGTTCGTGATTCTTGGTGGATTAATTGATTAAGAGGCAACCTATCAGGAAGAAGCAAGGTAGAGTTTTTTGTTTATAGGTTTACAAGCAATCAAAATGTGTTTAAAAATCATCTGAAGTAAGAGCATGTTCTTCAACATCTGTGATTGCCAGAAATCCCATTCAGACATAAAACAAAATTAGCCATGGTTGGCCCAGAGTGGAATTTCTGAACAGAGTATTTAACTTGACCTAGATATTGACAAGGATAACAGTGCAATCCTTGATGCTGAAGTCAGCAAACACAGGCTGTTATTCTTTATGTCTTTTGGGCATGACTCTCTGTGCACATTGTTGTGTACACAGTCCTGACGCTGAAGCCCGTTGGGGGTGATTAGAGCTGTAATAGCAAATAAATATATCATCCTCTGGTAGATTCTGGTCGACCTCTAGAAGAAGACATTGACTCAAAAATACTTAAAAGCTTCTTCAAGAAATTCATTATGTTTTTAAATTCAGTTATATAGAGGCAGAGATGTCAGACCCTGGAAATTCACAGACTAAAAGTCATACATTGGTAATGCCGTCTGTGCCCACTAGTGTGCTTGAGTTTACTGTCTGACACTGGAGAAAGCAAGAAGGCACTTCTTTGGAGAGGTTTAGAGAGTGGAAAAAAATAAATAAGCCTGGAGAGATCCTGAAACTCTCTTAAGGAAAGAGGTTCAAAGGAGAAGGCTCTTACCTAAACCTGAAGGTTTGAAGAGGCCAGTCTGGATGAACAAGATTGTGGAGGAGACTTGTTTCACAAATCCTTGTATTCAGTACCTTTGAACAGAATTTGTGTTTTCAGACTGAGTATTCAAAATTTTCTTTTTCTTTCACACCAACAAGTTATTAGGGTTGCTATTTTTAACAGCTGATCAGTCTCTTTCAACATCATTCAAATAAGGTAAATAACATGTTTGTGTGTGTGTGTGTGTGTGTGTGTGTGTGTGTGTGTGTGTTCCCAAAATGGTGCATAGAGTTAAACCAAATCCTTTTAGCAATTCTCACAGAGATAAAAGTAGAAATGACATACCTATTTGTCCAAATCCCTGAAGGCTTTTTATACAAAACCTGGAAATGTCAGTAAGTTGGGATCACCTTGGATGATAAGGGGATAGTAACTTCAAAGATAAAGAATTACCAGGTAAGCAGTTATGCACCTTTGACTGGGGCTCAGAACAGTTAATTATTAGCAATGAAGGCTTAAACGGTGATCAGTTAGGGCCAGTGGGGATTAAGGCCTGATGATGTTTCAACTAGGGATATGAAACATGTAACTAAAGATATCCTGATGGAAGAAGAGATCCACAGCCAGTGAGAGAATAATTTTAATTATAGAATAAAGAGAAAATAGGAAGGAAGAATGAAGCAGCATCTAGGAAGTAAGTATGCAAAGAGCTGCAGTCATGCATAAGGAGATGGAGCATTTACCAGGAGGAAAAAAAAAATATCCAACCAGTTGCACTGAAAACTCCCGTCTAAATGTGAAAGCAGGGAATATATTCTGAAGCTGGAAATATTCATCAGTGTGTTAAATGTCACACATTCTAAAAATATGAGATAGATTTCAACAGCCCTATAGTTAAAGACTGATGATTGGGATTTTGCTTTTATGATGCCACAGCAATTCAGATGGTTCTTAGGTCTCCATAGCAACAGCCCGATGCTACTTTTTGTTCTTCTGAGTTGTCGCATGATGCTCGATGCACTGCATGAGAAATAGAAGCAGTTGATTGTAATCTCTAATTAGTGACACAGAGACCAGAATCAGGAAGAACTTTTATTGGCATTGGGTCTGAGCCTTGTAAACTGGAGCCATGACGCGGCAGCCTTTATTCTATGAGCTAGCACTTAAACTGGGTGTCAACCTTTGCATTGATGAACCATGGCTCTGTATCAATAGCACTGGAGCTTAATGAACTGTGTGTCCATCTTGATAAAGTTCCTTGGAGCAGGTGACCCCTTCTATTTGTGTTGCCCAATTTTCTTAAAAGTTGCCACCAGTATATATGATATATGAATGGTGGTTGCTAGCCATGAAGTGGCTAGTGACCATTTTCACTCTAGGATGAGCACCAGACTAACCTGCTAGGGCAGAGGCACAGTGGTGTGTCGTGGAACAATTGGCAAGTCGCTATAATGGTTTATACCTCAGTTTTCCCATCGTGAAAGGGGGTGATGAGCAAAGTCTTTTTCTTACTCACAGGGTGATGTCTGCATTTAGACCAGTTTTGTCAAACATGTTTTGGAAGTTGACTTACTCCAGAGAACCCCAAGTGCCCTAAGCTTTTATATGAGAGTTATCAAGGTGCTTTGTGGCTTAACCTAAAGCCAGAACACCGGGAAGCTTACAAGATAGAAATTTCTCCTGAGCTCTCATTAAATTTACAAGGGTTTTCTTACTGAGGCCAACTTACATTCCCAACCCTTTCACCATCATTCTCATTAACGAGTATCTGGCTGAGTTAAGATCCATCCAAACTCACCTTGACACTGGCTGTTTTTCAGTTAGAGTCAGAAGTTTATGGACTCTAGTTCTAAGCAGTGACACCCACATTTGTTATCCTGTCTAAATCAATTCACTCCAATGTGTTACTCTTCCTCTGTAGGAGAAGATGTTTATACACTAACAAAGACTGTTACTTTGTGTACAGGAGGTAACCAATAAATACCTGTCCTCTTCCCTCCTCTTCATCCTTTCTCCATCTAAGATTCTTACATTTCTGGAATTTTGCTATAAAGTGATGAGAGGTGAGTCAGTGATGTGTGTTTGAAGCTGAGGATGACATTCTAGTGATGCTACAGCAGCAGTGTCAGTGCGAGGTATTAAGCTCTTATTCTCCACAAGACACTACACATAGTGATGGGTATCAGAGGGGTTAAAAGGCAGTTAAAAGATAAAAGATAACAAGGTTCAGTTCAGTTCAGTCGCTCAGTTGTGTCTGACTCTCTGCAACCCCATGAACCACAGCACGCCAGGCCTCCCTGTCCATCACCAACTCCCAGAGTCTACCCAAACCCATGTCCATTGAGTCAGTGATGCCATCCAACCTTCTCATCCTCTGTCATCCCCTTCTCCTCCTGCCCTCAATCTTTCCCAACATCAGGGTCTTTTCCAATGAGTCAGCTCTTTGCATCAGGTGGCCAAAGTATTGGAGTTTCAGGTTCAACATCAGTCCTTGCAACGAACACCCAGGACTGATCTCCTTTAGGATGGACTGGTTGAATCTCCTTGCAGTCCAAGGGACTCTCAAGAGTCTTCTCCAACACCACATTTCAAAAGCATCAATTCTTCAGTGCTCAGCTTTCTTTATAGTCCAACTCTCACATTCATACATGACCACTGGAAAAACCATAGCCTTGACTAAATGGACCTTTGTTGGCAAAGTAATGTCTCTGCCTTTTAATATGCTGTCTAGGTTGATCATAACTTTCCTTCCAAGGAGTAAGCGTCTTTTAATTTCATGGCTGCAATCACCATCTACAGTGATTTTGGAGCCCAGAAAAATAAAGTCAGCCACTGTTTCCACTGTTTCCCCATCTATTTGCCATGAAGTGATGGGACCAGATGCCATGATCTTAGTTTTCTGAATGTTGAGCTTTAAGCCAACTTTTTCACTCTCCTCTTTCACTTTCATCAAGAGGCTCTTTAGTTCCTCTTCACTTTCTGCCATAAGTGTGGTGTCATCTGCATATCTGAGGTTATTGATATTTCTCCCAGCAACCTTGATTCCAGCTTGTGCCTCCTCCAGCCCAGCGTTTCTCATGATGTACTCTGCATATAAGTTAAATAAGCAGGGTGACAACATACAGCCCTGATGTACTTCTTTTCCTATTTGGAACCAGTCTGTTGTTCCATGTCCAGTTCTGACTGTTGCTTCCTGACCTGCATACAAGTTTCTCAAGAGGCAGGTCAGGTGGTTTGGTATTCCCATCTCTTTAAGAATTTTCTACAGTTTATTGTGATCCAAACAGTCAAAGGCTTTGGCATAGTCAATAAAGCAGAAGCTAAATGTCAAATAGGAAATATAGATAAGGGGGGTAGGGCTGGGTTACTGAGCAAAAGCTTCCTGAAGAAAGAGGAATAACTGTGGTCTTTTAAGAGAGCTAACATTTATTGAGTGTGTATTAAGTAAAGAACATTGGGCCCTTTGCCCACTTAATTTCACTGATTAAGAGGGAGATTCTTTTTCTTTAATGATATTATCTTTCTCTGTCTGACTTATTTCACTCAGTATGAAAATTTCTTTTGTTAATATTTATTTTTATTTATTTGCTTATTTGTCAGTGTCAGGTCTAAGTTGTGGTACCCAGGATCTTCAGTCTTCATTACAGCATGCGAAATCTTTTAGTTGGGAGCGGGAAGTCTTAGCCACTGTACCACCAGGGAAATCATTAAGAGGGAGACTCTTGGTAATGTAATCGAAGTGGAAAAGTGGGAATATTGGCCTAGAAGTGAGAATGATTGAATAATAAGTTTGGCAGGAGGAGAGGTAAACAGGAAAGATGATAGTAAATGAATCTAAAAGTCAAAATAAGGAGTTTGAACTGCGTTTTCAAGTCATGGGGAGTCATGTCATACCATTTTATTTTTTTTTTTAAGTAGAGAATGCTGTGTACCTAATTGTACAGTTTAAGAAAGAAACACTGGTGAAATCAATCAGGATACCACTGAGACAGCCCAGGCATTAGATCATGGAACCTGAACATAAATGGAGAGGCAGAAGGCAAGGGAGAGTATAAGGTTGATCAGAAGAATTATTACCATCAGTGGCAGCATTTGGAGGTCTAGGGGAGGGAGCTCATCTGGGAGAAAGAATGTTAGAGCTGAGTTTGGATGTATTAAATTTGAGGGGACCACAAGAAGATGAAGAGATCTTCCCTGTAGGGTATTAGAGATGGGGAACTTGCATTGTGAGGGCTGCTGGAAAGCACACCCCTCACCTTCCTCATGGGGAAGTGGGCAGGACACAGCCTGACAGCAGAGCTTAACTGAGCATCTTATCCTCGCTCTTCAGGGAGTAGCTGAGATTGGCCACCATTAGAAACTACCTTCTGGGCATCCTGAGTGTGTTTTAGTCGCTTAGTTGTGTCTGACTCTTTGTGATCCCATGGACTGCAGCCTACCAGGCTCCTCTGTCCATGGGATTCTCCAGGCCAGAATACTGGAGTGGGTTGACATTTCTTTCTCCAGGGGATCTTCCCAACTCAAGATTCGAACCCAGGTCTCTTGCATTGCAGGCAGACGCTTTACCATCTGTGCTACTAGGGAAGCCCATAATACTGTAATTCTGTGATTCTGCCTAATTACTGGGGCAGAATGCTACATGGCTTTTATTTTCTGGCCAGTGCCCTAAGGGAATGTGAACCATCTATTTCTTTTAATTCCATTTCTCTTTGTGTTATCTTTCTTTGTATCACTGACTTTTCTCCTAGCAAATTATGAATTCAAATAAAAACCAAATTCTCCAAGTCTGACATCCCAAAACACATTATTCAGCAAGTTCTCACTGGGTACCTGTTTTTTTTTTTTTTTTTGACAGACCCTTGTCCTTTCTCATTTCTTCCCACCATAACTGGCTGTCTGTTTCCCTCTGTACACTGGAGGGTGAATGGAGAAATGTTTTGGATACAGGTCAAAGCAAATGTCCAGGGAGAGTTTCTGAGTCATTTCACCAGTGTTTGTAAGTCTAAATAAAATATATTTATTGGCAAAGGATATATAATATAAGATTTGGAGGAGAAAGAACATCAAATTAGGAGGGCTGAGGACTTTGTATAACATTAGGAAATTCACTGAGTTCCCTGACACTCAGTTTTTACCTACCTGTTGAAATAAGTGGATAGGCTAGTTAGTATAAAATTCAACTCTAATATAATAATGCTTTTATATCATGGAGTTAGGCTTACTATGCCTTTGAGAAGTAGCATCACTATATTTCTAGACTATAAGTGTTTCTTATTAAAATTTGTTCTTAAAGGGTACACTGTGCCCAGAGCCACCTTCAGCAGTCAAAGACCAATCTGTCCTGCTGCATCTCCTGGTTAGAAATCTGAAGCTCAATAAGCCTCTGTAGCCTCAGAGGCTGAATGACTCTCCTCTCTCAGGAGGGTCTGAATATTACTAAGAGAGCAGATGCACAGTCTAGACCTGTGGGTTACATGTGGGTGACATTGAATATGAAAGCAGCAGGGTCCACAGATCATCATGTTTCCTTTGAACTACCTGGGTCCCAGCTTGCACCCTTCCCCACTCTACGTCTCCATTGACCATGGACTCTGGGTAACTCATCATCTGGACCTGTTCCTGTCTTTATGTTTGACCCAGGATGACTCTGTTCTGGCTGCACGTTTGCTTGCTGTTATTTATTTATTTATTTATGGCTGTGCTGGGTCTTTATTGCTGCTCATGGGCTTTCTCTAGTTGTGGGGAGTGGGAGCGACTCTCCAGTTGTGATGCGCGAACTTCGCATCTCAGTGGTTCTTGTTGTGGAGCACAGGATTGAGGTGCTTGGGCTTTAGTAGCTGTGGCGCATGGGTTTAGTTGCCCTGTATCATATGGGATTTTCCCAGACCAGGGCTCGAACCCATGTCCCCTGCATTGGCAAGCGCATCCTTAACTACTGGACTACCAAGGAAGTCCCCTTTTTATTTATTTATTTTTTAATTCAGAGCATTGCTAAGCCTGTTCTGTTCAGTTCAGTCACTCAGTCATGTCCGACTCTTTGTGACCCCATGGACTGCAGCTCGCCAGGCTTCCCTGTCCATCACCAACTCCCGGAGCGTGCTTCAGACTCATGTCCATTGAGTCAGTGATGCCATCCAACCATCTCATCCTCTGTTGTCCCCTTCTCCTCCTGCCTTCAATCTTTCCCAGCATCAGGGTCTTTTCCAGTGAGTCAGTTCTTCACATCAGGTGGCCAATGTATTGGAGCTTCATCTTCAGCATCAGTCCTTCCAATGAATATTCAGGACTGATTTCCTTTAGGATGGACTTTTTGGATCTCCATGCAGCCTGTCTCTGCCCCACTGCTATTGTCAGTCTATCCTACTCTTTACAGAGCCTGACCGCTGCTGCTTCTGCTGGCTCCGGTCCAACTCAGCCCCACACCTTCCACAACTAGTCTGGATTACCCTCCCCCGTGGTTTTGGCTGGACATCACTCCGCTGCCGTGATGTCTTTCTAGAATGACTGAAGCGCCCATTCCTGAAGCTGCCACCGCTGCCCCTGCTCCGATGTGGCTGCTGGAGGTACTCCACCTCCGCTACCAAGCCCTGACGCTGCTGCCACTCATGCTGTGCTGTGCTAAATCGCTTCAGCTGTGTCCACCTCTTTGTGACCCTGTGTACTGGAGCCTGCCAGGCTCCTCTGTCCATGGGATACTCCAGGTCAAGAATACTGGAGTGGGTTGCCATGCCCTCTTCCAGGGAAATCTTCCTGACCCAGGGATCCAAACCCCAGCTCCAGCAGCCCCTGCATTGCAGGCAGATTCTTTACCACTGAGCCACCAAGGAAGCCCCGCTGCCAGTCATACCCAGGCTCAATTCTGTTTCCTACTTTACCACCACCGTGACCTCTTCTGTTGAAAGCATCACCAATAGGCACTATAACCTCAGTGCAAGGATGCTATGATCAGCCCCACCTCCAGTGCTAACTGGTGTCCCTACAGCTTTACCCAGGCTTCCCTGGTGGCTCAGCTGGTAAAGAATCTGCCTGCAATGCAGGAGACCTGGTTTCGATCCCTGGGTTGGGAAGATCCCCTGGAGGAGGGAAAGGCTACCCACTCCAGTATTCTGGCCTGGAGAAGTCCATGGACTGTATGGGGTCGCAAATAGTCAGACACAACTGAGCGACTTTCACACAGCTTCACACCCATGGGGTACATTGGCTTTTTGTGCATTGTGTCTATTTTGTTTTTCCTACTATAGTACGTCTTTGAGGTCTTAGCAATCTAGTTCTCTGGTTTTGTGGACTTAGGCTGAGTTCCCAAGAGGATGAGAAGATGGCAGGACTCACCGGGGCTTTGGAGTCTGCCTCTGCTGCCATGCTCTGACCTACAGTACATCTTGTTTGGTAAAGAATCCACCTCTGAATCCTACTCCTAAGATTTCCCGGGAAGCAAGAACCTTAGGCAATTGATGTGTCTGGGCTTCTTGAAACAGATGTGCAAGTTTAGACCCCACAGTGGCTTTGGGCTCCTCCACATTATATACATCAGAGAAGGCAATGGCACCCCACTCCAGTACTCTTGCCTGGAAAATCCCATGGACGGAGGAGCCTGGTGGGCTGCAGTCCATGGGGTCACTAATAGTCGGACACGACTGAGCAACTTCACTTTCACTTTCAACTTTCATGCATTGGAGAAGGAAATGGCAACCCACTCCAGTGTTCTTGCCTGGAGAATCCCAGGGACAGGGGAGCCTGATGGGCTGCCATCTATGGGGTCGCACAGTCGGACACGACTGAAGCGACTTAGCAGCAGCAGCAGCATATTATATACATAATAGGAAAAGTGAGATGAAGGTGACTTCTGAGCTACATGCCTGGGAAAAACTTGTCCAGACACAGATTCTGGCAAAGGGTAATCAAGATGTGCAATGGTCTTGGGTTGGTTTCTCAGAGAAAAAGTAAACAAAATCAAGGCCCAGCGACCCAGATTCAAAGCATTCCTTTCTCCTGGGCATTGTTTTCTTTCATTCCAAGCTCTCTAGTTGTGTAACTGTCTAAACATATTCAGACATGAAAGGGAGACACCCTAAACTACTTTCGTGGTCATGTTTGTTTATGCACCATTTTGCCCACAGAGTTGCGTCCCGGCGATCTTTGCCTGAGGATCCAGCATTTCCTTAAAAAAAAAAAAAGAAGAAGAAGAAGAAGAAATACCACTGTATTCCTCAAACTTCTCTCCTTTCATTTCTGAGCCATAGCCTATGTACCATACATCTGTGCTCCTTTGAAACATAGCTTCAAGAGATTTGTTTCATAGAGAGGTGAAAAAGAAGTTATGTCTTGCCCGGCCTGGGCATGTGCTTCTGCAAACAGTCAGGATGCCCCTCGGGAGATGGGCATGGTGCCTTGCACAGGGAACTTTAATCTTTGTTGAGTGAATGAATTCACTTAAATTGGAAAGAAATACCATTTGTTCAGGAAGATTTTGGAACATTTGAGAACTAGCAATTTTCCCATTTCCCGTTGAATAGAATAGAAAGTTGTCTAAGAGAAGTGGGGTACATAACGAAGATTACTTAACAAGTTAAATAGAGAAAATGAGTTCAGGTATAAGAGCTTCGATGATCTGGTTTTTAAAGGTCTGGTCGCTTTCCCCAGACCTTGGCCAGGTGGTCATTCCATGATCATAGCAAAGTTTAAAATAATTCCTTTCCTCCCCCTCTATAGCTGTTCCATATCTCATAATTTCTCTTGATTCTTATGATTAATTACCATTATGTTTAAAGTCGATATGCTTTACATTCAGAGTTTGGTTTCTCGGGTTCAGGCTGAGGTTCTGAATCAGAAAAATCACGTATTATTAGAACTGAAGCAGAAATATTCCTAATGTCTGATTAAAATGCCAATGACTGTGACCTCAGGCACTGGTGCCTCTTTTTTTGTTTATGAAAGAAAGTCACTAGTCTTGCTTTTAAGGCACATACTTAGATCTCAAGTTTCAGATATAGCTTGTGAACCAGAGTGTGTTTTCAGGTTTGGGAATAAAAGATGCCTATCAATATCTATCATTAATTCCATGAGTTTGACATGGTAAGAAATTGAATTAAGCAATTATTTTCCTTTGTGCCTCAGGCCAAAACTGGCCAATGAAACTTAAGTTGATTTGAAAAAACTCCTCAGAGCTATGAAAATAATGCACATTGAGGCATATTTTATTATTTGAAAGGTCATGTTCTCAGCATAATTCCATTATTAGGTAATCTCGCTGCTGGTAATTAAAGAGAACATTGAGTACTGCACAGGTATGCACACTTCAACTTGTCATGTCAAATAACTTTAAAGAATCAGAATTCATAATATACAAGAATTTCCTGCAGAATGTTAAGTAAATTAATACGGAACTTTCAAGAAAACACTGATGGTATAAAGTGAACTATCCTATTATTTCATTTGTGTGTGGTGTATAGATTTTTTCCCTAACAATGTGAGGTATAAATTAAGTTTTAAATTCAGAAAAATCACATCTGAGATCATATAACCTGGAGATCACTTGGCAGCACTTTGCGCACCTTGGTGTTGTTACCTTTGTCCTCAAGCGTGATGTTGTTTTCTGCCTCTGTGTTTCCTTTTTTTTTTTTTAATATTCATTTTTTATTTACTTGGCTGTGTCAGGTCTTAGTTGTGGCACACAGGATCTTCATTGCGTCAAGCGGGATTTTTGTTGCATCACACAGACTCTCAACTTGCAGTGTGCAAGCTCAGTACTTGCTTTGTGACATGTGAGAGCTTAGGTCCCTGTCCAGGGATTGAACCCATGTCTCCTGTATTGTGAGGTGGATTCGTAACCACTGGACCACCAGGGAAGTCCCTGTGTTTGGTTTTCATATGTTAACCTCTCTGCCTGACATCCTCTCTTGAGTCTGACCCTTCTCCACACTCATTCCACCAACTTGACAACCGTCAGTCTCATACACTGTCCACATAATGGTCTTAGAGCCACAAGAATAGCCCTCCCTATGAAGTCTTCATCCACAGTGTGAGGTGAATCAGTCCTTCCCCACCTTCAGTTCCACTTTAATTGTCCAACCCTCTACGCTAGTTCTCTCTGGTATCATTCAGGTCTTTGAAGGCATTTTCATCTCCAATCCTTGAAATTCTTCAAGAGCCATGGCTAGTCTTCATTAGCTTGGTATCCTCAGAGCAGAGGCTCTGGCTGGGCCTAACATACAGTAGGTTCTTCCTATAGACAAAATGTTTGTGCCCGCCCCACCTCCCCAAATTCAAATGTTGAAACCTAATCCCTAAAGTGATGTGATGTTATTTGGAAGTGAGCCCTCTGAGAAATGATTAGGTTGTGAGGGTGGAGCCCTTGAATGGGATGAGTGCCCTTGGAAAAGGGACTCCAGAGAACTGCCTTGTCCCTCCCTCCCTGTGAGGACACAGAAAAGAGCAACAGTCTATGAACTAGGAAGTGGGCTCTCACCAGACAGTGAGTCTGCTGACACCTTGATCTTGGCCTCCCCAACCTCCAGAACTGTAAGAAGTAAATTTCTGTTGCTAACATACAACCCTGTCTATGGTGTTTCTATGACAGCAGCCTGAAAGGACTAAGACATTTCTTAACACATACATGTGATTTGAAAGAATCTGCAGCATCCTGGGGCCTAGCTTCAATGAGCTCAGTCATTAATGAGGTGCTTTTAGGATAGAAGATGGGGGCTCTCTTTCACACCCTCAGGGTGCAGGATGGGCACATTGGAAAAAAAGATTCTTGTTCTATTTACACAGCTGGAGGGTTCAAAGAAATCTCTGAGCTGGAAACTGCTGGGATTCACCTCTCTGCATATCATTGTCATTTTTGTCCCATCCTCTCTGCATAGCATTATCATTTTTGTACCATCTGTGCCCAGGGTTTGATTTCTGAAAGTGATTTGTCTACAGCCTGACCTTCCTGAACATTTTGAGAGAAGGATCAAGAAAAGGTGTTTCCCTTGCATAATATTCTTCAGCACAATGCCTTATTTTGTAGCTTTGAAATAAGGACCCCAAGAGAAACAGGAGGCCTTTAAAAATGCTAACAGATGCCTTCTTTGCAGGGAAGAGGGTGGAGAGGGTTAAAGGAACATCCAGCTGCCTCTCCTTCTTCCTCAGGGTCCAAAGGAAAGAAAGTGCCAGCAACTTCCTCAGTGTCTCGGGTCCAGATACCCTGTTTTGCTTTTCTCCTTATCTGTGTTCTCAAAGGTCTTCTAAGCAAATACCAGAGTAATGGGCTGAGGCCGCAGCAGCTGTTGGTTTCCTCACTCTTGACAAAAGCACTTAAACCAAAAACCTTAAAGAAAAGAAAGAGAGAAATATAAACACCTCTTTTTAAAGGCCTTGCAAAGTCATGTCACTTTGTTCCTTATCCTTTTTTGTACAACACAGGAATAGCTAGAGACCCATTTCCACTTAAAGCCTGCATGAGGATGAACAAAAGCAGTTTCTTTTTTCCCACTGTGTGGCACTTTTTCAGAAAGTCATGAACTGCTGAAGTAAGATGTCTCCCAGGGCTAGATTCCAATTAACTGTGGCACTGATTGCTGATAACTTTTGGCAATCACCAGTTCTTTAGGAAGTGGGACAGAGTATCTGAAAGATCATAAAGACAAGATGACTGATCAACCAAGACTTAAAACCTAACACCCACTTTCCCCCAGGCTTCCTCAATTTTAGAATGAAAATAGTGGAGGGAAAACAAAACATTGAGAATGAAATGTTGCCAGTCTTATGCTTGATACTCAGTAACATAAAAGTGCTAGTGTGTGTCTTGAAACTCAGATATTGATCCAGAGGTCTGGAAAATACTTGAATGATCATCATTTCCATCAAACTCTGCATGACTTGCTTTCCGAACTATCTGGAGTAGGAAAACATGAAATTTGGACTTGGGAGATGTGTGTCTGTACTGTTGTACTGGTTGTACTGTTTTCAGAACTGTGATCTTGGATAAGTCATTGTATCCATTGGCTGCATAACAGACACACTGCCTGGGACCAGGAGACTACCTGAGATACGCCCTTCTGGTGGACATTATCAGCCATCTATTTGTAACACATCTGCTCACATCCCACTGGCTCACACCAGTCATACAGCCACACCCAGAAGAACTGAGAGAGTATAGTGAAGTCTAAGGTGGAAGATTGCATAGATAACAAAATGCATGAAGGGTTGAGGCTAAATGATACAATGTACCATGATACTTAATTCTCCCAGTCTCTGTTCTTTCATCTGTTAAATGGGGATAATAATGCACCACTGAAGAGTAAACAGGATGGTACTCAGGACTACTCACCTCAAAGCTAGAACAAAGTCAATAGCTGATAAATGTTACTTTCTTCCCACTCACCTCTCCAACTTTGCAAGATGGAAATTAATGCCTGCCACACCACACAAGATTATTGTGAGGTTCTGAAAAGGAAATGCATGTGAAAGCACTTCAAAAAATGTCAATTGGTATATAATTTTTGTATTGTGATAACTTAGAGAATGCTCCCTTGTACCAGATACAAACATAAATTCAAACATATGGGTATTAATTCACAATTGTCATTGAGTACTTTGGTTCAGCATGGAGTAAGTGGAAATTTTCTCTGTGATATGCTGTGGTATTTACATTATAAAGCAAAGTAAATATGTGTGGCCCGAGATCAAGGACAGGGGCAAGGGAAAGTGAAAATGGAAGGGGAAGGGGAAAGTATGGCATGAGCTAAAGTGACACTCAGAGTGTTGCCCAAGATAACTGGAACGCCCCCATCCAGGAATAAGGTCTTTGCTGTGCTTTATCATCTGCAAGTTCAGTTCAGTCGCTCAGTTGTGTCCGACTCTTTGCGACTCCATGGACTGCAGCACACCAGCCTTCCCTGTCCATCACCTACTCCCGGAGCTTGCTCAAACTCATGTTCATCGAGTTGGTGATGCCATCCAACCAGCTCATCACATCACTTGAAAGCCTCAGTCTTAATGACAAAGTTTCCCAACAAGAAGTAAGGAGTGATGGGTCATGGAGGGAAAACCCTGATGGTTGTCAGGTCACAGTCTTCTTACCTTAATAAATAAAAAACTGTTTATGAAGCCAGGCAATACTGTTACAGGAAGGAGAACCCCTCCAGGACCCTAGAGTGGGTTCTTGTCTAACACCTGTAAGTTGTTTAGGGAGACACATGTGCCGACAAAGCAAGAGACTTTGTTGGGAAGGGGGACCCGGGTGGAGAGCAGGAGGGTAAGGGAACCCAGGAGAACAGCTCTGCCACATGGCTCATAGTCTCAGGTTTTATGGTGATGCAGTTAGTTTCCAGGTTGTCTCTGCCCATCATTCTGACTCAGGGTCCTTCCTGGTGGTGCATGCACATCACTCAGTCAGGATGAATTCCAGCGAGAAGGATTCTGGAAGATTGGTCAGACATGTGAGCTAGTGTCGCCTCTCTCCTTTTGACCTTTTTCGGATTCTTCCAGTTGGTGGTAGGCTCTTAGTTCCATGTTCCTTTCCAGGACCTCCTGTTGCTAACGTAACTCATGCAAGTGGCTAGTGCTACTGCTTGCCTGGCCAGAGCCGGCAGTTTCAGTCAGTGTTTCCCCTTTCAACACCATCCTCAGATAACGAGCCTCAAATGTGCAACTGGATGTGGTCCCCAGAGACTACAAGGGACCATAGAAATTAACCTTGAAGATGGAGAGGGTGGGGAAGAAAGGGTCAGCATCTTAAAGCGAGAGATGGGAAACCTGAGCCTCTGACAGAGACCTGTCTGATGGCCTTTGTGACATTTCCAAGTGCTTCTGGCCTAGAGAGGTTTATTATGAAGTTCTTTCTTCTTTTTTTTTTTAATGTCAAAATAGGGAAGATGGATGGCCCAAAGGATAAATGCATTTGCTGAGAGGTTCCTTAGTGCAGGAATGTTGCCTCCAAGGTCAGAAGCCCCTACCGTGCAGTGGAAATTCCTTGAGCCAAGACTCTCTTTCCCTGTGATGCAAACTTAACTGATATTTTACTGGTTTCTGTATATTTGGTATCCATTGACTTGTTCTTCCAAGGCTGAGTTAATCCCAGATTGTAACTCCTGCCCTTTTTGAAGCAGAAGGAACTCTTCTGGAACATGAAATAGTACTTGGAGAATGCCTCAATCTAAGGAAATCTGGGGGAAGAGATGTGAATGAGTGTTCCCACTTTTGCATATTTTGGCAACATTAATCATCCTTAAGAGTGTCAGGAGGTCTAATGAACTGGTGATTATTGTCAACTGACATTGCACATCTATTGCCCAGGTTAGAATATTTCCTGAAACCCTACCACCACCACCATCTGTCCCTTCCCATCCCCCAAATAAATGTAATGAATTTAAATATAAGAGATGGAATGGTCAGTATTTAAAGGACTTAGATATAAACAGTAAATTGACTGGTATATTCCTTTTCACAAATAACTCGTTATCTTTAATAAACACCAGACTTGTGCTTGATAAGTGCCTTACATGGTAACTGACTTGAGGTGGATGGCCAATGAATATTGATAGGTTTCATCAACGAATAAGGTACTAAAGTTAACACAATAGCCTAAAACAATGCAGTTTCAAATGCTTAATTTGCGGTCTGTAACTAATAAAAAACAGACCGTTACCTCTTTATATGTCTCCTGTTGCTGGAAGAGATGGGAAGGAACTAGTGTTCTCACTAACTGTGGCCTCATTGAGCTAAATGGAAGTCCATTGTGTGAGCAAATTACTTAGCCAAAACATCCACAAAATAGCAATGAGCACATTACTTCCCTCATAGGGTAGTTGAGGGAGTGATGTGAGCTAATGATGAAAATTACTTAGTCCAGCATCTAGTACAAGTTAAGTATTTAATAGCCATCATCATCTTCATCTTTACCATCACCATCAGCATCACCTCAAGATCCTAATTTGGTCCAGGTCCTATCAATGTTTAAAGGTTTGGGTTAGTCAGGGACCTCTCAGACCACTGTGAACGTGGTGAGCAACCCCAGACTTCCGGTTCTAGAGATATGGAGTGTGAGTAACCAGAAAAATCACACTTTCTTTATGTGGTGTGACGACACAGGAGATCCAAAATTCCTTCGTCAAGCTTCCTCCTCTGGCTCAGGAAGGCTATTATGGTTCCAAAAACTGTGCTTGGAGTTTGTCAGAAACCAACTAGCCTCAAACATATAATCAGTCTATTTTTTTAAAAAAACCTTGACATAGTCCCACTCTGTTGTACCAGTTTAACCCTCTGAGAGATTCAGGGTCAAAGAGAGAGACAAGAAGCAGGAAGTGATTAGTTGTGGCAAAATCAAAAAAGGGCAAAGAAAAGGTTTGAGAAAAGTGATTGGAATAGGTAATCCTGGGTGAGTCGGGTTCCAGGAGTAGGAAAGAACAAGACCAAACAGAAAGCTTCAGGAAAGATTTGTGGAAAATAAAAGGCACAAGATGGATGTACCTTGTCCAGGTTGTTGAGAAGTCAAAGAGGATGAAAGCTGGCTGGAATGGGTGATGTGTCAGAATGAGCGGAATAGCCAGCCTGTTTCAATGTCCAGCGCTAGGAAGTGGGGCAGATGAGCACTGCTGTCTTTGAAAAACCAAGAGTGATTTTCTCCCTCCCCCAAATAAAGCCCTTGAGGAGATAAAGGAAGGATTTGGGAGGTGGGAATATAATTAAACATGGAGGTGGAGGAATGCAATCTTGTGGAACAAATTGGTTGTTAGTTGATCCAGAAAGTGACTAATGGGTATCCCGCTAGAAGATGAGTGGAGCCATAGTGGAAGGGGAATCTCCTGGGAGGGGTGACAATCCTACAGAGAAACACAAGAACATGGATGGGCAGAGGTTGATATAAAAAATGGGGTGGCAAGAGCTTTCTCCACCCCATTTTCCACTGTATCACCTGAAATTCAAATAGGTCCCCAATCATAGTAGGTACATTACAAGTTGGTCAGATAGATGACTGAATATATAAAAAGTTAAATAACCCCTGAATATTAGTATGCTGTATACAAAAATGTCATGTTTAAGCTAGTAACTAAAAGAACAAGGTCCAGAGACCCCCCAGAATGCCAAAGATCAAGGCAGAATGTTGCACTCAGTACGCTGGGGTTATTGAGGATTTGTCTGGATGCTAAGACTCAAGCCAAATGATGGATATAATTGGTTGAATTAGAATGAGGTTACAGTTGTGCACGTGTCATGTAGTAGAGAAAGGTGAAGAGTAAAGGGCTGAGAGAGGAGAGGAATCAGAGGGTGAAAGTGTTGGTGTAGACCCTGGGACTCTTTAGAATGTGAGTGTGTGAGCTGGAGGAGAAAACACGGGTTCATGAAGGACAAAGAACACAAACGAAGGATGAAGAACACAACTGAAAGAAGAGGCTGGATAAGAGGATCAACTTCTGATACAATCTGGGGGTCAGCATGCGGGTCACCCCTATCCTGGAGATTAATTGAAAGTCAGGCATAAAAGCAGCAAGTTCTATCCAGGGAGCATTAACTTTAAATTTCATTGATGAGTTCACATGTAGTATGTGCGTGTCACACATATGGTATAGAGATTTCAAATTATTTCCACATAGAGAATTTCTCAAACATAAAAAAGTTCCAGAAAACCTCCTCTTTTTCAATTTCATTATGCTCTGACCCCGATCTTGGCAATATTTTTTCACTGTCTAGTTTTTACAAGGGACCAACCAACAAGGCTGAATGAAACACTCAATCCTTGTTTATGTGGAGTCCTGGGCAGCACACACACTTAATATTTCATGCTTAGCCCTTCAGGAACTGAGTCCATAAATCTGCTTTTGAAAGTTTTCCTAGGAAGAGGCTCTGCCTATACGTTCATACACATCTGGCCAAACGGCAAGAAAACCCAGTTAACTATCCAGATGTTATGTCAACACTGAGCTTAAAAAAAAAAAAATGGTAGCCTAGAAATATCCAAGTGATGAGATTTCTTTTTTGGCTTTCCGCACACCAGTCAGAAAACCAGCTGAGTAATGGTGGCAACTGGGTGCACGGCTGTTGGGTCCGTTCCTTAAAAGAGGAGTAAAGGAATGAATGAATGAATGAATGAACAGCTCCACAGGGCCTTGGGCTGTCAGCTCTAGAGAGAGCATCTGCCAGTGGATCCTGGGGAGCAGAGGGATGCCCCAGGGAACAGCTAAGCCACCTCGCCTCCTGTCCTGGGTGAGCTGTCCCTGTGCTTTGGTGCAGATCACTTTTCTTGGCTCAAATGTGGTACCTAAGACAGGGATCATTTGTCAAGTGAGCCTGGTACACAGAGAGCTGTAGGCAGATTATGGAAAGAGAGAGGGAGGAGAGGGAGGGAGGGGAGAGAGAGCGCGGGAGAGAGAGAAAGAGCGAGGGAAGAGGGCGAGGAGAGGAGCAGGCTTCTTCAGGAACAGCGCTTTTCAGGCACCGGAGATTCAAGTTAGACAGGGTGGCAAGGCGCCTCTGGGAAGAGGGGAGTGACCGGCGACTCCCGGCATGGCTCTTTTCTTGTGGGATGCTTGAAGACAGCGCGCAGACAGAGTAACTTGGAGGAGAGGGAAACTGGCATGAGGATTCTGCCAAAATGGAAGGGCTCCTGTCTCCGATGAGGACGAAGGTAAGGGGAGTGGATCTCCATTTCTTTTGATTCCGCTCAAAGGTAAAGGAAAGGCGGCTGAGGTGTCCTCGGGCTTCTGTGAATGGGAGGCTCAGGGAGCTTTTGTCTTGTTTCAGAACTAGGCTGGCAGATGCAACTGGATCTCTCAAAGAATAGGCTCGCCTCAAAGGCAGTGCGATTCTGGGAAGGGGAAAGCGGTGGGCGAGAGAACCATCTGTCAGTGCGGACAATGGGAATCTTAGTGAATGAGTTCTCCTCTCGGGTGATTAGACAGCCATATTTTAGCAGGATTTCCCATTACTCTTCTTCGGAGGCTGTGCAGCCCTCAGAGCTCGTTGCAGGAAGTACCAATTTCTGCACTGCTGTTAAGCAGAAAGAGTAACGTGTTTGAAGGGAGAGCATGCCCAGCTCCCACTCGAAATATGCTCTTGCCTCTTCCTCTTCTCTAGAGCGAGAGGGCCAGGGAATCCTCAGTGAAAAGTAGGTTAATGCATTCTGGAAGCCAGCGTGTTCTCAGGGAACTGCCAGACCCATGGAAAAGAGTCCAGTGTACTGGACTAGCCTGATGTCTAGAACTCAGTCCTCTAACATTTAGAGGCGCTTGTAAGAAACAGCTCACCCTCTCCCGGAGGCTCTGGGAACTTACTCTCTGGGCTGGAGTTTGCTTTTTCGCTTGAAAAAGGGATGCTGTGAAGATGGGGCATTAAAAGCTCAGATGAGGACTATATTTGATATCTGCTATATCCACATGTAACTTGAAATGGGTGCACCAAAAGTTTTACTACCTTTTCTAAAATAAAATCAGAGGGAAATTATTTCCATAACCACCCAGAAGAGTTAAAGCCAAAAGATTATAGCTTTGATTTGATTTTCACCTCTTTGATCCTCTATTTAGTGATTCCAACACAAATAGACTCTTTTGTCATTGCACATTTTTTCTCTTGCTTGTTAATGAGCATGACCACAGTGTTTTAAGAGAATATTAGAACTAGAGTCTTACGCATGAAAGCTTCCATCCTTGGGGAGAATTCCCCATCTTCCTCTCTTGGTCCCCACTCGTGTGACAGTCATTCATTAGACGGACTGCCCCAAGTGAATTTGTTACCAGGGGCTGAGTTCTAATCTCAGCCCCTGGGCTGACTGGCTGACTGATCTCCTGCAAGACCTCTTCTGTGACCCATTTGCTCTCTCTCTCTTTTTTTTTTCCCACTTGCTCTCTTGAAGCATGTAGCTGGCATCGTTATGGTTGCAGGCAGCATGCCTCAATTCAAGGTGCTGCAGAGACAGCAGGTATCTTTTCCTATGTTGCATACCACTGCAAAGAGAGTGGCAAATGACAGTGGATTCCTGTGTCTCTTTATTGACAGGGTGCGGTATGAATGCTTTAGGGAATAGCATGGAAATCTGTATGGCGAGCTTCTGAAATTGCTGCCACTGGCACTCTACCCTAGTCTTGTGCATGGTCAGGCTTCCATCAAAGCAATGAATCTGTGCTCATAACCTTAATGCGAGTACAACTCTCATAGACTTGGACGGAAGTTCCCAATGCAAATGAGTCAAGACCAAAGCACAGTGGCTGTGGCATAAATCACACTGTGGGCCAATTAGAATGGCATGCTCTTGCAGGGGGAGATATGAATGTCAGTGGGTCATACTACTCATATATTATGTTTATCAGTTTAATTCACATCACAGCTTTCCCCTTAACCATTATATCACCCAGTGAAACTATGGGGCAGGGGGTGGTCCCACTAGAGTTCAAACATAGTCTCTACATAGCAAATGGACTCATTCAGGCCCACTAATTTTTAGGTTTCATGAGATTAGTGTGTGTGAATTAAACTGCTTCTGTGAATTCTTTTTAACTCTCTTTCTGACACTGGAAATTGATTTATCCATATTGAAGATTCAAATTACATTGAATTTGGTACCTTCCAGTATCATCCTGACTCAGGGGACAAGACCTGACTGTGCAGGAGTCAAAAGGAGATCCCTTTGATGGGTCTCAGCTTTGGTTCCTTAATTGCTCTGTCCTGTGTTGTTGAAATTACCCTGTGAATTGTAAAAATCTATCCAGAGATGTAGATCAGTGGCAATGGGTTGTTGTTCTTAAACTTTGATCCACACTGTGTCTCATTAGGTCTATTCTGGAATATTTTCACCCTTTCGTAAGTATTTAGCTGGAAGTTTCTGACTTCAGAGTATCATAATATGTTGGACAAAGAAAGCCTCCTAGTGCTGAATTGTGGTGTATTATGGTTACTTAATAACTTACTGACAGTTTAAAGCAAGTGTTGAGGTAAATTGGACATCATGCACTAATTTCATTACGCCGTGTAATAGACTTAACCAGTGTAAATCATGGGTGCTTAATGCATTTTTATCTTGGGATTTGCATAATCGACACATAAATATGCATGAGGTTAACTGAAAATGGCAAAAGGAGGTGGGCAAAATGTTCCTGAGTGATCAAATAAGGCATTTGCAAGGAGTGCACCTGAGCACTGCATCTCCTGGGTGGCGGCCGCACCAGACATACCTGGAAACCGGGCAGCAGCTGTCCTCCTGCGTCACAGCGTGCTGTCAGTGACACAGGACTTCACGGCAGCTTTTGGCTTGTGGCTGGACTCACCTGAGTATACTACTTATTCTTCCTTTTATATATAATGCAATCTCAGAGCATCTGCAGGCTGATGGATAGACTTGTGACTGGTCTCCTGGCAGGTCACGACACAGGCCTCAGGATTCTAACCATAACAAATGATGTTTGCAGAGACTGGGGGTTGGAGGGAGGAAAAGAGAGGCACTGATTGAGTTATTTCTCCTAGGAGGGTCCAGGAAAGAATTTTATAATTAATCTTCTTTGTGCACTTTTTAAATGTGTCCTTTTTAAATTCGATTTTTAATCCCCCAACTTCCATAATTCTCTTTAATCCTCTGTGCACTGCCTCCAGTGAATGAGGCTGGCAGAAAAATTCCTCTCATTTTCAGCTTCTTGTTATTCCTGCTTGCCAGTGCCTGCTGTAAAATTTGCAGGAGGAGAAGAAAGGGGAGGGAAGGTGAGAGGAGGGAGGGAAGGGAAGATGGCTTGGTTAAAAGTTCATCTTTTGTTTTTTCCTTTCAGTTTTACTGAGATGTAATTGACATACCACACTGCATACATTTAAGGTGTAGAGAGTAATGACTTAACATATATATATATGTATATATACACACACACACACACACACACACACACACACACACACACACATATATATATATATTTCAAAATGATCATCACCGAGTTTATTTAACATCCAGCTCCTCATATAGTTACCAAAAAATGCTTTCCTTTGTGATAAAAACTTTCAGGATTTACGCTGTTAACAACTTTCAAATATAACAGCCGATAGTGTTCACTGTTCTCACCACACTGTACATTACATTCCTAGTACTGAGTGATCTTATGATTGGAAACTGTACATTTTGACCACCTTCCTTCCAGTTCCCTCTACAACCCCGTGCCTCTGGTAACCACAAATGTGATCTCTTTTTCTGTAAGTTTTTTTTTTAATTCCTCATTTGAGAGAGATGAGTGAGATCATACAATATTCATCTTTCTCTGACTTATCACCCTTAGCACAATTCCTTCAAGTTTCATACATGTTGTCACAAAAGGCCAGGATTGCCTTATTTTTATGGCTGAATAGTATTTCATGTGTGTGTGTGTGTGTGTGTGTGTGTATAAAACAATTTCTTCATCCATTTATCCATTGATAGACATTTCTGTTGCTTCCATAGCTTGACTATTGTGAGTAGTGTGACAATGAATAAGGGGCGCAAATATCTTTTTGAGCTTGTGACTTCATTTCCTTTGGATAAATACCCAGAAATAGAATTACTGGATCATATGATAGCTTTATTTTCCATGTTTTGAGAAACATGAGGTCTATCTTTTATGTCCAAAAGATTTTATATCCAAGGTGGGTTTTATCAAGTGACTGCACTGTAAATGGATTAAAATGAACTTCTCTACAAAGGATGGAGTATTAACTTCCAGAAAGTTTAACTTGACAGGTTAGTAACTCTTCTGTGTACTAACTTGAGTTTTTAGAATACCATGACACTCTTGTCTTTTATATCTGCTTTCCATTAATAATTAGCTAACTTCCAGGAGAAGGTGTTGCTTATGTTTGAACCTCCCTAATTTCTGCTCAAGGATATTGTGGATATTACTTCACTTCAGTTACTTTTTTTTAAAAGAATGATTTCTGATCTGTGGCATAGGGTGATTTTCTAAGGGAAGTCATTCTGAAAGGATCAGGCAATTTGTGAAAGGGATACTAAGGAGAACTGTAAACTGAGCTGATAACAGTATAAGCATTTGAAGTTAGCACAAGAATTGTGTCTGGCTCTTGTGCACCCAGAGTAAGTGTCCCACGCAGCAGTTGCTGTCACTTCAAGGACAATCCTCCACCACACTGCAATTTTGGAGACATTAGATACAGATGTAAGATGTGAACATCATAAAATTGCAGGCAATACAGAGAGCAAAAGAAAGAATCAAAAGAGTGCAAAGCTCTCTGGCTCTTTAGATCAATTATCATGCAATATAGGAAACCCTTCAAGTCACTTAGAATTGTGCTAAATCTTCTTAAGACTTTGCCAGGACTCCATGGAGGAGTGTGTGAAATGATCCATTGTGTTCTGCCTGCTTGATAGGTAGATTCTGAAAAAAATACTGAAATCTCCCTTTTAAAGAGCTCCTTGAAATTAGTACAGACTAAAGAATGCTATAGTCTGAGTCGGGAAGTCTAAGGCAGAGGCTTGACAATTACTTTCAAACACGTTAAATATACACAAGATTATTCACCAGCTAATGACAGGCTATACTTTATCTTAATGGAGACTTAAATAAGAGGAAAACTACTGGAGCTGAAACATGACAGCTGTAGATTAAATTCAAGGCAGTGTTTCTTGACATCAAAATGTTTTTCCTGAGAAAGGTTTATGTGGTTTCTAATCTAGAGGCTTCTGAGACAGGTAAGGACGATCCTACCTGTGAAGCCAAGAGGAGTCTTTAAGACACTCCCTGTTTTTATGATGCTGTGAATTTTCACCATAAAGCCAATAAAACCAGATATAAGTTTGCTGACAAGGCATGCACTAGATTGCTTTACAAAGAGCTACATGTATTGAATCACTCAACTCAGTTGGGTGCAAACAGGAAACAACTTTATTCTTTTTTCAAACAACCTCTTGCAAGCAAACTGAATTGTGGAGAGGAAGTTGGGGACTACATAGGACAATTTATCTGCTTAATGAGAGGAGATGCACAAGGCAACATAACCTTCCCTAATCAGGCGATAGACTACATCACACTCCCCAAAACCTGTAAAACTTGTGGTTCACACTCTAGCTTTGCTGTTGACTTGGGTGTTTTTCTGAGACAGTTTCTTTGTGTACAAAATGCATACAGTGATGAAACCAATACCATATCAGGAGTCCCCAATCTCCAGGATCTAATGCCTGATGATCTGAGGTGGAGCTGATGTAATAATAATAGAAATAAAGTGCACAATAAATGTAGGGTGCTTGAATCACCTGGAAACCATCACCCCACCCGGGTCCATGGAAAAATTGTCTTCCACAAAACCAGTCCCTGGTGCCCAAAATGTTGGGGACCGCTGCATAGACTGTTTTGAGAAGTGAATAAGATAATGGCTACAGGGTCTTGTCACATTATAATAAATGTTAGCCATTACTAGTATCCTGTGTGAATGAATATATACCAAAATGCAAGTCTCGCGACAAAATGTTTGGGATGAACTGCCATAGTCATGAGCATAAGTACGAAAGGCAGAGCATTGGTCTTCAAGCTGAAATGCAGAAGGAGAGCCCCTCCCCACTGCAAGGTCCCTGTGAAGTCAGGCCCTCACCTGTCAAGGTGCAGCTCCAAGAGCTGAGAATAAAACAGACGCCTTTGGAACATAAATCAGTTCTCATTACAGTCAGGGCCTTCGCAACAAATGATGATGATGTGGAAATTGTTTAGAAGAAAAGACTAGATTCAGCTGAAGCCGAAGGGTTTCCTCTCCAGAACCTCGAGAAAATCAGTTTTCTGCTCCAGGTTTTGGTTTTGTCATCTCCACACTGACACCTTCATAAAAGAACAGTCCTTCTTTCTTTTGTGCTTTAGATCTTAGCAAGTTGAAGGTGCATTATCTTCTGTGGTCTTTACTGCAGTGGTTACAAGGCCTCAGAGAGGAAAGAGCTGGGAATAGGCAGAGCGATGCCTCTGTGGGTCTCCGCAGATGGATCAGCTCTCCTGTCTCCCGACAGTGGGGCCTTGGTGCTTGGAAACCAGACCTGGGCAAATGCAGGATGCAAGGCTTGTTCCACTCCCCAGAAGGTAGATGAAAGAGCCAGGAACAGACCACGAAACAGCCTGGTAACTTTTGGACTCTCAAAGCCATGATTGGTTTAAAGCCTTTTCCATCATGTCCCAACAAAAATCCTGTTGGCCCAGGAGATTTTATGAAGTCACAGAGGAGGCTGGCTGGACGATCCTGTGGAAGCAGAAAAGGAATGGGCCCCTGGCTTCATCAGATTGGGTAACAGGGCCCCAGGTGGCAACATCCTGGGGCCAGTCAGCCAAATTCTACTTGTACCTAGGAAAAACAGCACAGATGAGGGCCCTCAAGCTACTGAGCTCATGCTGTATAATTAAACTGGAATATGAATGTGGCAGGTAAATTTTAACATGATTGAGGGAGGAGAGGGCATAGATGAAGGTTTTTGAGCATTTCTGAAATATAAAAAAAAGAAAATGAAAATCGCTCAGTCATGTCCGACTCTTTGTAACCCATGAACTGTAGCTTGTCATGCTCCTCTGTTCATGGAATTCTCCAGGCAAGAATACTGGAGTGGGTAGCCATTCCCTTCTCCAGGGATCTTTCCAACCCAAGATTTGAACTGGGATCTTTGAACTGGATTCTTTACTAGCTGAGCTACCATGGAAGCCCTATAAAAAATAGAGAGTTGATATATTTGTGGTAATTCTGTTCATTTTCCAGTCAGATCTCTTTGGTACATTTCCAGCAGGAGAAGAGATCTCAACAACAAAGCTGCTGAGCAAGAGAAAGTAACCCGGCAGTTATTCTATCTCATTTACCTATCCATCCAGCAAGGACTTATTAAGTGCTTGGATCAAGTGTCAGGGAATAAATTCGTTTCTTTCTGTCAAGGTTGTACAGACAAAAGGGGAACATGTTAAAGATCCACAAACCAGACAAAGCAGCCCAGTCCCTTCCCTTGAAAAGAATCTGAGCACACACTCTAGAGGCTGGAAGCAGGAGAAAATGTTCTCCCCAAAGGGCACGTTCCTTTTCACTGAGTGAGATGCTTTTCATAAGTGGATGATAGCAATTGGATAAATTAACTCCGCATTGGTATTCAAAGGGAATTACGTTAATGGTAATAACTGAGTGTCTTCAAAGGGATAAAGATGCCTCCAGGAGGATCCTAGTGCATCTTGGAAGGTTTCCTTTATCTACGTGAAGAGCATGAACTCCGATGTATTTTCTAAATGGGAAAACTGAACACAGTTATTTCTCTAAAGATTTCAAGTCAAATGCTGTAGTTAGCACTGGGAAAACCAGGTTAGAAAATGCAGTGTAGAGTATGATGAAATTTGATAAAGACCAAAGTCCTTAGTTAATTCATTTTGATAACTAGAATAACCCCAACTACACAGTTGGACTTTCTATTATTCTTCTGTCTCTACAGATTTTTAGTGAGAGATTCATATTTGTGTATGTGTAGCTCTCATTCACTTTCAAAATTGATGTTTCTGAAGATGATTCTAATGCTAGTGTATGTCATAGAAATGGAGCAGAATTTAGATATTTTCCTATAGGCTATAAAACAAAGTTTAATTTACAGGTTAAATAAATCATGGCTAGCTCTTGGGTAGGGCTCTTGGGCATGTGCATTGTGGATAGATTGGAAAGATGTTAACATTTACTGTAAGGTACTTTGTTTTCAATTTTAGGGGTAAAATCATAGTATGTACAAAGGATATGCTATAGTATATAACAAACAGTGAAGAGAATGCAAGTTCTCTAACTCAGCACTGGCCAATAGAAAAATAATTTGAGCTACAGGAGTAATTTTAAAGTTGCTTGTAGCCACATTAAAAAAAAAAAAAAAAAATAGACATAGCTATAAGTATTGGGCTGTCCAAAAAGTTCATTCAGTTTTTGGTAAGATGTTACAGGAAAATCTTAATGAACATTTTGGCGAACCCAATAATTTTAATGACGTCTTTTATTTGTTGAAAACATCTAATATATTATCATTTCCACATGTCATCAATATCAACATTATGAATGAGATATTTTACATTCTTTCTTTATAGTGTCTTCAAAATATGGAGTGTATTTTATGCTTACAGCACTTCTGGACCCAGACTGGCCACATTTCAAGGGTTCAGTAGGCACAGATGGTTGGTGGCCACCATGCTAGACAGGGCATCTCTAACTGATTTATTGGTACAACCAGCAAAGCCATAAAGCTGGGATTTGTCTAATACTGGTCAATTGCCATTGCTGTTCTAATAGCTTATGTTGACAACATCGGCTCTCCCCAGTGCTGTATTGTAGTTGGGATGCTGGTGCAGCCCAGGAGCTCTGGTATAAGCATATTTGGTGGGATGAATGCCCAGAGCGCTTTGACCTCGACCATGAAAGCTGATGGTCACACACAAAGCATGAATGATCTCAATGCCTCCATTGTGTGGGAGGGATGGGGGTCAGGTCAGAGGGGGGCATGTGGACACCAGGGAACAGAGCAATTCTAAGTGGTTCATGGGGTTGTTTTCCACATTTCCCTCCCAGTCAATTTAACATTAATACTTGAGTTTTTCTCTCTCTTTTTTCTTTGCCATTCCAAGTGTTGTTTCAGGTCTTTCCCTTTGGTTTAATCGCATTTCTGTAGGGATTTTCTCTAGCTGGTTGCTACAGACACCAAGGCAGTCTATGCAAAGGTATTGTCAGCTGGGGGAGCATTTTCCTCCACTCTCCTCAAACAACAGACTTGAATCTCTTGGCTCTGCTGATCCTCCATGATCTCCACCCCCAGCCCACACCTCTCCCTCCAATTTCATGGCTACACATCCAAACAGTTGTTTGTTTCTGTTGTTGCTTTCGTCACTCGCTGGATATTCTAGAGACATTTTAAACCTAATATAAGCATGAACTCATTGTTACCTCCTCAAGCTGCTCCTTCCTGTATCCCCACCTCACTAAGTGGCAGCCCCTTCCATCTAGGCTCAAGCCAAAGACCTGGTCTCTACACCGTCTTCTTCCCCTGATTCTTCACATCCCCTCAGTTTCCACGTCCTGGTTTCTCATCTCTGAACTCTGTCTTACATCTCTTCCTTCCTCTTCATCCACGAGATCACACTTGCAGTGCAAGTGGTCATCTTTTGACTGACTGCTTACTTGAGCCTCCTTACTGGGCTTCTGGTCGCCAAGACTCACTTCCTCTAATCCATCAATTTATTCATGACAGAGCCACTGTTCATAGACACAAACCCAATCATATCACTCTTCTTCTCAAAATTCTTCTCTAGGTGCTTCCATCACCTATGAAGAAAACTATCCCCTCTAGTGTGACATCTGGGTAAATGTTACCAATCAGGGTTGTTGGCCTCCTTAATCAATAGAAACTGATTAGAGGCCAGACAGGAAATCCAGGCAAGGCCTTATTGGGCTCCTGCTGCAATAAGGGAGAGTAAGAACAAGTAACAGGTGCCCTTGCTCTCCCGCTCACTCTGAGGAGGGGGGAAGCTGGTGAGGGTAGGGGTGTGTCCATGGGTCAGGCTGAAGTGGTGGCTTAGGTGGTTTGCCCACTTCTCAGGGCATGTGCAGGGGGCAGGCGCCGTACGCTGCTTTTCTCTCAGCTCTTCAAAAATGTCTTCATCCTTATTTTAAAGCAGAGCAGCTGAGACTTGAGATGGTCAAGTAACTTTCTAAATATTATCACAGTCATCATGAGGTTAGAGCCAGGACCTGACCCCTTAGTTGACCTCAAATCCCGCATTTCTTTCCACTATACCAAATGCCTCCCAAATCTGTGATGTGGTTGCTGGTATTGTATGATATAAAGGTGATCCAGTAAAGAATGAGCCAGATTATGGTAGGTTCTGGGCTCCAGTTGGGCAAAAGATAGTCTAGGAGCTGTGGCGAAGACTCAAAGGCTCTCCATGTAAGGTCACTTTCCACAGTATCAGAGCAAACGCTGTGAATGTCCTCTTATTAGGTTGGTCTGATGTATGGGACCTCCTTCACAGAGCATAGGGGGGTTGCTTTGCATTAGTTTTAGATTCAGTTTGGACTTCACTGCAACTCAAACCTGAACCTCAGGGCTTGCAAGGGGTGGTGAGTTTTGTTTGTAAAATATTCGTGTTCCTTTGCTCTTCTCTCAGGAGACCTACCTCTATTAAATGAATGAACCAACAACAGCAATACAGCCAACTACTCTGACATGAGTTCATTTGCTCTAAGGAAACATGTATCTGGATTGCTGTTAAGTTTCTTTTGCTTTACAGCTTAATGTTTTCATGAAGAGAGTCTTGATGGACTAATGAGCCTCTTTGATGAACCCAATGAGATCATCAGGCAAGGCTCGTGCTCAGATTTACAAGCTGTGGCCCAGGAATGGCTAGGAGTCTATGGATCTTCAAAGGTTTCTATTAAAGTATTTTCCAAGCAGTATTGAGTTATACATAAAATGGCTAAAATGCCTTATTCATCATGACTTATTTCAGGTATACAAAAACACATAAAGAATATAGACCTGTAGACCTATATATGTGTCACCCAGATTAAGAAATGAAACATTGCTGACAGAGTATCATCCCCCTTCTTACCTTCCCAGAGTTGACATCCTTTCTGAATTTGAGATTTACCATTTTATACCTTTATTTATATTCTTACTACCAACATTTGTCATGAAAAGACAGTGATATTGTATGTATATTTTAGTGCTTCCCAGAAATAGTGCCTAAGTGTATGAACCTTCTGCAACTTGTTCTCGCCACTCAGCAGGGCATGTGTATCACCAACAGGGATGTGTGCAGCTGGAGGCCATTCGTTTTCCCTCCTGCAGGAATTGCTGGAGCACAGCAAGTGCATGGATAGACCTCACGTCTTATGTCCGCTCTCTTGTGGGTGGATGTGTCCCTCTCTCACCTCTTTCAGTCATTGCAAGCAACATTGCCATGTCCACTCTGATATACATCTCCTTGAACTCACGGGGAAAGTTTCCACAGTGTCTACACTGGGAGCAAAATCTGGGCTGGGAGGTATGGACATCCTAACATTTACTAAATTGTTCTGCAAAGACAATGACCATCAGAGCATTTTATTTCCCTGTTGTTATGACTCTCTCTTCACCGTATTCTGTGGTAGGGACAGCATAAATGTTTTTGTCTATATATGCAGCATTTATTGTACTCGTTGCATTGTGTCCAGAGGATGAAAGTAAGACAGGTATTTGATTACCTCCCACCAAAACCTCCATCTGCTCTCATTCTACTCTAACATGTACTTTCTCTCTTTAAAAATTTTATTTATTTAATTTAAGTATAGCTGGTTTACAATGTTATATTAGAGTCAGGTGTATAGCACAGTGCCTCAATTATACATATGTATCCTTTTCTCCTATAAAGTGAAAGTGAAGTCACTCAGTCATGTCTAACTCTTTGCGACCCCATGGACTGTCTATGGGATTTTCCAGGCAAGAGTACTGGAGTGGGTTGCCATTTCCTTCTCCAGGGTATCTTCCCAACCAGGGATTCTCCTATAGATTATTACAAAATATTGAATAGAGTTCCCTGTGCTATACAGTAGGTCCTTGTTGATTATTTTGTATATAGTAGTGTGTATATGTTAATCCCATCCTCCTGATTTATCCCTCCCCTTCCTCTTTTCCCTTTGATAACCATATGTTTACTTTCTATGTCTCTGAGTCTTTTTCTGTTTTGTACATAAGTTCATTTGTATTTTTTCCCCTAGATTCCACATATAAGTGATATCATATGATATTTGTCTTCCTCTTTCTGGTTTATTTCACTTGGTATGATCATGTCTAGGCCCATCCATGTTGCTGCAAATGGCATCTCATTCTTTTTTATATCTGAGTAATATTCCATTGTATATATGTGCTGCATCTTTACCCATTCATCAGTTGATGGACATTAAGGTTTTTTCCAACTTACATGTACTTTCTAAGTCATCATCCCAATATCCCAGCACCGTCCCTACTGTGCATTGCATTATATGTATGACCTTAACATATGTCACTAATGTGTGTATGTGTGTTTGTATTTATAGCATTAATCAGCATTACCTGATCTGAGACTGCTTGATTTTACTGGGGTTTTTGATATGTGCTGCTTTGCTCTGTCCTTGACATAAGCGAAAACTTATAGAAAAAGAAATTTTCTTTACATAAAATTCATGAAACGATAATTTCATGCTACTGGTACATGCTACTGCTACTAAAGCCAAGCTCACCTTCTTTAAGGCTGTCTAAGAGCAGTGGACACAGGACTGGAAAAGGTCATCGTTTTCATTCCAATCCCAAAGAAAGGCAATGCCAAAGAATGTTCAAACTATTGCACAATTGCACTCATCTCACACGCTAGTAAAGTAATGCTCAAAATTCTCCAAGCCAGGCTTCAGCAATACGTGAACCATGAACTTTCAGATGTTCAAGCTGGTTTTAGAAAAGGCAGAGGAACCAGAGATCAAATTGCCAATATCCGCTGGATCATCAGAAAAGCAAGAGAGTTCCAGAAAAACATCTATTTCTGCTTTATTGACTATGCCAAAGCCTTTGACTGTTTGGATCACAATAAACTGTGGAAAATTCTGAAAAAGATGGGCATACCAGACCACCTGACCTGCCTCTTGAGAAACCTATATGCAGGTCAGGAAGCAACAGTTAGAACTGGACATGGAACAACAGACTGGTTCCAAATAGGAAAAGGAGTACATCAGGGCTGTATGTTGTCACCCTGCTTATTTAACTTATATGCAGAGTACATCATGAGAAACGCTGGGCTGGAAGAAGCACAAGCTGGAATCAAGATTGCCAGGAGAAATATCAATAACCTCAGATATGCAGATGACACCACCCTTATGGCAGAAAGTGAAGAGGAACTAAAGAGCCTCTTGATGAAAGTGAAAGAGGAGAGTGAAAAAGTTGGCTTAAAGCTCAACATTCAGAAAACTAAGATCATGGCACCCAGTCCCATACTTCATGGCAAATAGATGGGGAAACAGTGGAAACAGTGGCAGACTTTACTCTTTTGGGGCTCCAAAATCACTGCAGATGGTGATTGCAGCCATGAAATTAAAAGATGCTTGCTCCTTGGAAGAAAAGCTATGACCACCCTAGACAGCATATTAAAAAGCAGAGACATTCCTTTGCCAACAAAGGTCCGTCTAGTCAAGGCTATGGTTTTTCCACTGGTCATGTATGGATGTGAGAGTTGGACTGTGAAGAAAGCTGAGTACTGAAGAATTGATGCTTTTGAACTGTGGTGTTGGAGAAGACTCTTGAGAGTCCTTCGGACTGCAAGGAGATCCAACCAGTCCATCCTAAAGGAGATCAGTCCCGGGTGTTCATTGGAAGGACTGATGCTGAAGCTGAAACTCTGATACTTTGGCCACCTCATGCAAAGAGTTGACTCATTGGAAAAGACCCTGATGCTGGGAGGGATTGGGGGCAGGTGGAGAAGGGGACGACAGAGGATGAGATGGTTGGATGGCATCACCGACTCAATGGACATGAGTTTGAGTAAGCCCCGGGAGTTGGTGATGGACAGGGAAGCCTGGTGTGCTGTGCTCCATGGGGTCACAAAGTGTTGGACACGACTGAGTGACTGAACTGAACTGAAGGAAGGAGAATCTCCACATGGAAAAAGATAGCAGCTAATCCTCCAACCTTTTGTTCCTTTTCCTGGCGATCCAGCTTCCCTGAGAGAACCACTTGGGATTTGTTGCCATCAAAACTAGGCTGGCCTCAGAGGCACTATTACTAGTTCTGCTTCTTGGGGGACCTCTATGAGAATTTGTGTTTTGCATTTCTACCCAATAATCTTCAAAAGACAAAGAGTCAGAGAGGACTGTACACCATCTGATGATCACCTCATAGCTGAGCACTGGCCCACGATTATACCATCCACCTTGTTTCTTTCAGGCTAGAGGAAAGAGCAGAGATTTGCTTAGTAACAAATGATGTGGTTCTGCCAAATGCAGACTTAGGCATTGCCCTGCATTATTAAAGATTTTGCAGAGGTTTGAAAAGGGAAAAAATGAGAGGAGAATTGACTTCTCACCCCGTACAGGGTAATACAAGCCTGCCACACTCAAAAGAAACTGCCACATGGGAATCAGAACCATAGTCACACTAAATTTAGTCTTAGTCCCCAAAAAACATCATCACTAGGGTCAATCAATGATGTTAATTTGAATTTTATTGATTTTATACTTATGTATGTGTGTTTAAGTTACAAATTTGACTTTATAGTAATGGAAGAACTCTAAGCATAAAGAAATTATATTTTTTAATGGTCACATACATTTAAGTAACTAAAATTATTTTGTCCTTGAAAGGGGTCCACACATTTCTGAAGTGAAATCAAACCTCTTGGTATAGCTGAGACTCAGATGGAATATTTCCCTGTGAGTTTCTCATCTCTCTCAGGAGGAATAATTCACTCATGTTATAGTCCTCGTGGATGCTCCTGCTTGTCCCCTTCCTTGGCAGAAGCTTTCCTTCTTCCTCACCTGCAGTTCCTGCAAAAGCTGCTGGAAGCTCTCAAAATCCACACCCTGGAGCTTAAGGTCAAAGAGAGACATAACCTTCTTGCCCCACCTCTCTGAGATCACTTCCAGTTTGTTACTTCCTGTATCAGGTCCAGCCATGTGTTTCAAGCCCCAGGTCATCTAAGACAGGAAATTGGTTACCCAGGTGCTAGAAGAGCTAAGCAGCTGAACAGGGGATGGTGAAGTGACAGCAGGAAGCCACTATTCCACCACCCACCCCACCCGCCCCCACCCGCATAAGGCTGTGGGGAAGGGAAGGAGGTAAGGTTACTTCAACTTCCCAGCCTGAGCCATCTGTCAGGAATCAGAGTTCCAGCAGGGGCTGCCTGGTAAAAGCCAAGTTCATGGAGGGAGACACAGTGAAGGAGAGACAGCCCTGATAGAAGGCTGTCTTCCCTCTTAACTCCCTACTGACAAAGAAAACAACCAGAGAGTCTGGGAATGCACTTGCTGTGACACAGAACAAGGGAAGGGAGGAAAACAGGCCTATGAAGGTGTGACTCCCGAGTTGTGTTTTTTTTGTACAACAGCCCTCCACTTCTCTCAAATAACTGATACTGGGAATGACCATTATGGGTGACTCCCCCTTCAACACACTGGTATGGCCTCACTCTATGTCAGGCAGGACAAACAGGATTCTTATTTTGTACCAGTGTGATTGGTTGTTGTGGCTGCCTGGGTCCCCTTGTTGATGTTCCTGTGATTTTGTTTGTGCATGTACAGTTGGGGAAAGAGTAGTGGATTGATTAGTCATGTCTGTCAAGAGCACAGAGGGTAGCATTAGCACTCATGTTTGGTATATGCTATCTGTATCCTCTGGTTCCATCCTAAAAATCATTCAGGAGACAACATATGAAAGTTAACATCGATATATAACAGATTTGAATCCTAGTCTATCTACAAGGGTGGAGAAGAAAATGGTAACCCACTCCAGTATTCATGCCTGGAGAATCACATGGACAAAGAAGCCTGGTGGGCTGCAGTCCATGAGGTCACACAGTTGGATACAACTGAAGCGACTTAGCATGCATGCACAAGAGTAGGTGTGTAAGAGTGTTCATTGCTTTATTTTCTTAAATTGAATTAATGTGAATCTGAGTCTTTATCCCTATAGATCAGGAGGGATTACTCTCGTCATTATTTTCTCATGGTGCATGGAAAATAGGAGACCTGTCTTCTTCAGTCCATCATGGTCACCACTGACAGCTCACTGTCTAGCCTACATGATGCAAGTTGGGTAGCTCTCTGCTTCGCTTCCTTGTATGGGGCCCAGGGTCTTTGCCAAGGCCAGGAACCCTAGTGCCCAGGGTCCAGCATTCCCAGGAGCCCCTTGCAGTCATCTTCTTCTTGGATCTTGCCTTCTTACCAGGGCTCCACCAGAGAGTGGGGTAAAGATCTCTACTGCTCATGGAACCACCTGACCTCTATCTACATCCCAGGCTAGAGAACTCTCTCTTCTCTACATTCTTAACTCATTATTGACCAGGGGATTTTTGTAGAAACTGGCTCCTGTGGCAAGTAATTTTTATTCTGGCCTGCCACAACTGAATTCTGTTGTATCACTAACGCTTTGCAGTTTATTACACTCAATAGGTATACCCAACACACCTCTAAAGTCTTCTCCAGCACCATGAGTTTCATTTTCACTTTCCGTATCAGAATCAATCACTCAGGTTTTTTTGTTTTTTGTTGGTCTAATATTCACATTGTCTGAATCAGAACTTATTTGAAGAGCTATCATCTTCTGAGACACTAGTATATATGTTGTTTGTATAATCAAAGTATCTGAATAAAATTCACTGAAAAATTCTTCTTTACTTAAAACTTCATGATGCATCATTTTTGAAAATTTTACGGTAATAAACTTGGATTTATAACATACACAAGTTTGGAACAAAAAACTAATGGAGCAAAATGTGAGTTATAATGGCAATCATAGGTTGTATAATAAACTCTTGATCAGTTTTAAGCTCTTAACAACTTCTCACAGTCATATTAATTGTATCACTCTCTAAAAACATATTGATACCTCTCTGGTCAGTAATGAGTTAAGTCCAAGATGCTCAATAAAGGTGGTCCAAAAGGAAGACATTTGTCCCCAGATGTCCCCCTTGGTCAGTGCAACAACCAAGATGCCAGCCAGATAATTTTACTTCAGTTTCACTGGCTGAGTTACTCTCTTTAGACTTCTCTAATGGGAACACACAGATATATCTGGTTTGGCTACATATCTATTTTCTGGCAGATTCTGGTGTATTAAGAGACAGCATAAATGCATTACATTGCCTTCTCTTTGTGCTGCTCAGTGTCCCAGTCTCTCACTCTTCTTCCCTTGGGAATCCTGGCAACATCTTTTCAACAATCTGAGTTTTAGGAAACTAGAAAGTGGGGTAGAACGTGCCCTGAAAGCTACTTCTTCTTTGGGCTTGGGTGGAAATCTTTCTGAAGTGAGAGGCATGGGGGCCTGCTGTCTTCCCAAAATAAAGGAAAGAAAAATACAAGGATAAAAGAAATTAATCAAACATCTCTAAAACTAATCTACAGCATTTCCAGGAAGCACAGCCTGGGGGTGGGAGGGAGGGAGGAAGGGTTACAGCGAGGATGGGCTGCTCTCCCTGTAGAAGGTTCCATTCTTTCCATCAGATACTCTTCCTCCTGCAGTGTGCAGCAACTTTCCCAGGCACGGGGGCTGTTCCTGCAAATAAATGACCAGAACTACCCCATGGAGCTTTGAACTGAGAAGTCAAGGAATTTCAATAACCTCATCCTCTGCCTCTGAGCAGCATTTGAAATCCCTGAGTGTGTGACAAATTCAGTACCTAGGATATCACTAAGGTGTGATTCTTAACTGAGACTGCTCTGGAAAAAGCCCACAGTTGGCAATTACGAGGTCTTCATGTGAATGAGTATGAAATCAGTATAGTAATTTGTAGAGTAATTTTTAAAAGTGCTGATGTATTTGCACCTTGTTTCATTAGCTAAAGCTTCCTAGGAGATGAGCTGGGGAGGAAAATGGAAATGTGTACTTTGAGGTTCCTGGCTGTGAGTGTGTCTCCTAGGAAACCACATGTGATGGAGCATGGTAGACTCTCCAAAACAGGAGAGGAGGAGTGAGAATTGATGGCCAGTATGCACAGGGAAAGGAAAAAATAAATCACTGATTGAGCCCATGGTCTTCAGTTCACAAAGTAAATACTCTATTTTTAGTGAAATTTTATGGAACTGCTGATAAATTTGAGGTAGGTAGAGGGCGGGAGAAGTCAAAATGGTTATGTTGGCTGGACTGGAATGCAATCTAATCTCATTAATATGCAAAAAATTAAGCAACATACAAATGAAATAACAGCATCATCTCTACTTTGGCGTCCCAGCATAAATGAAAATAACAATCTAATTATCTTCTGAGAATAAAGATGATACTACTTACTCCCTATCAGCAAGTCATAGGCATTGATTTGTTTTTACCAGTGGAGGCCACGTATGAAATGCATGAAATGTCCATGCTCCTCCATCTCCTTCCTTTCATGACCGAAGTATAGATCTTGATCCTAAATGGAAGAGTGCAGGCTAGGACACTTGGGGACAAGAAGCCTATAAGTTAACCCCTTATCCTCCACCCTCCTTGAGGATGGGAAGTGGAGCTGGCTACATGTTTAAGGTGATGGCGGGATATTGAAAAGGCATTTACATCAAACCCACTGGATGTTTCTGTACCTCTAGTATAATTAATATTGAAGTATTAAGTACATTATGGCAGGAATTCCATTGCCTGATGAATGTTGTAATTTCTGTTTATTCCCCATGCTGTGCATTACAGCCCTAGGATGTATTTACTTTATAACCAGATATTTATACCTTTGGCCCTCCTTCACCCAATTTACCCACCCACCCTGACCTCTGACAACTACCAATCTGTTCTCTGTATCTATGAGCTTGATTTTTGTTTGTTTGCATGTTTGGTTTTTTGTTTTTATTTTGTTTTGATTCCACATGTAAGGCATATCATATGGTATATATCTTTACCTGACTTATTTAATTTAGCATAATGCCTTCAAGGTTCATCCATGTAATCACAAAAGGCAGGATTTCATTTGTTTTTTTTAAATGACTGAATCAAAAAATAAATAAATAAAATGACTGAATCGTATTCCATTGTATGTATGTATGCATGCATATACACACACACACATACATACACAACATTTTCTTTATCCATTTATCCATTGATGGACATTTAGGTTGCTTATCTATCTGGTGGCTCAGATGTAAAGAGTCTGCCTGCAATGCAGGAGACCTGGGTTCAACTCCTGAGTCAGGAGGATCCCCTGGAGAAGGAAATAGCAATCCACTCCAGTATTCTTGCCTGGAAAATGCCATGGATAGAGGAGCCTGGCAGGCTGCAGTCCATGGGGTCACAAAGAGTCAGACATGACTAAATGACTAATACAGATACCATATCTTAAGGTGACAGGAATATTTAAAAAACAGTTACATCAAATTCACTGAATATGTCTATGCCAAAATACAATTAATATTGAAATAGTAAGCATATTATGGGAAGCATCGAGTTGTCTAATGACTATTGTAATTTATTTTTCAGTTGAAATTCTTCTATGACATGCTTTTTCTACAAAAACAATGGTCCCTAAAAGAGTCCAGTTTCTCTGTAAGCAGGTACAGTTTAGGAAGTTTTAAGAACTTGGCTTTTGACTTCCTTGTGATGTTTATAGGTTGTTAAAATCACCCTTATCAATGTTTTGTCATTTCTGTGCTTTGGTGTGTGAATTAGGTTTATTTTCAGTGATGTGTATTTAATCATGTATTATAGTTCATTTATAATTACAAGTGTGTGAGCGTTTGCATATATTTGGGTCTGTATATGGGAAGTAAAATCATAGTGTAAACATTTAATCATCTAGGAAACATTTTAACACTATGAGGTGTTACCCCAGATTTTAATGTTAAATATTCCTGGTTCTATTGTTACAATTCCTCAAAGAAACAGGGGTGGGGAGGGTTTTTTCATTGTTTCTTTTTTAAAAGGGGGTTTCCTCTGGATTTTAGAACCCTTGAGAATGTTTTATTTTTCATTCATTACTTGCAAAGGAGAGTTCCTGGTTGAGGCCAGGGTCAACTCATGACCATGCGTTCTGGTTGAATGTGTTGAAAAATGGAGAAGTGTTTTCTAGAAAATGGATGAAAAGAATAACACAGTCATGACATGTAAACTTCCTGGAGCTCATTAACCTGGAAATGGAAAAAGGACAGTTAAAACACTTTATTTCTTTCCTTATCTGACTATATTTCATGAACTCTAGTACAGTAAATAGGGCATGTACACTCTTCAAGTGCCTAGTGAGGCTCAGTCTTCTCCAAGACCTTCTCCATAACATCATAGCACAGCACAGTACTTACTAGTAGAGAGTGTACCTCTTAAGGGAATGAGGACAGCCAACATTATTGAGAGGGTTCTCAAGAAATTAATGGAATTAAGTGATCCTCAAATACCCTTGGTGAAAGGTGAAAAGTTGCCCAGTGGTGTCCGACTCTTTGCAACCCCATGGACCTTAGCCTGCCAGGCTCTTCCTCCATGGGATTTTCCAGGCAAGGATACTGGAGTGGGTTGCCATTTCCTTTTCCAACACCTTTAGATAGGAAGAATTTCAACTATTCCCTCCTTTACAGATAAAGAAATTGAGGCACCAGAAACACTAAGCAACTGTTCCAAGATCACATAGTAAGTGAAGGAGTTAGGATCTGAACCCAGGCAGTGTGGGTCCAGAGCCTACATCCTTAGCAAGTCTCTATGGCATCTCTGATCTGGAACTGGGGTTTGGCTCCAGCATGTAGAGCCAATTGACTCCCACTAGAAACATAGTAGACACCCACTGGGGCTGGCTCTGGATCTTCTCATCCCCAGACAGAAGGAGAGTCTGTCCTTCATACTCTCACCTGCTTTGAAAGTCATAAGCTGTTCACCAGCTGCAGGTTGGCATGAGGAAAAGAACATTTGTATCTTTTCCAAAAGGTACTATGTCCTGGGGCTCTGAAATTACAATCCAAGCTATCTTTCAATGAACTGGCCTGTCTGGCATTTTGTTTATTTATTCATAATTTATACTTTGTGTATAAAAAAGGAGTCGAGGCAGCATAATACAGCCGCATACATGTACTTCTTAGATGAAAATAGAAAATTGCACACTTGAAAGGGAAATGAAGCAAGTAGATGATATTTACTATAATTAGGCATTCCTGTCATTTGCTTCAACTAATCACATACAAAACTCTTTTATTTTCAACCCATCAATCAACTCATTTGTACTTGGAGGCTACCTTGTACCCAGTAAGTGCTAGGTGCTCTTTGTGAGACAAAGATGTTGAAGATATGACTGTTGAAGAGATGGCTAGATGCTGACATTGAACCTCAGGGAAAGTCTGGTATATGTGAACCAAGAGATGAGAACAAGATCACGCTTCATCACCATACTGTGTCAGAAATTGTGTCAGGAGGGGCTCTGAGAAGTGAAAAACCAGTCAAGTGTGGAAGAATTCATCCCTGTATTTCCAGGATTCCAACAGGTATCATATGTAGGTAATGGCCACCATAACAGTCCACAGCAGTGAGATGAATAAGGTGCTGATCAAAATGGTTTTGCTATCAACTGTGTTGTGTCCTCTTGGGTTGAATTACATCATGTTGTAATGCTATTGGACCCATCGGTCTTCAGAGGAAGTACCTATCCTGACTGCCTCCCACATTTTGTAAGAATCTTTTCCTTCCTATATCATTCTGTGAATCATCTAGCTGCCACATCCAACATGGTAGAGGAGTGGTGACAAAGAGAAGAGCTAATATTTATCCAGCACTTTCTATGAGTCAGCTTTTAAGCATTCTTCATGTAGAACTCAGGCTCCCCTGGTGGTTTGGTGGTAAAGAATCCACCTGTAATGCAGGAGACACAGGTTTGATCCTTGGGTTGGGAAGATTCCCTGGAGAAGGAAATGGCAAACCACTCCAGTATTTTTGCCCATGGAAATCCCATGGACAGAGGAGCCTGATGGGCTACAGTCCATGGGATTGCAAAAGAGGTGGCCACAACTTAGTGACTGAACAACAACAACGTAGAGCTCACTGAATCTTTACACTAGTTTTATGAGGTAGGTCCTGTTACCAGCCCCACACTGAGCTACAGAGATGTTTAGTCATTAGATTAAGGTCACAGGGTCAGCGCCCAGCAGATCTGTCAGCCACTAAGCCTTCTGAGACGATGATTTCATTTCCAGATTATATTGTTAGAAAAATGTTGTAAGGTTTGTCTGAAATCTACCTTCACATGCTGAGACCCAGTGATCCGGTTTTATCCTATCAGTGCAGAATAAGTCTTTTCTTCCAAAAGAAAATGTTCCCAAACCTTTGTCAGAGAGCCTGGTCTTTTCTTCTTAGGAAGGTGAACACCCTTCCAGTTTTTTTAGATAGTTTCTGCCTCTCAGGCAACATAATGAGAGATTGAGAGCCTGTCTTCTGGACCCAAGCAGTGTAAGTTCAAGTCATTCTGTCAGTCAATAGTTTTCTGACCTGAACATGACGCTTAACCTCTCTGTATCTCAACTTCCTCACCCTGTAGTAGTAAAATATAATTTTTGAAGATGTAACTACTAGAGTAACAATAAAATCTGCAAAACATCCTGGTCATAATGTCTAAATTGTTTGTATGTGTAACACAGGGCCTAGCCCAGAGCAAGTCGGTGCTATTATTGCTGGGACTCACTGCACACACACCCCCACACTGACCCTGGGGATAGTATCTTAAGAGCAGCACTCAAACCTCAACAGGGGGAGGATGAGACACTGAACGTCTCAGTGACCTGTGTGTAGAACTCATTTTTTAAACTGGTGAGCATTAGTTAATTGTATATATTATCTCCATATGGGGAAGAGAAGGAACAGTGAGATCTAGGGGTGGTTAATTGACTCTTCCAAAGTCACTCAATAAGTCAGTGGTAGAATTAGGCTTAGAATTGTAGTTTCCTGAGCTTTTTGTGCTTACTTAGCAGTCCTCTGTGGTTGTCACCCACCTTATGTGTACTATTTATGCTTCTTTCACTTGCCCTTATATGTATGTGTCTACTCTTTCGGTGTAAGCTTATATCTGTTCACAGTAACACCAGTCTCCAGGTCACCCCAGAAATGAACCTTGAAGTGACTTTGGATTCCTTTCCCTTCCCTGCCAGTAACACTGGCAGGCATCAGTTTCTCCAGGCATCAGTAAAACAAAGGAGCAGCATTAGATGGTTTCAAAGGACCCTTCAGTTCTAAGAGTTTGTCCTTCCAGAGCTGGATAGTAGTTACAGCAGTAAAAATAGGTTTTAACCAGGAAGTATTGAAATGGGGGGAAAGTGACCCAGGGGAAATGGAACAGGGTCCATTCTGAATACAGCATGGACAAGTAGGGATTTATAGCCAAGGAGCGGGGGTGGGGGTCCATGGATAGAAAATTGCTAAGAGGAAACTTCAGAGGTAAGGGTGGATTCTGGCTAAAATGACTTGATAGGATTCTTGCTGAAGGCAGGAATCACCTGAGGAATCTGATCAGATGTCTAGGATGGGGATTCTAAACCACCTTGACAGGATGCTTGCTACAGCTGGGCAATGCAGGCCCAGTAAGGACACAAGGATGGACTCTGAATGTGGAGGCCTGGAGGGTTTAGAGGAGCCTGACTAGTGAAGGAGAGAGCATGTGTGGGTTTCCATGTCTTTGTCTCAACCCCGTGATTGCCATCTCCAGAATTTCTCTTAAAACCACATCCTTCTCTGCAGCAAGCACCCCATTCATCAGGCTTACCACCCAACCCCAGAACCAAGTGGGGTTTGAAGCAGTTTAGGTTTTTCTCATTACAAGGCTACTTCTCTGTTTGACCCAAGGCTTTAGAAATTATCCTTTGTCTTTCAGGCTCAAGATGGCCATGCCATCTATCAGAACAAATTCCCACATGGCAACCCAGCATGATAATACCCTTGTGAGTGACGCAAATTGTGCTGAGACAATTACCAAACATGATAAGGCTGCCGACTGCAGATAGAAAAAGTGCTGTAAAGACACATTTACTGCCAGGGAGATGGTTTAGAGCAGAAACTCATCAAGGTTTTGTACTTTTCAATTTGAGCAGTGTAAATTGTGTGTGATGCCGAGCAAAGATAATTATTGGTACTATTTGAAATACTCACCTAAACACATCAGAGACTAAAAAGGAGCAAGAGAAATAAGAAGGAATCCTGTTGGGTTGTTAGACTCTTGTTTTCCCTCCTCCCCTCTCCTACACCCTCAGAATCAGTTCCCAGGGGAGTCCCCATCCTTGTTCTCTTAAGGCACTTGTAACCATGTGACCAAGTGCTGTAGCTCTCAGGAGTAATGCTGATTTGCATGTAGACAAGCTAAAGTCAAATGAATGAACTTCCAAGGAAGCTGGAAGTTGAATATTAGCCAGCAGATGGGGAGGACTTTTGGGGAGCCCTCAAATCCCCCCCAAGTAGCATGTAGGGGTCTTCTCTTCCACTTCTTTGTCACCCAAACTTCCACATCTTTTCAGTTTTAACAGTTTACTCCAGTTCTTCTATGCCCTCACCCTTTGTTCTCATTAAGTGAAAATGATACATACACATGACCTTTGTGTCCCATTTTTATTACACTAACAACATTTACTTTGGCAGCCAGGAACGGCAGGAAGATCCAAACTCAGATGTCTAGGAGGCTCAGGCTTTAATTCTACCCATTAAAATATTGTCTGGCTTTAGGTACTTCCCTATAATCTGTTCTCATTTTCTCTCATCTGGAAAGGAGACTGTTGGGTTATATTATCACTCAGAGGCTCTTCCAGGTTGGAAAGTCCCAATGCTAGTCATGAAGCAAATGTTAGTTTTGGAGAGTTTATTGGATGCAAACTCATAATCCACATCCTAGAACCAGATTTCCAGTTAAGGGTGCTCATCTCAGTGTTACTGCTTCTCTTAATTCTCTTAGGGCACAGGATAGATTTTTGACAGTATTTGTTCTCTAAGAAGCAGTCATCATGAGATTATGGCTTCTAAAGGGTCAGCATTTTACAAGGTCCTATTTTCTGCTTAAATTGCCTGACAGTTTCCCTTAATAGCAGAGAGTACACTTTACTTAGAAAATCTGTGCTCAACAATTTAGAGGATGTCACCAGATCACGTGTATAAATGATACACACTTCTTGAATAACCATTACTGCTAGACAGGGAGGGGACATACCAAAGGGGTTAACAATGGGAATGCTGGAACTTTCTGACAAAAACATCTTTCCTGTTAGTAGCACCTTTGTTTAAAAAACTGTCTTTCCAGAAAGTTCTTTGTCATGTCTCCCTCTATAAGAAAGAGCTTTCCCCATATATTATTGATCCTAATATTAATAAAAGCTAGTCACCCAAACTCTGTTTGTTTTTTTTTTTTATAAACCTTCCTTTGTGAAAACAGAGCCTATTAGAGCAAATGTACATTTTGTGATCCTTCAGGGGAAATGAGATTTTTCAGTCAACCGATGTTTGTTGAATTCTGTCACTATGCCAGGCATCAGAGGTTTCCTTATGACACAAGGAATTTGTCATATTGAGGATCACACACACACACCCCAAATGCTAAACCAGAAAGACCACATCGTGAGAAGCACTGGAGGAAATAAAGTGGAAGCAACCAACCCTGATATGAAAGTGTAGAGAGAGGAAGCAATTCATCTTGCCCGGGAGTGGGGTGGAAAGAGCTGGGGTGATCATCAAGGGAGGTGTTACAGGAAGGGTAAGCTCTGAGGTGCACTTGAAGGAGAAATAGAATTTCGGTAGGTGGAGGAGATGGAGATGGAGGTGTGGAAGAAGGCATTCTGGGCAAGAGGAATAGATCCTGTATTAGTCAGAGTTCTCCAGGGAAACAAAACCAATAGGATGTGTGTATACATGTGCACATCATGCATCATGCTCAGTCAGGTCCGACTCTTTGCAATCCCATGAACTGTATCCCACCAGGCTCACATACACACACATAAACACACACACATACACACTCTTTATATATATGTAAAGGGATGTATTGTAAGGAATTGGCTCATGTGGTTATGGAAAGCAAGTCCCACGATCTGCAGAGTGAGTCAGTGAGCTCTAGCCTCAGTAGAGTCATACAGTTCCAGTCCAAAGACTGGCAGATGTGAGACTCAGGGAGAGCCAGTGCTCAGTTCTAATCTGAAAGCAGGAAAAAAAGCCCATGTCCCAGTTTGAAGGGACTCAACCAGGAATAATTCCCTCTTACTCTGAGCAGGGTCAGCTCTTTGTTCTATCCATGCTTTCTGCTGATTGGATGAGGCCCACCCACAGGGGGAGGGCAATCTGCTTTACTCAGTGTACCCATTTAGATGTTAATTTCATCCAGAAACACTTTCACAGTTACACCTGGAATAATGTTTGACCAAATATCTGGGTACCCTGTGGGCCAATCAAGGTGACACATAAAATTAACAGTCACAACCTGGGCAAAGGCAGAGCAGAGAGAAGACACTCTGTGTGTTTCAAGATGAGTCTCCGACATGAGAACAGGCAGAAGGTGGTGAGAGATGAAGCTGAATAGGTAGTACAGGACGCTTTGGTGAAGATGCTTAGGTGCCCTGCTCTCTGGACCTCTTTTTCTTACTTGTCAAATGATGATAAAAATGCTTTCCTCGCAGGTGCTGTAAAGTGCAGTTCCTGCAGTGGCTTCTGCAGTGGCTGGCATGTACTGGGAGCTCAAAAATACTTGTACTTTCCCTTGCATCTTCTGAGTGGAGACATTTAAAGGTCCTTGTCTACCCATACCTGGTTTCTGATAAAATATCAGATCACCACCATCTCTTTAGCTTAGAAAACATGTGCAGTCTCTGTCTGCTTGAATTCTCCCCTCTCCCTGAAGTGTGTACATCTTACCAGTGCCTGTCTCTGCCCACAGGCTAACCCCTTTGGAGAGATGCCCTTTTGGGATGAACTGTAACAGCCTCCCATTTGCCCTTTATGACTGAGTCTCTGCTGTCCTTGGAGGAGTGCTGGTCAGTCACTTGCCATTTTGTGTTTCAGTATTTTAACAAGAAGCAGTTGTATTAGCTGAATGTCATGGATGCTGGTAGATAGATTAAAATTACTAAGCTTCCAACTTTCTCCTGGTCCCTTGTACCAGCAGCATTAAGAAGATAATGAAGCAGATTGAATTTATTTATTTTGCTATCATTGTCATAAAACATTTACTGCATTACCAGTACAAGATCATTATCTTAGGGAGAAAGATGAGCCACTTAAAAGGCTGTGGAGAGTCTTTTTCACAAGACACAGTTGGATTCATCTGCTTCATCCTATCCACCATATTGTACAGAAAAAGGCATGTCTTGGGCACCTTGGTGTCACCAACAATGAACACTCAGCGAGACATGTAGAAAATTTGTGAATGAATAAACAAGCTTTTTCTTTTTTTGGTTTATCATTTCCTCTCACTAAGATGATAAACACAGGAAAAGATAATTTAGGATAGAAGAAATGAATTTGTTTTGGGATATGTTGAGACTGACACAGGTCTATGTTTAATTTAAACTATTAATCTGGTCCAGACTGTTATTACTATTTCTTACCTGCAATCTTGCCATAACTTTACCACATCAATTTCTTCCAAATCTTTTCTTCATGTAGAAATCAGCCCGACGTTTATAAAAGCAATTCCAAATACATTTCTTTGCTTAATACTTGAATTTCTAAACTTGAAGTTTAGTTGATTTATAATGTTGTGTTAGTTTCTGCTGTATGGCAAAATGATTCAATTATACGTATCTATGCATTATTTTTTTAATTCCTTTCCATTATGGTTTATCATAGGATACTGAATATTTCCCTGTGCTATACAATTGGACCTTATTGCTTATCCATTCTATATGTAGTAGCTTACAGCTTCTAACCCCAACCTCCTTCTCCATCCCTCCCCCAAGTCCCACTGCGTTGGCAACCACCAGTCTATTCTCTAGGTTTATGAGTCTGTTTCTTTTTTTTTTTTTTCCAGAGAAGTTTATATTTGGGCCTTAAGCTTTTGAAAATAAAGTTTAGAGACATAGCATATGAATACCACTGTAATACACATGAAATATTCTATCAGACCCTAAAAATTAACATAAACTTAAACTTTCTCATAGTCAACAAAATAGTGGCTGGGTGCCGATTTTATTAGATAAGTTGGTTACAGCATTTTAATTATCATTTTACGTCTATCTAGGTGTAGCTGAAACTCAAAATGCACATCAAAGTAAAACTATATCACAACTCAATGCCATACTAAATGTACTTGGTCTCTGCGGTAAAATTCTAGTCAGACTTCATTTTTACTCCCTTCTCATCACGGCCCAAGTGGCTCTGACAGAAACGCAGGACTCGGTGCTCATTGTCACACAACAACCACTGTCTTTTTCATAACTTCTACAAAATTTGAAAGGGGAGGTGAGTCTGTTTCTTAAACAAGCTTATTCTTGATTCATTCAGCATCCAGAGTTAGTTGAAAACTCAATGACCCATTTTCCATTCCCATTCAGTAAATATGTTGGTCAGCTTTTAGTCTCTCAGCTTACTTGCTGGGATGCTGAAATGGTCATTCTGTCTAACAATAGCTTCATATTATGAGGAGCCTGTCCACACTTGCTTACCAGCAGAATGAGTGCAGGATAGCTGTGTTCAAAGATTTTGCTGTGGGACTTCCCAGGTGGTCCAGTAGTTAAGACTTCAGCTTCCGATGCAGGGGATGCAGATTCTATCCCTGGTCGGGGAGCTATTCCCACACATCTCCTGTCCAAAGGACCAAAACATAAAAACAGAAGTAATTTTGTTAACAAAATCAATAAAGGCTTAAAGGTTTTGATGTGCTCAACCCCAAAATTCTCCCCAGTGAAAAAGCACTTGGGGCTTAAATAATCCCATAAGAGAAGGAAAAGAGGCAGGAATGAAATAGGTTCAGGGAGGATGAAAATGAAACTAGGGAACAGAGAAGGAGGGCAGCAGAACACCCCTTCATATTCAGAGGTGGAAAAAATATATAAGCAGGTGGCAGCTATTGAGCAGAGGGATGATCGGGGTAGGCGAGGAAGCTGGCGGGGAAAGGGCTAGGATGGAGAAGAGCTGGAAACTGTGTCTTAGAGGTATTTCTATTCAGTGAGAGCAGGTCTTCCTGGGCTACGCGGCATGAATTCTTTTCATACCTCCCTACTCATCTCCTCTCAACTTCAATCACTTCGCTCATATTAGGCAAACAACTTCGTAATGTCAAAATCAGTGTGTACCGAAGGCTCTCAAGTCTCAGGGGAAAATTCAAAAGGTGGGTGTTTCAATGCGAGAGGAGGAAAGACAGAAAGGTGCCAAACCAACTCAAAGATTTCATTCAGTCAAACCCAACACCTTTTTGTCACTTGTCATAGCTTCAAAACACACAAGTTCCCAAGAAGAATTTAAAGCTCAGCTCAAATAGCCCAATGTGCTTGCTTGTAGACTACAAATCTGGCTTCAGAGTCAAAAGGCATCTTTCCACTGGGGATGGTATTCCGGTAGAGAAAGATAATTTTTAATGACTTCAGAGTCAAATTATACTCTTCCCATTCCAGTGGAAGAAAAAGCAGAAGTCATAAGATCCTCCTTGTAGGAGTCACCTAAAGAAAATTCCTCCACGTGCGCTGGTTTTGGGGAGGTCAGAATAGCAGGACCTGGGGGCTTCACGTCACGAATGGATGGTTTTTGTTGAGTTGGAATAATCAGTAAGCACCAGTAATCAAGGGGGCCATGAGAACGTGGGGGTGCTGTCTGCAGGGAGAGGGCAAGCTACATGCAAGCATGGGAACTTCGTGGCAGTGCCTGAATTTCTCTCTTACTCATCTGCGGAATGCATAAACCTAGTTATGAACACTTAAAACCTACGTTTCCTAGATACATTAACAAGATGATAGGAGAACTTTGAGCAACCTGGTTAGAGAGGGCAGTGAGAGGACCAGTGCAATCCCTGAAAATGGGAAACCAAGCTAGGGAGGCCGTAGCGTATGTTCTCAATGGGTCGAATATTTAGAATTCATCTCATGACCCTGTACCTCTGAGCACTTGAAAAAGTAAATCAGGAAGCTGACTTTTCAGTTCAATGCTGCTTTTGTACTGAGTGCTTGCTTTCTTATTTAAATTTTTTTTCTATGAAAATGTTATGGAAATAGAATGGCAGGTTACCTCTGCTGCCTCTAGACCTAAAACAAAATAGTGCCTCAAAAACTCTTTTGTTTCCCTTCAGTGTAGTTGTCAAGGGCATTGTATTCAGACACTTGACATGATAGGGTTTGTTATCGTGCATTTCTAAACTTAGTCTCATCCTCGTCCTCAGTAATCCTATTTTTTAAGTCTCCTTTTTCAACAGCCAGACAAGGGTAGTGAATGTTTTTCCCCTATTGCCTTAGTCTCTATCACTCTTTCTGCCTCATTTCTCTTTCTCTTTCTCTGATTGTCCATCCATTCATCCATCCACCCACCCACCTATCTATGTATGCTTTCTAAGGTTCATTGAAATCAAAACAGTTAAAGACATCTTGCAAAAGACATACTTTATAGCAGAAAAGGAACAAAGAAAGAAAACAAAGGAAAAAGAGTCAAAGGAAACCAAAGACTAAGCTAGTCTTCTTTTATTGGAAGTCATGTAGAAATTATCAAAAGGTAAATTACAGCTGTGGTTCTCAATTTGCTACTCATGCATATGTGCTAAGTCACCTCAGTCATGTCCGATTCTTTGTGACCCTATAGACTATAGCTCTCCAGGCTCCTCTGTCCATGGGATTCTCCAGGCAAGAATACAAAGTGGGTTGCCATGCCCTCCTCGAAGGTATCTTCCTGACCCAGGGATCAAACCCACATCTCTTTTGTCTCCTGCACTGGCAAGTGAGTTCTTTTCCACTAGTGCCACCTGGGAAACCCAAATTTGCTAGTTATCACAACAAATAGAAGAAATCAGCCTGTCCCAAGACTCAGGTCATGTCAGATGCTCCTTAGCATCTCCTTTAGCATTTCCTCCTCTCTCTACCCATCACTACATGCTCCTAACATTATTTTCCCATCTGAATTCACCATATGTGGAACAAACTATTAATTCTAGAAGTAGAGAAAGAGGGAGGCCCTTTGTCCTCTAAATGGTGGACTTTATTCAGAGAGTACAAAATCACAAGATATGAACGGTGAGTAAGCATGCTTTCAAGTCACCTCCCATTCTCCAAGTGGGTAAAAAGTGTCCTAGATGAGCAGAGGATTATGTGCCCACCTCTCCAGGCAGGATACTGCACACAGGAGGGAGTGGGTCCCCAGAAGAGCTGTGTCCTTCCTTCTTCAATCAGAGAAGGACCAGGACACCTGCCAGCTGGGCCTCAGCTGCCACTGGATGGGATCCTGTTGGCGCAGGCAGTCCCCAGCCATGGCCGTGGTACTCTCCTCGCGTGGTCCATGGTCATGTTTCTTGTTGAGATGGCCAAGCTTCTCACTCGGTCTCAGAGACTGACTGCTGAGGCAGCAGGGACCCATGGATGCTTTTAAATCATATAGCCAAATGCCTGCCTGACTTTTACATTCTCCAACATCACTTTGGCACCTAAAATTGAACTCAATTATTCACTCAGTTTTCATATGACATCTTCATATTTAAAGCCTAGAGACTTCTACAAAATGCTTTTATCTGGCCCCAACTAGCCATGCCCCAAGAACCTCTTAGCAAGATACCTTTCTTTCCTCTTAATTTAACATCAATAGATTCTATCTTAGGCTGAATTGAAATCACTTGTTCCTTCCACAGTCAAATTATTGAGCCAAATCCTTGAAAGTTTGGTCAGAATTCACTTACTCGGATTTCACTGAGTTTTTTCTCCTTCTTATCCTGATATTCCTGACAAGGGCACAAGATAAAACAGGACTAGCTATTCGTAAATTAGATGATCAGGATGGCTGCCCTGTCTTTAGAATTCTGATGGTACAGAAAAATACAGTTGTTGTCGAGGACCCACTATAGAGCACAAGGAACTGTATTCGGTATCTTGTAATAACCTATAAAGGAAACTAATCTGAAAATGAACTTATACATCTATAACTAGATAGATGTAACTGAATCACTTTGAAAGTGAAGTGAAAGTTGCTTGGTTGTGTCTGACTCTTTGTGATCCCATGGACTATACAGTCCATGGTATTCTCCAGGTCAGAATACTGGAGTGGGTAGCCTTTCCCTTCTCCAGGGGATCTTCCCAACCCAGGGATCAAACCCAGATCTCCCGCATTGCTGACGGATTCTTCACCAGCTAAGCCACCAGGGAAGTCTGAATCACTTTGATGTACACGTGAAACATTGTAAATCAATTGTACTTCAATTAAAAAGAAAAAAAAAACAGTTGTTGAATCAACTGGAAACCACAGTAGGGGCTCAACCCCTGTTTGGCAGGTCACAGTGAGTACAGACCATGCCTGTGGCAGAATAAAACTGGTTTCCTTCCACTCATAGTGTGACTCACATTCACACTGTGAGTCACAGGCAGGACTGGGCTGGTGATGTGTCTCTCTTGTGGCTTCCTGTGATTGCCATGGTGTGTCCATTTCCTGCAAGGAAAGCTCCCAACATCAAATGAAAGGTTTTAAAAGAGAAAAATGGAGGGATGGTGGAATATACTCAAGACCCAGTTGTCTTACTCAGTTCAGGCTGTTATAACACATTATCATGGACCCAGTGATTTCAACAACAGACTTCATTTCTCACAGTTCTGGGAGCTGGGAGGTCCAAAGTCAAGGTGCATGCAGATTCAGCACCAGTCCTGGTTTACAGGTGGCTGCTCTCTTGCTGTGTTCTCACGTGGCCTTTCTGTGAGGTATGCATGTAGGGAAAAAGAGAGATTCAGAGATATTTTGTGTCTCTTCCTTTTAAAGGGTGCTATCCCCACCATGAGAACTCCCTCATGACCTAACGTGCATGTGTGTGAAGTCGCTTCAGTTGTGTCCAACTCTGCGATCCCATGGACTGTAGCCTGCCAGGCTCCTCTGTCCATGGGATTCTCCAGGCAAGAATACTAGAGTGGGTAGCAATGCCCTCCTCCAAGGGATCTTCCCAATCCAGGGATCGAACCTGTGTCTCTTACATGTCCTGCATTGGCAGGCAGATTCTTTACCACTAGTGCCACTTGGGAAGCCCCATGACCTAATAATATAAGCCTAAGTAAGTAAGTAAGTGAAGTCCTCAGTCGTGTCTGACTCTTTGCGACCCCATGGACTATAGCCTACCAGGCTCCTCCGTCCATGGGATTTCCCAAGCAAGAGTACTGGAGTGGGTTGCCATTTCCTTTGTCAGGAGATCTTCCTGACCCAGGGATTGAACCTGATCTCCCACATTGTATGCAGACGCTTACAATGTGGGCCACTAGGGAAGCCCTAACCATCTCCCAAAGGCCCCATGTCCAGAGCCCATCACGCTGGGGAGGAGGGCTTCAACACAGGAATTTGAGGACTCAGACATTCAGTCCACAATACCAGAGGTCTCTGCCTCATTCTCCCTCCTCTTTCCATGATGAGAGTGTCACAGAGTCCAGGTGCCCATGGGTCAGAGGGTCAAAGATCTCAAAGGGTCAAAGACATCAGGAGGTGGAAGCTGCCTGACATCTGCTCCCACAAACCCCTGGCAGCCTCTCCATCCTCAGCACACACTCCACTGTCTTTTCCCTCAATATTTCTCGATCTGGTTGGTTGACACCTTAGAAAGGCAAGCGTGGCTCCATGAGAACTCCCATCTGACTGTGTATATGTGAATTTTCTGCCCCACTGGTCAGGGAAAAGAAATTGGAAATTGCCTGTGTGACTGCAGGTCACAGGATGATGGCCAGCAGAGCAGGGGCCTTGGGATGAGATTACAGAGGTGGGGTGTTTTTTTCCAGAGTGAAGAGGCCTTAGCTGTGGTCACAGTGTAGGATAGAGGTCCATGAATCTGACAGCCCAGCTCCCAGCCCTGACTGCATGCTACCACCCTTGCAGGACAGGAGGAACCAGGTTTCCTGGGTCAGAGATATGCAGAAAATGACCCCCGTCCACCCAGTGACCTGGTGTCTTGTGTGTCTCTCTCTCCTGAGCCAAGATTTTAAAGTATATTTTCATCTATGACCAAATTTCTTGTAATGGCCTGGCAAGTGGATGAGAATCTTCGGATGAAAGCCTCAGACATTTGACACGGGAGCCGGAGCAGTCAAACTGCTGAGCCACAGACACTTAACTAAGTTACTCTGTCTATTTCGTTCATGGGTTGGGTCTCTGTCTTTTCCAGTAGTCTCCAAGACGGTCACACCTTAACTGGATTCCATCATCAAGGCAGAGCACTGAAGCAGGGTGACCCAGGAGAGACACCAGATGGAAGAGACAACAGGGTGGTGGGAGGACAGTCACTTGGATAAACTAATGAAGCATCCAGAAGGTTCTCTTTCCTTTTCCCTGAATCTGACTCTGATTCACTCTGCTCTGGGGGTCCCTCAGCACTTCCACGTCACCTTACCCTCTCCTCCGTCTGGTGGTTTGGCCAGCCCTGGTGTTTGGGGTGTGGCATAATTAGAGGAGAGATTTGTGAACGCTGCAATTCACTGTTTCCTTTGTTCTAGCAAAAGTATAATTAGGGGCTTTGTGTGGTTCAACTCCATGTTACAAATGCTACAGTTCAGTGCTTATGGTGTAACAGGGCCAATTATAGGAGAACCACGGAGACGGCATGTGAGAATTTAACCCTGTCTGGTGCAGCTAACCTTTTCCAAAAGAACAGCAGTACTGTGCCTCTCCAGGTGACAAGTATACAAGCCAGAGATGCTAGATTCCACCCAGGCATGTTAACCTCAGACCAAAGCTTGAGCTTCAACCCAGGATCTAACTGGAATGTCCCCTTGGAGAATTTAGGAATTACAGAGGCTTGATCCCAGGCTAAACAGATTTCAAAGCCTTCTTGGAGTCTGGTGTTAGGAGTTTTGAGATAAGTATATAAAACTTTATTTCCTATGTCAAATAAACATACACATACCTACAGATGGATACTGGAAGGTAGGTTTCAATGCTAATGCCTAAGTTGTGTAGCTTATATACAAATATTTAGGTATGTGATCATCACATTGTTTTTCAAGTGTGAATGAGAAGCTACAGTACATGTCCTGTGTTAGGTGGAACTTAGCAATGCCACCAAACACTGCAATGACCTCTAAGGAGAAACACGTAAGAATATGGATGGTGGTGAGACAGACAAAGGTTTCCAGGTGGCAGAAAACAGAGATCTCTGAATATAGTAAAGACAAGAATGGCAGACATCTGGGGTTGGGGAGAAAGTGCTGTGGCAGCAAAAGATGTGTTCCCTTCATCTGTGGCAATTGCCATGGGTTCCCGAGAGGAAATCTAGGATTGGGGAAGAAGCATAGTGGGTCCACAAGGCATGGAAGCAGCCTGAATCCAACTGTAGGACCACAGGCCAGGGAGGCTTGTGGGGAGGACAGCTCTGAGGAACCAGGAGAACCGAGAGGGCATGCTGCAACATGGAAGGAGCTGGAAGGATCATCTACCCAAAGCTTCAGCCAGGTGCCCACAGCTAGGTGATGGAAAATCTGGCAGCATGTGGGCAATGAGGTTTGTAGACTTCAGAGACCAGCCACTGACTTTTTGTTGTTTCATGTTAATTAAAGCTGGTAATATCACCCAACAGTAAGACTTCCTGTCTTGTGCTTCATATATTTCCCAGCAACCCTGAAAGATGAGGGAGTGGGAACAGGTCAGCTCAGCTCAGGACGATGCATGCATGGCCCTGCTGGCTGATGGGTGAGAAGGGGTCTTCCTTTTCAGGTTGGCAGCCTGCAGGCAGATGCCTCTGTTTCTAGGGGCTGGTGTCCTGCCCAGCAGATGGGCTGCCCAGGAAATCTCTTTCTTAGCTGGGAGCTCCCTAAAGTCAGTGCTAATTCCACTGTTGTATTGACATTCTCTGCGACCTTTAGCTGGTTTTGCAATTGCTGATTACAAATTGCTTCAACCATTCATGTATATCTAGGAGTAGTAATGGTATTATTATAAATTATGGGTGATTTTTAATCAGTAAGCAATCCTGAGCCTCTCAGAGGAACTGTTTTTGTTTGGTCTTTTCCTGATTTAAGTCAAATGATCAAAGGGAAGTGTCTCTGTGCTTTGGTTCTTTGAATTATTAACTAGATAGACTGTAATAAGATGCTTCATTCCCATTCACAATGGTGGAAAGAGAGAGAAAGATGAAAGGCTATTGGGGTGTAGTAGATATCAATGGAAAGTTTCATCCATATGAGGCAAGGCATGGGTTCAAAGAGGGGGTGGGGGCTGCAGACATGTTATCTGAGGGACAGAATTTTACTGTGGCGGTACAGACTTGCAAAGGAAGCTAATTTTCTTAGCCTGAAAACAAGCAGTGTTCCTTCCATGTATGCACCTGGCACTTTTTCACTTTCATCATCTTTCCGACTCTCACAACCCAAACACAGGGAATCCAGGACAGGTGAGGTTAAAGGAGAGCTGTCACACTGGAGATGATGTCAGGCCCAAGAGCGTTGATGGTGAAGAAGATGATGATGATAATGGTGATGGTGATGATGGTAGTGATGACAGTGATGATGATATGGTGATGGTGATAGTGGTGATGATGTGGTGGTGATGATGGTGATGATGATTGTGGTGGTGATGATGGCAGCAAATGATATGCATATATAGACAGATCTCATTTTATTGTGTTTTGTTTCATTGCATTCTTCTTTTTTTTTTTTTTTTTTTTTTTTTTAGCAAAGCAAAGGTTTGAGGCAACCCTGCATTGGGGAAGTCTACTGGCACCGTTTTTCTAAGAACATTTTCTCACTTTGTGTTACTCTGTCCAATCTTGGTAATTCTCCCAATATTTCAAACATTTTCTTATTATTAGATTTGTTGACCTGGGATCTTTGATGTCACCACACCTCACTGAAGGCTCAGTTGATGTTTAACACTTTTTAGCAAGAAAGGGTTTCTTAATTAAGGTGTGTACATTGTTTCTTTAGACATAGTTTTATTGCACAGTAGAGTGTAGACACAACTTTTACATGCACTGGGGAAACCAAAAAAGTCATGTGATTCGCTTTATAGGAGTATTCAGTTTGTTGTGGTAATGTGGAACTGAAGCCACAATATCTCCGCATTGGCATGTCTCTAGTGCTTACGATCTACAGTTATCATGGGCAATTTCTCATCACACAACTAAGAGACCCATCTGTGTAATGTATTGGGAGGTAGAAAACCTTAGACCCTAGATTTGCTCAACTACCATATTCAAAGTCATGTGCCAACCAGCAAATGTATTCTATTTTTGCAGGGAAAACATAATCAAAATTTGCATCAGATTTGAGTCCCTAGGATTCTTGGAATACAATGACTATACAAACAGCCTTTGCCCTCAATAATGTCACATTCGAGTAGAGGGAAGAATCACAAGTGTTTATCACTCTCTAAGAAAGCAAAAGATAAGAAGTGATAGAAAAAGTGGTCCAACCTCTAAAAGTGAGCTCAGAGGCAGTGGGGATAGCTGGGGGAGGGGGTAATTGAAGGAGGCTTTCTGAAGATGGAATTCGAATTAGTGTTTGGAGGATGGGTTGGATTTCAGTAAGAGGTGGGCCAAAGTTACTCCAGGGAGAGAAAATGTCACGAGCAGTAACATAGCAGAGATAAACACAGGCATGTGAGAGAGCACTGAGTGATCCACTTGGGATGCAGCAAAGGACACAGGAAAGATGGTTCTGAGCTAAAACACGAAAAATGTTGGTTATTGGTCCAACTGTGAAGGGTCTTAGAAGGAGAGACAGATACTGTCATCATCCTCTTATACAGATGAGAACATTGAAGCAGAGAGAGGACATGGTTAGAAAGCCAGGATATGGGTCTGGGTGGTTTGGCTTCAGAAGCCATCCTCTTAGAGTCTACATGACAGGACCTCTAGCCTGTCATGGAACTCTAGCTCTAAAACCCTCTCCATCTTCAGCTTTCCCAGTGTGTGGTGAGGCCTCCCCTCTACCTCACAGAGCAGTGGGATCAGCATCAGTTATTTTGCTTTGGGTTGCAAGTAACAGACTCTAACTCAGACCAGCTGAAATCAAAGGCAAGTGGATGAACTCACAGAATACGAAGTCCAGAGGTCAGGCATGAGCCATCACTGGTCAGTTCAGTGGCTCAGCATTCACATCCAGACTGTGGTGCTCCCTGCCCCTCCCGCTCCAGGCTGTGGGCCAGCCTCTACCACTGGCTGACTGCTCTCACTACCTCTCTGGTCTGGTCTCAGCTCTCCAGGGCAGCCTTTCTGACTCCCTCCTGGCATCCGCTTCACTTCCAAGACTCCTGCGGTACCCATGGGTCTCCTCCTCCGAGCAGGGCCGTGCTCTCTCATTATGTGACCGTGGCATTAGTGTCAGCCCTTCCCTTTAGACTTCAAGCGCAGTGAGGGAAGGAGCTCTGTTCTTTTTTGTTCATTGTTGGTTCTCTAGTGCCTGCCACTCAAATACTTTCCAGTGAATAAACAACAACACGTTTCCCTAGTACCTGGAAGCCCAAGGGCTACAATAAATATGTAATATGGAACATTACAAATTATGATGTATTCTCCTATGGTGCTTTTCCCTGAGGCAAATTACTATCAGTTTCTTGCCCCCCCCCCCCAAACCATTATCCTCTTTGTTCTTCCTATACCCTTTAAGTGTGTGTGCTCATTTGTGTCCAACTCTTTGTGACCCCCTGGACTGTAGCCCTCCAGGCTTCTCTGTCCATGGGATTTTCAAGGCAAGAATACTGGAGTGGCTTTCCATGTCCTACTCCAGGGGATCTTCCTGACCCAGGGAGCAAGCCCATGTCTCTATGTCTCCTGTACTGGCAGGTGGATTCTTTACCAGTAGCACCACCCATAAAACCCACGTTCATTTCAATAGCCACACCACCCCCTGTCCCACATGGTGATTCAGATTATTCTGCCACCTTGGGGCATTTCTCTGGCCCATGTCCAAAGCTACCCAAACAGACAGAAGGAAAGGATGTATTTTTGGAGATAAACAAGGGTGCTATTGACCCAGCTGCCGCTGGTGGTCATTTTGTAGCCAAGGTTGTGCTAGTGGAGTTGGTAAAAAATGGAGAGAAGTTTAGCAGGTAAAAGTGAACAGGACTTGGTGGTATTTGGGGACATAAGGGATGAGGGAGAAGATAGTCTTAAGGAAGACCCCTCATTTCTGACTTGGACCACTGGGTGATAGATGGAGGTTTCCCAGTTACCAGAATAAAAAACACTGGATAAACAGACTCATCCAGGCCAGATTATCATGCGCTGCTCTGCAATCAGTTCCATAAATTAAAGCAAGTCCAAATTCATCTCTGCTTCTTATTTGCTTCTATTGTACTGTGTCCAGCCCCCTGTTGTCCTGTTTATCACATTTCTCCTTGTATCAATCAGACTTATTGACTAATGTTTGCATGTCCTCCCTGGACCAGCCTGAGAACTTGGAGATAACAGGATATGTGTTCCCTCCCTGTGCAGGGTGTGTGTGTGTGTGTGTGTGTGTGTGTGTGTGTGTGTGTGATTGCATTCCCCACAGCAGATTATTGCTTTGTCCACATAAGCACTTGATAAATATTTGCTGGATTTAGCTGGGCTGTAGCTTTGTGAGAATCAGACAGCAATACTTTGGTGGAAGAGTTGTGTTCTAACCTTGGAGCTGACAGAACGCCCACCTCGTCAGCTTTCCTCACTCCTGACTGTGCCTTTAGTGGTTGCATGTTTGAAGAGTTCATCCCATAAGCCTCTCCTAAGTGCAAATGGATCTTTGAAAGCCTTGGCCTGACTACAGGGTGGCCGTGTCTTTGACTATCTGAAGGCCATCACCCTTTTTTCTTTGGAGGATAGGGTACAGCTTTCTCCCTGTTCTTCCAAATAGGTTTGCTATTATTTTGGCAAATCTAAAATAATATTCAAAGGCGGGGGAGAAGCAGCTGGGGGACATTACTTGTAATTGCTTAATATTATTATCACATTTGCTTACAAGAAAACAGAGGCAACCTGCCATCAATCAAGGGAGGGCATTATCATAGACGTTGAACACGGTGCTTGCTCCGGAGTGTCATGGCAACCGTCCCATGGTCCCGGACTTGATGGCTTCCTGCTGCATCTCGGTCGTAGCTGAGTTGCTTCATTAACTTTGCTTTCTTCAACCTCATTTGTAAACGGAAGCTAGGAAACAGCCCCATGCAGGGTTTCATGCTCCTCTGCTCTGAAAAGCTGATGTTACAAAACAAAGTAGAATCTCTCCTTTCTAGCCTTCTTCAAACACTGTCTTTATGTGCATTCAGAGGTTCATGGGTCCTACTGTGGTCCCCAAAGAAGGGCTCATTCAGAGGTGACAGGAGATTACACACTATCCAGATCTGTCTTTTTACAGGTGGGAAAAATGGAGTCAGGAAAGCTGCATGCCCAGCAGTGGATAGAGTCCTATTTGGTGATCATGCACTCTTGAGTTCAAACCCTGGCTCCATCACTTACTATCTAGCTAACTACTTACTTGTGTCAGAGCCTCGGTTTTCTCCTCTGTGAGATGAGGGATTATAACATCGGCCTGTAAGACCTATTGTGAGAACCCCAGATCAAGCAAACTTCGTGGTACCTGGTACAGAGCAAGTGCTTGGTACCTGGGTACTGAAATTATTATTATATTTAGAGTCACAAAAGGAGCTCATGGGGAAGATGGACTCAGACTCTCGTGTCTTATAAGTCTGGCCTGATTCAACTACACCCCTGAGTCAGGAGGCCCTGGAATCCGGATGCTTACAGCATCTGCTCCATAAAGAGTTTCCCTCATTTTAAGCCCAGAGACTAGTGCTGTCCAGTTGCAGACAATCTCAGTGGGTGAGCTTTTGGTTGAATATTTGCCCTAAGCCCTGCTCTCTGTAGCATTTTACAGAAGCCTCTACATTATCCTAGGGGATGTGGGGAGAATACATGGGTATACAGGGAGTTGCCAATAAAACGTCCAGTATCCATCTCAAAGACTCAGGGGGCTACCGACATGAAGAAGAAGACTCAGATCCAAGCACACCTCAGGGTCCACTGGGCACAAGCTTCACAAAGGAGTCACAAGGATGGTAGAGTTTAAACTTCACCATCAGTTCCAAGACAGCATGGTGGCCTCTCTCCTAGGGCTGGGGTCAAGTACATCAGAATTCTTGAAGGTTCTGAGAGGTGAGTCAGACTTCTAGGACACAGAAGGATTTTCCACTGAAGAAAGGCTGTAGGTAGAGTGTGGTTTAGAAAGCAGAGTTCCTTCACTACTGAAGGAAAGATGGGAGAGCCCAGAAGCGTGGCCCTAGACCTGCAGAGGAACCTGACCCTTCTGGATAAGCCTGGTTTTCTTATGCAGGGAGAAGACTGGAGGCCCTCCAGTCCTGTGCATTTTGCCCTTGTTTTCACAAAGTTATCCTTCCAATCGGTAAAAGAAATGGAACTGGAGGAATGTTGCTGGAAGTTTAGGCCAGAAACCCAAAGATTCTGGCAAGAAGGAAAACTTCTGGAGAAGAGCTAGCAAAGGGGTGCTTGTGTGCTTACATGCACTTGTGTGCTTATGGGTCTTCCCCAGGAACAGACTGGTGTGAAACCACCAGCACTCAGCCTGTTGGGAACATGACCACAGAATAGGTCCTGCCTTTGCCTGGCGGGGCCAGTGTGTGTGTGCTCAGCCATGTCTGACTCTTTGTGACCCTATGGACTGTAGCCTGTCAGGCTCCTCTGTCCATGGGATTTCCCAGTCAAGAACATTGGAGTGGGTTGCCATTTCCTTCTCCTGTGGATCTTCCTGACCCAGGACCCAGGGATTGAACCCAGGTCTCCTGCATTAGCAGGTGGATTCTTTACCCTTGAGCCACCAGGGAAGCCCCGGCAGGGCCAGTGTAAGCTTCAGTTTGGCCGGAAGTCATGTTTGTGATTATTTTAGCAGCAGCTACCTTTTGTGTCATGCAATGCCTTGTGTTTACTTTCTCATTCAATCCCCACAACATCCCTACAAAGCAAGTACTTTGATTCCCCTTTAACAAATGGAGACAATGAGGCTTAGAGAGCTTAGGTAATTTGCCTGCAGACAAAGTTGGCAGGAAGATGAGTGAGATTAGAACCCAGTTTTCCCACCCTTTGATGCCCACACTTGCACACTCTACTTGTGTAACAGCAGAGCCATTCTGTGCCAGGTACACATATTCCCTGTGTTTCTGAGATCAGACGAGATCGGGCACACTCAGGGTGGTATAGCCATAGACACACATTCCCTATGTTAACATCATGCTGACACCAACCTTATAAGGTCCATATATGGCTAGTAACATCTCCATCTAACTGATGGGGAGATTGAGGCACCAGGGGGCTAAGAGATTTGCTCTAGGTTGCACAGCTAGTGGGTGGCAGGGAAAGGGTGAAGAGCCAGCGTGGATCGGTCCCATGTACTTGCCATTTGCCGTGGAGCTCTTGACGTCCAATCCCTGGAACCGCAGTACAAACATCACTCAGAACTTCAGGCCTCTTCCCAGAATGCCCAAAATCAAGACCCACAGTGATCTGGCCGGGCCCACTCACATCTGCTTGTGGTTTCTCTCCAGTTCACCCACTGGTGATGGAGATGACACTCTGCTTTCTAAATTCTTGTTCCTTGAAGTGTGATCACTGAACTAACAATGTCCCCATCACCTGGGGGTTTATTAGAAATTCAGGGCTCCACTCAGATCTACTGAAGCAGAAGCTGTGTTTTAATAGGATCCCTGGGTGATTTACATGCACATGAGAGGCTGAGAGACACTGACTTAAAACAAAGAAGATTACACCAACAAGATCCCCCCTCTGATCTTGCTGCTTCGGAGACAAGAGAAGAGAGCTGGAAAGAAAGCAGCCAGGAGACACAGTCCTTTGCCTAGAAGGCCTGTGTGCTGATTAAGGTAAAAGAGGGCATGACAACCTGCTCCAGTATTCCTGCCTGGAGAATCCCATGGATAAGGAGCCTGGCATGCCATAGACCAGAGGGTAGCACAGAGTTGGACATGATGGAAGCAACTTAGCACACATGCAGATGCTGACACAGGTAATCTAAGTCTCTGTGATTAACAATAAGTATTTCTCACTTGTGTAAAATCTAATCTGGGGAGGGCTCTGCTCCCAGAAAATTGGAAGAGATGCTTATTATTAATACTTCAGTTCACCCTCCATGCCTACCTCTAAGTATAAGGGACCATGGAAAACATGCTCTGGCTGAGTGATCAGGAAAAAGCTTTAGTGACTAGCCAGCCATTCCCATCACAGTTCACGGGTATACTTTTATTTCCCAAATGTTCATTTATTCATTGAATAAATGAATGAATGAATGCATGAATAGTATTGAAGAAATGAATAAGATTCATATATGCACCCATTCATCTATTTATTCATTCAACAAACATTTGTGAATGCCTGGTATATAGAAGGACTTAGAATAACAAGGGAATAGAAGTGTTCCATCTTGTCAATAGCTCAGTATCCAGAGGGACGATAATCAGCAGCCAAGTGACTAGAGACCATGGACAAGAGTAAGGAGGGGCATTCTGGGAACCCAGAGGAGATGGGCATCAAGCAGGGACATGAGGGAAGGCTTCCTGGCAGGAGTGATGCTGAAGTGACTTTAGACATATGGAAAGAATAAACAGGCTTCCCTAGTGGCTCAGACAGCAAAGAATCTGCCTGCAATGCAGGAGACCCGAGTTTGATCCCTGGGTCCTGAAGATTGTGTGGAGAAGAGAATGGCAACCTACCCCAGTATTCTTGTCTGGAGAAGACAGAAGAACCTGGCAGGCTACAGTCCATAGAATTGCAAAGAGTCGGACATGACTGAGTGACTAACACAACACAAAAAATAAACAAGGCAGAGTGAAGTTTGAAGACTGAACTGCAGCACAAGCAGCCTGTGTGAAGTCATGAAGGAGCTTAAGTTTGGGAAACTGAGATGTTGGTCAGTTGGATGATGCTTTTGGGGAAGGATGAGCGACGTGGAGGAAGACAATTCAGAATAGCTGAGTTGCCTATCTCCTGGAAGGTGGGAAAAGGTAGATCCACAATCTGGCCCCAGCTGGCAGGAAAAGATGCAAAGAGTCCTGACCACACACTTGCATGTCATTCTCATGCCTAGTCACCCAGAGAACAGCCACAAACACCTACACACACACATACACACACACAAATAAGCTTCCTCCCTACAATGCCCTTTATAACTCTGCAAGAATGGAGGTGCAAGCTGCTTTAAATTATCCCATATTTTATAGTCCTGAAACAGCTGTCACCTGCCTTGCCCTGGGGAACTCATTACTGAAGGAGGGATATGCAGATTTCACCTACTACCTAGGTCTTGAGTGGTACTGGGTTTTCAGAACAGCTGCACACTATCTCCACCAAACTCTCAGCCCCAAATATGTCCTTTCACAGGTCTGTGGGACAGAACACAAAGTTCTGTCCATCATAATTAGGGAGAGTGATTAATAACTTAATCAGAACAAAGAGCAGCCCACAGGTGTCACCCCCTCTCATTTGTTGGGCTCTGAGCCTCCATTAATCACAGGACATTCTGAATGCAGAAGAGACAGGTTGATTTGAAGCTCAGCATTGGGGTAACCTCGCTGCTCCTCCCTGATCTGCTTAACAAACGCTGCCAATATATCACGGCGAACAGCACCGTCAGCCTGTATTTTTTATGAACTTCTGGAACAGGGAAATGTAATATCTGCACATGGAGGATGCTTGCTCCATCCCTCCTTCTCCCACTGGGGGATTCTCAGAGCCACTGCAGCACAGATGCACAGATGAGGAAGTTCTATGAAGTTAAATCCCACCCACGGAACCCTGCGCTCTGTTCTGCTGTCTCACTTTCTCCCACAGACCACAGGCTCCTCCCCACTGACCTCCTCTTGCACTCCTAAGGATGCTCCCAAGAGATGCTTCCCTGCAGTTCTTGGTTCACAGAAGCCTATAGTTCTGGTGTCTGCAGGTGTAAGAGTAAGTCACCCTCCTGTGTTTGTCACCTCTCTCAACTTGGGTGCTCACCTGACTTGCCCTGGCTGCTGGCGGGTGATAACCCGTGGGTCCCTCAATACTGCTCCTGGCCACATTCCTGAGCTGGACTCTCAATTGGAAACCAATTCCTCCTCCAACAAAAGACCATGCAGTCAACTGGGATTCTCCATCCCTCACTGTGGAAACACAACTGGCTGATGATGAAGGAAGGAAATTGATTAAAAGGGAAGCCACTACGGAGGTTACAGAATTTCCAGGAGAGCCAGAGAATTGCTGGGATTCAGGTTAGAAGGCTGGAAGAGATGCCCCAGACCTCACCTCCCAGTAGATGCCCTGAAGACACTATCACCATACCCAGATGCTACAGCCCACAACCCCAGACACTAGACACCTTCACTAGGACAGCTGCCATCGCTGCTGCTCTGAGGCCACACACTCTCCCATGGCTAGACTGCTGCCACTGGAGATGCCCCTCAGTGCCCAGGACTCCTCGAAATGAGCCTCTGAATCCAGGTGTAAAGTCAATGCAGATGCCCAGGTCCAGTGCCCATACCCTACCTTCAGGGTGGCTGGGAGAGTGAGGAAGCACCAAATATTTTCAGCTTCCTTGGCAGGAAATGGACTCAGGCCCACCAAGTCTCATCTGGTGGGTGTGCCCCAAACTGGAAAGAGGTCCGTTGTTGACTTCTTCTGTCTTGTGCCTCTGGTGGATGAAGTGAGATTTAAATGCATCAATACCGGGTGGCTCATAATATTATTCACAATAGACAATTAACACTTTCAGACACTGATAATGGGTTCACTCTCCATCCTTCCTGCCATTTCCATAAAGTCTTCGCTTATAAACATCTGATGTGTGTGTGCGCTCAGTCATGTCCGACTCCTTGCAACCCTATGGACTGTAGCCTGCCAGCCTCCTCTGTCCCTGGGATTCTTCAGACAAGAATACTGGAGTGGGTAGCGATTCCCTTCTCCAGGGATCTTCCCAACCCAGGGATCAAACCTGGGTCTCTTGCATTGCAGGCAGACTCTTCACTATCTGAGGCACTGGTGTCTACATCCCCATCTAATAAGGGTTGGCTGCCTCTGACATGATGCATCTTCAAGGGAAAAGGGTCTTGGGAATTTTTTGTTTGTTTGCTTGTTTTTTTTAAGATTTTTTTTTTTAATGTGGGCCATTTTTTTAAAGTCTTTATTGAATATGTTACAATATTGCTTCTTTTTTATGTTTTGGTTTTTGGGCTGCAAGGCATGTGGGATCTTAGCTCACTGACCAGGAATTGAACCCACACCCCCTGTATTGGAAGGCAAAGTCTTAGCCAGTGGACTGCCAGGGAAGTCCTGGCCAAGGGAGTTGAATTCTGTGTGGCTATTGATAGATGTCCTTTCAGTTAAATCTCTATTTGTATCTCCCTACCTTATCAGTTTGCTGCCAAAAATGAACTCTGTTGTTCTCAAGGTCTCCAATTGTCGTGTCTTTAACGTTGGCCATGTTGACTTCGTTTAGGGCCAAGAGTCTCAGGTATGCGTCTGAAGATTCAGATTCCTGGGCCCTAGCTCCAGAGATTAGGGTGTCATGGATATCTGATAAAACTGGTCTAGAGGTGTGAAGGTTAAATTCTTTGGCAATTTCACAATGTCTCTGAACATCCCCATTTCCCAGGTGCTGCACTCACTGCTTGAATATTTAGGGCATCCAAGCTTGCCCCAGGCTCTAGACAGGCTCACATATCCAGGAAAACACATAGCAGCTGCCCTAGACTTCCAGGTTATGCTGCATGGGCTCCCGGAGTCCCCAGGATGTTCTGTGGTGTGAGTCGTCTTCTCCACTCCATCAGGAGATGCCCACACCACACTATTAGTGTTGACACAGAGCCAGCTCCCTCCACCTTCCTTCCCCAGGTTAACTGATCTATCTTGTTTGGCATTAACTTCAACCTTTACTTGACAATGTTGGCCTCTTGATGGAGCCCTCTTTTTTGGCCTCACTGGGTGAAAAAAAATGCTCATTGCCTGATGCCTTAGGAGCATAGATCTCAGTAAAGAAGGCTGCTGAGTTCTCAGAGTCTCAGAGACCTGAAGTCACCATGACCCCCATGGCAATACAACAACCCATCAACTTCTACACAGTGGAACCCTTGTTTCCTTAGAACTGGAGGGCAGTGGCCCTGAGGATAAGGAGGCCAGCAGACTGTCATTTGCACAATGAATCAAGATTCATCTTCATACGTAGGGCTGAATAAGCGGCTCTCATTCATTCGCTCCTTCATTCACTCATTCAGCAAATATGACTTGAGTGACCACTGCATGCAAGGCCCTGTTCAGACCCTGCTTTGTGATGAACTCAGCCCTTCTCCTGGAATGGAGGAAAGGAGCCAGTGTGAGTCTGGGCCTTGCGAGAAGTGGACACCAAGTCAAGTATGAATATGCAAGGGGAAGTGCCTGCATGAATGGCGATGGAGTTATTGTTCAGTCACTCAGCTGTGTCCAGCTCTTTGTGACCAAATGGGGTAGAGTGGGGAGAAGCTGGGTGAGGCCTCAAAAGGCAGTCCAAGTTTGACCTGGAGTGAAGGAGAAAGGGAGTGCTATGATCTGCAGGTTTGCATTCCTTCCAAAATTTTAGGTTGAAATCCTTACCTCCAAAGACTATGATATTAGGAGGTGGGACCTGTGAGAAGTGCTAAAGATTCTTGAGAGCCCCTTGGACAGCAAGGAGATCAAACCAGTCAATCCTAAAGGAAATCAGTCCTGAATATTCATTGGAAGGACTGATGCTGAAGCTGACGCTCCAATACTTGGGCCACGTGATGTGAAGGGCCAATTCATTTGAAAAGACCCTGATGCTGGGAAAGATTGAAGGCAGGAGGAGGAGGGCAACAGAGGATGAGGTGGCATCTCTGAATCAGTGGATGTGAGTTTGAGCAAACTCCTGGAGATAGTGAAGGACAGGGAAGCCTGACGTGCTGCAGTCCATGGGGTCGCAAAGAGTTGGACATGACTTAGTGACTGAACTACAGCTGCCACAAGTCGTGACGGTGGAGCCCTTCTGAATGGGATTAGTGCCATTGTAAGACAGAGGCTCCAGAGAGATCCCTCACCACCTTCTGCCTTAAGAAGACATGATAAAATATCTGTGTCTCTGAAAAAGGCCCTCAACCAAGCATGCCAGTACCCTGGTCTTGGACTTCAGCCTCTAAAACCATAAGATGTACGTTTCTATTGTTTATAACCCACTTGGGCTGCAGTGTTTTGTTGTATCAGCCCAAACAGACTAAGACAAGTGGAGCAGTTTGGTTGGAAGCATCACAAACCACTGTGCTTGAGCCACTTGGAGTACCTGAGCCTAAACTGGCCAACAAATGAGTCCAGTGTCTGTAAGGAATCGGCTGCCTGAGTATCTCTGCTGCACTTGGGCATAGGTAGGGAGCAGCCCATGGATGGTGATACCTCAGGGCCAGCACAATGATGGATTTCAATGCATAGCAGAGGGCCCTGGCCCGTCATGCTCTCAACTCTAGGAGGTCTACCAGCTGCATCCCCTTGGTGGTCACAGAGCCATACTTTTCACAAAACCAGAATGAAAAAGGGAGCCGGAGTAAATTTCGGCATAAAGTCAGAGCTAAAATAAGAAGTTATATCCATCTTTCTGTAGGATGGCTTAGACTAGCTTGACTGATAACCCCTTTCTGTCTTCTAAAGGCAAGAAGTAACTTACGATGAGTGACTGTATAAATTGTGCCAGGTGCTGGTCTGAGCTCATACAAAGGGTGGACAGGGCAGATGTTATGAGATGGCATTTGTTTACTGCTTGTTTAAAAGCGTGGGATTTTGCGTAATGAGGAAGCTGAGTTCAAGGAAGACCTCTCTAAGGCTTCCTTCTGCCTCAAGATCCCCCGATTAGAAGCCCCCTTTCACCCCTTCTGCTACCACTTACATCAGGACTTCTTTTTTGGCAATGTCAGGGCTCAGTAAATCCCAGGATAAGCAAGTACTACAGTAATTCTCAATATCCACTTTCAGCCAAACTAGAAAACACAAAAGGCATAACACTGAAGTCTGTTCAACTCAGCAGTTTCAACAGATTCAATATGATTGTAACAGAGGAAGAAACATGCAAAAACCACACACCAGTGTGCATTCTTCATATGAATCTGAGGTGAAAAAATAAGCTGTCGCAGTAGCGTTTGGGTTTTCCTAACAGATGCTACACACGTTTTGCGGAGTGAAACATGTTCCTGTTTTCCTGTGTCAGCTCTGATTCCTAACAGGACAGAGCAATGAGGCAGGGCATGAAATTTTCATAACCAAGGCCCCCATTTGCATGCATGAGAGCTGAGATAGCCTGAGGAGAAAAACAACAATCGCACAGAGATCTGAAGTGTTTCTGAATATTGGGCTCTTTCCCACCCCCAACCCATACTTTGAGATTGATGAGTGCAGATGACATTTACAAAATATTTCTTCATTCTTTCACTCAGAGATATTTATTGAGTATCTATTATGGGCATGGGTTTTTCTTTTTTTTTTAGGAAACTACAGAACAGCTAGAGACACTGATTGAAAATGGGATGGGGTTCAGGGGAGTTAAATGGAGTTTTACATCCATTTCTTGCATAAAGTAGAGGAGAGTATAATCATGAAAGCAAAACCTTAGTCTGTGATAGAAAGACTGTAAGACTGGGCATCATCTGTCTAACCAGATAAAAAAGCAATTATCTATAATTTTTCTTATGTAGTTGGTGATTCCATGAGAACTAAGAGGTAAGCTACATGTAGCCCAACCAATGATGGATTGGGACCTTTGGGTATGTAATGATCAAGGGATAACCAGAAATGTCTGAACCAGCCTGCACTGGACAATGCAGTGCCAACTCACACACATGGTTACTGTACATTTGCAGTGTGCCTGGTCAGAACCGGGGTGCTCTAAGTATAAACAACACACTGGATTTCCATATCGGGCCTGCTCTAGACTATATAGGCTTCTCTGAGATGGGTTCTCCTACTGTATCCTTAGAACACACTCAATTCCTGGAATGTGCAAGGTGGTCTAAGATGTTTTCCAAGTGGGTGAGAGCATGAGTTAAGCAAGTCAGCACTGTCAGTAGTAGGAAGGTGATCATTTATTATCTCTCTCTGCACCCACTCTTAGTAGCCCATTCACGTTCCTTCCGTGGTTCATTCATACCTTCTGACAAGCCCATTAGGAACTTGCTCTAAGGCGTCCAGATGGTGGTCACAGGTCCTAAAGCAAACCCACTTCTGCTAATCCTGGCAGCTTCAATAGTTCTGCAAACTCAAATAGCCACCAGTGGATCTGTGGGGTTCAGAAGCTCTCTGAAGGGAGCTCAACTGCCCATGCTCAGTTTTCCCTCACTGATTTCTTGCCTCTTACATTTCTTCAAACATTTTAGTTAGTAGATACACACACAGAGAGACATGCATCTTCTTTATCTGTTCCTCTGTCGATGGACTTTAAGTTGCAAAGCACTATTGAATGATGCTCTCAGAACCCAATCTGCATCTCAGGGTAGGAGCCAGCAGGTGGCAGACCAGAGCTCACCCACAGAGAGATGAACCCAAGGAAAAGGAGAGGGAGAATGAGGGAGAATGGAGAACAGATCTCCCTAAGCCTGCAAGAGCTTGTCCAAGCCATCCTCCCTAAATCTTTGTTGGGACACAGAGCAGACATTGGGCAGGGATGGTCTTTCAGAGAAGTCTGGGAAGGGGAGACTAAATTTCCAAACCAAGCCATACCCAAGCATGTTAAGCTTTTGAAAAGCCACTGAGACCTAGCCCAGTCCATGCACTGGAGTCTGGCCAGCTCACATCACCTCTCAGTATCCTTGGAGATAGGATAGGTTGGCATTATGGTGTGGGGTACAGAAGAACAGACCTTCTTGATCCTTTACCCTGGAGGTCAAGAGATCTGATTTCCAGGCTATTCAAATAGTGTTTGCTCAATAATCGAAATCTGATGAAGGAGAAAAACAAACATTTGTACATATATATACATATATGTACATTTCTAATTAGAGTTTCACTAATTGGTCTTTGATTCAGATAATTGAAGAAATGAACAACAAATGACTTCTGAAAATGGGCTTCTTGTGTATAGGTGCCTTTTTTTTTAAAGGAACATTTTAGCCAATAATGGTGAAGACAAATGAAATGAAAAAATCCGTGTACCCCGCAGCATTCTTGGAGCTGGTTTTCTGTCAAAGAATGCAAAATATAGCGTCATTAAAAGGGGTATTATAGATGTATCTGTACTAGACACACAAGCTCCTGTCCCCCCCCCAGCCCCACCAAGTCATCCAGGCTGGCCCCTTGGTGTGTGTTTCCCAATTAGCACACACTTACACAGCCACCATTTAATAACCCCTTTGTATGTTGCCTTAATTATAATAATTATACCCATTGAGTGAGGATAGAGATGGGAGCATAGAATGAGATGTCCTTTTGAATTTGGAAGAAATAAAGTTTAATCATTGCCTTTCCATAATCCTGAACTAAAGTGAGCAGATGGGGAGTTCTCAGGGGAGGTATTGTGAGCTCTTCAAAGCCATCTCGTTCTTCTGAAATCAATTGAGAGAAAATGCAGACCTGGCCTCATCCAGACCCTGGCAAAGTGTTCTTCACTGCTCTGTCTTCCCTTCTCTTCTCCACACTAATCCATCGCACATACCTGCCAGATTAATCCTCCTAAAATGCCACATTAATCATGTTATTCCTGCACACTGATCTTCATTGCTCCTAATTACTTAGAGAATTAAATTAAAAACCACATCCCACTGCTACAGGCCCAGCCCAGCAGGACTCACGTCCTCATATCTGACCTTTGCCTTCAGGTACCTCCAGGCCGGTCCCTGTCCTTCTGCAAACCACTCATCTTAGTGTTTCTCAAACAATTCCTGAACTGTTTTTGTTTTGTTCACACTGAACTGAACTAGTTTTTTTCACACTAGTCCCCAGACTGTAATTCTCTTTGTCTTTTCAAATGCTACCTTCCTTGCTCCAGTAATCACTGAGCACCTATGGTGTGTGAGGAACTGTGTGTGAAATATCCTTCTTCCCCAGTGCACACAGCACTTGACTTTTTTGATCACTTTTGTCATTAATTTGTCCATCAGTCGTAGACTCCTGTGACAGTCACTTATGCCAGAAGTCCCCAGCCTCTGAGATCTAATGCCTGATTATCTGAGGTGGAGCTGATGTGATAATAAAAGAAAGAAAGCACACAATAAATGAAACGCACTTGAATCATCCCAGAAGCATCCCTCCCTGCCACCAGTTCATGGAAAAATTGTCTTCCATGAAACTGGTCCCTGATGCCGTAAAGGTTGGGGACCACCGGTTTATTCTGTTATAGTCAACTACGTTAGTTCTCTTCGGGCTGCTCTAACAGAAGACCATCGGCTGTAGGCTTGCAAACAACACACCTTCATTTCTCATAGTTCTGGAGGCCAGAAGTCCAAAATGAAGGTGCCAGCAAATTTGGTGTCTGGTGAGGACCTGCTTCTTGGTTCATAGACAGCTGTCTTCTGGCTGTGTCCCCACATGGTGAGAAGGGAGAAGGAGTTCTCTGGGGTCCCTTTTATCAGAGCACTAGTCCCATTCAAGGAGGCTTCCCAGGTGGCTTACTAGTAAAGATTCTGCCTACCAGTGGCAGGAGATGCAGGAGACTTTGGTTCAGTCCCTGGGTGGGAAAGATCCCCTGGAGGAGGAAGTGGCAACCCACTGCAGTATTCTTGCCTGGAGAACCTCATGGGTAGAGGAACCTCATGGGCTACAGTCCATAGGGTCACAAAGAGTTGGACACAACTGAGTGACTGAACACACATGCAATCCCATCCAAGAGGGCTTCCCTTTCATGACCTAATCAGCTCCCAGAGGTCCCACCTCCTAATACCGTCACTGGGGGTAGGGGATAGGATTTAGTGTATAATTGGGGGGGGGGGGAGAAAAATCAGACTATAGCATATACTGTTCATTTTTTAAAATGTATTTACCTCATCTCTCAGTGAGATTTCAAGTTTCTTAGTACAAGGATCACGCTTTATTCTTTTTGGTACCTGACATAATGCTTTGACAGAGCTAGGTATGCCCAATACACATTTCTTCTATGGATGAATTAATTAATTAATGGATTCATTTTGTTAAAATTCAATCTTAATGATGTCTGCACTCTGATCTTTCCCACAGTAGCAATCTTTTCCCAACCGTAGCATTTCAGGCTTAGAAATCCCTCCAGGGAAGAGGCAGCAATGCTGCCTAAGCAATCCATTCTCTCTCTCTCTTTTTAAATTTAATTAATTAATTATGTCTGTGCTGGGTCTTCATTGCTTCACACAGGCTTTCTTTTATTGTGGCAAGTGGGGGTGACTCTTGTTGTGGAATACAGGCTCTAGGGCTCAAGGGCCTCAGTAGTTTTGGTGCACAGGCTTAGTTGCCCACAGCATTATGGAATCTTCCTGGACCAGGGATTGAACCCATGTGCCCTGCATTGCAAGGCAGATTCTTAACCCCTAGACCACCAGAGAAGTCCAGCAACCCATTCCTGAAGGAAGGGATGTGGAGGGGAGAGTGGTCCATGAGCTAGACACATGGACATGGTTATAAACCATCCAATAAAACCATGAGTCAAGTCATTCTCAATGGGTCCAGGCCTCAAGGAAACCCAAGGTATAGAGCCCTGTGGTTTTACAAAACAAAAGTATAATAAATAAGAGTGAAAACATACCCTATGCACCCGAAGGATGTTATGCTAAGTGAAATAAGCCAGTCACAAAAGGAGAAATACTGTGTATTCCACTTCTGTGAGGTACCTGGAGTAGTCAAATGCCTGGAAACAGAAAGTCGAGTAGTGGTTTCTGGGGACTGGGGGAGAGGGACAGGGAGTTGTTTAGTGGCTTCAGAATTTCCATTTTGCAAGATGACAAGTGTTCTGGAGGTGGGTTGCACAACAATGTGAATGGACTTTCCACAAGTGAACTTTATAGTTTTAAATGGTTAAGATGGTAAATTTTATGTTAGGTATATTTTATCATAACTTTTTAAAATTTAAATTACTATTAAAAGAAACAGATAACTGCTCATGAGATAATTCTTAGAAATGTGTTTGACACATTAAAATCATTTCAACAATGGCAAAAAAAAAATTCTTATTTTCAGCCTGACAAAGGAATTCACAGCTGTTTCTCAAAACAAAGGAGAAATCTGATTGAATATAGTTCAGGTGACCAGATAGATCCTTCCCTTGAAGGTTTTCTAATTTTCCTTTAGAAAATAAATAAATAAAAGAGATACACATCTCAGTTGTCCAGAATGTGTATTTCTACATCATCTTTTTGAATCATGAAAAAGAAGAAAACCTCAAAGATCACTTTACAATTTATAAAATCACTCACATTTGCTATTTTTTCAAACTTGAGAATGTCACAGAGGTCTATAGCACCTCATTTCCATGGTTGAGCGTGGGCAAAGGTGTTTTTTCTTTCTTTCAATTCTCTCAAATGAATTTTTCCCGTTCATTTTACAAACCACTTTCTCTTTATTTGGTCTTCTAAATTAAACTGAAATATCTTGGCAGCTTTTTCATGAAATCTCTCTTATAATTACATATTTGTAAGCAGTGTTTGTGTTTACATAACTTAATTTTTTTTACCATATTTACTTTTGATAAGAGTTTTAGTGCCTCAGAGGTGGAACATTTAGGAACAGAGGAGAGACCATTTGTAAGATATAGAGATGGTGAAGACGTTTAGGTACCCATATGGAACAGTTCATATCTATTGTTGATTAAATTTGCTTACCAAGGTTATTAATTCCATAAATGCAGTCAGCCGGGACCTGGGCTTCTTGAGTTGTGGTACACTCCACCATCCTCAGTATATCCCCTCATGGCCCCAACTTGCTGCTTGAGATCAACACATTACATCTGTATTCCAGGCTGCAGTGAAGCAGAAAGGGGAGAGGCTATGTCCTCCTGGTTAAGGAGGCTTTGCTAACACCCACTAAGCACAGCACAGTCACAGAACATATCTGCATGAGAATGCACTTGTATACCCCTTTTAAGCGGGCTCATTGCTGATCTGATTAAAACATGTGTTTTGGTCCATGGAGCATAGGATAGAAAAGAATATCAAGGTTGATGCCACAGGCTCTGTTACTTCTGCAGTGGAGCCTGTGTTGGCCAAGGCACCTATGTCAAGGAGAGACTCATATCATGAAACCAGATATGAAAGGTGCCCAAATAGAACAAAAAGTAAATCATGTCAAACTCTTCATCCTGACTATTTTTTAAACATTCCTGATTTGCTGTAGGCTGGGTTTAGAGTTTCAGAGGGGAAAAAAAAAAAAAAAAAAGCTTCAGGAAGTAGCTGTGACAAGTTGCCCTGCGTGAAACCTCCCGTGCATATAATCACTGCACCAGATATAATTGGGAGCTAATTTCATATTTCCTGCATATCATATTGGAAAATTGAGCTGTCAGATATATTTAAGGGCTACATGCCAAATGAGAACACCCAAGCCCTGCTCTTTTCAAGAATACATTTCTGCAAGACCTTTTCTTTTCTCTCTTCAAGACTTAACAATAGCATTTTACTAGGAGCCAGACCCATCTCATTCAGGAAGCTTTGAAGTTCAGGTATTTGCTGTATATAAAATTTAGAGAACTCACAGAAGACACTATATAACTGAGGGAAATCTTCTCTGAAGTATCTTTTCCCATAAAAAAAAATCCCTTAAGTTCCAAATCTAATTGTGGATTGTAATGCAGCAGGCTGATGTCTCATATATTATATGAGGTTCAGTTGGGTCTTGATAATCTGTGATCAGGGTGCCCTGACATACCTGTGTAATCAAAAGCTTGGTTAATAAGAAATGAGCAGAAAATTATTCAGTCTGTCTCTTGAGAAACATTAAACTACATGCTGTGAATGTATATTGCTGAAGCCTTACTGCTGCTGTGGGACCATCGATTCTGTCCTTTATCAACGGATCTTCCAATCACTGGACAACCCCACTTGTGTTCTTCTCCCATAGCTTTTGCTGAGCTCTTTTGCATCTTGGATTTCCCTGGTTGCTCAGATGGTAAAGAATCTGCCTGAAGTGTGCGAGACCCAGGTTCAATCCCTGGGTGGGGCAGATTCACCAGGAGAAGGAAATGGCAACCCACTCCAGTATTCTTGCCTAGAGAATCCCAGGGACAGAGGAGCCTGGTGTGCTGCAGTCCATGGGACTGCAAAGAGTCAGACATGGCTGAGCAACTAACGCTTTTGCATCTGGTGGTTTTTCAGAATATGCTTAACTAGGAGGAAATCTGCATCTTCTATTCTCTAAAAGCAGTCCACAAGTTGGACTGAAATCTGCTGAAAACAACTTGGTCTTCTCATTTAGTTTCTAGAAATGATTGAGAGATGATGGTCCTCAAACATCTGGTGGGAGATATGCTTAAAATTCTATTCAATGACCTTGATCAGTTCAGTTCAGTTCAGTCGCTCAGTCGTGTCCGACTCTTTGCGACCCCATGAATCACAGCATGCCAGGTCTCCCTGTCCATCACCAACTGCTGGAGTTTACCAAAACTCGTCTCCATCGAGTCAGTGATGCCATCCAATCATCTCATCCTCTGTCGACCCCTTCTCCTCCTGGCCCCAATCCCTCCCAGCATCAGGGTCTTTTTCAATGAGTCAGCTCTTCACATGAGGTGGCCAAAGTACTGGAGTTTCAGCTTCAACATCAGTCCTTCCAATGAACATCCAGGACTGATCTCCTTTAGGATGGACTGGTTGGACCTCCTTGCTGTCCAAGGGACTTTCAAGAGTCTTCTCCAACACCACAGTTCAAAAGCATCAATTCTTCGGCACTCAGCTTTCTTCACAGTCCAACTCTCACATCCATACATGACCACTGGAAAAACCATAGCCTTGACTAGACAGACCTTTGTTGGCAAAGTAATGTCTCTGCTTTTTAATATGCTATCTAGATTGGTCACAACTTTCCTTCCAAGGAGCAAGCGTCTTTTAATTTCATGGCTGCAATCACCACCTGCAGTTATTTTGGAGCCCAAAAAAATAAAGTCTGACACTGTTTCCACTGTTTTCCCATCTATTTCCAGTGATAGGAAATGCCAAAATGAAGAGGGAAGAAAGAAGAAGAGAAGGAAGAGAATATACTTCTGGGATTTTTTCCATGAGTGGTTGATGGGTGTAATTCACAAAGTAAGATGTGTTGTGTTGTGTTAGCATAGAGCCAGTCTCAACACTGGAAGGTAGCAGTTCTCAAGCACCAAGATGGTGACCATATGGACCAGGTCCAAATATGAGTAGAACATGAAGCAGGTAGAAGGATCATTGGTTCCTTCTTCATCTCCTTGTGTTGTTTTTGCTTTTTACCTGATGTTCTTTCTATTTCATTCCCAGTATCATTTTTTCCCTCTCCTCTTGTCTCAAAAGAGTCTGTTGAACCTAATTTACCTAGTTGTTATAAAGTGTAATGAATTCCATTGGAATTTCAGCCAATGATCAATTTCTGAGAAAGGATATTTTGACTAGCAGATCACAGAGGCCTTTTTTTACCTGCTCCAAAGGCTATCTATGTGGCAAGTAACTCTTTTTTTTATCATCAGTTCAGTTCAGTCACTCAGTCGTGTCCGACTCTTTGCGACCCCATGAATCACAACACGCCAGGCCACCCTGTCCATCACCAACTTCCGGATTCCACTCAAACTCATGTCCATCGAATCGGTGATGCCATCCAGCCATCTCATCCTCTGTCGTCCCCTTCTCCTCCTGCCCCCAATCCCTCCCAGCATCAGGGTCTCTTCCAATGAGTCAACTCTTTGCATGAGGTGGCCAAAGTGTTGGAGTTTCAGCTTCAACATTAGTCCTTCCAGTGAACATCCAGGACTGATCTCCTTTAGGATGGACGGGTTGGATCTCCTTGTAGTCCAAGGGACTCTCAAGAGTCTTCTCCAACACCACAGTTCAAAAGCATCCATTTTTCGGCGCTCAGCTTTCTTCACAGTCTACCTCTCACATCCACACATGACCACTGGAAAAACCATAGCCTTGACTAGACAGACCTTTGTTGGCAAAGTAATGTCTCTGCTTTTTAATATGCTATCTAGATTGGTCACAACTTTCCTTCCAAGGAGCAAGCGTCTTTTAATTTCATGTAAGTGTCTTTTAATTTTTATCATAGATTTGTCTTTTTCATTGCTTTTATTTACTTTTAATTAAAATATCATTGATTTCAATGTTGTATTAGTTTTAGATGTATAGCAAAGTGATTCAGTTATATATTTGTGTGTATACACATTATATATATATATATTTATATATATTCTTTATATATATATATTCTTTTTCAGATTATTTTCCCTTATAGGTTATTAAAAATATTGAGTATAGTTCCCTTGCTATACAGTAGGTCCTTGTTGGTTATCTATTTTATATATCAGAAAGTAACTCATAAGAAAAACACCTGGGAAGTGTCTTAGCAAGTTTCTCTATTGCAAGTCAGTTTCACTAGTTTCATTGCCCCCAGGGTGGTACAGGATAACTGTAGGAAGTTCTGGGTAATCCTGTAATCTTCATGAGATAGAGAATTGACAAAAGGATTACAATATCACAGGTGAGAAGCTATTTAACTTCATTGAGCTATTACCTGTTATTGTTATTCAGTTGCTCAGTCATGTCTGATTCTTTGTGACCCCATGGAGCTATCACCTAGTCCAGAGGTTTATCAAACTTTTTGATCTTAAGCAAAATATTTGTAAGTAGAAACAGTAGAGGGATTCTTTTTTTTTTTTTTTTTTATCACACACATAAATTTTAACTGCCAAAGTTCTTTGACTTCCATAGTTTCATCATGTAATTCTGAACAACATTTTCAAGGTTTTTCTTTCCTCTGTTAAAAACACAGGTTGGATAGAGATGTGGAGGTGAAAGATTTTCAGCAGTATTCTGAAAAGGTCCATACTTCTCTTTATGAGTGTCCCTTTGAGTCTTCACCATTGTGACTCCTTCACAAAAAAGGAAAACATTCCTCAAAGGAGGCAGTAGGGGAATTCTTAACACATAAAACATCGAGCTGATTAAGCAGAGCTGTGTTGGTGGAAACCAGGGTGAGCATCAGGAGAAGGAGATTTGGGGAGGGGAAGAGGATGTCAGAGGCTCTTGCAGGGACCTCTGGGATTTAAAGCTTAAAGTCTAAACACTGTGGCACCATCCAACCCCCATGTCACAAAGACCCAGAAGCCTGAGTTCTGAGATGCTAAAAGACTTGCCCAAAATTACATAGTCAGGAGCGGCTGCATTAAACTGGACTCAACATTCCAAACTTCTAGTTCAGAAGTTTCCCATAACAGTGAGCCAAAGACTGATCTTCCCTTCAGTGTTTATCTTTCCCAATTATTTGAAAACTTAGAAAGTGTAGGGAGTACAAGGGAAAAAATGAAATCCACCTAAAATCCTATCAACCAGAAAAATGTACATGCTTTATTTCCAGTATAATCTTGACTTCAAGACTCTTAGACGTACTTAACTTTTCTCAGATTGATTCAAGTATGTGATTGATTCTGAGACAGTGAATACAGAGAATCAAATGTCCCAGACCCTATAGAGCATAACTGTGTGTGGAAAGATTAAGCTATTCCATTATTCAGAATTTTAAGAAGGAGAAATCTACGGTGGAACAGTCTTTTTGAAATTACTCTTCCTAATATCACAATAACTAGTTATCCTAGCACCCAAACACAGTCTATCATTATGGAGAATGATGGGATAATTTTTAAATATTTGCAACAGAGCATTTTTCTAGGCATTTCTCTCAAATGTCTGAGTATATCAAGTTCTGGCTGCAGCTGAATGTTTCTAGTGTATTTTTGAAGCTCCAGCATGGATGCTACTTCAAGTTAAAAAAAGCGGTAGAAAATGAAATGCTTCTTTTACCACATGTATTAAGTGATTCTTAATTCATAAGTTCAGGTGAATCATGGTGAAAGTGGAAATGAAGATGACATAAATCACAGGGTAGCCCACGTGGAATTTTGCTGGGCTGATTGTGAAACAAGGATGGAATGAGCCATCAAAAACCAACACATTTGGGGTAAAACCCAGAGATCTGCACTCCACCTGAGAGTTTGCATAAATGTCAGGAACAGAGAATTGAGGGGTGAGCTGGACAGTGGACAGGGAGATGATGCTTGCCTGAATGTCAGGCTGCCTTGGTTCAAACCAGGTTCTTCTGTGCCTTGAAACTTATTTAATCTCTCCGACCATCTCCATCCCCACCTATAAAGGGGGAACTAAAAATGGTACCAATCCTTTAAGATTTAATAAGATTTTTATCCTCTTTGACCTCCTATCTGTCTCCTAACCCTGCCCTGGAAATATAGACTAGAAAGACTGTTTTATTGGATGCATCTGGAAGGCCAAAACAAAGATGAACCGTAGTTATGGGTTTGAGGCTTAAGCCAAAGGTAGGCCTGAATGTGACACTGATGGAGTGTGAAGGTCAAGTAGACAGAGCAAACCCTGTATTGCTGGGTACCCTCCGAGACACAGTTCGAAGAGAGAGCACAGAATTTCCCAAGGCAAATAAAATAGTTTCCCTGTACTGAATGCTGTGTGCTGGGCACTGAGCTAATTGGAATGTATCTGTTCTTTCCTTTGATGCTTTAAACAATGCATGCTTTCAGATGAACAAATAAAGTTTAGAGAATTCACACAACTAGCCCAAGGTCACACAGCTGGTGGGTGGCAGAGCTGGGATTCCAGTCCAAGTCTAGTCACCCCTAAAGCTCATATTCCTGTCCTCTATGCCACACTGCCTGCCAGAAGGCAGGCCAGATTGGGATCATTGCATGAACAAAAGTCTTAGACCTTTTGAACACTGATCCAGGTGTTTACATGACTGTGAGGGGTGTAAAAAGGACTTGAGGCTGTATCATGGACCCTTGAGCACCATATAAGAAGCATTTACTTTATTGGTCAAGTGAAAAGAGCCATTGTGAGCTTCCGATACTAGAGAAAATCCTATGACTTGCATTTTCAGAGCATAACTCTGTTGGCAGCTTATGGGGATGGATTTGTTGGAGAAGAGACATGAGCCAGAGGTGGCCAGTTTGAAGACTATGACAATAGTCCCCTGAGAGCTTCCTAGACTAGGAAAAGGGAATAGAAAAGAAATTACATGTAAAGAATCCACTGACAGTGCAGGAGACTAAGAGATGTAGGTTTGATCCCTGGGTGAGGAAGAGCCCCTGGAGGAAGGCATGGGAACCCACTCCAGTATTCTTGCCTGGAGAATCCATGGACAGAAGAGCTTAACTGGCTACAGTCGGGGTAGCAAAGAGCCAGACATGACTAAAGCAACTGAGCATGCACACATGTATATATGTGTATGTATATATATAAACAAAGATCTAGGACATCATATATTCACAAGTGTAACAGTTAAGGACACTGACTCTGGAAACTGACAGTCTAAAGTCTGCATCTTAGTTCTGTCACATACTAATTGTTTAACATTGAACAATCAACTTCCTCCCTTATAAAGCAGAGACAATGATTGGCTTAGCTAGTTAGAGCTGCTATAATAAAATACCGTGGACTGAAGGGCATGTAAACAACAGACATTCATTTCTCACAGTTTTGGAGGCTGGAAGTTTAAGATCAGGGTGCAAGTATGGCTGAGTTCTGATAAGAGCCCTCTTCTAGGTTACAGACTGTCAGCTTCTCCTTGTAAGCTTACTTGGCAGAAAAAGAGTATGAGAACTCTCTGATGTCTCTTTTATAAGGGCCCTAATCCCATTCATTAGGGCTCTATCCTTATGACCTAATTTCCCCAAAGGTCCCACTTTCTAATACCATCATACTGGGTTGGGATTTCAACATATGAATTATATGAATATACAAACACTTTCAACTCATTGCAATGATATTACCTTAGAATGTATTGTGAAAGTAAGGATTAAAAAGATGAATCACTTAAAAGCAATAATAATACAGTGGCCTAGCCCATATTTAGTGCTGAATAAATAATAGCTACTTTACTATCATTATAATAATTGCTAATAATTCCTTACTGCCTCAGTCTTTCCTATCAATCAGAGGAAAAAACTGCAGAGAATAAGAATTAATAAATTTTAAATAATATTTCATTGTGATCTCATTTAAACCATTTAAAATTTTCAAAAATTGTATTTCTCATGTTTCCTAGGATGAGCAGGGTTGAGAATCTGTGGTATGTAGGCTGATGTCTTCCACAAATAGACATTTTGTTGTTCTTTCAGTTCAGTTCAGTTGCTCAGTCTTTATTGCAATCATGGACTGCAGCACGCCAGGTTTCCCTGTCCATCACCAACTCCTAGAGCTTATTCAAACTTGTGTCCATCAAGTTGGTGATGCCATCCAACCATCTCATCCTCTGTCATCCCCTTCTCCTCCTGCCTTCAATCTTGTGCATCATTGGGATCTTTTCCAAGAAGTCAGTTCTTCGCATCAGGTGGCCAAAGTATTAGAGCTTCAGCTTCAAGCGTCAGTCCTTCCAATGAATATTCAGGACTGATTTCCTTTAGGATTGACTGGTTTGATCTGCTTTCAGTCCAAGGGACTTTCAAGAGACTTCTCCAACACCACAGTTCAAAAGCATCAATTCTTTGGCACTCAGCTTTCTTTATGGTCCAACTCTCACATCCATACATGACTACTGGAAAAGCCATAACTTTGACTAGATGGACCTTTGTTGGCAAAGTAATGTTTCTGCTTTTTAATATGCTGTCTAGGTTGGTCATAGCTTTCCTTCCAAGGAGCAAGCATCTTTTAATTTCATGGCTACAGTCACCATCTGCAGTGATTTTGGAGTCTAAGAAAATAAAGTCTCTCACTGTTTGCATTGTTTCCCCATCTATTTGCCATGAAGTGATGGGACCAGATGCCATGATCTTCATTCTTTGAATGTTGAGTTTTAAATCAACTTTTTCACTCTCCTCTTCCACTTTCATCAAGAGGCTCTTCAGTTCCTCTTTGCTTTCTGCCCTAAGGGTGGTATCATCTGCGTATCTGAGGTTATTGATATTTCTCCCGAAAATCTTGATTCCAGCTTGTGCTTCATCCAGCCTGGCATTTTGCATGATGAACTCTGCATATAAGTTAAATAAGCAAGGTGACAGTATATAGCCTTGATGTACTGCTTTCACCATTTGGAACCAGTCCATAGTTCCATGTCTGGTTCCAACTGTTGCTTCTTGACCTGCATACAGATTTCTCAGGAGGCAGGTCAGATGGTCTGGTATTTCCATCTCTTAAAGAATTTTTCACAGTTCGTTGTGATCCACACAGTCAAAGGCTTTGGTGTAGTTAATAAAGCAGAAGTAGATTTTTTTTTCTGGAACTCTCTTGCTTTTGCTATGATCCAATGGATGTTGGCAATTTGATCTCTAGTTTCTCTGCTTTTTCTAAATTCAGTTTGCACATCTGAAGTTCTTGGTTCATGTAGTGTTGAAGCCTGACTTGGAGAATTTTGAGCATTACTTTGCTAGCGTGTGAGATGAGTGCAATTGTGGGGTAGTTTGAACATTCTTTGGCATTGCCTTTCTTAGGGATTGGAATGAAAACTGACCTTTTCCAGTCCTGTGGCCACTGCTGAGTTTTCCAGATTTGCTGACATATTGAGTGCAGTTCTTTAACACCATCATCTTTTAGAACTTGAAATAGCTCAACTGGAATTCCATCACCTCCACTAGCTTTGTTCATAGTGATGCTTCCTAAGGCCCACTTGACTTCACATTCCAGAATGTCTGGCTCTAGGTGAGTGATCACACCTTCATGATTATCTGGGTTGTGAAGATCTTTTTTGTATAGTTCTTCTGTGTATTCTTGCCACCTTTTCTTAATATCTTCTGCTTCTGTTAGATCATACCATTTCTGTCCTTTTTTGTGCCCATCTTTGCATGAAAATTTCCCTTGGTATCTCTAATTTTCTTGAAAATATCTCTAGTCTTTCACATTCTATTGTTTTCCTCTATTTGTTTGCATTGATCACTGAGGAAGGCTTTCTTATCTCTCCTGGCTATTCTTTGGAACTCTGCATTCAAATGGGTATATCTTTCCTTTTCTCCTTTTCCTTTAGGTTCTCTCCTTTTGTCAGCTGTTTGTAAGGCCTCCTCAGACAACCATTTTGGCTTTTTGCATTTCTTTTTCTTGGGGATGGTCTTTATCCCTGCCTCCTGTACAATGTCACAAACCTCTGTCCATAGTTCTTCAGGCACTCTATCAGATCTAATCCCTTGAATCTATTTGTCACTTCCACTGTATAATCATAAGAGATTTGATTTAGGTCATACCTGAATGGTCTAGTGGTTTTCCCTACTTTCTTCAATTGAAGTCTGAATTTGGCAATAAGGAGTTCATGATCTGAGCCACAGTCAGCTCCTGGTTTTGTTTTTGCTGACTGTATAGAGCTTCTCCATCTTTGGCTGCAAAGAATGTAATCAATCTCATTTTGGTTTTGACCATCTGGTGATGTCCATGTGTAAAGTCATCTCTTGTGTTGTTAGAAGAGGGTGTTCTCTATGACCAGTGCATTCTTTTGGTAAAACTCTATTAGCCTTTGCCCTGCTTCGTTTTGTACTTCAAGGCCAAACTTGCCCGTTATTCCAGGTATCTCTTGACTTCCTACTTTTGCATTCCAGGCCCCTATGATGAAAAGGGCATTATTTTTTGTTGTTAGTTATAGAAGGTCTGTTGATCATCATAGAACTGTTCAACTTCAGTTTCTTCAGCATTAGTGTTTGGGCCATAGACTTGGATTACTGTGATATTGAATGATTTGCCTTGGAAATGAACAGAGATCATTCTGTCTTTTTGAGATTGCACCCATGTACTCCATTTTGGACTGTTTTGTTGACTATGAGGGCTATTCCATTTATTCTAAGGGCTTCTTGCCCACAGCAGTAGAGATAATGGTCATCTGAATTAAATTCGCTTGTTGTTTTTTTAAATTGTTGTTCTTTAGTGAATGAATAACATGCAGTGCATCTAAACAAGCTGTCTTGCTAACTCCCCCCTGCATGGATGGGGAATGGCATGCTGCTGTCCTGTTTTTATTTCGCTGCCTTTTTGACTCAGGCCCTCCTAGGTCCTCAACTCCTGGACAGCAGAGTCCAGGTCTTCCCGATTCTTTTCATGGTCAAGCAGAGTGAGCCCTATGCAAAATTAGTTTCTTAAAATTTACTCTGTGTGATTTATCTGTTTGAAATTTGGAGGGAAATATCTAATAACTAAAAACCTATTTATTTGCAAAGTTGGATTAAGGAGTCATTTTTCCCAAAGTTGCCTAGAAGATTTCTGTGAAGTCAGCTCCCTACCTCTAGGGGGATTGGGGAGTCACAGAGTCCCCAAACTGCTGCCAGGGGAAGTACTAATTAAGAATGCCTGACAGTATTTTTTCCCTCCAAGAACAGGATGGTGAGGGTTATTTTTACAGCTTCTCTCAGTCGGGCACAGATGATCCAAATTCACAACACACTAGACTTTTCTAGTTTTACATTTTTACTCCTCAAATCTTCTTATTGTTCTACTGGTTTTACTGACTCTTGGAGAGCGAGTCCTGTGTTGGTCTCACACTGATGCCCTTTGGACTTGCCCTGGGGTGGGATCACTGACCTCTGGATGAAGTGTGGTATAACTAAGCTCTGGAGGAGTTAGATGTGATTTGGAAAGCATATTAGTTGTGCTTAATTATATGTTGAATCGTGTATGGGCTAACACCTTCACATGTGGTCTTTGTTTCGTTCCTTCGTATTGAATAAGGATTTGACCTGCTGCATAAGAGGAACAATGATTCTGTAGAAATGGATCCAGTAAACAACACTGGCTCATAGGCTGCACAGTGCTAAAGGAGATGATATTGAGAAGTACACACATAAAATTATTCAAACAGTGATCCCCAGCGATATGCTTAGACTCTCTATGCATCGCACTATTAATAGCTCAGTTCCCCACAGACAAAGCAAGCATTCAAATTCAATTGACAGCTGTAAATTACAATACAAATAGCATCAAATCACTGAATGGCCCAGTGCCAAAATAATAATATCACCCTTTTTGCATCAGGGTAAATCTGCTCTGAGTGTGAAAGTGATGGCTAGCAGGAGACACGCAACAGCACATGCAGCATCTTTTAACACTGAACTATTTGCTCTGGAGGATGCCTGGGGGAGATGTCGTGAGTGGAATGGTCCATGGTCTCTTGAGTGAAAAAAAGCAAATCTTAGAGTTTCATGTTGGTCTCATTTAACTATTAAAATCAGTGGATTTTTTCTTAGTTTCTGAACCAGGCAGCCTCACAGTTTCCTTAATTATCAGAGTCATTAAAACTCACCCTTCAGAGACAATGAAGACAATAAGAGATTTGAAATCATGAGTTTCTTAGTGTTTATACAGTATATGTACACATATACCCTTGAACTCACATGCACATATACAACCAGGTATATGTGTGTGCATGCATACATGCACACACTATAATGGCAGTTGCCACAGCAACTCTAATTTGCACAAATATTGTTACCTGAACTGGAAAAATCCACTTCTCTATCATGTTCGTAGAACCCAGGCAAGCCTGAGAATCTGGGCAGGGCTGAGGGCTCTCATGATCCCAGTAGAGAGAGAGCTAAGGTGGATTCTGAAGCACAAGGACCAGGTTGAGCTGCACAGTAGCACTCACTGAATTGGTACCCAGGCACCTCTCACCTGCAGTTGTTTGTGTGGAGTGATGGAGGAGGAGTAGATGAGCAGTAGCTGGTTACCCTGGCTGGCTCTCCATTTGGGAGGGTGCAGCAGGGGCAGGAGGAGAAGGGGATGACAGAAGATGAGATGGCTGGATGGCATCACCGACTCGATGGACATGAGTCTGAGTAAACTCCAGGAGTTGGTGATGGACAGGGAGGCCTGGCGTGCTGCAGTTCATGGGGTCGCAAAGAGTCGGACACGACTGAGCGGCTGAACTGAGCTGAACTGAACTGAGCCTTTTGTGTTCACACTGCAGGGAGACTGGCCAAGGCAAGAGCTGGGGTTAGGAAAGCTGCACATCATTACATTTCCATTCTAATGACACTTCCCCCACTTCTGTGATCATCCCCCCCCCCCCAGGGGGCCTCGTTAACATAGTTTTCATGCCTCCCATGCACAGACTCTGGAGTTATAGCACCAGCCACAGCATCATGCCAAACACCTTTCTCTTCTGTTGAGAACTTTCCATCTGTGCATAGGGCAATGTGACATGTGGCCCTGCCTTTGGGGTCGACCAAGGGGCGGGCAAAGGGACAGATGATTCTGTTGAGCCAGGCTGTCCTGATTGGCAGCCCCATGCTGTCACGAATTGCTGACCTCAACCTGCTCTTTCCAGAAGGCTCCACCAGACAGCAGCTTCATTTATATGTTCTGCTCCAGTGGTTTGAATTTTATTATCTCCTCCACAGCCCTTTTGGCAAGAGCTTCCACCTTCCTGCTCCAGGCACCCCTTAAAATTTGACAGCTGAAGTCTATGGTTAAAGCCATCTTCCTTTTAAAAAGCATTTCCTTTCTAGCTCTGGTTTATTTTCCATATAAATTCACTAGGTGGCAGCGAACAGTGAGGGAAAGAAGGCTGCCTTTGAGAGGCTTTTGAGGGCAAGTGTGACTGAACATTCTAGGATATCCAACCTGCACCTTTTGGGGGGGAGGGGGCATGCCTTGTGGCATGCAGGAACTTAGCTCCTGAACCAGGGATCAAACCCGTGCCCCCTGCACTGGGAGCACAGAGCCTTAACCACATAGACCACCTAGGGAGTCCTTCAACCTGCAATTTTAAGGGAACACCTAGTATTTTACTAAATGATGAAATGCAAGATTCATTGTCAAACTCCTCTTAGCTTTCTGCTAATTTCTTTTCGGTTATTTTCACAAAATTGTTGAAACCAATGACATTTATTCATTGCCTATAAACATATTGCCTTTTCAGAAAACAGTAATTACAATCAGGTCCTACTTGTCCAGTCAAAATTTCTATTGTGTGTGTAAGTGTGAGTGGGTATAAATGTGAAGGTGTTTGTGTTTTCTTCAGAAGACAAGTGAGCCTCATGATTTCTTGGAGGATTTAGGTGTTGTTCTTTGATTAATTTCTCTAGGTAACCATCACCTCCCTTTCACCCTATTAGATTTAGGGTCACAGTTTTTGCAACAGGCAAAGCCTGGAATCTTATATTGCCTCTGCCTTGAGAAGACTCTAAAACTTCAAATTTATGAAAGGACAGTAAAATCTTAGTGCTTATGCTCTCAATTAGTTTATATGCTGCCTAGTTTTTAACCTAAATGCACTTTGTGCAGAGGGGAAGAAAACAGTTATAAATCAACTGGAAAGGCAGTTTCCATAAACTACTGCGTTGTGCTGTGGCTGGAGAGGTTGACCTGACCAGGATCAGGAATGCAGGGGCTGTCATGTCACAGCCTGTGCACCTCCTCTTCTTTACCCACGGGCCCTACCCTGGCCCTGACTCTGGCCCTGGCCTGGGAAACTTAACAGAAGTGATGCAGGAAGCTCTGTTTCTCGCCAAACATTCCTGGACACAACAGCATTATTGCGTCAGCCATGTTGCTGCTCTAACAATGATCTCATACTCCAGCTCTCATAACTCAGCTTCCTCCAACTTCTGGATCCTTCTCTCTGTGCAGGTCTTGGCCCTGCTCTTGATAACCAGTCCACTGCCACTGTACTGCCTTGGTCTCACCGGACACTCTCCAAGGCCTTTATAATCTGAGCCTGGTCTCAGGACCCCATTATCTGATGCAGACCATCCCCAAGTGCCTCTGGCCACTAAATATTGCTAACTTCCAGGTCCCTGAAAGTGTCCTCCACTGAGCTGTTTGGATGCCATGTGATTCCCCTTTGAATTCCTCCCATGAGATCACAGTGAAAAACTCCAGCTTTGCTGATGCCCTTGACAAACTCTGAGGAGGGTTACTATGTTCGAGGCTCCGAGCAGGTACTAGAGATACAGTGGAAATCAGACATGGTCCCTGTTGTCAGAGAGCTCACACCCACCTCCAGGTCTGTGTTCTGCCTTGGTATCTCCCCTCAAAGCCTGCTTCAGGGTCTGTTCCCGTGTTAGGCCACAGTCACTCCCAGTCTGTCTGATCCTATTGCTGCAAACTGGGGTGTGGTTGGCTGCGTCTGAGGCTATCGAAACGTCCTACTCAGTTTCAGGTAAAACTCCTGTGTTCTCTGTCCACAAGAAGGTTGGGCTACCATTATTCAACTTGAAGAGGGAGACAGAGAGCTGAATAGTCACATAATCAGTCTTCTTCCTGGGTCTCCGTGGCCAGGAGTCCCCAACAGCAAGTGCAGCACAGAACAGACATGAGGAACCTGCCTGGTTTGGGGTGTGACGCCCTGGACCATTTACATCCTGCCAATGAACTTGCTGTTTGAGAGATGAATGTGTCTGGAGTGTAAAGTCATCCCTGTGCTCAGTCAGTCATGTCCGACTCTTTGGCGCCCCGTGGACTGTAGCCCACCTGTCTACTCTGTCCATGGGACTTCCCAGACAAGAATACTGAAGTGGGTTACCATTTCCTTCACCAAAAGTCACCTTTTTCTTAGGTTTAATCACATACATGATCAAGAGATCCTGAGGTGGCATTGAGTGAAAATAAGGCATCGCTTGCTAAGAGGATGAAAACAACTGGGGAGAAGTTTCTGTAAATAGTGGACAGTTGTACCTTCTAGAGAAGCTGTGCTTGGGATACTCTGTTAATTATCTTCTAAGTGAGTAGTGTGGATTGTTAATAACATTGGCAGTTCCAGTTGTGGACTTAAAGATGCACGTGATAAATCTTAATGATATGCTAGCTGGACGGCAAATAAGAAAAACCAAGCTCCTCTCTGGTTCTCCCATTGGAATGAGTCAGGCATTGAAGAAAGATACACTCATAGGAAAACTAAGATTGGGAAAATTAGTTCAATCAGTTCTCTTAGAAAAAAAGAGATCTTTACATACATGGTGCAGTTTTGCCACGGAGCTATTTTTTCATGCAGTTATAGGAGTGCTTTGCTTTGCTTTGTTTTGTTTTGTTTTGAATGCTGGGTGGCACTACCTTGTCTACTGTATACATATGCTTACATTCACACATGTATGCAGGAACCACCTGATTGCTTTTTAATGATGTTTAAAAGATAAAATGACTTACTTAAGACATTAAGTGTACAAAGAAACTCTCTTTAGGAATCTGAACAACCTTCCTCTCTTCCTTGCACTCTCATTCATGCCTTATAGTTTTAAGACCTTTGGGGACATTTAGTGGTTTGCTGATCTACACTGGCAGGATCCAAGAGTGGTGACTTCAATGTTGGTTTGGGTGCTTTAATTTGGGTGCTTCTCTGTTATGAGTACTGAAGCTTGAAAATTTATAACAGTGACCAAAAGATGTATTGCAGAGTCCTGAACCCATGCTAACAAAGTATCCTCAATACAACTCATAAACTTAGAAACAGAGAAAAAAAAATCACAAATCATACCCAGGTCCATTGCATTCTGATTCCCTCCTTCTTGGCCAGTTGTTGAAGGCTTTAGCACAGAGGGGCTGGGTAATTGCATTCTGATTTGAACCCAGACCCCAATCTCTGTGCCCCAATTCTGCGTTTCCTGCCCCTGCCCCTGCCCCATGCATATCCCTGCAAAGCAGCCCCTTCCTAATGTGATGACCACCATCACGCTGATTTCGGAGTATCCTCAGGCTCTCTCTCTGCATCTCCCAGCACATGGTGCAAAATGCCTCACCCATGCTTCTACTAATCTTACTAATTCCCTTCCTGTTTCCAGTTCCTGTCTGTCAGGTCTGTGCAGCACAAAGCTATGGGAGGGTTAACTTTTGCATACACTGTGAGTATACCGAATATTCTTTCCTGCATGCCTGGGGATGTGCAGCCCTCCAGAATTTCAGACAAAAGTAAGAATATCTTCTAGACCAAATGCTACCTGAAGTCCTGTCTCCTGTTACTCAGGAAGCTTTTCTATTACAGTTATTTCTAGGTCCCTGCCATAAATATCCTCCCAGCAGTCATCTGCCCCTGAGGCAGAGTTTTACAATTTTATGCTGGCTGTTTGGGTTACACAATCACAGGACTGCCATCCATTCTAGAGCCATTTCAACTCTTCCTCTCTCTCTCCTAGAGAATATCGCCCCTGCTCTGTTAGAAGCGAGCAAGATTTATTTTTGTTTCCTGAAAAATCTGTACAGTTTATATAAAGCCATCAGGAGCCGGTCAGCTCATGTGGTTTAATCCATGAACTCGTGAAGGGGATGCAGGAAACAAAACAAGGTCTGGAAATTACCTTGACATCTGGGCTGTGAGCTCCTGTTCCATGGCACTGGGCCAGGTCCCCACACAATCCATCCCACACTGGGGGTGGTAGCATCTCTCAATGGGGCAGGGAGAGATTTTCCCAGAAGAAAAAATTCCAGTAAAACTAGAGTTTGTATTTTTTTTTTTTTTAAAGCTTGAGAGGGTATACTGTTTTACAATTCACAATGAATAAGGTGTTTCAAAGCCAAGACCCTAATGAGATAATCACCGCCAAAGCGGCCACTGAAAGGAGCATGTTTGAAAACTTATTGAAAACATAGAATGGGCTGGCCCTGTGCCTAGCATACTGCTTAAGAGGTGGGGGAGACGGTCTTTGTTTTCCCTGCAACAGGTGACTGTTCAGAGTCTGAACAGTCCAGCCTCTCTGGGAACCATGCTGATATGTGCATGCAGGGGCTGGTGGGCCCAGTCCCTGGGGGGGAAGGATGGACCATGGAGGGGATGCAGGGGTGAGGGGGAGTGAGCCAGGGGCAGCTGCCCTATTCACGGTGCTCTCCCTGTGGAAACAACTTCCAGGGAGCCATCACCAGGGTCTGGGAGGCACACAGGTATAATCAGGAGAGGCTCTGTGACTGTAAAATCAGCTGGGAAAGTAAATGGACTCCAAGCACTGGACAAATGCCAAGAAAGAGGCTTTGAAGTGGTGGTGACCAGAAGCTGGCTGAACAAGCCCTACCGACTTCCTCATAAGTACTCATCTTTTTTTTCTTGGCTTTTACTTATTTTTTAATTTCTATTGGTGGATAGTTGCTTTATAGTGTTATATTAGTTTCTACTGTACAGCAAAATGAATCAGCCGTACATATACATATATTTCCTCACTTTTGGATTTCCTTCCAATTCAGGTCACCATAGAGCATTAAGTAGATTTCCCTGTGGTATACAAGGTGCTCTCATTAGTTACCTATTTTATGAAAGTGAAAGTGTTAATCACTCAGTGGAGTCTGACTCTTTGCCACCCATGGCCTGTAGCCCGCCGGTCTCCTCTGTCCATGGAATTCTCCAGGCAAGAATACTGGAGTGGGTAGCCATTCCCTTCTCCAGGAGATCTTCCTGACCCAGTGATCAAATCCAGTTCTCCTGCACTGCAGGCAGACTCTTTACCATCTGAGCTATGAGGCAATGTATATGGGTTAATCCCAATCTCCCAATTCATCCCACCCCCTCTTCCCCTTGGTCTCCATACATTTGTTCTCTATGTCTATATTTCTGTTTTGCAAATAGGTTCATCTATACCATTTTTCTAGATTATACATGTATGCATTATTATACCATATTGTTTTTCTCTTTCTGACTTATTTCACTCTGATGACAGTCTCTAGGCCCATTCACATCTCTGAAAATGGCACAATTTTGTTCCTTTTATGGCTGAGAAATACTAAAAAAAACAACAACAACAACAAAAAAAACACTTTACTTGGTATATGGCTTAGTTGTTGTTGTTCACTTGCTAGGTCATGTCTGACTCTTCCAGCCCCATGAATTGCAGCATACCAGGCTTCCCTGTCCTTCACTATCTCCCGGAGTTTCCTCAAATTCATGCCCATTGAGTTAGTGATGCCATCCAACCATTTCATCATCTGTCGCTCCCTTCTTCTCCTGCCTTCAACCTTTCCCAGCATTAGGGTCTTTTCCAATGAGTCGGCTCTTCTCATCAGGTGGCCAGAGTATTAGAGCTTCAGCTTCAGTCCTTCCAATGAATATTCAAGGTTGATTTCTTTTAGGATTGACTGGTTTGATCTCCTTGCTGTCCAAGGAACTCTCAAGAGTCTTCTCCAACACGACAATTTGAAAGCATCAATTCTTCAGTGCTCAGTCTCCTTTATGGTCCAAGTCTCACAACCATTCATGAGTACTAATAAAACTATATGGACCTTTGTGGACAAAGTCTCTACTTTTAATACGCTGTCTAGGTTTGTCATAGCTTTTCTTCCAAGGAGCAAACATCTTTTAATTAATGATTTCACTCACCATCCACAGTGATTTAGGAGCCCAAGAAAATAAAATCTGTCACTGTTTCCACTGTTTCCCCATCTATTTGCCATGAAGTGATGGGACTGGATGCCATGATCTTAGCTTTTTGAATGTTGAGTTTTAAGCCAGCTTTTTTAGTCTCCTCTTTCAGCCTCATCAAGAGGTTCTTTAGTCCCTCTTAGCTTTCTGCCATTAGGGTGATATCATCTGTATATATGAGGTTGTTGATATTTCTCCCAGAAATCTTGATTCCAGTTTGTGAGTCATCCAGCCCAGTATTTAACCTGATGTACTCTACATATATAATGGCTGAGTAATACTTTTAAAACATTTGATTATCCCAAATTATGTCAATGGGAAACATCCCTATTTCACTTACAGAAGATAAGATGCAAATCATAACAAAGTACATTATGAAGAAGCTTTTAGTATAAGTATTTTCAATCCTTTATTTAGAATACATGAACATGGAGTCAAATTTTTTATATTGGCGGATTTGCTGTTCATATTAGTGAATTTGAGGTACTATCAAATGCTGAGTTACCCAAGATTAATCAAATGTTCAGTCTACTAAGGCAGAAAAGCAGACTGACTGGTACATTTGAAAGATTTTTTGTTAGAATAGTGGAAACCAAACTGAGATTTTCATTTAGACTTAGTTAAACAGTAATTAGATTTAATCAGTATATCCTGTTCCCTAGCCTACCTAATTAGTTTTACTTATTTGCAAAGTAAAACTGGAAGTATCACTTCCATTTATTTTATAATAAATTTGGACCTGGACTAGAGAAATATATATCTAAAGTGGAATTACATGCCTTTAAATAAGTTGGAGAATTCTTAAAAGACCAAGGCACAAAAGGCTTCCTGCCAATCCCATTAAAGTTGAAGGCAGAGGATTTTGCAAAAAAAGAAGAGAGAGAGAGAGAGAAATTTGTTGCAGTGCTCATCAAAATGAGCCCCTGCATGCCTGTTGCAGGCCAAAAAGGATGCTGATGCTCAAAGCTGTGAAATGAATGCATGATTCCTGCTGCTGAAATGAACAGTTAATGCAAATCCCTCCAAGTTCATGAATCACATTTGGGACCAGGCAGATGGTCCATGCCCAAAATCGTGACTATACCAATTTCACAGAGAGGAGGTTTTCACAGGACAGTGAGTGCAAATGAGTAGATGGGAAGATTGCGGCTGCCCATACACTCCCCCCTCCACCAATCCCACAGGCTGAGCTTTCCCTGGCGTGTTGCGTGCCCGACGTGTGAGGCAGCCTTTTTTCCCAGCATCCCCATGGGCACTGAGTTGAAAGGCAAGCTCTCTGAATATAAGATTCTGAGACCTGTTTAATCTCTCTGCTGCAGAAAGAATTTTTGATAAGGGGGCCTATTCCTTGCAAACTGTCAGAGCTTCACCCATGGGTTGTCAAGCCACAGGAGCAAGACTGGTGATTGGAGAAAACAAGAACACTTGAAAGCTACTTTTCAGTTAGTACTAACTAGAACCCAAACAGGGGGCTGTGTTGTTTATAGACACCATTTTCTGTAAATCCACAACCCTGGGAAATGGAAATTCACATCTACATTTACAGATGAGAAAACTGGGACTTAGAGGGAATAACCAGCGCAGAAAATAGGAGTTAGGATGCAACCACCTCTTGCTGCCTCCAGGCACATACCCAATGTCCTATGATATAATGGCACAGGGCAACCTACTTTGCAAGAAGGTTTTCAGAGCCTTTGATGAAAACTTCTTGATTTATAAAGAGATGGAAGAGTAATTTGGTTAGTGAAAATGAGGAGGATTTATTCTGGCATTGAGCAAGGAGGTGTTTCAAAAGGGACCCAGGACTTTGTTTTTATCTGTTGATAAGGCCAACACATCAGGAGACAGTTGTTATGGAAAAGGATTTGGTAGTCACCATTCCTAAGGGGAGAGGGCGTGGCGCACCTCTCAGGACCACACAGGGAAGCACCAGGGTCAGGCAGGAGACAGAAGAAGCAGGGAAAGGCGGGGGTAAAAGTCCTTATTGTGGATTATCACGGGAACGATTGGACAAGGAAGGCTGAGCAGCAGGGCACACTGGACGGTCGGATACTTTAACTTTGGCAGGTTCTGGGAATAGAGATGGTCTCTAGCTGTATCTGTCCCTGGGATGATTTGGGGCTGAGGGATAATGTCCCAGCCTGCAGGAGCCTGATGAAAGGAGGTGGGTAGAGAAATGGACTCAGAATTGATTGGTTTGCATGTCAAGGTGTATTGGCTATCAAATTGTTTCCTGTCTCTAGGAGTTATTAATAATTCCAGGAGCCCTCTCACCCTTTTTGTGGTTTTGCTCTCCACAGTTTCAGTTGCCTACAATTAACCTCAGTCCAAAATTATTAAATGGAATATTCCAGGAAAAGATAATGCTTAAGCTTTAGATTTTGAGCCACTCTGAGTCACGTGATGAGATCCTGAGCTGTCCCACTGTGTCCTGCCCAGAATGTGAATCATTCTTTTGTCCTGAGTATCACACTATTTATATACCCAGTAGCCACCTCAGTTATCAGATTGACAGTCTGTTTATCATTGTGCTTGTGTTTAAGTCATCCTTATTTTACTTAATAATGGCTCCAAAGCACAAGAGGAGTGATGCTGGCCATTTAGATCTGCCAATGAGGAAGGTGTCAAGAACTTACTATAAGTGAAAAGGTAAAATTTCTCAACTTAAAGGAGGAAAGGGAAAACTTGTATGCTGAGGTTGCCAAGATCTACAGAGAATACATCTATCCATGAAGTTGTGAAAAAGGAAAAAGAAACTCATGCTAGTTTTGCTGCTGTATTTGAAACTGCAAAAGTTACAGTCACAGTGGGCAGTGAGTGCTTAGTTAAGATGTAAAAGGCATTAAATTTGTACAATAAGTTATTCTGAGACAGATTGAGAGAGACCACATTTACACAACTTTGATTACTGCATATTGTTATAATTACTCTGTTCTATTTCTAGTTACTGTTATTCCCTTGCTGAACCTAATTTATAAGTTGAACTTTATCATAGGTAAGTATGTATAGGAAAAAACATAATATATGTAGTGGGAAAAGTGAAAGTGTTTCAGTACTAAATTGTTTACAACATCCACTAGGGTCCTTGGAATGTATCCCCTGTGGATGGGGATGGGGTGGTATGAAATAAAAAGTATGATTAATACAAGAGTGCCCCTACAAAACCCTCTGTGCGTATACCTTTTTTACTTTCTGCCATGACAACCTAAGCAGCAGTCATGGCTACAGATGTTTTATGGGACAATTTTGCTGCTTTCAGAGCACAGTCTGTGGACTGTTCACAAGTCTAAGGAGGCTGAAACACGGGCTTGTGTGCCATTTTTCTCTAGGTATAACCTCTCATAAATGAGTCTTTATTAGTGCAGGTATTTGACTCCTGGAAATATTTCTTTAGAAATAGGATCACCTGCTTCTTTAACAACCAGATTTTTCATTCCCTGGAGTGTCAGTGGGACAAAGGTGGGGAAGAGATGCCTAACAAAAGTATATTGTTGTTGCTGCTCCGTTAGGAAATCACGTCCGACTCTTTGTGACCCCGTGGACTGCAGCACACCAGGCTTCCCTCTTCTTCACTATCTCCTGGAGTTTGCTCAAACTCATGTCCATTGCGTTGGTGATGCTATCTCACCATCTCATCCTCTGTTGCATCCTTTTCTTCCTGCCTTCACTGTTTCCCAGGATCAGGGTCTTTTTCCAATGAGTCGGCTCTTCGAATCAGGTGGCCAAAGTAGTGGCCAAAGCTTCAGCTTTGTGGCTGAAGCTAAGTGGCACTTAGCTTCAGCATCAGTCCTTCCAATGAATGTTCAGGGGTTGATATTCTTTAGGAATGACTGGTTTGATCTCCTTGCAGTTCAAGGGACTCTCAAGAGTCTTCTCCAGCACCACAATTGAAAAGCATCAATTCCTCGGCATTCAAAAGTATGGATGTCATTATAACTTTTATATGATGATCATATCAAGCTTTTTGTTTTATTTATGTCTTTGGCAATAGTCTGTCTTCTTTGCTACCAAAAATGAAGGAATTGTGGCTATGCGAGGATCGGCTCTAAAATCTACTTAGATGTCTCCTCATCCATTGGTGGACACAAGACGGTAGCAGTAACTTGGGTGGGTAGAGTCACTGTCAAATTCCTCTGTCAATTCACAGCTTCACCCTGCCTTTACAGGTGTCCTCAGACTGAAGTCATGCCTAGAGGGATCACCTTTGCCATACTTCCATTCACCTGGAGGCACCTAGGGATCCAGTTCCTTTTATGTTCAAACAAAACAGAGTGGAGACAGTAACAGTCCATTACACCCCACCCTGCGTCCTCACCCTTCCTTTCAGAGGGGCCGATGGCCAAGAGCAGGTGCTCTGCAATACGACATGGGTTCCTCTTATGGCTCCACACCTGACCATCTCAGTGACTGGGGCTGGTCACCTGACTTCTATGTGCTTCAGAGTTTTTTCCCTAATCTCTAGAATGCAATGATAATAACAGAAGCTATATTGTAGAATTGGTGTAAAGATTAATTAACTATTTCAGGGACAGAGTAAGGCTCACAGATATCAGCTGTTATTAATAATCTTTGGAACAGTATTTTCCCAAGTGGGGCCCATGGTCCACCTGTACCAAAATAACCTATGCTGCTTTGGCAATGGTCCTAGAGAATCAGATTCTCTAGGAAGGTTCCAGGACTCTGTCCCCAGCCAGTCCTTATACATAATGTGTGAGAACCACACCTTAAACTTTAAGGTTGAAAGTGGCAGATAGAGAAACTTTAAGGATAGAGGCTTTTCAGGCAGGCAGATCTAACTTCAGATTTCACCTCCTCCCTTAAATAGACCTGTGTGGTGCAGAACAAGTTACTGAGTTTATAGTTTCCTGGAGCTGCTATTTCAATACACTGAGATATTAACATATATTTTCTTCAACAAATATTTATCAGTGATGCTATGTATACAACACCCTTCTAGCTGCTGGGAATATAATAGTGAACATTCTTGAAAAATCTACTTGTTGAGATTATTGTCAGACCTTGGTGGAAGGCACTAGAGCTCTCCACATCTCTACAGCTCAGATTCCAGGAAAATGCCAGAGCACTGGGTCATTCATTGATTGGACCACTCAGCCCAAGAGATAGCATCCCATAGAGGAAGGGGCACAGTGACTTAAAATGATGTAGCCAGTTCTGTCACAAACTAGTTGGTAACCTTAGACACAGCACTACAAAATCCTTGAGCTTCAGAACCTTCTCCTGAAGAATAAGAATGTTGGACTCAAGAACTCTACAATCTCTTCCAGCTTTATCAGCTCATGGGAGATCTATTCTAAATACAATTAGGAGTTCTTGGCTCTTCTTGAATAAGCAGATTCAGGGACTCCCAATATCTATCCCTATCTACCCCCCCTCCGTGTCTACAGGGCTTCTAGTCACTTTTGAGAAAGAAATGTTGGGTTCTGTGCAAAGACTCTCGCATTGGTTGACAACAAAGATGGTATGTCTTTTGCAGAATTCAAGACTGGAATATTAGTAGAAACATCCTAGGTTGCATCTGTGTTTAACAGTGAGTAGAAAAATCTTTGAAAATTGTGGTCTGAGTTAAGACAGATAAACTTAAAAAAAAAATTACATGTTGAAAGGTTTAGGGAAGTCCAAGACCATGACTAGAGCCAGACAACCAGATTGAAAGGCTGAATTTGCCACAGGAAGAATTTGCTTGTGTTGCTTCCAATAAGTTACCCATCTACTCTGATCTGAAGGAAAACTTGCCTCCTAGGAATGTATGGGGATTAAAAACAATAATGAATGTCTAATGTTTGACATAGTTCCCTACATCATTGAACACACTCAAGATATTAACATGATATTTATTATGATCATCATCATTATATTGTTATTATTACTACTACATTATTATACTTTAACATTTTCCCGGACATAAAGCTCACTACTGAACATTCACTTACTTTCTCCTCCATCACCCCTATGTGGTATGCAGAGATGGTACTATCTCAGATAAGGAGTCAATATGGGGCAACCGTGATTCCCACTCAATTCTGCTTCAGAGGGTCTCAGTCCAAAGTGGCTTTCCTGTCTCCTCTTCATCTGAGCTATCCAACGAAGTGCTTACAAGACCCTGCTTACAAGTGCAGGCAAACCCTGGAAGAGGCAGTCAGGCACAGCAGCCTTCATCTGGCTGCCTAACGTAAACTGACAAATGTCTCGCCACCAACATTTTGTTTTGTTTTTGGTCCTTTTGCCTTTGTCACACACGTGCAGAAGGAAGTCAATACCAGAAATGTCACTTCAGCACAGACTAGAAATTGACTGCTGGGTTTTACATGGAGAGTTTATTAAAAAGTAAATTGATAGCTAAAAAGAACTCCGACTAAGAGAAGCCCATAAACTTAATGGCATTTATTAATTTATGGGCTTTTATCCCAAAATGAGTCATCTCTCTATAAAAGCATCAAAGAGCTGTGATTTGGTTAGGACGATGCCTGCTGTCTCCTCTTACAGAGATGACGACGACCCACCAACATCTGAACTGGTTAGATGCCCGGCAGCACACTCGCCACTTCAATCAGGCTGCCTTTCTCCAGGTCTCTCTTTGACTTGACACATTTATTTATCTCATTGTGATCAGTCTCTCACTCTACTGACACAAGCCTGGTAGATAATCCAGAAAAGGCAGCAGATGAGCCCTAATGAGACCCCACTGGGCGCTGACCCCAGGATTCTTCTTCGAACTCAGCCTCTTGCTGACTTGCCAGGCTCCCTCTTAGGCTACAGTCTTCTCATCTGCAAATTGAGGGGCTGGCATCACCAGCTCCTGATTGCAAACTGTCCTCAGGGAGGATCCAAAGGCATCTGGCCAGCAAAGTCCTGGGAAACAACCCCCAGCAAGGAGGGGCCCACTGTCTTGTCTCAGTCCTGGCACTCTCATAATGGCACCAGGAAAGAGAGACCCCCAACAAAGAACATGCCCTGCCTGTCAAGTCACTGATCCCCATGAGTCCAGTGAAAGAGACTTCATGGTGCTGGAGGGCTTGTCATTGTGGGTGAGGGTTCCCTTCCTGGACTAACCTGCACACAGGACCCAGTTCCCATGTCCATGGCTGGGAAAATATGGAGGAAAGGATAGAATATCATCACAGCCTTCAGTTGTTAATGTGACAAAGTGGGGAAGTAGCAGAAAAAGTGGACTGTGTGGAAGTCTGTCTCTATAGGACACTCCAGATAGAGCTGGGGAAGGAGTAGTCACATGACCAACACTAGTACAGAGCAGTCCATCTTGAGTGCCGGTCTTGAGTGCCAGTGGTGTTTGAGGCAACAAAGGATACATAGAGTCAACACATAGGTCTGGCCAGGGATTTTTTGTCTACAACTACTGTAGATTTCACCCATTTCATTAAATACCATTGCTCTGAAGGCTTGATCATCTCAACATGCATGCTAGATGTAAAAAAAAAAAAAAAAAAGATGGACCAGAAATTGTCATTTAATTTTTATTACTGGAAATATTAGAAGACACTTTTATTGTTTTTATATCATTTACTTTCTTCACATTTTGAGACATAAAAATCTAGCATGTATTGTCACTTTCTCAATGCTGGCTCCTGTTGTGTTTTCTGTGGCATTCATGTTTACTGTTCACATTGACCTCATAAGGAGTTTGCTGTTATTCCCAAGAAATAGACAGGGAAGGGAAGGTGGGGTATTACACACACAGGTGGCGAGAGGAAAGGTAGGGATTTGACCACCTGCAGGATCTATTGGCCAATCATCTGACCACCTGATGAGAAGAGCTGACTCATTGGAAAAGATCTGGATGCTGAGAAAGATTGAAGACAGGAGGAGAAGGCAGAAGCAGAGGATGAGATAGTTAGATAGCATCACCAACTCAATGGACACAAACTTGAGCAAATTCTGGGAGATAGTGAAGGACAGGGAAGCCTGGCATGCTGTAGTCCATGAGATTGCAAAAAGTCGGACACGAATGAGTGACTGAACAGCAACAGCAGGGATCTACTGTTATCCTCTCTGCCATACTGGGATGCCTCCCTCTGCACAGCTGCATGTGACTGCTAGGGTCAGGGAGGAAAGAAAAATGAGGGGCTCTGGACCCTCTGAGATGACGAGACCTGGGCTGTCTCTAAAGGAAATCCTTCAGGACCTGGGGGTATTACTGGTTGCCTCTTCCAGGGAGGAATTCCTAGGACTCATCCAGAACACGGAACCTTAATGCAAATGGCCCGCCAGAAGGGCTGCATGCAATGCGCCCGTCCTCACAGAGGGATGACAACCCAGGACAGCCAGAGGCTGAGAGGTGCAACTGGAAACATGGGTTTGGAGCCAGAAGACCTGGGTTTGAACTTCACTGTTACAACTTCTCTGAGCATCAGCTCCTTTGTGCATCATCTAGAGCGACAGTCCCCAACCTCTTTGGCACCAGGGACCAGTTTCATGGAAGACAACTTTTCCACAGACCAGGGGTGGAGGAATGGTTTGGGGATGATTCAAGTGCATTACATTTATTGTGCACTTTTATTATTACATTTATTATTATTACATCGGCTGCACCTCAGATCATCAGGTATTAGATCCCTGAGATGGGGGACTCCCAATCTAGAGGTCACCACCTCTACCATGCCCAAACCCAGAGAGTTATTATGAGGGTCACATGAAAAACAGATGTCAGACACTATAAAATGCAACATGTTTCAGAGATTGCTTCACACATGGTATGTGCTCAGTGCATGACTGTTGAATGAGGTAACTTTATTCCATTAGCCCATGTATCTTGTAGACAGGGAGAAAGGCAGCTTGCTTCATATGGCTTGCCTGGTGGCTCAGAGGTTAAAGCGTCTGCCTGAAATGAGGGAGACCTGGGTTCAATCCCTGGGTCAGGAAGATCCCCTGGAGAAGGGAATGGCAACCCACTCCAGTACTCTTGCCCGAGAATCCCATGAAGGGAGGAGCCTGATAGGGTACAGTCCACGGGGTCACAAAGAGTCGGACACAACTGAGCGACTTCACTCTCATGTGCCACTGAAAATGAATCCATTGTCCCAGGTGTAGTCTGGCTCCCACTAAATGATAGAGGCATGCAAGATTTGACACAAAGTAGGCAGACTTCCTGAGAGTTGGCATCTTAAAGCCTTGAGTGCGTTCTCACAGGAATATCAAGGTCCTTTATAGCCCTGTTACGGTTGCTCAGGGTAATCTTGTCTGGAGACACATACAAACCAGAGTAACCTTGCCAGTCCTTCCTCCCCTTCAGATCCTAAAAGAGCAGAACTCAGAATGTTACAACTGGGGCCGTGGTTCCATCAGGGTCCAGTGAAGTAGACTGTAGAGGAACCTCTGGCTTGTATCTATGACTTTTTTTGTTTACTATGATTATTCATTCATGGAAATGGTTCTTTGCAATGGGATGCTCTCTGACTCAGAAATCTAATGATGAGGGTTATTAATCCTTGAAGCCAGGGTGATCATCAGGTGGACTGAGACTGAAATGATTCACAATTGTGTAATGTTTTACACAGTTGTGTTCATTTTTCTCATCTTCTCCCCTACCCTATGCCCTACTCACATGTGAGTGAGGACACTGGCACCCTCACACGCCATGTAACACATGTACCACGTAACCACAAGCAACTGGAATATTTGAGATGGATGTTGAGCCTATGAGAGCAGGTCTGTTTCTAAGTATTTCAGGTGATTCAGTCTCTGATTTAATTATGTAATCCCTTGAACATTAGACATAAAACCTCAATCCAAATAGGTCTGTTTCACCTTGGGTTTGCTTTTAAAAAATAAATGCATTGTCAAACCTTAAGGGGACATTACTCCAAATGCATTGCTCCTGATACATCTCCATGTTGCAGAGTGCGTCTCAGAATTGACAAGGGTGGCCTCTGAAGAGCAGGGCAACAGAAATTTGCTCCTCTCCAACTCAGTTGGAGAGGGATGCAGAAATTGATGTTTTGCCAATACTAATAATAGTGACTGCAAATACTCAGGACCCACTTACAAAGCATCCTCACGTGCTCTATCCCCTTTGAGCCTCATAATAGCCCTCAGAGACATGGATAGGGCATTGCTATTCTTGTTCTCACCTTCACTGGAGGATGAGAAAGCAAAGCACTGAGGTTCCACAGGCAGCAAGGAAGGACTGGCATTGCCAGTGACCTGGTCCAAAATCTTCCATCCCATCTGTTTCTTGTCTCATGGACAAGCAGCATTTTTAGTCCCTCTGATACCTACTCAGGCATAATGTCAGAATCTGGGATTCCTGGCGTCTCCTCACTTCTCTAATAGTTTGAGTGACACTGAGCTAGCCCTGAAGGAAACTGCAAGAAAGTATTAATACTCCTAGACCCAGGCCTTCTATTAAGAGGCCTAAAGTACAAGATTCCAAGGGCTGGCTTCCCCACAAGCCTCTGTACTCTGCCTTCTCCTTTGTGCTTACTCCATCGTACACATGTCCACTCTCAGCTCCATATCTTTTCATCTCTTACTACCCCTTCTGTCTCCCCTACTTGAGAACTCACTGAGGGAAAGAGCCGCCCTTCATTCAACCTCATATGCTGAGGAGAGTTGTCCCGTTTGGGGGAATATGTGTGAAATGAACATATGAAGAAATTGATCAAATGATTCATTACTAGAGAGAGATCCAGGCAAGTATATGAAAAGGCAAATTGGTGGACTGCATCTATCTTGTTCCTCCTTCCCCTACCACCCCAAAATAAATAGTAATGACATTTAACAACTTCATACATTTTAGTTTCTTTTTTATTTATTTATTGAAATTCTTTAAAAGTATTTATTTTTTTTCCATTTATTTTTGTTGGAGGCTAATTACTTTACAATATTGTAGTGGTTTTTGCCATACATTGACATGAATCAGCCATGGATTTACATGTGTTCCCCATCCCGATCCCCCCTCCCGCCTCCCTCTCCATCCCATCCCTCTGGATCTTCCCAGTGCACCAGCCCTGAGCACCCGTCTCATGCATCCAACCTGGGCTGGTGATCTGTTTCACCCTTGATAGTATACTTGTTTCAATGCTGTTCTCTCTGAACATCCCACCCTCATCTTCTCCCACAGAGTCTAAAAGTCTGTTCTGTACATCTGTGTCTCTTTTTCTGTTTTGCATATAGGGTTATCGTTGCCATCTTTTTAAATTCCACATATATGCGTTAGTATACTATATTGGTCTTTATCTTTCTGGCTTACTTCACTCTGTATAATGGGCTCCAGTTTCATCCATCTCATTAGAACTGATTCAAATGAATTCTTTTTGATGGCTGAGTAATATTCCATGGTGTATATGTACCACAGCTTCCTTATCCATTTGTCTGCTGATGGGCATCTAGGCTGCTTCCATGTTCTGGCAATTATAAACAGTGCTGCGATGAACACTGGGGTGCATGTGTCTCTTTCAGATCTGGTTTCCTCAGTGTGTATGCCCAGAAGTGGGATTGCTGGGTCATATGGCAGTTCTATTTCCAGTTTTTTAAGGAATCTCCACACTGTTCTCCATAGTGGCTGTATTAGTTTGCATTCCCACCAACAGTGTAAGAGGGTTCCCTTTTCTCCACACCCTCTCCAGCATTTATTGCTTGTAGACTTTTGGATAGCAGCCATTCTGACTGGCGTGTAATGGTACCTCATTGAGGTTTTGATTTGCATTTCTCTGATAATGAGTGATGTTGAGCATCTTTTCATGTGTTTGTTAGCCATCTATATGTCACATTTTAGCTTCTTAAGGTGATGGTTTTAGCCCCAGAAATGGCAAAGTAAACCCAAGCACACTGTATTCTTTGGCCACACTCACAAATTCTGCAGTCCTCGTAATCATGCAGATTACCTGGGAGAGGCCAGTCGGGATTCACAGACAGGCCCGTGTGACACAGCTTCAGGCTTCCGGGTGCGACCCACACTAGATAGATGAATAGGTAAAGGGATGCATGGGGTATGTGTGGTGCACTGGCCTCATAGCCCTGGGGCTGGTTTTTCTGAGCCTCAGGAGTGACAGACAGACCCAAGACCAGGTAGTCCTACAGCTTAAGTCAGGTTCTTCTGGCATATTATTACCTTCCTGTAATTATCAACTTCCCTGGTGGCTCAGATGGTAAAGTACCTGCAGTGCAGGAGACCTGGGTTTGATCCCTGGGTTGGGAAGATCCCCTGGAGAAGGAAATGGCAACCCACTCCAGTATGCTTGCCTGGAAAATCCCATGGACAGAGGACCCTGGTAGGCTACAGTCCGTGGGGTCGCAAAGAGTCGGACATGACTGAGCGACTTCACTTTCCTGTTAATTAAATGTAGGTGGTATATTACAAGCTCATGTTAGACTAAAGTATATTTTGCCACTGTTAGTTTGGGAAAGTAACATGGTCTAGGAAAGAGATAGCCCTGGATGTTCTTAGCCCTGAAAATTTACATCAACTCTTCAGAACTTGGTTCCTTGATTTGAAAAATAGAACCAATGGTAGGTAATGTATAGTGTTGTTCTGATGATTAAATATGATAAGGGAGGTAAAGTATTTACTGAGTACCTGGATTGATTAGGTGCCAAGAAAATAATATTCCCTACTCTCCTTGCCTCTCCCCAATATAGTAATAGTAATCAGATGAGCAGGATCTCACCAGAACATAAACAGTTAACTGAAGTGAAAAAGAACATTTTAAAAAAGACGTAGATCACTGATGATCTCTATGCAAATATGAGTGTAATTTAAAATAAGCTGTATCTAGTCATTGCTGATGATCTTGCAGCGCTTTCCCTTGGCAGTGCTCTATGTGCAGAAGTTGGCATGAGTTAGTGTAGCTTTTTCCTTTAATTATTAGAGCACCTTTGTTTGACTGTACAAAGTATGTCATTCTGCATGCTAAGTCACTTAAGTTGTGTCCGACTCTTTGAGACCCATGGTTCCTCTGTCCATGGGATTCTCCAGGCAAGAATACTGGAGTGAGTTTCTATGCCCTCCCCCAGGGAATCTTCCCAACCCAGGGATCGAACCTGTGTCTCTTATATCTCCTACACTGGCAGGCAGGTTCTTTACCAGTATTTCAACTGTCAAGTAATTCTGGGTAGTCTTCTCTCCCTGTCCACAGGACTTGCTGTATTATAAGCTTCTGAAATATCTATTAAACCATCTAAGAGTACTTCCCTTGAAGTCAAGACCTGAAGGCTTCTGTTTTATATTCCTACCCTCATCCCGTCCCACATGCTTAGCCAGGAATGACCAGTGTTACCACCTTAAAAACCACTCTTGACTTGTGTGAGTCTCCTCTCCTCAGTGGAGCTGCATCTTTTCCAGCTGTAAGTAACCATAAGTATGCAGTTGTACAAGTTCCTGGACACTATCCAGGATCTATAGAGACTCAAAATGTTAAGGAGGAAGAGCTAGTTCTAGAGCCAGACATGCCCAATTGGTCCAACACCCTCCTGGATGAGACATTTCCTCTTCTATATGCTCATTAAACATGAACTCTGAATGCATTCATCCCCAAGGTCATTGCACCCAGACACAGAAATGCTTTTGTTCTGCACAGTAGTTTATAGCATTTGCAGTAGCTGTGATGTCTTTTTGACTGTTGACTTTGATCACTGTTGCTTTCCTGAACTGGGTGCATTCAACATTTTGGATGTGAAACTGCTGATAATTTATCTGGTTGAAGATGCAGGTCTTAAACATTTGCACTGCCTGACTCTCATCCTTAGCTTCGGGACAAGTAGGGGACAGGAGAACAGAGCCCAGGTTGAGGGCAGTTGACACACCCTTGAGACATATGTCCTCCCTCACCCTTCCACTGCTTCCAGTTTTGCTCTGTCCACTACTGAGTCTCCATTCCCATAACCCATACCTTTACAATTTACCTTGACTACCCTTCTACTTGCCACGTAAGTATTTGTTGGTGCCATGGTACTACCTGGGCTTCCCTGATAGCTCAGTTGATAAAGAATCTACCTGCAAGGCAGGAGACCCCAGTTTAATTCCTGGGTTGGGAAGATCCCCTGGAGAAGGAATAGGCTACCCACTCCAGTATTCTTGGGCTTCCCTTATGGCTCAGCTGGTAAAGAATCCACCTGCAATGTGGGAGACCTGGATTTGACCCCTGGGTTGGGAAGATCCCCTGGAGAAGGGAAAGGCTACCCACTCCAGTATTCTGGCCTGGAGAATTCCATGGACTCTATAGTCCATAGGGTCTCAAAGAGTCGGACATGATTGACTGACTTTCACTTTCTTTTCAAGGTACTACCTACACAAAATTTAAAATGAACTTTTGGTGACTCAACTCATGCAGGGCAACTTAGTCTTCCAACACCTGACTTACCAGGAATTTCAACTCTACTGTGTGGGAGTTAGATGAGTGCTGCTGGTGAAAAATCGATGAAAAGGGCAGACTTTATCCTGAATTGCCCCTCACTCCATCCCCTCCCTCTATAGCAAGCAGCCTCTGAGCAAGGCAAGACACCCCCAATCTCATCAGTTATCATCTGAGATCTTTTCTATCATGGATACCAGCCATGTAGTATCTGACCTCAGATCCCCATCAGGTTTTGTTTTTGGAGGGTATATTCAAGGTCCTTTGTGTTTAGTTTCAACCACACAAGCACAAAGCTAACCATCCAAAGATGATGACCAAATTAAGGAAATAACCTGGGAACTGGAGGAATATTAACATTTCTTACAAACAACCCAGTGATCTGGTTCTTTATGACCTAGAACACCTCCTTTCATACCAAAAATGCTTCCAAGTTTCCCATTCCACAGATCTCCTCGTGAGCCTTCTCTCAGGTCCACCAACAACCCAGCCTGCAGGTCACCCTCACTCTCCACCTAATAAAGGAGTTGTAAGAAGTATACCAATCAGCAAGATCCCCAGAGACAACATATAAATAGAAGACAGTGCCTGGCACTAACATCTGAGCCAAGAGATAAGGACCCCCTGTTGTGTGGGTGTAGGTTACAGGGTATCCTCACAGAGTAAGTCTTGTCCTTGAATCTTTTCTCTTTTTCTAATATGATGTTATTTTTCTTTAATCCTTTTTTAGGCCCTTTCTCTCTTGCCTTTCCTATAAATTATGAACATATGTATATATTTTCCTAGTAATCAGTATTCCTAACTCTACTTTCCAAAGACTTGTGTTGAGGAAACAAACCACATAACTGGGAAGTGTGTGGGGCTAAGAGAAAGTAGAAAGCTATTTCCTAGAAGCATGTTTTATTACTTTTGATTCAACTATCTCCATCTCACCTCATTTTCCTTTAAGGCTAAATATGTAGCAAACTGAGATGCACAGATATGGAATCTCCATGAGGGATGTGTGCAGACAAAAAGCTTATTAGCATAGTTTCCTCTCTTCTAAAAAAATCCTCCCCTTTCCCAAAATAACTGATAAATGATCCTTTGTGGTGGCGGTTGTGGTGCTGCCTTTACGCTGTCAAACGCCTACTTTACATCTTGCTGAAAATTAGAGCTTTGCAGCTGTGGACAGCAAATGTGGATGCTTACTCATTGGCTGATACCACCAAGGTTCGGAAAGCACTGGGTTTTAGAAGACCAGCTGAGGCCAACTCACAGAATTTTAAGTCTTTAAAATCTTTTAGGTTTGTAATTGCCAAAGAATGCTTACAACTTTGAAGAGTAAGGGTTATGTGAATGCTACATCATGCTAAAAAAGCTGCACAGACACAGTTGTTATTTGGGGTTTGTTCTTGCTAATATCTCCTTCACTTGGCACTTTGGGGACAGTATCATGGAGAAGTAAAAACTGACTTCCCAAAACTCCAGTTGTGCTTAAGCCCAGAATCTCCTTGACCCTGCGTCACTTTGTCCCTTCTTCTCCACTTGGCTATCGAGCTCTCCTTATGCAGTTGATTTCAGCTAGATATCCAGAAGCAGTCTTATTTAAACACACATTGTGAAAGATGAATGAATGGTCAATTGACTTGAACCTTCCCAAGAAAACTATTCTTTTAAGGAGGATGTTGTTAGAATAAATCAATGTCTGATGGGTGGAATTTCAGGTAGAAGCATCAATGTTTATTGAAGGTTTATTAAACATTGGTCGCAGTTCTTTGAATTTTATGGCAAAACCACAAAATTAAGAGAAGCAGCCTGGTAATAGTACATGGACAGTAACGCTTCCCAGCACCTCTTTCACACACTCTCTCTCTCACCTCAACCACCAGCTCCCACTTGTCGAAGTGTCCACCACAGTGCACCATCCCTGAGTCTTCTCGAGCCATTCTTCATTCAATGATTACCTAGAGAAGATGCCCAGCAAGCACAGATCTTTCTGCACATGTGTCCGGTCATTTTCTCTGCCTCATTACCACCCATATCTTAAGTCACCAGCAGCACTCAAGTCCTATCCACCTACCTCCTAAGAACAGAGTTCAGAGACAATAAAAATTCAGAATTTACACTTTCTTTCTATGCCATCTCCATCTCTTCCTCTCCTAGCTTAAAAATATTTTCCAATCCAAAGTAGGTCTTTTTTTCTCCTAAATCGGTTCTTTACATGAAGTATTTTCAGATGTTAAGAGTATTTTGGGATCATTTCCAAAGAAGATTTTTTTTCTTTACATTTTTAAATGTAATTAATCCCAAACCAAGGGTTTCTCCTGTGTTTGGAGAATGAAGGCATGATGTATGAAAGCTAAGCTTAACTTGAAGCTGGAAAATCAGGATTTACAGTGGCCAGTGTTAACACAAACTTTGTTTGAAAGTCATATGCATTTACTAGACTTCATCCCCAGCTAGGTCAAGATGCCAGCCTGATTGATTTTGATCCCTTGGAGAATTGGTTGCCTTTCTGAGTGTGGCATGGAATTTGTGGGGGCTAAGTCAGCCTTGGATTTATGTTTCCTCTTGACAAGCTTCTAAGAGACTTCATTATAAATACCCTCACAATTGGAATGGCCACAAGGAACAGCAGAAAGGTAATATGAGGAGGGTACCAGTGGTCAGGGGTCTGGGTTCTTTTCCTGGTAAGAGATGTTTGACTTGGCACATCAGTGACCTCAGAGTAATTAATCAGAGAGTAATTAATAAAGGGTTAGCCAGTATGGATCTTATCTTGCAACTTTTCTATTTTCTTTCACTAGGTATATCAGTCTTGACTTGAAATTCTTGCATCTTCTTTTAAGAAGCTAAAGAAACTTCCTTTGGCAATGCATCTGTCAACTCAGTGATCTTGAAACATAAACTTCTCCCCTACGCTGCTGATCAGTGGTGGTGTGAGCCGCCTTGTTTGCAGAAATCTTGTCTGCATCTGTTTGCTGTTGCATCCCCAGGGTCTAGCAGTGTCTTGTACACAGTAGACTTTCAGTAGATAGGTGTTGAATGAATTAATGAACCAAGATATAGCCCTAACCATGGATAACAGTCCAAAGGAGTTCCAGAGCCCTGAGAGAGATGAGTGGTCTGGTGCTTCTGAAGTCCCCAGATGGACAGCATTGCATTATCAAGTCCATTCTTGCTCAGATGGAAGACTAGCTCTTGCTGTCTGCCTCTCTTCAGCTCACTCTTCTTGACCATTTTACTTTCATCCAGTTCTTCTCCGGTTATTTAACAGGGCTGCCTGTTATATTGCTAATTAAATGTTGGTAGAAGAAAAATAATGGGGGGGGGGGGCGGCAAATAAAATGAAAGATTAAGGGTGAGGAACATAGTTGTCTTTTTTTTAAGTATTATTGATTTACAGCATTGTGTACAGTTGGCATTTTTGAGTATCACTTCTTTGAACTGTACCTCCGTTACAAGATGAAGGATCTTCCAAATTTCCAGGGGGAGTAGGGAGGGTTGGTAGTGTGAGGACAGAAGGAAAGATATGGAGCAGTTCTGGTCTGTGTGAGGTTTGAGGGGAAAGAAAGTAAATACACTGCGATGTTCTGTGCAAACCATTCTATCAAGAACACCCTCATCAAGACCTTTTGTTCTTCAAAGCTGATGGCTATTGATCTGTGTTGAATAGACCAGCCCTAGAAGCAGCCCAGTGGGGCTTCTCTGGTGGCACAGTGGTAAAGAATCCACCCGCCAATGCAGGAGACAGAGGAGATGCAGTTTTGATCCCTGTGTTGAGAAGATCCCCTGGAGTAGGAAATGGCACCCACTCCAGTATTCTTGTCTGGAAAATTCCATGACCAGAGGAGCCTGGTGGGCTAGGGTCCATGGGGTCACAAGATTCAGGCATGACTGAGAGCACACACACACACACATAGACACACTCACACCTGAGACATCCAAATGTCCCTTAATTAGTATTACTCTCAAAGTAGCCAAAGACAGATAGCAAATGTTAGAAAGGAAAATTAAAGACCATAAGAATCTTCTATGGAAGGTTTAGTTCCCAAATATTTGGTTTCAGGGGCCATGAAAATATTTAAAATTTCCTTAAACCTAACTTTAACACTTTTGCCTTGGGAAGCCAGTGGAGCAGAAAGGGGGCGAGGGACTATCCTACATTAACACCATAATAATAAGTGAAACACCAAAACATGGGAAAATATACACTTTTTAAATAAACCACAGTCTTTAAAGTTGTATCCATTTGGCTTCAGGAAAATTCCCTTACAATTGTTCTTATTTTTTACATTTTGTCATGGACCAATAAAATTTATTCATGAGTCCCCATACCAGTGCTTATGCACAGCTGTCCTGGAGGCTCCAGGGCAAACAGGCTGAATTCAGATGAAACTCATGAACTCTCTCCCAAGAAAATGGGCAGATGCATACACGCTTTTGCAAACTTCAGGAAGTTCATCTCTAAGATAAGCACTTGTGCTCTAGAGAACCATTATATGAATAGAGATCAGTCATCTGAATTCATTATACCATAGCCAGTCATTTTTGCAATTTTATCTTAATTTTATAGCTGTACATACCAAGGCATGGTAGTTCAATAACTTAGAGTCCATCACCATGTGAATTAGTGGCAGAACGAGAAATGCAGTTCACTTGACCTAAGTTTTGGAATGTGAAGTCAAGTGGGCCTTAGGAAGCATCATTATGAACAAAGCTAGTGGAGGTGATAGAATCCCAGTTGAGCTATTTCAAATCCTGAAAGATGATGCTGTGAAAGTGCTGCACTCAACATGTCAGCAAATTTGCAAAACTCAGCAGTGGCCACAGGACTGGAAAAGGTCAGTTTTCATTCCAATCCCAAAGAAAGGCAATGCCAAAGAATGCTCAAACTGCCGCACAATTGCACTCATCTCACACGCTAGTAAAGAAATGCTCAAAATTCTCCAAGCCAGGCTTCAGCAGTATGTGAACTGTGAACTTCCAGATGTTCAAGCTGGTTTTAGAAAAGACAGAGGAACCAGAGATCAAATTGCCAACATCCACTAGATCATCGAAAAAGCAAGAGAGTTCCAGAAAAACATCTATTTCTGCTTTATTGACTACACCAAAGCCCTTGACTATGTGGATCACAATAAACTGTGGAAAATTCTGAAAGAGATGGGAATACTAGACCACCTGACCTGCCTCTTGAGAAATCTGTATGCAGGTCAGGAAGCAATAGTTAGAACTGGACATGGAATCACAGACTGGTTCCAAATAGGAAAAGGAGTACATCAAGGCTGTATATTGTCACCCTGCTTATTTAACTTATACAGAGTATAAGTACAGAGTACATCATGAGAAATGCTGGGCTGGATGAAGCACAAGCTGGAATAAAGATTGCCGGGAGAAATATCAATAACCTCAGCTATGCAGATGACACCACCCTTATGGTGGAAAGTGAAGAAGAACTAAAGAGCCACTTGATGAAAGTGAAAGAGGAGAGTGAAAAAGTTGACTTAAAGCTCAACATTCAGAAAACTGAGATCATGGCATCTGGTCCGATCACTTCATGGCAAATAGATGGGGAAACAACAGCTGACTTTATTTTTGGGGGCTCCAAAGTCACTGCAGATGGTGACTGCAGCCATGAAATTAAAAGACGCTTACTCATTGGAAGGAAAGTTATGACCAACCTAGACAGCATATTAAAAAGCAGAGACATTACATTGCCACAAAGGTCTGTCTAGTCAAGCCTATGGTTTTTCCAGTAGTCATGTATGGATGTGAGAGTTGGACTATCAAGAAAGCTGAGTGCTGAAAAATTGATGCTTTTGAACTGTGGTGTTGGAGAAGACTCTTGAGAGGCCCTCGGACTGCAAGGAGATCCAACCAGTCCATCCTAAAGGAGATCAGTCCCGGGTGTTCATTGCAAGGACTGATGCTGAAGCTGAAACTCCAATACTTATGCCACCTGATGTGAAGAGCTGACTTTTTGGAAAAGACCCTGATGCTGAGAAAGATTGAGGGCAGGAGGAGAAGGGGACGACAGAGGATGAGATGGTTGGATGGCATCACCAACTCAAAGGACAAGAGTGAGTAAACTCTGGGAGTTGGTGATGGACAGGGAGGCCTGGTGTGCTGCGGTTCATGGGGTCGCAAAGAGTCAGTGAGGACTGAGTGACTGAACTGAACTGACCTAAGTTCAGCATTGACTTAGCTAAACTACATAACATTCTGAGAATGTAACATAGAGGGCAAATGATATTTCCCCAACAGTACTGAAAAGTAAATCAGCAAATCTACTTTCTCCCTACCCTGGAGGCAGGAGTGGCTGCTGGGAATGGGGGGAGGTGGGGCTGATTGGAAACGGAGCGACATTACAGAAAGAACAAAAGCAATGCCCTTGGATGTGAGACAATAATATACTCACAAATCATTCAGGATTTTTTTAAGAGAAAAAGAAAATTGACCAGATAAGACAGCTTCCTTCATCTCACTTAGCCTAGGGGAGAAAAAACTGGGAAACAATTCCAATTAACCCTAATAAAACTAACATCATAATATGGGGCTAGTTCAGCCACTACCCAGCAGTGTATGATAATATCTGTATGAGATCTTCAAACTCACACATATGTGAGTTATATCCAATGTAAGGTATTATTGTTTCTATATAATTTAATTATTTTCAATGGAAAGGGAAGGAAAAATTTCCTCCCATCCCCAGTACCCTTTTTTACATCCCAGGGTTAAGAACTCTGAGTAGAGCTACTGATCACAGCCCAAAGTCAGATGTCCATACGAACATAATGAACAAAATACAGTAACATATGCACTTGTGTGTGTGTGCTCAGTTGCTCAGCTGTGTCCTACTCTCTGCGACCCCATGGACTATAGCCCACCAGGTTTCTCTGTCCGTGAGATTCTTCAGGCAAGAATACTGGAGTGGGTTGCCCTCCTGCAGGGGATCTTCCCAATCTGGTGATCAAACCAGTGTCTTATGCATCTCCTGCACTGGCAGGCACATTTTTACCACTGAGCCACCTGGGAAGCCAATATATGCACTTACTAGATTATAATGAATCAAAGCTTTATTGAGATCAAATTTTCTGCACCACACTTGAATGATAAAATCACAGGGAAATAAATAGCAAGAATCTGGTCTATATTATATATTCTTGATCATAACCAGTCTCCTGTATGCTCCCCTCAGGCATGTGGTATAATCACCCCTTAGCACAATCATCAGGGAAATGAAGTCTTACTTCTTTCATTGACATCACCCAAGACTTCACACACCCTCCCTGGGGCCTGGGTCTGGAAAAGGTTGACCTTGTAACATGACCTTGTAACAGGTAACATGTAACACCTGCTTAGGTGTCAGTGACTTCATACCTGACTCCTCTTGGGCATATTTGGGCTGCAAAAGATGATCCTAGAAAGCAGACGGCTTCATTTATTTATGATGAACTTTCAGTGGTAGGATTGCAGATGGGGTAACACTGGATGGAACAGAGATTATAACTGGAGTGGAAGGAAACTTTCCCAGCACAAGTCTTGCTCTGCTTCTGTTATGTCTGACCCCTAGAATCAGTTCTGGTCCTGCTGCTCCTATTCCTGCCAATTGATGACTCTTTTTTGTGTGTACGTATGGAGGTGTGCGCATGCCACACACTCCTCCCCACTTCATGTTTTTGCTGTTTCTGTTTTCTGGAAGTCCCTAGATACTTATCCCAGTAGGATGATATGAGCAGGAGGATTACGGGCTAGGACTCTGATCACCTCTAAACATTCCCTGGAGAAGAAGTTACTATGACCCTCTTCATGCTTTATTCAGCCTCTGAGTCTGTGAGCCAAGAGATGAGGTGTACAAAAAAAGAAGCAGATGGGTTCCTCCTCTTTCATGAGAGCGGGGCTTCTTTGCTTCATCAAGTTAAGCAAGGTTTGTTGTTTAATTGCTCAGTCATGTCCGACTCTTTTGTGACCCCATGGACTGTAAGTAGACTGCCAGGCTCCTCCTGTCCATGGAATTTCCCAGGCAAAAATATTTTAGTGGGTTGCCATTTCCTTCTCCAGGGGATCTTCCTGACCCAGGTATCAAACCCCAGTCTCCTGAATTGGCAGGCGGGTTCTTTACCACTGCACCACCTGGAAAGCCCTAAGCAAGGTTAGACCATTGTTTATTTTACTTTAATTCCAACAGCCTTTCTGATAGTAGAAATTTCTCCGGGATTCTGTTACTTGATGTTCCTATGTTGGATATTTGAATGAGTTCTTAGCATTTTTGGTGACTTAGGTATTTCAGTGCAAATTGGAGAGGTTGCATAAAGGCCTCTCCCCATAGTCTGCTTCAAGCAAGAACTGGAAAAACAGAGTTGGACTGAATAAGGCAAGGCTCCCATTCTCCATCTGTCTCCTCCCATTACTAGTAGAATGAAATATCAGTGATGGGTGTGGGCAAAGCCTCCATAGCCATCAATAGGGGTTTATGATACTCTACCATTCAAATTAGGAAGTACTGGGAGAATGCCTGAAAATGATATGGCATTCGATAAATGCTTGGTAACATTATTAGAGTATATTATTATTACCACATGCTAAAATTGCTTCTGCTGCTGTTTTAATGACTGATCACTTCCTCAGTGTTCAAAATGAGCATAGTACTCTGGTCGCTGAAATTCAGGAGGAACTTCACAGTAATGGGCACTAGCAAAGGGCTCTTTAAAGTTCATGCAGAAAAAATCATAATTTCCCGAGAATAAGCATTTACTGTTTTCCAAAGGCTAAAGGGATGCCTTCCCCATCGGTGGCCATGGCAATGTCGGGTGGAAGAATTAGATACTTGGATAGCTGCTTTCACATGGTGCTTTTTTACAATAAGGAATATTTCTGAGGTTGCTGGAAGTGGTCATAACGACACGTAATTTAAAAGCACTATGAAAGGAAAAGTGGAACTGTGAACTCATGCATTCTTTCAGTAAGGCTGTAGTTAGGGAAAACATCAATATAAAAATAGACTATTTTTAGGACCTCAATATCTTCAGCTCCGTGGACGCTTCTGAGTCATATTTTATGAGGACACACTTGGCTACTGTTGGGCTCCAGCTCCGGTCCAGCTGGGGGGATTAAGCATGCATTCCATTGTTGAGCACTTCCCAGAGAGATTGCTAGCGTGTTCTGACTGCAAAATCTTTACTCCTGGTATTGACTTAGTAACAGAAAGAACATGACTTGATTTTTCAAATCCCTGGTAGATCTATAGCTGCTCTTAAGCTTTTGAACCATTCAGTAGGCCTCAAAAGTCTCGGGGAAGCTGCAAAATGTCCATTTTTATATTTCTACTGTTTAGTGCACTTAAAACTCATGGAGCAATTTTTTTTATGAGACGTATATGGCAAGTAGATTTAATTTTCATGTTTTGACTACCTCACCTTTACCACTGAGGTAGATAGGAAATTCTAAGGAGTTTGGAATGCATTGGCAAGAGAACACTTATCAGATAGGCATTAGCTAAATCCACATGCACAATTATATGGTTTAAAGCAGCAGTCCCCATCATTTTTGGTGCCAGGGACTGGTTTCATGGAAGACAGTTTTTCCATAGACCAGGGGTGGGGGTGGGGGGGATGGTTTAGGAATGAGTCAAGTGTATTACATTTATTGTACACTTTATTTCTTTTATTATCATATCAGTTGCACCTGAGATCATCAGGCATTGTATCCCAGAGGTTGGGAACCCCAGTTTAAAGCCATGATGCCCAGTCTATACTGGCTTGTTTAGATAATGGCCAGGTAGTTATTAAGAAATAACTACATGCCCGGCAATGGTTTGAACCCTTTTGGGTTTCAACAGAGCAGTAACAAGTTTATCACTAAATTACGGACATGGAATTAAAGCTTATGGCATAGAACTTTTTTCTAAGAGGAAAGGAAACAAAGTAAAACTAACTTTGGCTTTTATCTTTAATTTGGGGTATGTTACTTGAACTTTCTGAGCCTCAGTTTCCATGTATGTAAAATTTCCAGAGATAATAAAACCAACCTAATAGTGTAGTTGAGAAAATAATATAATAAATATAAATGGCATAGCAAATATTTGGCTCATCTTGATGAGGCAAATCAGGGCCAAAATTAAAAGAAGAATCTGCTTCTTCTTTTTTTTTTTTTAACCCATACAGTGTTTATTTATTTATTTATTTTTTAATGTTTCAAAAAGTGGGGAGGTAAAGGTTTATTTTTTTTTTAAGTTTCCACATATAATATATATTTTTTTCCATTTATTTTTATTAGTTGGAGGCTAATTACTTTACAATATTGTAGTGGTTTTTGCCATACATTGACATGAATCAGCCATGGATTTACATGTGTTCCCCATCCCGATCCCCCCTCCCACCTCCCTCCCCATCCCATCCCTCTGGGTCTTCCCAGTGCACCAGCCCTGAGCACTTGTCTCATGCATCCAACCTGGACTGGCCATCTGTTTCACACTTGATAGTGTACATGTTTCAGTGCTGTTCTCTCAGATCATCCCACCCTCGCCTTCTCCCATAGAGTCCAAAAGTCTGTTCTGTACATCTGTGTCTCTTTTTCTGTCTTGCATATAGGGTTATCGTTACCATCTTTCTAAATTCCATATATATGCATTGGTATACTGTATTGGTGTTTATCTTTCTGGCTTACTTCACTCTGTATAACGGGCTCCAGTTTCATCCATCTCATTAGAACTGAAGAATCTGCTTCTTGCCTCTGCTTTAAAGTGTTGGAGATTGATACTTGCTAATGTCCAGGAGTAATTCAGGCTGGAAAGATGTACACACACTAACCATAGCATCCAGAAAACTGAGGTGGGAACTAAGATGCTAGAAATTTACATTTATTTTTATTATTTGAGATTTATTACTTGGACTGGAAATATTTATGCCTTCAAAATAAGTACATTCTTTCCTTATGTATAAAGTTCTTAAAATAGTATCTGGCTCATATTAAGTGCTAATAAATAATCACTAAAACTTAAGTTGTATGATTACAGTTAACATGAGAAGCACTGTCAAAAAAAACCCAGAAAAGGTGCGGTGTCTGTAAGATCAGCACATTATGTCCCTAGAGACAAAACCATTGGGATTAAAACAAAGGAGTTGGAGGAATAAAATGAATGCCCACATAGTGGATTAGTGGACCCTGCAGAATGCTCACTCTCCACCCATATACCCCCACCTATTTCTGAACATTACCTTGATTTTGTTCAATACCCATCGCTCAGGCAAAGCCAACCCACCCCCAGTTCTAACGGTCAGCTCCTTTGGGCTAGAACAACACCTTTCTTACCCTACAGCTAATTCCAGTCCCTCAGTGGGAATGTGGTTAACAAGATAAAAAGGAAATCTGTTGGGAGGCGACCAGGAAAGCTACAGGAAGGGACTCCCTCTTCTTTCTCTAGACAGGATCTGGGCTGGATGTGAACCATAATTCAGTCCATAGCAGACAGTTTCCAACAAATCCCACCTCTAGCTTTTGGATTCTCCTGGGTTTTTGCGAAACAGCACTGGGACTCCAAAGGAGACAGGAGCTCATACTATAGCCACCTGGTTTCATTCACACACAAACATTAGGCTCCACAGTGATGTCCACAAAACATAACTAGATTTGGACCAGGTTTTCTCTCTCTTTCAATCCTGGTATGACATTTAATAAGCTCTTTGATTTTTGTTTTTCTTAGTTGTTTGTTAACCAAAATTATTGGATAAAGTAAGTATGCTTTGCATTTTGCTTTTTGTATTCACCTCCATTATATCTCAATTCACCGTTATTGCCTTGACTACAAAAAACATTTTTAGTTTGACCACAGCATTTTTTCCTTGCTCCCACCCACCTTCTAAACCAAAGCTAGACATTATATGTGATTATGGCAGCCTAAAACACCACTTGGGCCTCTGAGTGCTGCATATCCCGTTTGGATTTGTGGTTTAGCTGGTGGGTGTGTGTAAACATGTACAACCAGTCTGCTCTCTGGAGACCCTACAATTGCAGGGTTCTCTATGGTGTGTTCCTTCACCAAAGGGCTTCACTTGGACTTCAAAGACTGCCATGCTGAGATGTGTGCAGTGCTTCTGCCAGTCCATCCCCTTCCTGTCAAGCAAGCTGCGGAGAAAGGACCATGAGAATCATATCCCTACTAACCTAGATGAGGTGCTCAGTCAACAGCGAATGTCTGTGTTTATCCTTTTCTATGAAATTTACTCAACCTTTTCTCTAGTTTCTACCACAGTACAGTAAATGAAAAGACCTGGATTTGAACAGTAACATGATGTAAAAAAAGATACCTTTCACGTTTCTTCTCTCTTAGACTCTTTCTTCCACTTCCAGTGTCTTACTGATCCAGACTAGACAATATGTGTGTGTGTCTGTGTTTGTGTGTGCTCAGTTATATATGACTCTTTGTGACCCCATGGCCTCTAGCCTACCCGACTCCTCTGTCCATGGGATTTTCCAGGCAAGGATACTGGAGTGGGTTGCCATTTCCTTCCTCCTCCAGGGGATCTTCCTGACCCAGGGATTGAACCTGTGTCTCTTGCATCTCCTGCATTGACAGGTGGATTATTTACCACTGCACCACTCAATACACTTAAAGATAAATGGTGGAAAGATTCTAGAAGGAGAAATGAAGATTTTGAAAGCATACATTTAAAATTATATATATCGAAGTACATTTTTGTCCTTGAAAAAAGCAAAAGATGTGTAAATTTAAACTCCAGATTGGGCCTAAACCAATGAATTCTACATGGTGGATGAATTCATTATGAAAATAGCTAAAATATACTCTGTTTTCTCATCTCTAAGGACACAAAGAAGGAAAGGAAGCTTGCATTTGGGGATATGGTATATTTGGTAAGAGAAACTCCCACCCACCATCACCTCCCTCAACCAAGCCTAGGTTTTTCTGATCATTTCTCTCCAGTTTCAGCTCTTAAAGGAACCAGAAATAGACACACATCTATAGTGGGTTCAATTTAAGGCCTTAGTGAAGGTGAAGGTGAATTTAAGACCTTAGTGAAGGTGAATTCACTGATTCCTTTATAGGGAACTAGAGATTACTTCCCTGATCAAAACTGTTCCTTTATTTCTGGGTGAGTTTGACTATTATTTTTTAATCACATTCACCAACACAGACTAAATTTGGTTCCTGGAGACTCTAATGAGTGTCGAGAGTAAACAAACACACTAGATGGGAAAGTGGTGTTTTACTTTCAAAATTAGCTTAGCACACATTGACTTCTTTTTATTTTATTTTAATTTATTGAAGTATATTACAATGTTATATTCAGGTATACCAAAAATAGTTTGATATTTTCACAGATTACACACCATACAAAGTTATTATAAAATACTAACTATATCCCTTGTGCTGTGCATTTCATCTCTGGGACTTACCCACTTTGTAACTAGTAGTTTGTATCTCTCAGTCCCGTCCACTTATTTCACCTCTCCTCCTACCTCTCTCCCCTTTGGTAACACTATTTGCTCTCTCTGTCTGTACTCATTTGCTTTGTTCTTTAGATGCCACCTATAAGTGAAAACATACAGTATTTGTCTTTCTCTGTCTGACTTATTTCACTAAGCATAATGCCCTCTGGGTCCATCCATGTTGTCAAAAATGACCAAATACCATTCTTTTTAATGGATGAGTAATATTCCATCATTGTGTGTGTGTGTGTGTGTGTGTGTGTGTGTGAGTGTGAGTGATGGCTCCACAGATAAAAAATCCGTCTTCAATGCAGGAAATACAGAAGACACAGGTTCAGTCCCTGGGTTGGCAAGATTCCCTGGAGGAGGAAATAGCAACCCACTCCAGTATTCTTGCCTGAAAAAATCTCATAGAGGAGCCTGATGGGCTACAGTCCATGGAGTCGCAAAGAGTAAGACACAACTAAGCATGCATGCATCTGTGTGTATATGTAAGTATACATGTGTACAGTGTCTTCTTTAGCTGTTGATGGGCGCTTAGGTTGCTTCCATATCTTGGCTATTCTGATTAATGCTGCAGTGAACATAGGGGTGCATATTCTTTTCTAATTGGTGTTTTCATTTTCTTTTGATAAATATCCAAGGAGTCGACTTGCCAGATATTAAAAATAGAACATGTTGTCTTCTATCTAGTTGGATTTGTGTTTCCCTTTCTTTGAAATGTCTTGAGTTGAAGCAATAAGGCAAAATAGCTGCAGAGCCTGATGTTTATTATTTTCTTGTATTTGTCGACATAACATATTCTCATAAATCCAGCTCTAGGGTAAAGATAATGTGTGAGGAAGATGCTATATTCAGATTGTGGTGAGGAGAACATTTTCTCTCTCTCTTTCTGCTTTCGTTTCATTAAGAATGTTGCTGTATTCACTGGGATTTGAAAAATAAGGCGCCAGTGTGCTCTCTGCCTGTGTCATCTTACCAGAGAGAGAAATAAATAACCCAGTCTAGGGTCTGTGCTGACAATGTTGCATGAATAAACTTCCACTGACCTAAAAGCAAAATGCCTTCATTGCAAAGCTCTTTAAGTCTCACTCTCCAAACCTAGCTGAAGTTTCTTGAATTCTTATTGTTAGCTGCTTTTTAGATATGACAAGTCCAAAGAAATACAAACTATGTCAGTCCATTTACTAAGGTTTCAAGGTTTTGTGACAAAACATAATCTGCCAGGCCTGGCATGGTTAAATATAACCATAGAAAAACTCACTTACTAAGGGAGATGTCAGGAACAATGATTTTTTCCCCCTAAATATTCTGTAAGCAATATCTTTTCTTTCGAAGGTAAGTGGGGCAAGAAAGCAAGAACTCTCCACCAGTGCTTTTCTCTCACTAGAAGAGACAAAGAAGCAGCAGAGAGCTGAGCTCTGCATTTGAAACGGCTGAGTATTTGCACCTGAATGAACCAGAGCAGATGTCCGGGTGTAGGGGGAGGCCTCCCCTAGGCTATGGGTTTGGATTGGTTGAAAGATGTGTGAGTGGCAGGTTAGATGGCCAATAGCAAAGCAGTGATGCCCTGAGCACCACTGGTCCAGGGAAGTGGTAACTGGAGCTGAGACTGGTCCTGTAGAAATATTGGGGGAATCTTTAAAATGTGAGGGAGAAGAACTAATCCCACATACTTCATAGCAAAGCCTTAAGTAAGTAAATAAAATTTCAGTTTAAAAAAGAATGAGGTTGGTATTTTAAAAATGAAAACAGCAAATATCTTTAAAATGAAGGCAGGTATAATTTACAGTCTTTTTAATCCTTCAGTCATTTCAGAAGCTTTGTAAGAAAACAAATCTAGGGATCATTCAATGTGTGCAAAGTTCACTGATTTTACGTCTTGACTACGTGTGTGTGTGTGTGTGTGTGTGTGTGTGTGTGTGTGTGTGTAGCTAGAACAGTGGAGGGGTGGGGTATACAGGGAAGTCAGAAAAAGGGATGCAAACCTGTCTATTCCCGAGGTTCTTACTGTCTGGATGGGAACACAAACAGATCATGAAGATGAAGGTGGCATCTGGAAGGAGCAGACCCCCTAACCGTCCTGTAAAGTAACCTGAAAACCTAACCTATTCAAATCTTCCTTGGAAGGAAACAGTATTAATGTATTAATTTGTTAACAAAGAGACTGTGGTTGAATTTCTAGGGACAAGGACCAACTGACACTTAGGTAGTTGGAGGCAGGTTTTTCTCTGGAGTGAATCAGTGCTTTCTGTTGCCAGTGAATTTGAGGTTCTTGCTTCATCACAAAAAAATCTGGAGACAAAGTCATAGGTAAGATGTGGATTTATTTAGAAAGAAACACACTCCACAGACAGAGCATGGCCCATCTCAGAAGGTGAGAGAGAGAGCCCCGAAACATGACGTGGTTAGTTTTTATGGTCTGGGTAATTTCATAGGCTAACTAGTGGGAGGATTATTCCAATTATTTAGCGGGGAGAGGGGAGGATTTCCAGGGATTGGGCCACTGCCCACTTTGGGCCTTTTATGATTGCCCTCAGAACTGTCATGGTTCTGGTGGGTATGTCATTTGGCTTATGTTAATGTACTACAATGAGTGTTTACTGAGGCTCAAGGCCTACTGGAAGTCAAATCTTCCATCATTTTGAACCCAGGTAGTTCTCACCAGTCTTTGTCATGTGCTATGTTTATGTCATTCATTTAAAGATTGTGCTCTGCCCCCTTCCTTCCTGTTTCATCTCCACCCATCTTCCTGGAAGGAGACAAAAATTGAAGCCCCAACAAAGTGGACTTGAGATGGGAGTTGGAGTGAAATACTCCCTCTCTTAGGATCTGAGAAGATAGTTTTTACTGAAACTGGAGAGGAAAACTGCCTGGAGAGACTGGGGCCTGGGGTGGTGCTGGGTAGTCTGGCCTCTCTCCTTGGAGACTATCCGGTTTCTATGTGGGAGGCTGGCCATGTACCAAATAGGGACCACATGTGTATGGCAATTTCCATTTTTCTTTGCACTCATGTTGAATTTTCAAAAAGGCCTATAAAAGTGTCAGCCTGGTCTCAGTCATGGGGGAAATTAGGGCAAGACTTGTTTCCATTCTAAGAGTTGTACAGAGAAGAATGAAAGAGGAGTGGTCTCTGTCCACAAACCAGAATTGGAGTCCCAGGGGTTGGGCCCAGAGAGGCAGTCTCTCCAGGGTCACCAGCAATGGAGGTGGAGGCAGGGATATAACTACACATGAAGGACCCAAACCAAGGACCCAGGGCTATTTGTTCTGGAATGTACCAAAGATAGGGCCTCAGAAAACGCTCTGAAATAGCAGGGGTCTTTTTGATGGAGCAGCACAGGGTTCAATCTCTGCAGAAGCAAATGGCAAACACCCTTGTTGTTGGTCAGTCACTGGCAAATGCTCTTGGCAAGTGCCAGTTTGCAGTTGACAAAGGGAAATGTGAGTGACTCCTTGGCTATAGGGGTGAAAGATCAACAAATCAAACCAAGTACTCAGTATTAAGACTGAATACTTGTGACCCCAAAATTTGTATCTTGAAACCCTACTCCCAATATGATAGTATTAAAAGGTCAGGCTGGTAAGGGTACAGTAAGTCACCTAAATATGAATGAGTTTTGTTACGAGAGCACATTGGCAAGTCCAATCGGTCTGTTAAGTCCAACAAAGTTAGCCGAGGTACCCAACTAACACAGTTAGCTGTATAATACCATTAAGTGAAGTGAAGTGAAAGTCACTCAGTCATGAATTCTCCAGGCCAGAATACTGGAGTGGGTAGCCTTTCCCTTCTCCAGGGGATCTTCCCAACCTAGGGATCGAACTCAGCTCTCCCACATTGCAGGTGGATTCTTTCCCAGCTGAGCCACAAGGAAAACCCAAGAATACTGGAGTGGGTAGCCTATCCCATCTCCAGCGAATCTTCCCAACCCAGGGATTGAACTGGGGTCTCCTCCATTACAGGCAGATTCTTTACCACCTGAGCTATCAGGGAAGCCCTTATAGTAGTTTTAAAATAGTTTCACACAAATAATACATTGAAAACAAACAAAAAATAAAAATATTTTTAATCTTACAGTACAGTACCTTGAAAAGTACAATAGTACAGCACAACAGCTCCACACAAGGGTACATTCACATCTTTAAAGTTCAAAACTTAAGTTTCATATGTTGGGGACTTGCTGTAGTAGAAATTAGATGAGGTTATGAGGGTGGAGCTCTTATTAGGAAATAGATGAGGTCATGAGGGTGGGATTAAGATTCAGAGAGAGCTTACTTGCTCCCTACTCTTTGCCACAGATGCATATAAAGAGCAGGCAGCCTCTGCAGCTTGGTCGAGGGTCTTCATTAGAACCCAGTCAGGCTGGCACCCCAATCTAATGCCCACTGTCCAGAACAGAGAGAAATACTCTTTGTTTTCTATAAGCCACCAGGTTGTGGTATTTTTGGTACAGTAGCCCAAAGAGGCTAAAACACTTAGGGAATATAGAATAAATGGGTTGACAGAGTTGGGTGAAGATAGTGAGCTAAGAGGAGCTTCGCTGGTGGTTCAGATGGTAAAAGAGTCTGCCCATAATGCAGGAAACCTGGGTTCCATCCCTGGGTCGGGAAGATCCCCTAGAGAAGGGAATGGCAACCCACTCCAGTATTCTTGCCTGGAGAATTCCATGGACAGAAGAGCCTGGCAAGCTACAGTTCATGGAGTCACAAAGAATCGTACACGACTGAGTGACTAACACACACACACAGTGAGCTAAGAGTCACAGGAAAGGTATGTTTGAAGTGAAGTTCTAGGGAAATTGGGACACAAAAAGTAAGCATTCTAACTGCTAGCTGGGGGAAACCTGCAGGCTAGGCTCTGATGATACCCAAGCCTTGTGACTGATGGGACTTTCAGGCTGCACACCATGCTTCATGCATATCCTCCCCCCAAGATCTGCACTTGATTTTGTTGTTGTGCTGTGCAGTGAGGGATCTTAGTTCCCTCACCTGGGATTAAAACCCCACCTTCAGCAGCCCTAAACACTGGCTCTTGCCTCATGCTCAGTTGCTTAGACACGTGTGACTATTTGCGCCCTTTAGACTGTAGCCCACCAGCCTCCTCTGCCCTGGGATTCTCCAGGCAAGAATACTGGAGAGAGTTGCCTTTTCCTCCTCCAGGGGATCTTCCTGACCCAGGGATCGAAGCTGTGTTTCCTGCATTGCAGTCAGATTCTTTATCCCCGAGCCATCAGGGGAAGCTCCTTAAATACTGGACCGCTAGGGAATTCCCTAGATCCACACATTTTTTTTTTTTTTTGATCCACACATTTTAAGAGGTGTTTTCCTGTGCAGGAGCAGAATTACTCATGGAACTGCGATCCTCCTTAACTTCTCAAAGACTTCATTTCATCATCCACAAAAAAGGGGATAATAACAGTACCCACTTCAGAGGGCTCTTGTGGGAATTAAATGAGTTGATTCTTGCAAAACTCTCAGGACAGCAACATCTAGCACAAGGGAACAGTGCAGTAAGTAAGAGCCATTTCTACCTAACATGCCTCTGCTCTGCGTTCCAACTGCTTTGCATGGATGAACCCATTTAATCTTCACAACAACTCTGGGAGATGAATACCATAAGCCCCATTTTACAGATGGGAAAACTGAGGCCAAGAGAAGTTAAAGGAACGATCTAACACCAATATGTGTGTTGCAAGTGATGGAACCAAGCTTATACCCACATCATGACTCTCTACGTCAACATATAGGGGCTCAATAAAGACTTCTTGGTATGAAAAAATGGGTTGCATGGTGGTGTGGTATGCATGATGTGGAGAGCAACTGTAAATACATGGTCAACTCATAAAAGCAAGATTTTTTCCTCATGTTTAATAAAATCTTTACACAATGAGGTCCAACTTTTTAAAAACATAAGATCCAATAGCTCCTAAGAACATTAAAGAGAAAAAAGAATTTACTGTAGACCACCATTAATTACAAGGTGTAGAAGGACACAGTTTGATTGATATTTTTCCTGATGTGCCAACAACCACAGTGGGAGAAGGAATTGTGGTTTTAAAAGGCCACAGTCTATCTTTGGTTCTTAAAGGTCTGGAATGCTTGTCAGCATGTTTCTTCAACTTCCTGTTCTCAACCTGTTTTGAAGACTGTCTAATGTGAAACTGTCCACTTCACCATGAATTCCTTATTTATATAAGGAATTATATATTATTAAATATATATTATTATCTCCTCACCCCACAAGTCCCCATTGTGCTTGCCTGCTAAGTCATTTGAGTCGTGTCTGGCTCTTTGCAACCCCAAGGACTGTAACCTGCCAGGGTACTCTGTCCATTAGATTCTCCAGGCAAGAATACTGGAGTGGGTTACCATTTTTGCTCCACAAGTCACCATCGCACATTTGTAATTCATTTGTCCTAATTGCTGTTTACCATCTTTGTAAACTTGTTTATTTGAAAAAGGTAGGAGAAGGGTGTCAGGCACAAATTAAACCAGCATTATCTGTATATGAGGAATGGACAGTGGACAAATCCAACACTTATTTTCTCCAGTAACTGGCTTCTCAACTTCTTTCTACATCATTCTATGAGCCCTCTGTTGGTCCTGAACCTAAAATCCTGTTTGTCATGGTCATCTCATGTATTCTTTTTGACTACAAGGGAGTTTCCCCATGCTCTGCCAGTAAGAGATACTGTCGATAAAGACTAACTTCCCTGACATTTCTGAGCAAACTCTGGGAACTGGAGGTGAGTCGGTGAGTGGCAGTCTCCAGGGCCAGAAGGAAAGAAATATTTTTGTTTTAATAACAACTGGGGAGAGCCTGTTCTGTTCACAAAAATCATTATTGTTTTTATTACTAGAAAATGCTCCCTTATGTAATAAGTGTGTGCGTGTCTGCTAAGTCACTTTGGAAATGTAATAAATAGGGAGCTTTAAAAAATCAGCTATGCAAAATGAGGGGATTGTGCTGTTAAGAGGAAGATGAAATGAAGAAGGCATTCTCAAAGCTCCTTGACCAGAATTTCCAAAGTTCCTGCTTCTCCATCCAAATCCATTGCAGTCCCAGAAGTTGTGTGCTATAGCATGAACATCCCTGGGACGATTCTGAGTCCTGTGGCTGGCGGGGACTCCACAGAACTGGTGTCCATTCTAGTAATGTCTCGAGAGGCTAGTTCACTTTTCAGCCTGATTCTGGTTGTTTGGTTACTACCCCCCACACTCCTACATCTCTCCTCATTCTCCTCCCCTGTAAGGATTCCACCTCCCTCCTCTGTGATCTTGGGATTTTACTGATTAACAAATCAGAAATGATGTCTAATGTTTACCTAGTGACTGTGTGCTAGACTGTGCACTCAGTGCTTCATACATTATTCACTGACTGGTCAGAACTGCTCTCTAAAGTAGGTACTATCTATCGTCCCCCTTGCTGGGGAAAGAGGCTGAGACTTGACCTCAAGAGTCTACCTCGGGTCTCCCAGTGGGGAAGCAGCAATGCTGTGATCCTCTCTGTTCTGCCTGACTCCAAGGCTTCTTTCTGTTTCACACCAGTACCTCACAACTTGTTGATATTCAAACCCCAAGGAGTCACATTCTCCTACATTTCTTCGATTTGAAAATCCCTTAAAGGGGAATATTTCTGGGATGGAAAGTGCTTCTCATCCTCAGGTTTCACTTTTCTTGTTACAGTCTGTTTTGCTTTCTAGAGTATTCAGCACTAGTACAATGGGTTTTCAGAACAGATAGGAGAGGAACCAACAGGAATATTTAAATTCCCCATCACTAAGAGTCTGTGTTAAGCATTCAAGTTTGTATCAAAGAAAGATTGGATAGTTTATATCAACCTCCTGACCCTTTGGCCTCTGAAATCAGTACAGCTGACTGTGCTTTGGTTTGAAAAACTGAAATGAACCCAGTAGCTTCTTTTTCTCCTTTACTTTCTTCTTTCTTACTTCTTTCTTTTTGTTTGTTTTTGTCTTGTTTTGTTGTGATGATGTTCTGCTGTTTGGGATCTTGGTTCAGTTGATAAGCTGATAAAAACTTGGCCCCTCTACCTAGGATCAGGCACATATATTTATTTAAACACATTTTGGCTATGGTCTTAGGGATCTTAGTTCCTCAACCAAGGGTTGAACCCAGGCCCATGGCAGTGAAAACTCAGAGTCCTAACCACTGAACCCCCAAGTCTGCCTTTTCTTAAAACACAGTCAATTAGACCCCAAGTACTCAACTGATGCAGAAAAAGAGTTTTTCCAAAAGGTTATAGAACAGCTTTGCATGTTGCCATGTGTCTTTTATACACTGTTTTTAAAGATTCCCCCGAGAATATAGAAAAGGAAATTCATAGCCCCTCTTGTGACGTTAGTAAGCTTTTACCTTCAGGTTTTATGAAGAAAAAAGTGTCACTGTTTCTAATCACTATGGTCACTGTAGTGCAGCAGGGATTGTAGAGCTCAGTTGTGTCTTAATTTTTCATTGCTGTATTTTATCCCATTATATGGTTACACAGTAGGAACATCAGTCAGTTCAGCTGCTCGGTCGTGTCCGACTCTTTGTGACCCCATGGGCTGCAGCACGCCAGGCTTCCCTGTCCATCACCAACTCCCGGAACCTACTCAAACTCATGTCCACCGTGTTGGTGATGCCATCCAACCATCTCATCCTCTGTCATCCCCTTCTCCTCCTGCCTTCAATCTTTCCTGGTATCTGGGTCTTTTCCAATGAGTCAGTTCTTCGCATCAGGTGGCCAAAGTATTGGAGTTTCAGCTTCTGCATCAGTCCTTCCAATGAATATTCAGGACTGATTTCCATTAAGATTGACTGGTTGGATCTCCTTGCTGTCCAAGGGACTTTCAAGAGTCTTTTCCAACACCACAGTTCAAAAGCATCAATTCTTTGGTGCTCAGCTTTCTTTATAGTCCAACTCTCACATCCATACATGACTACTGGAAAAACCATAGCCTTGACTAGACAGACCTTTGTTGGCAAAGTAATGTCTCTGCTTTTAAACATGCTGTCTAGGTTGGTCATAGCTTTTCTTCCAAGTAGCAAGTGTCTTTTAATTCATGGCTACAGTCACCATCTGCGGTGATTTTGTGGTAGGAACATACTACATATTTATCTGTTATACCTCTGATGGGCATTTAGATTGTTTTTATTTTAAAGTTGTCATGAATAATGCTTCTGTGAAAGTCCCTGAGCATGTCCTCTGGTGCTTATATAGATACTTACTTGGGAGGGAACTTACTTTTATGGGACACTTATTTTGGAGGATGGGTACATTCCTAGATGTGAAACTTATTTGTAAATGTTCCCTGACTTTAAATCTTGTTTAAATAAATAGCTTAGGTATTAAGATTATAGTGTGTTTCCTTCCCTTTTGGTGCAGAAAACAAATTCATTTATAAACAAAAATAATTTCAATTAGAATTTTCATGAAAAAAGCTAATCTGTAACCGAAACGTGGAACTATCAGAAGTACCACAGCAAAGCAAGTCTTTTCTGAGAGCGTCATCAGAAAGGCTTTTTGAAAAACGTCACAAGGAAGCCAAGTTAGCTTCCTTTAAAAGCAACTCTGAAGAATTTAAAGGACAGAAATAGTTCTGTTTTATCTGAGGAAAGCAGACGTGTCCAAATTGCCCTATTTCAGCATGAAAACAGAAAAACACAATAAAAAGAAAGGAATCGATCAGACTCCACATTCTTTATGACTTTTTGACACCCTGCAATTTGCCATTTCCAAAGCTGCATTATGATCAAATAAGTCATTTTGCTTTCTCATAAAGGAGTCCTAGCTTTCCTTTAATGAAGAGGAAATAAAACAGTTATCCCACCCAGAAGGCCTGGCGCATACTACCCCATAGCCCTGAGAAATAGATTTCTGCAGGCTTGTGGGCAAGACTCCTGAAGACTCCTGGCCTCCTCATCATCCCTGGCCTCTTCTGGTCCAGACACTTTCCCAACATCACCTCGTGAAACGGAGCATCTGTGTGAGTGAGCACTGCTCTACTGTGTCCACCTCAGGCCAGAAAGCTCTCAGTGCCTGTGATGAATGCATTTCAGAGTGGATCAAGGAGATACCTGAACTGATCTTAGGCCTCTGAGGAGTCCTCAGTTCTGTTAATAAAGGACCGAAGCGGGACCACTGCACCTGGAGATGTTACGTCTGGATCCAGGTCCCTGGGTCCAAGATGGTCTCCAGCAGTCAGGCTAACTGAGGCCACAGTCCCCGGGGCTTGTTCCCTCATCTCCAAGATACAGTCAGCCTCAGATGAACCTCATACTCCTCCCAGTTTTAAGAATTGCATCACTGTGCTTTTTGCTCCAACATTAATTTCAACTGAATTTCTTTAGTACCGTTATTGAATCTCTCCATTACACAAGGGAGATGCTATTAAGATTATCTTGTTAATGAATAACAGACATTTTCCAGTGAGCCCCATCACCACCACACACTTTTAAACCAGCTTTGCTTCTTCACAAGAACTCTCTCTGTTTCATCCAACAGAAGAATGATTTTCCCTCCGTGACAGGGAACAAGCGATGGTTCACAAAACTAGGACGTTAGACACACATAGCCCAGTGTAGTGGTTACATCACTGACTCTGGAGCCAGAAAGCTTGGGCTCAGATTCTGACTCCACCGTTAGACTGGCTGTGTGACTGTTAGTAAGTGACTGTCTGTTTCTAAGTTTCCCCATCTGTAAGATGGAAATGGAGAAATGATAACCATCTCATGGGATTATTGTGAGGATAAGTTCATATTTGTGTGGCACTTAGAACAATGCCTGTGTGTGTTAGTCACGTCAGTGGTGTCCAACTCTTTGAGATCCTATGCACTGTAGTCTGCCAGGCTCCTCTGTCCATGGAATTCTCCAGGCAAGAATAATGGATTGTGTCACCATTTCCTTCTCCAGGGGATCTTCCCAACCTAGGGATCGAACCTGGGTCTGGCGCATTGCAGGTGGATTTTTTACCATCTGAGCCACCAGGGAAGCCCAGTACAATGCCTGGCACAGGACAAAGATTAAATGGGGGTGATATATAGAAACAGATACATTCAAAGATATAGAAAGAGAATAGATGGATGGATAGATAGACAAAGGATGGATCGATGGGAGAAAGAAAATGGAAAGATCAATTGATGTTAAATAATAAATGGTTGGAAAGAAAATGGGTAAATGATGGACAGATGAGTGGATGTATGTATGGATGGATGGATGGAAGGAATAAAAGAAAGAAATTTGGATAAATTGATGATAAATAAGCAAGTAAACAAGCATAAAGTCTACCTTAGAAACTAGAATGTCAAATTTGTAGCTGTGAAAGAACCAACTCATCCATAGTACGTATAATATCTACCCCATTGTGAATGTGAGTAAAAAGGGATATCATTAAATAACAATACAAGTACATGGTCTAAGTATGAGTTATGTTCTATAAAACAGTCTTCTAACAATTTGTGAGTCTAAGCATTTCCACCCACAGGATTAATAGCTTGGTGCTTATAGCACATGACAAAATCACTATAACCTCAATACAAATCCAGTAGAAAACAACAAAATCAGTAAATATTTAACATGTTTAATTACTTTAAATTAATTAAATCCATTATTTAGTTTGTTGGCTGTCATTCTGTAATGATTTTTTATGTGTCCATGAAGTGACTGAGATCTGCATTGCCCCTTTCAAAAATGCTCAAGACATGGTGTCCTGAAGATCAATATTATTATCATTTTGTCCAAACACAGCAAGTGACCTTGAGAGTAAGTGGAAATCTGAACAGAGATGAGCAAGCATAGGAAATAGAGGTGCATCATAAATTCAGTGAGGTAGGAGGACCAGCTTTATGGATGCAAGTCAATGGTCACAAGTCTTTGATCCACAAATCACCAGGGAATCGGTAGCTGTACCTGGTGGAGGTGACAATCTCGTGTATCTTGGCACATAGTGGGAATTCTGAGGATCTTTATCACCTATGCTTCTGAGTTTAGTAGATGTGAAATGGAGTAGCTCACAAATGTTATCCACTTTCTACAGTCCACCTCTGATCAAGTGTCACGGTCCAATGTCTTTCAAGATTCAGCCTTTTTATTGCTTTGAGATCTCTTCTCAAGGTCAAGGGGAAATTTTATGAAGGAATGAATTACCCTGTTCTGGCTTAGTGTGGTTTTAATTTCCATTCATCCTAACAGGTGCGTTTTGGGGGGTAGGTGATACAGAGGTGCATAAGGGAGCCATTAATAAAGATTCTCTTATATTGCCTTTAAGTATGGATATCAGCAAGTACATGCATCTAACATCTTGCTGCTAATCATTAGTTTATACTCATTATCAGAATGTTCATGAGACATAGCTGGACCCATCTGGATCAATGAATACTTGGTAAAGGGGGAATTCATATTAGCGAATTTTTGTGAACCATATTTTTCAATTATTAAAGGAGATTATAAATTGAAATAAAAGTGAGATGCCATTTTTCACTTGTCATATTTCCAGGATTCAAAAGTTTTTGTCACACCATGTGGCTGACAGTGTCAGGAATCAGGCACTCTCTATTTTGGGGGGAATGTAAATTGGCACAAACTCTATGGTGGGTAAAGAAAAAATTTTAATGTACATGACCTTTAAGTCAGCAGTTTCGCCTCTAGAAGTCTACACACACAAAATGTATTTTCATCTTGTCTTACCAACACATTGAAATCCCCATGAATAGGGTACAGATTAATAAAATATTCCAGATAGTGAAGTACTATTTGCAATTGTAAATATTTGTGATAATACAAAAGTTGTGATATTTTATGCCTGAATCTGATCAGAACATCTCCAGAAACATCTCCAACTGAATGGCTGTAGATATAAAAGGGAGAAGGTTTTTAACCTGTTCTTGTTTGTTTTAAATTTTGTGCCACCTGCATACATTACCAATATAAAAATCATTAACAAAAAGAGGTTCAAAAAACTGGAGCTCAGTCTCGTGCCTAGAAATCAGCTGTTCATTCTCAAGCACACACATAGGCAAGAGATTTCATTCTGCTGAGGGGCAGTAGTTTCCAGAGGGCACTGATGTTTCCAGAACACCCTTGCAAAGACTTGAGTCAACTAAGAAGTGAAATAAGATCACTACACTCTCCCTTGGCCTGGCTTTGTCCTTTCTCCACCCCCTTAAAATTGAAGGCAAGTGTTTATTTCTGCTTCTCTTTTCTGCCTGGCCAATGCTCTCTTCCCTGGGTTGGCATTGAAACTGTGGGAGAGAATAAACACATGGAGAGGAAGACAGAGTATCTGCTTGCAGTGATTCACCTATGGGCTGTTTCTTCACATCTTTGGTCTGTGTTTTAGTAGCAGTGTGACGATGCACTGAAAATCAGAGATAGAATTGCAGATGTTAAAAGCTGATCGTAGCTGACATTCCTCTGGTTCCAGGAAGCACCAATCCCTGCCTGTAATAAACTCCTCACCAGTCTGTATCACGGGAAAAAAAAATACAGACAAGAGAGGGAGTTCTCTATCCAACTAAATGCCATCCACTTAAAATTCTGAGATTCTCTCTCTTCTATTTTTAGTATGTGTTAAAAATGTCTTTCCTTTAATACAATCTCAGTGATGGCAGATGGGAACAGGCTAATTTTGTTATTTGTTCTTGTTAATGCCCCAACTTAGCGTATAAGATACTGGCAGCCCTAGCTTGGTCCTCTAAATATTTAATTTGATGTGCAAATTGTTGTGTTCTGTGACACCCATAGTCTCGAATCCCATGTGTAGGCTCAGCCTGGATTTAGACACCTGCAGAAACTGAGCCCAAAGAGGCTATGAACCTCAGTCACAGATGGGAGACCCCAGGGTCACTGCTGCCTCAGCTGTACTTGAACAGCCTCCAGGCAAGGTGAGATGGAGCACTGACTTCCCTGGTAGCCACGTGGAAACCTAGTTAGGGCAAATCCTGGCCGTTCGTGAAGCCATCCATGGGGTAAAGCGCTCAGATCATTTAATCTCCATCTTTAGCCAAAGGTCCTGTAAAAGAGGGAGAAAAGTGATATTAACCATCGGGCTACCCTAAGAGCTTGAGACAAGACACATAGCATGTGAAAAAGTCCTACTCATGTAGTATATTAAATAACATACTTGAAAGAGCATGTGATACCAAAATTTCCCCTCTTTTGTGCCCTGTGATCTTCGTGTGACCAGTGGGAATTCCTCTGACCACATTTAGGAAAAGATTTCATCTCACCCTAATCAGGGCACAGTGTGGTATAGACGTCTCAGAGGAGAAGTATAGCCTAAGACACTTGAATGCTTCAGGCTCTGTTTAAGCCAGAGGAAAATCTGTGGAGAATTCCTCCTGGCACCTGCATTGACAGGTGAGTCTCCCTATTATGAAATCACCCCCAGAACTGAAGTTGTTGCAGAAAAGTCAGTGCACCTCTGGTGGAATGAACCTTTCTCCTTTTAGGTCTGGCCCGAGTGAAAATGTCAGGGCCTGGTCCCTAGAGCAGGGCTGCCATGGTGAGATAAATCCAGGTCATTTTGTATTCTTCTGTCTTCGGGGTTAATACTCCAGCTAAACTTGAACAGGGATTTGTCAAATGCATGAGGAACTCAGGTTATCTATTGATTAGGGCTGTGAGTTATGGGTAGAGACCCACCCAAAGTCCAGGTCTGATCATCTTCCCCCCACCCAATTCTTCTTATGAAAATATTTATCTTGTTGTCTTGTGGAAACTTCATTTTTCTCAGTGATGGGATTATATCAGTCTCATGAGGGTTAAAAGCCAAAAGCCATTCACAACTGCCATTTTTCATCCAGCTACACTCAGAGTGCTCCTCCAAGTTCTGGGGATCAGGCGTGGAAAATGCAGGGCTCTCCTGGCTGAAGGATGGAGAATGTCAAGAACCAGTGCCTGGATTCGGACCACCTTGGAACTCTTTTTTTTTTTCTCCTTAACTTGATATATAGTTGATTTACAATGTTGTGTTAGTTTCAGGCATAGAGCAATGTGATTCTATTATACATAGAGATATGTCTATTCTTTTACAAATTCTTTTCCCTTATAGATTATAATAAAATATTAAGTATAGTTCCCTGTGCTATACAGCAGGTTCTTGTTGATTATCTATTTTACATATGGTAATATATACATATATATGTTAACCCCAAACTCCTAATTATCCTTTCCCCCGCCTTCCCCTTTGGTTACCTTAAGTTTGTTTTCTATGTCTGTGGGTCTATTTCTGTTTTGTAGATAAGTTCATTTGTATTCCGTTTAGATTCTACCTATAAGTGATATCATATGATATTTGTCTTCCTCTATCTGACTTACTTAGTATGATATCTCTAGATCCATCCCTGTTACTGCAAGTGGCATCCTTTCATTCTTTTCTATGGCTGAGTAATATTCATTTAGCATAAATATACCACTTCTTCTTTATCCATTCATCCTTAAATAGACATTTAGGTTGCTTCCCTGTCTTGGCTATTCTAAACAGTGCTGAGATGAATATTAGGATATACGTTTCTTTTTGAATTAGGGCTTTTCTCCAAATATATGCCCAAGAGTGGAATTGTAGGATCATATTGTAGTTCCATTATATTTTTAGCTTTCTAAGGAACCTCCATACTGTTCCTCATCATGGTCATACTAATTTAAATTCCCACCAACAGTGTAGGAACGTTCCCTTTTCTCCACACACTCTCCAGCATTTATCATTTGTATACTTTTTGATGATGGCCATTCTGTGTGAAGTGCTTCACTGTGAACTCTTAAGAGAGATACACTAACAGGAGGCCAGCCTGCCACAGTCAAAATAGCCATGTGGGCTGCTGTAATAAAATACTACAGACCTGGTGTCTTTTAAGCAAGAGAAATTTATTTCTCACAGTTTTGGAAGCTGGAAATTCCAAGATCAAGGTGCCAGCAGATTCAGGGGCTGGTGAGAACCTGCTTCCTGGTTCATAGATATCCATCTTCTAGCTATAACCTCATGTAGCAGAAGGAAGAAACAAGGGAGTTCTCTGGGATTTCTTTTGTAAGGGCACTAATCCTATTCATGAGGGCTCCTCCCTCATGACCTAATCACCTCCCAGAGGCTCTGCCTCCGGATACCATCACACTGGAGTCAGGTCTTCCACTTGTGGATATAATGAGGACACAAACATTCAGTTCATAGCAAGCAGTAACCATCCCATAGTTTGCATGCCCACAAGTTCTTGTTTTAGACTAGCTCAAAGCACTCTATCTAAATGTATTGGGTTCATTTTTAAAACATCCCTGCAAGACATGGAAATCTTTAAATCCTGTGCCACTTGAACAGATGAGAAAGAGTCATCAAAAATGTCTGTAAAAGATTTGGGAGGATGAGGATCTTTGCTCCCACAACCTGTATTTTAACTCTAGAAAGCAAGGTGCCCTGAAAGGTATGGATGGTGGAGTTGGAATGGTTATCCTTGGCACATCCCAAGGTACGCTGCAGGGGGTGAACTTGGAATCTCTACAAGCTTCTTTTTCTCCAAATGGTAGAGCAAGTAAATGACAGGTGGCAGGACTGAAAGAAATCAGACAAATATTTATGTGTTCCCTCCATCATCAGCCCAGAGTACCACTGCATGTGCCTGACACGAGTTTCACTGCCTGTTGGTTTTGAAAGTCTTGAAATTCATCCTTGTGAATGAGTAGGGGATACGGGTATGGGAGGCAGGGCCAGAGTGGAGTAGAGAGGACAGATGCAGAGAAACAGAGCCTTTGTATTCGTCAGAGAGGCTGTCAAAATTGAAAACGCTTGGTGCGTGGGGAAGACAAGGTTGCTTGTGTAAGCTATCTGACAAATGAAATGAGGCAGACACTGTGGGCATGGTCTGCTGATAGAGGACCCTGCCCTGAGCCACAGCAGTGCCAGCCTGCCACAGGCCCTATACAGGCAAACCTTTAAATTAACATGTCTGTCCTCTGAGAGCTGGGGCAGTCAGGCGAGCCTTTATTACTAGACCCAGACAGGCAGCTGTCTGTAGGGCCATCAAAAGAGCCTGTTTTACTTAAGTATGTGTATTCTTAAAATCCCTCTCTTTCTAGTTTTAAGGTAAGGCAGAAACTTGACAGACAAGTACATCAATGTGAAAAAGTGAAAGTGTTAGTTGCTCAGTCGTGTCTGATCTTTGCAACCCAATGGACTGTAACCTGCCAGGCTCCTCTGTCCACAGGATTTCCCTGGGAAGAACACTGGAGTAGGTAGAGATTTCCTTCTCCAGGGGATCTTCCTGAACTGGGGATTGAACCCGATTCTCCTGCATTGGCAGGTGGATTCTTTACCATAGCGCCAACTGGAAAGCGCCTTGCTTGCAGACCATTGTACATAATAGAAATTGTCCGATATAACTTGAACCACAAGAGAACCTCACCTCTGCCCAATGCTCAAGCTCTAAAAGTGGATGATTTGTTTCAAAGCTGCAGAATAACATAGTTCTGTCTCAAAGACTGGTTTGCCATAGCTTCCCTCAGGAAGACTGAAGGGAGACTGGTTTCATGTCTGTTCAAGGAATTCTGCCAATCCGTCTTCGAAGGACTTTTCTTTCATCTAAGTCCTGTCACGAAAACACTGAGGCTGCTGAAGGAAATTTTTCATGGACTTTGGGAGAAGGAAATGGTCAATGAGATTCAAAGAGAAAGAAACTCGAAATTTTTAAAAATACCCACCAATGTTATGATTTGGATGTGCAGAGCAGATTCTAGCATTTGCCTACTATATTAGATGTGTTGCTGATTAATTGTTCTCAATTGGCAAGTTTCAGCACAGTGGTGGGTGTCAGATTCTTCTCAGATGGCCATGAGGCGTCAATGACTGAAGTGTATTTGTTTCCTCAATGAGACATATACATCTGTGGGATGGTGTCAGGATCTCAAGCTGCCAGTATTGAGACATTGGCTGCTACCTTCTCAAATCCAATGGTCTCTGGGCTCAGACCCCCAGAATCCATCACTGCCCCCAGCCACACCCCTGCCACTTACTTCTGCAAACCCCATCCTCAGGACATGTGCTCTACACCTCACTCATTCTTGTTCATTTCCCATGGGATGGAAGTCATGTCCTTCCTATTTTTTTTTAATCAATGAACCCTCTCATCTCCCAAGTCCCAGAGTGAGTGCTCCCCAATAAGGAAGTACATCCTTTTTTCATATTCTCAAAAAAGGCTAGTATAAAATTTTACCAGCACATCTTGCCATGTCTTCTGTAGACCGTAAGTCTCAAAGAAACAGCTGTGTCTTTTTTATTATTATTAAAGTATAGTTGTTTTGCAATTTTGTGTTGGTTTCTACTGAACAACCAACTGAATCCGCTATATGTATACATATATCCCCTCTTTTGTGGATTACCTTCCCATTTAGGTTACCACAGAGCTCTGAGTAGAGGTTCCTGTGCTATACAGTAGGTTCTCATTAGTTATTTTATACATAGTAGTGTATATTATGTCAATCCTAACTCCCCCCAATTCACCCCACACCTCCCATCCCCCCTTGGTATCTCTATGTTTGTCCTCTATGTCCGTGTCTCTATTTCTGCTTTGAAAATAAGTTCATCTATACTATTTTCCTAGATTTCACATATATGTTACTATAAGATGTTGGTTTTTCTCTTTCTGGCTTACTTCACTCTGTATGACAGTCTCTAGGCCCACCCACGTCTCTGCAAATGGCACAGTCTCACTTGTTTTTATGGCTGAGTAATAGTCCATCATATGAACGTATCACATCTTCTTTATCCAGTCCTCTGTTGATGGACATTTAGATGGCTTCCATGTCATAGCTATTGTAAATAGTGCTGCAGTGAACCCTGGGTGCATGGATCTTTGAATTATGGTTTTCACCAGGTATATGCCCAGAAATGGGATTGCTGGGTCATATGGTAGCTCTGTTTTTCTCTCTTTAAGAACCTCCATACTGTTTTCCACAGCGGCTGCACCAACTTACATTCCTACCACCAGCATAGGAGAGTTCCCTTTTATCCACACCCTCACTAGCACTTATTGTTTATAGACTTTTTGATGTGGCCATTCTGAGCAGTGTGCGTGGTACATCATTGTAGTTTTGGTTTGCATTTCTCTAATAATTAGTGATGTCATCTTTTCATGTGTTTGAAAGAGCTGTGTCTTGATCTTCTTAGCAGTACAAGGACTCATCCCAATACTAGCCCAGTTGCTGAATAAATACTTGTTAAAAGTTTATGTGAATAAGTGAACAAATAAGCATCCATACTTGATATAAGCATCAGTGAAACTTCTCCACAGATATGGCTTTTCCAGTAGTCATGTATGGATGTGATAGTTGGACCATAAAGAAGGCTGAAAGCTGAAGAATTAATGCTTCTGAACCGTGGTGTTGGAGAAGACTCTTGAGAGTCCCTTGGACCGCAAGGAGATCCCACCAGTCAATTCGAAAGGAAATCAATCCTGAATATTCGTTAAAAGGACTGATTCTGAAGCTGAAGCTCCAATACTTTGGCCACCTGATTCAAAGAGCTGACTCACTGGAAAAGATCCTGATGCTGGGAAAGGTTGAAGGTAGGAGAAGGGGACAACAGAGGACAAGATGGTTGGATGGCATCACTGACTCAATGGACATGCGTTTGAGCAAGCTCTAGGAGATAGTGAAGGACAGGGAAGCCTGGCGTGCTGCTTTCCATGGAGTTGCAAAGAGTCAGACACAGCTGAGGGACTGTGTCTGGTAACAACATAGTTACCAAAAATGTGTATCAATTAGAGTTACTACCTCATATGGGTGACATCCACAATCCGCTACCAGTCTTCTCATTCTCCCTTCATTCTAACTCTCTTCCAGTCCATCTTTCCCCTTTGGAAACTGTTAAGGCAGCTTTGCTCCTAAAAGTAGGATGTTTTTGATACATCGTTCTTAGAGCTCTAGCTCAAGAATATTAATTACTCACACCCCAAATTATGCACAGCTTCTTGTTTCTGAAGTTTGCTGTGTATATTCTAAGAGAAGCCATGTCTTGAGTTGCTCTTAAAATCATGTAAAGTTGCTGCTGAGACTGGGAGATAGACTGCCTTAGATGAGAAATATTAGCTGTTCTCCATAGGCTGATCCCTGTCCATGCCAGGAAGAGGATTAATGAAATATATTTTTTATGAAATCCTAGATTTTTGAAATACTTTGTCCAAATTGAATTGTAAAGGCAAGGGGCTCAAGAAAACCTGATTTTGAAAGCTCTCTGGAGTGTCTCAGGAGACCAGAACAGTATTACATTTGTGCACACATCTCGCCTCTCCTGCGGTCTCCAGGTTATAAGGCCAACAGGTCACTCTTAGATGTGGTGAGAGCAGGTACCTGGCATTTTGGGTTCCTTTGGGGCAGGTAGAGTTTTAACTCTACTTGTTTAAAAGATGCAACTACACGGCAGGACTTCTGCTGGTGCTGTCTTGGTGGCTGACATTGTTTGCTCTGGTACTTGCCTGCATTGCAGACATGGGAAACACATTAGCTCATAGGGAGGTCTGTGAATATGAGTTCACCCATCAGGGAAATATATTTTCTGTACACTCTTGGCTATTAGAGCCATTCATCACAATACTGTCGCCCCCTCCGTGGTGTCTTTGTCTAACAAGAGATGCTTGTCATGGAACCCACTCTAATTCCCCTATTAGAGGCCTGAAAACAAAATCAAAACCATAATTCAGAGAACATTTATGTACAATTTATGACTGACTGTCAAGCTAAACTACTCTGACAGACTCGAAATCTACTTTATAAATAACATGATGCTTTGTATCAGTTCTTTTCTTGGTCCTTTATTTTACGCTTGCTGTGCTTAAATGTTATATGCTGAGTGAAGTGGGTCTGTACCTCCTTTGGGAAAATGAAAATTCATGGGAAGATACTAAATTGGAGAGTATCAGCTGTTCCCACTTTAAAGAGCTCATGAGAAGGGGACAAGTTTTATAATAAACCAGAGAGTTTCATATGTTTGTTTCCTTCTCCAATGCATGTAGGCCACCTTCTCCATTGGCTTCAATATTAACTGTTAAGTGGTCATAGCTTGTTTGGAGTCAGAGGCTAGAATTTGCATGGATTGTTCAGCAATTATTTAAGGAATGAAATAGAACTCAGTAGACCAAGGCTCTTTTTGTTATAGGACAGTAACAGGATGGATGGCATCTGTACCACCATAGGCTTGACAACCAAGTGTTCCTGAGAGATGTACTCAAGCCTGAAAAATTGTCCAAAGCAGTGATCTTTCTTAAGATATCAGATTTTAGCCTTGAAAGGGAAAGGAATTCTGACACAAGCTACAACCTAGATGAACCTTGATAACATTATGCTACATGAAAGAAACCAGACATGAAAGAACAAATATTGTATGATTCCACTTACCTGAGGTACCAAGCTGTCAAATCCGTAGAGACAGAAAGTAGAAAGGGGGCTGCCAGGAACTGGGGTGGTGGGAAGTTACAGTTTAATAGGTGTAGAGATTGAGTCCTACAAGATGAAAAGAGTTCTGGAGGTGGGTTACACAACAATGTGAATGGCCTTAACACTGCTGAACTAGCCAGTTCAATATAGTCAGTTCAGTTCAGTCATTCAGTTGTGTCTGACTCTTTGCGACCCCATGAACTGCAGCACGCCAGGCATGTCCATCACCAACTCCCAGAGTTTACTCAAACTCATGTCCACTGAGTCGGTGATGCCATCTAACCATCTCATCCTCTGTTGTCCCCTTCTCCTTCTGCCTTTAATCTTTCCCAGCATCAGAGTCTTTTCTAATGAGTCAGTTCTTTGCATCAGGTGGCCAAAATATTGGAGTTTCAGCTTCAACATCAGTCCTTCCAATGAACACCCAGGACTGATCTCTTTTAGGATGGACTGGTTGGATCTCCTTGCAGTCCAAGGGACTCTCAAGAGTCTTCTCCAACACCACAGTTCAAAAGCATTAATTCTTTGGCACTCAGCTTTCTTTAGAGTCCAAATCTCACATCCATGCATGACTACTGGAAAAACCATAGCCTTGACTAGACGGACCTTGGTTGACAAAGTAACGTCTCTGCTTTTTAATACGCTGTCTATGTTGGTCATAACTTTCCTTCCAAGGAGTAAGCATCTTAATTTCATGGCTGCAGTCACTATCTGCAGTGATTTTGGAGCCCCCAAAAATAAAGTCAGCCACTGTTTCCCCATCTATTTGCCATTAAGTGATGGGACAGGATGCCATGATCTTAGTTTTCTGAGTGTTGAGCTTTAAGTCAACTTTTTCACTCTCCTCTTTCACTTTCATCAAGAGGCTCTTTAGTTCTTCTTCACTTTCTGCCATAAGAGTGGTGTCATCTACATATCTGAGATTACTGATATTTCTCCTGGCAATCTTGATTCCAGCTTGTGCTTCATCCATCCCAGCGTTTCTCATGATATACTCTGCATATAAGTTAAACAAGCAGGGTGACAATATACAATCTTGACATACTCCTTTTCCTATTTGGAACCAGTCTGTTGTTTCATGTCCAGTTCTAACTGTTGCTTCCTCACCTACATACAGGTTTCTCAAGAGGCAGCTCAGGTGGTCTGGTATTCCCATCTCCTTCAGAATTTTCCACAGTTTATTGTGATCCACACAGTCAAAGGCTTTGGCACAGTCAATAAAGCAGAAATAGATGTTTTTCTGGAACTCTCTTGCTTTTTTGATGATCCAGCAGATGTTGGCAATTTGATCTCTAGTTTCTCTGCCTTTTCTAAAACCAGCTTGAATATCTGGAAGTTCATGGTTCACATATTGCTGAAGCCTGGCTTGGAGAATTTTGAGCATTACTTTACTAATGTGTGAGATGAGTACAATCGTGCAGTAGTTTGAGCATTCTTTGGCCTTGCCTTTCTTTGGGATTGGAATGAAAACTGACCTTTTCAGTCCTGTGGCCACTGCTGAGTTTTGCAAATTTGCTGACATGTTGAGTGCAGCACTTTCACAGCATCATCTTTCAGGATTTGAAATAGCTCAACTGGAATTCCATCACCTCCAGTAGCTTTGTTCATAGTGATGCTTCCTAAGACCCACTTGACTTCACATTCCAGGATGTCTGGCTCTAGGTGAGTGAGCACACCATCATGATTATCTGAGTTGTGAAGATCTTTTTTGTATAGTTCTTCTGTGTATTCTTGTCACCTCTTCTTAATTTCTTCTGCTTCTGTTAGGTCCATATCATTTCTGTCCTTTATTGAACCCATCTTTGCATGAAATGTTCCCTTAGTATCTCTAATTTTCTTGAAGTGATCTCTAATCTTTCCTATTCTATTGTTTTCCTCTATTTCTTTGTATTGATCACTGAGGAAGGCTTGTTGGTTAATTTCATGCTATGCGTGTTTTACCATAGTTAAAACCTTTTAAGTAAAAACAAGAAGAAGCGAACCTTGGAGGCAGAAAAGAAGAAATGGCCTTCGCAAGATTGACTGGATAGTCTTTCACTGGCAGAAGCTTGAGGAGTTGATGCAAGATATTCAATTTTTTTCCTTGATGTTTATCTACTCTTACAGAGGAGGGGGTGGGAAGGACGCAGGACGGGGGGTGAGTCTAAGTATCTAATAATATTCTGAGGAAAAATGTCGTTTCCTTGTTTTTTACAAGACTATGTGCTTTTCTGTCATCGTGTACAGAACAAGGTCTGATGGGGGTTTTACAAAGAACCATTGATGGTGTGTCTGTGTGAATTGCCCCGGCATCGGTCACAGCCAACTTCGGCGGGACCCACTGCCCCCGCTCTACAATACGCTCCAGTGTGTTTGGCCGTTTATGAAAGGTCACAAATGAACTGAGAAATGGGCTGGAGTCAAAAACATGTGGCCCTATAAATATCAGAGCCAGACAGTTTAGTCCATTTTTTCCCCACTCTCCCTACTCACCCCATCTTGCTTTCTCTCTCTCCTTCACCCACTGTCGGGATTTCCCTGCCTTTCCTACGGCACCTCAGACCCTGAAGTTATCAAGAACCAGGATTCTTCACTGCGTGACATCACTTTATATCAAGACTGGTTCCACAGCACCCTTAATACGCTTCTTTTTTTCCCCCCCACCCAATCCTTTATGATTTCTGGCTACAAAGCTCTACCTGGACAGTCTGCAATGCTCTGTTCTCTTTTGAGGGTTTCTGCTTCCCATTAGTGGCGACTCTGCCTTGTCATTAAATTTGTCACCAAATTTTCCGAGTGGAGGCGTTTACAGGTTTGGGCCATCAGGGGGGACCAGATCACCCATCGGATCGTCCGTTATGACTTTAGCTGCCAAACTGGAGGACTTTGAGGTGACACTGGAACACCTGCTCATGGATGTGTTTGTAAGTAAAAGCAGACCCTCCCTCTGCCACCCCCAGGGTCTTCGTGTCCCCGTCACTGAGTCTGATTCTCTTCCACAATCATCCAATCCTTCCTGTGCTGTTGTTAATTTCCTCCTCCTGTGCCTCTAGGGGGAGAAAACCATAAGGTCACTAAATGCCTGAGCTGTGCAGATTGGTCTATATGGATTACAAAGCAGAGTAGCAGCTTTTTAAACCAAATAACTTTCAGAAGTAGGAATGAATGAGATGAAGAAATAAAAAGTGTTTGCCAGAAGAGACCAAAGCAGCTTCAAAAGGCATTGCCTAGGAGAAACAGATTCATTTGTAAAGGGAAACAATCACTCCAGAAAAAAGGGGGAGGGTTGCCTGAAAAGTGTGTACTTTGCTGATGAAGGATGCAGAGGGCAGGGCAGTGTGAAGCCCCCTCTCCAGTGCTTGGATCCCTGCGTCTTTCCCCTTTCATAGGTATCGGGTTACCAAGACCGCCTCAGGAGTTGATTTTATAGAGAAGGCTGTCTGAGAGACTCTTTTAAAGAAAAAGCTCCTAACAGGGACAACTTCTGTGCCGTGATGAGCTCAGAAACACGGTCTTTGAAAACCCTTGGCGTCTGTAACGACCTAAACCGTGTTGCTGGGCCACACCAGCCACAGTCTTTCTCAGTCTCTCCTGGGGGTTTCCTGTCGTTGATAGGGTCTGTCTGCTTGGTGTTCCTGGTGGGGGTTTAGGGAACGCCAGACTGTGTGAAACACGCAGGTGGTTACCTTCCAAGAACAACGCTGGCTCTGCCCTGGGAAAAGGCAGCTGGAGTGCATTTGGAGGACAAGCCACCCTGCCTCTCAAATCTGGAAAAGGCTTTGGGAGGGTTGGCTCTTTCTCTACTCTGCATCACTGAAGCCCTGTCAGGAACCTTTGGGGGAATGGTGTGTTTTGGCAGACGTGAGAGTCCGGGGCTTTTTCTCTTTATTAATTTATAATTTGTCTTCAAATTGAGGCAACATGATGCTGGCAGGATTCCCAGAAGGAATCAACGTTTCCAGGGCTGGGAACCGGGATTTCAGGGACTCACGGTCACCCTGACCATAGGGTCGGGAAATTACGCCTTAAGGAGGAGAGTTGTCAAGAACTAAGAGGGTCTTTCTGGGTTTCCAGTGGTGGGAGACCCACAGCTAGCATCCTTACCTTATCTGAAGTATAAGTAGAGATGGAATGGCAGGATGAGAGGGTTTCTCTAATGGCTGATATCCTCTGTCCAGCCACCACTGCCTGCCATGGTGGGGCTGGTGGCGGGTGGCCATAGGGTCTTGCGTCGGGGCAGTGTGGTATATCAAAGAGTTGGTGTGAGTTTAGTTTGGGGGGTATGAAATTAACCAAGGAGTTGTTTCCTCTAAATACCATGAAGTCATTAATATATCGTTCTTCTCTCCTTAACCACCTGTACCCCATGCTATTTTACCAATGCTTCCATCTCCATTGTCTTGTTTGGAAGGTCCTAGAAGGGATTGCTGTCACACCCTCCATCCTTTTCAAGAAACACAACCCATAATTTCATGGCCCCAGTTTAGGTCCTCACTACCTCTCACTTGGACTAAGCATCTAATTATTCTCTTGTATCCAGTGTTTCTCCTCCAGTTCATCCTACCATTACCATCTCCAGATCAATCTCCTGACACTCTATTTTTTAATTCATAAAAAAATAATTTTACACTAGTTTTAGATTCACAGCACAACTGAGCAAAAAGTATAAAGATTTCCCATATACCCCCACCCCCACACACTCACAACACCCCATAGTACAGATATCCTCAGTAAGAGTAGTACATTTGCTACAATTGATGAACCTACCCTGACACATCATTATCCCTAAAAGTCAATATTTTACATTAGGGTTTACTCTTGGTGTTGTCTGAACAAATGTATAATGATGTGTATCCACCACCGCTGTATCACACAAGATAGTTTCACTGCCCTAAAAATCCTCTATTCTCCATCTCTTCATACATCTCTCTCCCCTAATGCCTGGAAACTAATAATCTTTTTATTGACTCCATAGTTTTGCCTTTTCCAGAATGCCATATAGTTGGAATCATAAATATATAGCTTGGCTTCTTTCACTTAGCAATATGAATTTAGGCGTGCGTGCTCAGTCATGTCCAACTCTTCGAGACCCCATTGACTGTAGGCTTCCAGGCTCCATGGGATTCCCCAGGCAAGAATACTGGAGTGGGTAGCCATTTCCTTTTCCAGGGAGATCTTCCCAACCCAGAGATCGAACCCGCGTCTCCTACATCTCCTATATTGGCAGGTGAATTCTTTACCACTGCACCACCTGGGAAGCCCCATATGAATTTAAGTTTCTTCCATTTCTTTTCATGGCTTGATAGCTCATTTTTTCAGTACTGAATATTATTCCATTGTCTGGATATACTACAGTCTGTTTATCCATTAATCTACTGAAAGAGAACTTAATTTCAAATTTTGGCAATTATGAGTAAGCTTCCATAAACATCCATGTGCTGTAAGGTTCCTATGTGGCTGTAAGTTTCAGTTCATTTGAGTAAATGCCAAGGAGCTTGATTGCTGGATTATATGATAAGAGCATATTTCGTTTTGTAAGAAACAGCCAAATTGCCTTCCAAACTGTTTGTGCCATTTTGCATTCCCACTGAATGAGAGCTCCTATTATTTTACATTCTCCCCATTTGGTATTATCAGTGTTTTGGATTTTGACCATTTTAATAAGCATGTAGTGGTATCTTATTGCTGCCTTGATTTGCATTTCCTTAATAATATATGATTTTGAGCATCTTTTCAGTACCTTTGCTCTTTTGCCAAATATCACTTGGCTGTATTTATGTAGGTTTATTTCTGGGCTATTTATTCAGTTATGTTGGTCTAATCTATTCTTGTACCACTAGCATACTGTTTTAATTAGTGTAACTTTTTAGTAAGTCAAAGGTAGTGTCAGCTCTTCAACTTTGTTTTTTTCACCAATATTGAGTCAACTTATCTGTATCTTTTGCCTCTCCATAAAAATTTCAGAATCAGTTTGTTGATATCCATAAAATTACTTGCTGGGATTTTGATTGAGATTGTATTAAACACATAGATCAAGTTGGGAAGAACTAGCATTCTTGTAATATTGAGCCTTCCTATCCATGAACATAGAATATTTCTCTATTTATTTTTTTCTTCTCTGGTATCTCTCATGACAATTCTCTCATTTTACTCACATATATCTTGTACATATTTGTTAGAATTATACTTAAACATTTTGTTTTGGGGGGTGTTAGTGTAAATGGGAGGGCTTCCCTGGTGGCTCACGTGATAAAGAGCCTGCCTGCAGTGGAGGAGACCCGGGTTCAGTCCCTGGGTTGGGACAGTTCCCTGGAGAAGGGCATGGCAACCCACTCCAGGGCCCTTGCCAGGTGAACTCCATGGACAGAGGAGCCTGGCGGGCTACAGTCCCTGGGATCACAAAGAGTTGGACACAACTGAGCAACTAACACACTCACAACGTAAATGGTAATATATTTTTCATTTTTAATTCCACTTGTTCATTGCTAATACGTGGGAAAGCCATTGACTTTTGTATGTTAACTTTATATCGTGTAACCTTCCTATAATCACTTATTAGTTCCAAGTATATTTTTGTCAATTCCTTCAAATTTTCTACTTGGATAATCATGTCATTTGTGAACAGAGATAGTTTTATTTTCTCTTTCCAAATCTATATAACTTTTGTTTCTTTTTCTTGTCTTATTGTGTTACTTAGGACTTTGTTCAATAAGATGTTGAAAGCAATGCTGAGAAGGATATCCATGCCTTATTCCTGATCTTAGAGGGAAAACTTCAGGCTTATCACTGCTAAGTATGATGTTAGCTGTAGGTTTTTGAGGATATTCTTCATCAAGTTGGGGAAGTTTACCTCTGATCCCTAGTTTACTGAGAGGTTTTTTTTTTTTTTTAATCATGAATGGGTGTTGAATTTTGTCTAATTCCTTATCTGTGTATATTGATATGATCATGTGATTTTTTTTCTCTAGCTTTTTGATATGATGAAATACATTAGTTAATTTTTGAATGTTTAAACAGCCTGGGATAAATCCAACTTGGGCACAGTATATAATTGTTTTTTATTTGTTGTATTCTATTTACTAATACTTTGTTGAGGATTTTTATATCTATGTTCACAAGAGATATCAGTCTGTAGTTTCCTTTTCTAATAATGTCCTTGTCTGGTTTTGACATTAGAGCAATGCTCGCTTCATGGAATGAGTTAGGAAGTCTTCTTTCTGTTTCTATTTTCTGGAAAAGACTGTTGACAACTGTACTTTCTTCTGTAAATGTTCAGTAGAATTCATCAGTGAATCCCACCTACCCTCTGACTTCTCTCAAGTTTTTTTCTTTATCACACATACAAGAATTTTTTCTTTACGCTGTGTTCATAGCAACACTATTTACAATAGCCAACCATCTAGGAAACAGCCTAAATGTCCAAAGACAGATGGATAAAGAAAATATGTATATGCATGTATTCCAGTAGTAACATTCAATATAATATGGAATACTACTCAGCCATAAAGTGAATGAAATAGTGCCATTTGTAGCAACATGGATGGACCTAGAGACCATCACGCTAAGTGATGTAAACCAGGAAGAGAAAGACACATATCATATGACACCACTTATTATCTGTAGAATCTAAACTGTGACACAAATGAACATGTCTACAGCACAGAAGCAGACTCCCAGACATAGAGAATCTCTCTGTGGTTGCCAAGGAGGCAGGGCATGGGGAGGGATGGACCAGGAGTTTGGGATTAGTAGATGCAAACTGTTATACATAGAATGGATAAGCAACAAGGTCCTACTATATAGCCCAGGGCACTGTATTCAGTATCTTATAATAAACCATAATGGAAAAATATGAAAAATGCTTTCTTTTTAAAAAGATTTTTTCCTTTGTCTTTGATCTTCTGAAGTTTGACAATAATATTCCTAAGTATAGTTTTTTGTTTGTTTTTGTGGGGTTTTTTGGTGTGTGGCTTTGTGGTGGGGGCTGATTTCAGGGTTTTGTAGGTAGGCGGATTTATCTGGTTTGATAGTCTCTGAGCTTTCTAGATCTATGTTTTGTGCCTGACACTAAATTTGGAGAAATTCTCAGTCATTATTTCTTCAAACATTGCTTTTTCTTTTTTTCTCTCTTTCTTCTCCTATTCCCATTATGCATATGTTACATGTTTTGTAGCTGTCCCACAGTTCTTGCATATTCCATTCTGGTTTTATTTTCAGTCTTTTCTTCTCTTTGTTTTTCAATTTTAGGAGTTTCTGTTGTCATATCCTCAAGCTCAGAGATTTCTTCCTCAGCCATGTCCAGTTGACTGATGGAATCATCAAAGGCATTCTTCATTTATCTTACAGTGTTTTTGATCTCTAGAGTTTCTTTTTGATTCTTTCTTAGAATTTCTATCTCTCTGTTTATGTTATTCATCTGTTCCTTTGTATAATTAACCTTTCCATTACTGCCCTTAGGATAAAAATCATTGCTTCTGTTGTTGCTGTTTGTTTGTTTGTTTGTCTGCTTTCTGGTCTGATTTAGTTCCAACACTCCTTACATGTCTGACTCTGGCTCTGATGCTTGTTCGACTGAACTGTATCTTCAAACTGTTTCTCACCTTTGAGGATGCCTTGTAATTTCAAGGTGGACATGATGTACTGTATAAAAGGAACTGTGGTGAATGGGCTTTTAGCAATGAGGCAGTGAGGTGAGCATTGGGGCATTTGATAGTCCCAGGTGAGGTCTCACTATTTTAGAAGGCTATGCCCTTGGGCTGTGAATTTCACAGCACTTCTCAGGGATTTCCCCCCCCTTTAGGTGAGACAGAATGGATGGAGTGGGCTGGAGTTGGCATTTCCCTTCCTGCAAGTAGGTTATGCTCTGATTCAACCTCAACTGTTTAGGCTCTGGTAAAATATTTTCTCCTGAAGGCAGCCTTGTTCAGAAGCACAGAATGCTCTGCTGTATCTCTGCATACACATCCCTAAAGAACACTGAGAATGAGCTTCAACATCACATGGATTTGAGGTCTCAATCACAGCTTTGCAAGTGTTTAATCTTGATGAGCTTTGTCTTCCTCATCAAGTGTAGCTAATACTACTCAGGTTATAGGATCACAGTGAATGTTTAAAAGAGGTCATCTAGAACAAGAGCCCAGAGCCATGCCTGATGCACAGGAGGCACTGGGTGAGCAAATTATCTTCTTCCTTTTGCCTTCTCCTAGAAAAGGCATTGGTTGGTTGGTTGGTTGGTTTCTAAATAAATTTCATTTATTTATTTGTAAATTGTGTCTGCACTGGGTCTTTGTTGTGGCTCACGGGCTTTCTCTAGTTACAGCAGGCAGAGGCTTCTCTAGTTGCAGTACATGGGTTCTTTAGTTGCCCTATGGCGTGTGGGATATTAGTTCTTCAAACAGGGATCGAACCCACATCCCCTGCATTTGAAGGTGGATTCTTAACCATGGGACCACCAGGGAAGTCCCAAGGCATCGTTTTTTAAGTCCCTAACTGTAAAAGGTCATATCCCATGTCTTTGCCTCTAAAGCTCTCTCTCACTCCCATCACCAAACCTTCCCCTTTGAATGAAGGACAGTATTTGCTCCCTGCCTCAATCACATCAACCTGTGGCCATTTCTCCTGACTCCTTCCAAAATGGCAGCAGGCACCTCGTCCTGAATTCACCCAGTAGTGGACAGGGATGGAGCCCTGGGCACAGGCTGTGCTTGGCTTCTGCTCTCCATCTGGGATCCCCTGGCAGGGCCTCTTAGCAAAGGGACCAGAGTCTGCAGCTCCCAGTAGAGAGGCAGGGAGAGTGCTGACATCCCACATGGCTTGGGAGGCTAAAAATCAATGTATGAATGAGGGGATGTGATATCTACAGCCCAGTGTACCCCTCTCTGCATTCCTAGGGACTATAGACTTTCTCACGTGCGTCTAATTGTCTAGAAAGAATATTTGCAGCCGAGTCCCATTAGCCTTGAGTTTCCTCCATAGCTCATTAGAATGTCATCTAACTATCTCAACAACAGCTGTTTCCATATTGACACTTCCTTTCCAGGATTACAAAGATCCGCTGGGGGATTTCGTGGGAATGCAAGGCTTCTGCAAGATGAGATAAAAGGGACACATCAGGCGTAGTGTTTCATAATTAGTTGTCACCACTCTGAGGCTCCTGTAGCTGCTGCAGTGCTGCTAGGCTCACAAAAGGAAATAACACATGTGTATATGCGTGAGCATTCATACATGCAAACACAACCCACCACTGAGGTAAAGAGTTCAAAAGACATCCCTGGCAGCCCAGTGGTTAAGACTCCACACTTTCACTGCAGGGGGTGTGGGTTCAGTCCCTGGTGGGAAAACTGAGATTCCACAAGCCATGCAGCATAGCCCTCCCCACCTCCGCCCCCCAAAAAAGGTAAGATCACTCAAAAGCATGAATGACCCTTCAGGACTGGCTCCAGAATTGATGGCAGTGCCTTTGCTGATGTATTTGTCTTTCTTCTTTGGTCTGTCTATCCTCATCTTGTTTCAAAAGATGTATGATGCTTCTTTCCGAGGTATAGCTTAAAAGCTAGGCATTTTAAGCTATTTCAATTGAACAGCCATTTTCAACAGCCATTTCAGTAGCAGATTCATGGATGGAGAGCCCGGTAACAGACACTGAAAGAAAAGACACCAGAGGAAATGAAGCAGGTCTCCTAAAACATTCACTCGAGTTAAATAACCCCAGTGTCTGGACCCAAATCTGTCCATTGAGAAAGAGGTCTGGCAATCCGGCTCTCCTTCCACAGCCAGCGTCTGCTGTCAGCGTCCCATGCACAGCTTCTCAGGGCCATGAGTGCCCTTCCAGTTACCACTCACTATCCCCAGGCCTTATCCAGCTAAAATTATCTTGAATGTTGCTCCTTCTCCTGACAGTTTCTCATTTTTATCAAAATTATGCCCGTGCATGGCAATTTTCATAGCATTGTGAAGTTGAAGAGTACTGGAAGATTTATAAACACAAACACCAGGCTGCAAGTCCACTTCTTTTCATCTCTGAGTCCCTCTCCCCAGGGGCGCCCATGGACATTTTCTTTCAACTGTTGCTTCTGGTAGTTAATGCCAGATTTCTCGATCATCTGTTTATACTGTGATTTCTTAATCACTCAATTTTTGGCATTTTAGGCTGCCGCCCTGAGAGATGAGGCTTAAAATTTACTTCAGTTGTTACTCCACATCCCTACAGGCTCACACATCTCCTTTCCTATTTTCTCAAAATATCTCTATCACAGTTTAAGTCAAAATTCACTTTTATTATGACTATCAAGGTATTGTTTACAGCTAACAACTATTGTATAGTATCATTACATAGCCTGGATTTTCCAACTTTATGTTTTTCCAGGAATTAATACTTGCCTTATTTAATTGTTCACTCACTTAATATCCTATTATGCCCATCAAGTATTTTTCTCTAAGATCATCAATAAAGCTGTGTCTCTCCTCTCAATTTGGCAAATTCATTATTTGCTACTCAACCTATTCTTTTTTCTTTTTCTTTTTTTTTTTGAGGCATCCTTCCTAGATCCCTCCATCCTCCTATACCAATTGAACTAGCTCTCTAAGTCTCCTAAATGATTGTCTTCTTGAGGCTCCCTTTTCTTCACCATTATCCTGGGAATCCCTTTGCACCTGTCCTGTGATTCATTCTCCTTTTCTTGGAACTCGGGTTCTCCTCTTTGTAGGTTTAACTTTCTTTTGCTGGAGATCGTCTTCCAGTAAGCTCCTGAGAAACAGTGCATAAGAAGTAAATTTTTGTGTTCTTGAATGTCTTCCCCCACACTTGACTAATAACTTGTCTAGTTGTTACGTGTCTGCTGTTGAAATCCAGACCTACATTTCCAAGCTTGACTTCCCTCTTTAGTTTCAGGTCAAAATGTTCATGCGCCAAAAATTCTGTACATTCAGAGCTACACTTATCATTGCTCCAAATCTCCCCCATCTTCTGTGTATTTATCTGAATTTATAGGACCTTTCTTCCTCTAGCCCCTCAGTAGAGAGGAACACTATTCTTCCTTCCAGCATTTATAACTTGCCGACATCATGTATTCAACCTTTCACCACCATTCTAGTTCTGGAGTTAATCATCACTGATTTGGACAATTGTGTTGACATTGTAGCTGCTCTCCTTGTCTCTACGCATCTTGACTCTCCATTCTACCCTTCATCCTTTATCCCTCAAGTTAAAAATATTCAGGAAGGTAGTATCATTCCTTTCAAAAGTAACTTTTAATGACTCTTTCTTGCAAATTGAATAAGATCTACAGTATATTCTTCTATAGCATTCAAATCAGAATATGATCTCATTGTCATCTTGACCACCTTGTTCTCACACATGTGATTCACCGGCTCATTCAAGTTTCACAGCGGTCTATTACCTGTGTTCATGCTATAGGGGTTTAAAATTCAAATAGAATGGGATATGCAGGCAGACAGTAATAGAATCCCCTACTCATCCTCATTTAAATCTAAGGATTTGCCCACTGAAAGTATTTTTCCCATTTTGGCCATGATTTGATATTGAGAAAACATTTGGCATTTTGACTTACAGGAGCCCTCTAAGACACACTCAAGATAAGCCACATTCCTAAAATGTATCACCCAACTTCCTAATAGATTCAAATGTTTTCTTTCCTCTTCTAGGGCAAATACAGACAATGTGGCTTATTACAGAGACCCCTGGGTAAAATGGGCACTTACCCTTGGGAGTGACACACTCCTGGGCACAGGAAAGAAAGCAAGCTGATGGCCCAAGAGAAAACCATCCCATTTTGCAGCACCAAAGATATCACTTAAACCAGGATGAACCTTTCTCTTATTGAAGAAAACTGCATGTTAAACTTCTCCTTCTGGGAAAAGGAAGCGTAGAAATTAGCAGCAGATTTAAGAGTGGGTCATTTACCACCCAATGCTTAACTGAAATTTGACAGCTAAAAAATAAATCAAAAGTCAACCTCCATTGACTGTTTGGAAGTATACTACATATATATTCAGCTAATCCTGGGCAGTCAATACCACAGATAAGGACATTATTTATCTGTCCATTCTAGGTGCAATTACACAGTTTAACCAGTACAAACAGCACTTCATAAATAGAGCAAATCAATACTAGTTATCAAAATCTATCCACAACCGATAGCACATGAAAAAGGGCTTTGCAAAATGGCCTTGAAAGCCAATCTACATGACCAGTCCCACACAGGTCAGCTTATTGACTTCTTAATCACACAGGCATCCTGGCAACCTTATTGATTCCTCAGGACCTGGCCGTGACGTCACTCCTAACAGCACATGCACTAAGCCATTATTGCCACGCAGAAGAGCCATCATCCCAGGCTGCAGCCATTGATTGCCTGACTTAGCCTCATGCTAGGAAGAGCAAGTGAAGCTCTGATGAGGGGGCAGGGGGCAAATCATACCCAGGTTCCATGTGAAGAACTTTCCTGTGGAGGAATAAGATCCATCAGCTGCTTGCAATCCAAGAGCTCTGCCTATTCCCTCTTTCCCTGGGTGACTAGTTGAAATAATCCTGCCAGCATGCTGAGGAGTCCTTTATTTGATGTCCATGAAACAAGGGTTGCTAAGATAGAATATGGACTAATCTTCCACATAAGCCATTAATATCTTCCACTTGACATTCCCTTCCCCTTGATCACTATCATAAAGATTGAATGAGACTCTGGGATTCCTGGTTAGTAAGCAAGGTTTCCATCAGCAAAATGCTACGTTTTCTTCCCTGTCCTGGAAGACTGAGATCTTTTCTTTTGTGACGGGATGTGTGTCTTTGAATTGATGGAGATAGAGGGTCTTACTCTGGGCTAATTAATTCTCTACCCAAATGAAACATCCTCAAGAGGAAATTCTCAAAATCTCTTTATCCCACCAAAAAAAGTGGGACTTAGCAGGGTGACCTTTAGGGAATTCAGATGGATGAAACATGGCCATCATAGCAGGATATTGTATGAAGAGGGAGAGAAGTAGATGGTGAGGCCCAGGAATGCTGTTGTGGTGACAGGGGCAACAGGAAAACAGAGAGAGAGAGAGAGTGTGTGTGTGTGTGTGTGTGATTTTCAAAAACCTTTCACAAACATGATTTCATTTTCTCCTGATGCGTAGATGTTCAGTAACCTTCCAGGTGCCAGGTCAGGTATAAGGTCAGTGTTCTTTCACTTTCCCAGAGACCCTCATCAAGGACAGGAACTGAGTTTTAGGGACAAAAGAAAACTCTTCCAATAAGCAAAAGGTTTCTTGTGTCCTCAATTCCCGGCACATCTGGGAGAGTGTTAACAGTTCATGGACTGTGAGGCCACTTTCAGGGGACCCTGGACAGGTAACTCCACTTCTCCCACCTTAGTTTCTTCATCCAGGGAGAACAAGAGTACCTATTTGATAAGATGTTGTGAGAACTAAGGGAATGACAGTATTTTTTAAAAAACCTTTAGAAGAGTTCCTGAAATAGACAACATGGTTTAGACAAGGGTAAGGTTACTTAGCAGCAGCAGCAAGGTTAGTGTGGAGCTTGGTATGAAATACCAGTAGAGCACAGACAATGTCATTGTCACCTCAGAAGCAAATAGTAGATTCATCTTCATCCACCAAACCCTTCCCAGCAAGGATGAGCGGGAGTCAAACTGAAGGATTCAGGTTATACTTCTTTTCTTTGCCTGGATGGTCATGGAAAAAAACTGTTCCATGAAGCCCAGGACAGAGCCCAACTAAATAAAAGCAGCTTGAAACAGAAAGAGAAGAAAAGGGGTAGGGGGAAGAAGGGAAGGAAAAATTCATCTGCTTACTCAAGTTAGCTACCATTCTACCTACTGCTTCTTCCAAATGCCACAGGAGGAAGGAAGGTCTGTCCAAAGTTGGGTAATGACTACCATGCCTAGCACCAGGGCAAACCTTAGTTCCAACCAAGAGAAACCAAAACTCCTGCACGGGGACCTGTAGATAATCCCACAGGCTCTGGGCACATGAGGTTCAGGGACACCGGTGTTGCTCCACATCTTGGTTCTGTTCTTTGGGATATTGGGTTTCATGTTTGGCCTAAATTCCAGCCACTTTTCAAACAGAAAATTACGACTGTCGGCAGTATTTCTGTTTGCACAGACTCAGTCACAGCTTACTCTAATATGACGTGACATGAATCACCCAAGTTAGCTGAGTTAGGAGCTGGTGGAAAAGGTGCTGGAATGTTGAAGAAAGACAGGGCTTCCCTCCCTCCTGCTGGAGGAATTTTCCAAATTGGTTAGGAATGTGTTGTCTTCTTGTGTTTGGGTCCATCTCAGCTGATTGATTCTCTCATCCATTTTACGTGACAGTCATTAAAAACTCCACACTTCATTCAAGAGCCAGAGACCGATGATGCTGGACGTGGGGCAAGTAGGAGAGGTCAAGTCAAGACAGTCTCTCTCTCTGGGTCTGACGGGAGTTTAAACCCAGTCTTGTCCTCGCAGGATGCCTGTGCATTGCTGGAAGTCCCTGCCCACCTCCCCACCCCCCGCCGTACTCACTGCTGGTGATTTCTCACTGCAGTTCCTGGGCACAAGCGATACCTGGTAACATTCTCAATACCAGTGTGTGGGGAAGGCGGACGAGAGGTGGTTCTCACATCAATGATTCTTTAACACCAGCCAGGTCCTAGTCTGCCTGGAGACAGCATCGCTTTGCATGGGTTGAGGGCTCAGTCCTACAAGCCTGCCCTACCCCCAGTTTCAGACATTAATTGCAAATCCAGGTTGCCACGACCAGATGGCTATCAGTCAGACCTTCTCTGGGAGTTTGGTTCATTTGCTAGAGCAGCTTACAGAACTCAGAAACATTTTAGTTACTAGATGACCAATTGATTATTAAAGGATACAACTTAGGAACAGTCAGATGGAAGAGAAGCATGGGACAAACTATGAGCGCACCCATCTCCCACACATCTCCAACCGGAAGCTCTCCAAACCCCAGACTATTGGGATTTTATGGAGGCTTCATTACATAGTCAGGATTAATTGCATCATCAGCCCTTGGTGATTGATTCAACCTCCAGCCCCTTCCCTCTCCCCAGAAGTCAGGGAGTAGGGCTGAAATTTCTAGCCCTCCAGGCACAGGCTGGGTTCCTCAGGTGACCAGCCCCATTCTTAGGTATCCTAGGGACTTTCCAAACTTCACCTTATGAACATAACAAAAGTACCTCTATCATTCTCACCGGTTAGAAAATTCCAAGGGTGTTAAGAGTTTTGTGCCAGGAAAGGAGACTAAGACCAAATGTATATACTTTTTTATTTTTTAATAATTGTATTTGTTTATTTATGGCTGTGCTGGGTCTTCACTACTGCATGGGCTTTTCTCTAGTTGCGGTGAGAGGGGGCTTCTCTATCACAGTGTGCAAGCTTCTCATTGAGGTGGCTTCTCTTGTGGAACAGGGGCTCGAGGGCACGCAGGCTTCAGAAGCTACAGCTCCCGGGCTCTAGAGCACAGACTCAGTGGTCGTGGTACTCGTTGCTTCATGGCACGTGGGATCTTCCCTGATCAGGGATTGAACCCGTGTCTCCTATATTGGCAGGCAGATTCTTTACCACTGAGCTCTCAAAGGGAAGCCCTCAAAGGCATATTTTTTATTATAGATCACAATATCTAACTCTCTCCCAGGTGGTCACATAAAATCCCTCTCTTTGCCCCCAGCCTCCATCTCCCTTCCTTCACACAACACGCTGAGCACCTGGGATGAACCAAGACCATAGGATGAGACTGACCTCCTTCCTTTTGCTTCCAGCGGCTGCTCCAGGCGATCCTTTCCTGGTCGCCTTCCCTGCGTGCACCTCACAGCCAGTCCCTCCCCCAGGTCTGAGGTGAGGGACCAGCGGCGCGCCCTTCTCTCTGGTTCTCCTGGCTGGACAACCTAAAGGGAAGGTCAGCTGAGGGCTTCAGAACCTCCCTTGCAAACCCTTGAGGGGGGTTGGAAGAAGGTGGCTCCTGCTGCCTTGAAACCACAGATAAGACTTAGCAAGAGCCCTTTCACATCCTACTCAACTGACAAGAAATAATGGCTTGAGATGGACGTTGGGAGAAGCATCTCAACTGTCCACTTTCTGTTGTCCTGTTTCCCCAATGTAAGTCACAGTCCACCTTTCACCAGAGAAAGGATGCAAGTGGCCAAAAAGGCCAGGGCTGACATTTCTCAGATGTATTCTGTCCTTTCTGGAAAGGCACTTCAGCTCACCACCTTCTGCCCCTGCCCCAGACTCACAGAGACCTCAGGCTGCCCTCTGACCCCTCCCCTCCCCCACAGCATGCCCTCAGTCACCTCCATCAGACACCTCTCCGTCCCATGACCCCTTCTCTTTGTGTTCTGCCAAGTGAACAAAATCATGCTGTGCGAATGAATTGACTGAGTGCCAGTAAGTTACAGTCGGTGGTGAGACTGGCATCCACATGCACCTGCCAAGGGCCAAAAAGGACTGGCCTCACAAATGGTAACGGCAGGTCCTGGGCCAGGAGGGGGAATAAGCACTTGGTTCTAGCGTGTCAGGCTCACTCTGGGCAGGAGGGTACAAAGATCAGTCCCCGTTCTGTGCCCAGTGTTCTCCCAGGAAATCACTCATGGCACCCCCCCATGGCTGCCACGCAGGTGCCCTCCTGGTCAGTGGCCTGACGTGGAAGTCAGCATCGCACCCAGGCACACACAGCACCCCAGGCGACCTTCCCTCCTGCCTCCCACTAGCTGTGCTGTTAGGAAATGCTTTCCCCCCGACAGGCTGTCATTCCCTGACCCCCCTCTCTCCCCTCCTGCTATTCCTGACCATGAACTCCCATTTGATTGGATACATCTTACTTCTTTGGTGTGTCAAGACCATTGATTTTCCTGAAATATCACTCGATTGATTCCTATGCATTTTCATTCCAGAGTTTGAATGTGAATACTTCTCACTGACAAGGGAAGGAAATATTTAGAATAAACAACCAAAAAGCTCCACCAGCCTAGAATGGGTGCTGTGGTCCCAGAGGCATCAGAAGCAGCAGCTTCAGGGACTCTAGAATGGAGGTCTGTCATCTCCACACCATCTCCCATCAGGGCTCACTGATACCCTGATGGGGCAGGATCCTCCTGATCTGTCCCCTGCCCATTAGGCTGCTGCTCCCTGGAGGCACAGGGAACCCTATCGTCCACCACCCTGGCAAAAACATACTCTAAGTAACATAGCCGCTTAATGGTATCAGCAGGGGATTGGTTCCTGGACCAATCCCAGTATCTGTGAATGCCACATTCACAAGTTCTACCAACTGCGGGTCAAAACCTGTCTCCAGGTTGGTTGAATCTACTGATGGCGGGGGGTAGCCAGCTGTACCCCATTTCAAAGGCTTAGCTCCAAGGGACATCGAAGCAGTGGTTCCAGAGATACTAGCACTGCTCCATCTAACACCATTTTCTGTATTAACATTCTCTCTTTTTCAAAGACTTCCCATTCCAAAGGTCTTCCCATTCCTCTGCTGGGCACTGTGGGTGCATCTCTTTTTTAGATTTCCAAAGTGCTATAATCGGATAAAGTCCTCTGAGGTAGGTGAGAGTACAAGGGACCAAGTCAGGCCCTGAAATTAGCCAAATTGACTTTGGTTTTCATCTTAGCTCTGACAGTTCTAGCTGTGCTACCTTGGTCAACTTATTAACCCTCTCTGGGCCCTAATTTCATTAATTGTAAAACATGGATGTTTGTGTATGCTCAGTCATGTCTGACTCTTTGCAACCTCATAGACTGTAGCCTGCCAGGCTCTTCTGTCCATGGGATTCCCAGAATGGGTTGCCATTTCCTTCTCCAGGGGATCTTCCTGACCAACCCAGGGATCAAATCCAAGTCCCTTGCGTCTCTTGCATCAGCAGGTGGATTCTTTACCTCTGAGATAATGAAACTTAATTCTGCCATGGAGACAAGTCATTGGTAACCTTCTAGCATGTTTCCTGGCAATGGCCAAGCATTCACTAAATATCAGTTACCCCCACCTCTCTAAAGTGGTCATATCTGCTAAGGTATGGGTTATATCCATTCCCAAAAAACATATTTGTATTGTAACAGTGTAACAATAGTCTTCTGAAAATAAGTACATTAGATTCAATAATTAATTAAAACATGTAAATCTCAAACACCTAGAGTAAGACCATAAGAAAGATAATTTTGAACAAGCTGAACTTTAAGAGCCTTCAAACCTCTCTGAGGAGGTGTCCTCCTACTCTGTGGGGACTGAGGAGGATGCTCTATTAGCTGGGAGGAGGCGCCGGTGCTGATAGGAGAAATGATCCTGCCCCACACCCTACCCCTTGGGGAGGGGGCTAGAATGTGAAGGGCTCAAATGTGTGGGAGTCTGGCCAAGGGTTAGTTTTTTTTTGTTTCCATTAACATTCTCTTCTATATGTATTTTAACTTTAATCAAAGACATATGTTTTTGTTTTATTTGCACTTAGTTCATCAAAGTGTCTCTTACAATCTGAACTATGCCGCAAAGACTTGAGCTCTTCAGCGAAACCTTCATTAATACCCCTGGGAAACAGGAAGTTGCATTTAGTCAAATATAAATAAATCCAGCTCCCAGGGGCTTTGCCCTAGCCTGGGTCAGGAAGAGATGGTGACTTCTCTGTTGATCTGATCCATGGCCCCCTCTCAAGCTGCACTTGCAAACAGAAATCCCAGGGCTCTGGCCAGATCAGGGTTTTGAAAATGTGCCTCTCCTTTGTTCAAAACCGTTGTGGAATCAACAAGGAAAGAGAGACTTGATTTGGCCAGATTACTGGGTAGCATTCCAGATGCATTTCCACCAGGCAGTGCAGAAAGGAAATGAGAAAGAGGAAGAAGAGTTAGCCTAAACCACCTCGCCAAAGACTCTGTGCAGGTCATTCTGGAGAACTTTCCATCTCCCCGCACCTCGTCTCCCCCCGCCCCTTCCCTCTCACCCTCTCACTCTCCAACTGCACATATGGAACCCATTATGAACAAAGCCCGATTGTTGTATATTTGGAATTTCCCACATCAACTTGATGCTTTCTTTAACTGCCTCTTAATGTGTGTCTGAGTTGGGTGACCAGACCCACGTCTCTGTTCCCCCACCCTCACCCCCCAGGAGCACCCCCATTCTAAGAGTCTTTTTCCGGATTCATTTTCAAGCAGTGTAAAATTCCACATTTTTCCCCTCTGCACCCCACCCCCACTTCCCATCAGATTCTTAGAATAAACAGAACTTTCTTTTCCATCATTTTCAATAAACGGGTCTGTAGAGAATAAATAAAAGCTGGTTCCCAAAACATAAGAGTGATATTAGGCAAACACCCAAAAGCATGGGATTTTTACAAAGGAAATGGCATCCCTTTCATAAAACCCCACAACATAGCAGCAGAGGCAAAAATAAGTTAAAAAGAAAAAAACCTAAAATACCTCCAATCCTAGAAGCCCCTTACTTGTTTTTCCTGTTGAGTAATTTTCTCTGCTCTCGAAATAAGCAGGTTTAGGGAATAGAGATGAGGGCAGTCTCACAAGTGAACAATATGTCAGAAACAAAATATTACAGGACACTTAAATTTTTAGAGCATGTGTACCCTCGGTCTGAGAAGCCTGTCTGATGTAGAATTTCACCATCTGATTAG